>NC_136999.1:31216800-31229300 GCF_032717465.1 Coenobita brevimanus | reverse complement strand
CCAACAGGCAGCCAAGCTCCTTCTGGATGAGAGGAACTTTCACTGGGTTCACACGGTAAGGAGGCAAGTTAATTGACTTTGCGTCTCCAACATCGACATCATGCATCAACACAGTGGTTCTTCCTGGAGTAGGATGGAACACTTGCGGGTACTCCTGCAGTAATGCCGAAAACTCCTGCCTTTCCTCGGGAGGTAGATGAGAAAGCTTAGTCTGGAGATCATTCATGATATCAGGATTCTTCCCCAAACTATCACTCAGGCTCATACTGCATAGGAGAACTTCACTTGCAGACTCGGGAGGAACAGCTACATTGCAGACTGGGTTATTTTCGTCCCGCCTGTGATATAACTTTAGCATGTTGATGTGACAAAGTTGCTTGTTCTTTCTACGATCTGGTGTGGCGATGACATAGTTGACATCACTGAGTTTCTTCTCCACGAAATAAGGACCACTAAACTTGGCTTGAAGAGGTTGCCCATGCACCAGTAGCAGAATCAAAACCTGATCTCCTGGCTGAAAGTGGCGTAACCTGGACTTCTTATCATACCAAGTCTTCATCTTCTCCTGAGCAGCTCCTAAATTCTCTCTCGCCAGCTGTAAAGCAGTG
This sequence comes from Coenobita brevimanus, assembly GCF_032717465.1. Classification (NCBI taxonomy): domain Eukaryota; kingdom Metazoa; phylum Arthropoda; class Malacostraca; order Decapoda; family Coenobitidae; genus Coenobita; species Coenobita brevimanus. Next base: position 31,228,692 of record NC_136999.1, on the reverse strand, counting down.
GACAGCCGTTCTTTGAACTTCATCACATACTCCAGCAGGTTGACGTCATCTTCCTCCGACAGCCAGCATTCCTTGAGTAGCTTAAGGGATCCTCTTACTTCATGGCCAAACAGTAGTTCAAAAGGTGAGAAGCCCGGTGATTCATTTGGAGATTCTCTTGCGGCAAATACAACGAATGGAAGACCTTTATCCCAGTCTTTCTGATGTTCCAAACAGTATTTCTTGAGCATCGATTTGAGTGTTTGATAATATCTCTCCAACGCTCCTTGGGTCTGGGGACGGTAAGCTGAAGACGTGATCTGGGTGATGCCCAACTCTTTCAGAGACTGCTTGAAAACATTTGACATGAAATTACTTCCCCGGTCTGACTGTACCTCCTTGGGCAGACCAAACTTTGTGAAGAACCCTAGCATTTAACCACGTTCTTTGCTGAGATATTTCTAAGTGGAATGGCTTCAGGATAACGAGTAGCCATATCAATCAGGGTCAACACATAAGAAAATCCTGAAGAAGTCTTAGGAAGAGGGCCCACAATATCCACCAACACACAGGTGAATGGCGCCTCAAAAGGAGGAATGGGAACTAGAGGTGCAACCTTTTCGGTCTGATTACACTTCCCCAGAACTTGACAGGTGTGACAAGACTTACAATACCAGGAAACATCCCTGAAGATACCTGGCCAGTAGAAGTGTTTCAAAATGCGTGCCACAGTCTTCCTCACTCCAAGGTGTCCTGCCAAACTGGAATCATGAGCCACTCTAATGATATCCTGCCTACAAACATGAGGGATGACAACTTGATGTACAACCTCCCATTCACAGTCGGCTGATGCTGCTGGGGGTCTCCACTTCCTCATAAGTACTCCTGACTTTATATAATAACAAGTAGAAGCACCAGCTGACTCTTCCTCACTGCAAGCAGAGTTAGCTAGACCTTTCAACTGAGGGTCAGCAACCTGCAACTCAACCAACTCTTGACGAGACAAATTATCAACACCACGGGGTACTGCCTCATCTGGTGCGTGGTCCAAATTAGCAAGAAAAGTGTCAGCTAGGATAACATCATCATCATCATTATCCTCCAAATCACCAGTAGACTTAGCCCTAGTGACAGCACATGCAGGGAACACATCAGGGACATCACAATCCTGGGCTGCAGCCACTGGCTCACTAGACAACTGAGGAGCTGGACACACTTGACTTCCACCAATATCATTTCTAAGTAAGAAACTTACACCTGACATTGGGAGTGTCTCAACCAACCCAACCATAACGGAACCATTAACAAAACCAGACTCTAAATTCACTCTGCACAGAGGGACAGAGAAGTAATTATTCCCTACACCTTGTAAGATTACACTTTCATCAGAAGAATTAACATTAGAGCCTAGAACACTGGTCAGCATAAGGGATTGGCAAGCACCTGTATCACGATATATTTTAACTGATTTCCTGTCATTACTGTCCAGAGGACTGACAAAACCATCAGACAGGAAATTAGCACATGAACTCTTGACAGTGTCACCCACGTTACTGCTCAAAAGAGGAGCTTCATCATGAGGATTTAATTTACCCCTCAAAGCAGGTTCAGTTAACTCAGTTAAAGAATTCTGGGAACTCTCAAGGGTGGACACTAGACCAATTGACTGAATATTTAAAGATTCCTTTTTGTTCACATCACGCTGTCTCCTGAAACATTTCTCCGTAGTATGACCAAGCTTACTACAATAAGTACATTTACTTTTCTGAAATCTAGAGGTGAAGCTGGTATTTATTTCCTGAGAAACATCATCTTTATTCTCTTTCCTGTTACCTGTACTCTGAGTAGAGGCAACGTACTTACTCTCAGCTTTCCTTTTTTCTCTAGAATATCTCTTGTGAGTGAGAACATATTCATCAGCTAAAACTGCAGCATCAGACAAATTATCTATTCTTCTCTCATCAAGATATAGGCTTACATCTTTATTAATACACCTTTTGAAGTCCTCCAGCAAAATCATCTGCTTAAATTTACCAAAATCAGAATCCACATTCTTAGAATTTAACCACTGCTCTAACAGATCTTCTTTGATTTTTGCATACTCAACATGGGATTGCTTATCTTGCTTATAAGTTGTCCTAAATTTTACTCTATAGGCTTCAGGAACAAGCTCATAGGCTTTAAGAATCAAGCTCTTAACGACATCATAATTATCAGATTGATCCTGAGGCAAAGATGCATAAGTTACTTGAGCTTTACCGGTGAGAACAGTTTGAAGGAGTACCGACCAATACTTTTTGGGACAATTAAAACCTGTAGCTACCCTCTCAAACAACTGAAAATACTTTGTTAAATCAGATTCATTAAAAGGAGAGACAAGTTTAACATTTTTAGCCGCATCAAAATCATCAGAGCTAGATGATCCAGTTCCACCTTGTTTCATGCGATACTCATGGTCTGCCTGAATCCTAACAAGTTCAATTTGTGCCTGAGCCTGTGCCTCTGAATACGAGCTTTTGCCTGAAATTCAGCCTCCTTAGCACGAGCCTCCTGCAGGGCTAGCTGTAACTTAGCTAGTTCAATCTGCGTTTGCTCATTTGGAGGAGTTACATTAAACAAGCTTTCATTAATCATGTCAACAATTTGATCTTTAGAATGATGAGAGCGAAGAACAATTTCCAATTGTTGAGCAAACAAGCTTAAGTTCATTCTTTGTTCTGTTTTCTACATCACACACTGTTTGCACATTTGACAAAAAATCTTTGGCTTCATCAAGCGTAGTAATAGTAGACATCATGAATAAATCACAGTCACAAAATATCAAGCAATATCCTTATGATATCCTGAATATCCTGATAAGAGGTCGCCAAATTTATGTTACTGAACAGAGACTAAAATCACTACTGTCCCGCAAAGTTCCAGGTTCAAAACAAAAGAGTTAGGTAAAATTACAAGTTAAAGTTTAATGCTCAAACTAACAACAAAACATTCAGGACTCATAAGGATTATGTAATGGCAAAAAACAGGTTAAATATATGGTTAACTGCAATAGCCTCTATTAACACGAAATTAGCAAGAGTAAACGTATCTACGTCAGCCCTGATAAAATGAGAAAACCAGATAATACTCAGTGAATGCAAGATATATTGTTACAGATACAAACTATTATTATTAATGGCTGGCACCAAAAACACATGAATCACAAAAACCTTACTAGGCCTAGGAATTAACACCTTATGCTATACAGTAGAAGAACAAAATGTAATAACACTTATACTCAAATTACACAGCTGCTAGATGGCTGGAGACTTCCTGAGCACTCACAATAATAACAACTATACAGGGGAGGACAGAGATGTTAGCAAAATGAGGAGTAAATCTAAGTGGCAATTAATGCAGAGACTGAGCTCATTATATAGGGGCTGGCAGAGCTTGATACAACTTGTAAGAAGGACGTGCAAATGAAGCCAGAGGGGACAAGGAGTTGACACTCCTGCTCTGAACAACAGAAAGAACGACTTACTCTACTATAAGGGAGGAGGGGGGGAGTGAGGTAGAACACGCTCGTGATCAAACATGCAGCACACTGTACGTTAGAATTACACAAAGGATGATGATATCATAGGCTATGTAACAATATATATATATATATATATATATATATATATATATATATATATATATATATATACAGCTAGCTCACCCCTAACGCTTGGGTTTCGTTCCAACCGTGGCACTTTCAGTGCAAAACTGCATAAATTTTAATTACTCCTTATTTTGCTCCCTTGACCCCCTAAATGTTTTGTGTTCCTGTTATCTGCCATTGGTAATCAATATGAAGCACTTTATGTGGTTAGATGGTTTATTTAACCTGCCCAATCCCAACGTTTTCTGAGCTTTGGTCCACCCCAGTCCTGGCTTTTTTGGACCATTTTTTTTTTTTTTTTTTTTTGCCCAAACATTCGCTTTTGGTCAGAAACTAAGGAAAATCACAAAGAAAGGTGTCGCTTGGGTCCAGAAATGGCTTACCTGTAGCACGTAAGTTTGACAGGTACTGCCATGCTCTATGAGTAGTCTTTTCGCCGTACGTTTTCTATGGTGGCACAGGTACTCTGAACTGATGGAGTATACGTTTATTATCATGTATTCATATGTTGGAAATATGTATACCACAAGTATATTGGGTTTTATACAGAAAAAAATGAGAAATAAGGCATGTACCATTGTGCGACCCTAGCGAAATTGGTTGATTATGTCACCAATGGTAGCAAACATTGTTATTTCATCAGCTATTGTATTTTTTCATGTTCCATATTACTTCCACAATAACATCATACCATTTTCAATTTTACATAATTGTTTGTACATATTTTGAGGCATTATGACAAGAATTAGCATAAAAATAGCACTTATTTACCAAGTGAGATTATTTTATTTCATGCTTTTTTCGACTCAGATTCTATTTGTTCACCTTTTAGATTACTTATAACATAATATATAACCCACTTACATGCTTTACAATTAGTTTGATAGATGTACTTGCTGTACGAAAAGAATTAGCATAAGAATAGCGCTTATTTACCAAGTGACAACTTGGTCTTTCATGCTTTTTTCAACTCAGATTCTATTTTTTCACCTTTCTGATTACTTATAACATAACATATTACCCATTTACATGTTAGACAATTGCTTTTACAGAAGTATATGCTTTATGAAAAGAATTAGCATAGAAGTAGCGCTAATTTACGTAGGTAAATCATGTCATGTCATTTTTTTTTCACCTCTGAATTTATTTTCTCCCCCTTTATAGTACTTCTCACATTACATTCTGGCCTTTTCCATGTCAGACATTTGCTTTCACAGTAGTACACGATTTACAGTAAGCCTTATTCTACTATATATATATATATATATATATATATATATATATATATATATATATATATATATATATAGAGAGAGAGAGAGAGAGAGAGAGAGAGTGAGTGAGGTGGGATGATGGTCCACTGGGAGACAGCTTATCCCATAATTGGTGGCTAAATTAGGAGCCACTGGGGAATTTTCCACTCATCTTAAACCGTGAACAGAATTCTTCCTAGCGCTTATTTACCTACTGAATACTTCCAATATAATATATTACCCCTTTACATGTTATACAATTGCTTTTATAGATGTACATGCTTTACGAAAAGAATGAGCATAGCAATTGCGTAACCACGTGAGTTCAGGTCACTCGAAATCTAATTATTCACCTTTTATAATACTTTCAATATAACATATTACCCCTTTACATGTTATACAATTGCTTTTATAGATGTACATGCTTTACGAAAAGAATGAGCATAGCAATAGCGCTACCACGTGACTTCAGGTACCGTCATTATTTTTTCAGCTCAAAATCGAATTATTCACCTTTTATAATACTTCGAATATAACATATTACCCCTTTACATGTTAGACAAGTGCTTTCTCCTTCTGCTAACTCACACCACGCCTAACACGAACACCACGAGGACGTGTTGCCTCCCCCACACCACTCTCGTTTTCACGAATCTGTCTGCGCCCTCCTACCCCAACACTTTCACTTTCTGCTGCCCTAACCATCCCCACACCACTACTTCCTGCCACAGAACACATAGAAGGAACATACCTGTGGAACAGTCGTGATGTGCCGTCTGTCCCAGTCCCACATGGCGATATCTTTTCCTTCCCCAGCCAGGAAAATACGCGACCATGTACTGCTTCCTTGTCCTCGTCCTCGTCCTCATCCTCATCTGATGGTAGATGTTGCTGCCTAGATGCAGCATGTGGTGCAGGCTGGCCGTTCCCTGCCCTCCTATATGTAATATATTTGACTTTCCTTGGGGAAGGGACCTCCTCATCACTACTGCTGGTAACCTCCTCAGGCTGCACATAATCGACATCAAGGGTGTCGTCGTCCATTGGGGAATCACTATCCCCTGTAAAGGTATCCAGGGCGACTTGTATCTCCTTGTCTGACAGCCCACGACACGCCATGTCTGACCTGGGTGACTGCTGACAGGTAAGTGGAGGATCACAGAGTCTGGTGGGGTTAATCTGGGTCTAGGGGATTATCCACCTGTCGGCAAGTAGGTGAGGCTTGCGTAGGCGGGCGAAACAAAAATCAGGGGCGATTTTTGAAAAATGTGAAAATTATGCAACTTGCAATGTTGCCACGTTAATTCACGTCGCCGTGACATGAGTGCACATCATGTGCGGACGTTAATTCATGTCGCTGGGACGGCGCGGGTTAATGATATAACTTACAAATACAGTACTGCAAAGCAAAACATCAACATATAAATATGTAAACACAAGGCAACATTCCGACGCCAATCGGTTTCGGGGCAATTCGCCATCAAGTCAATTCGCCATCACAACAATAACAAGACAGTTCGCCGTCATTAATGAAGACAGCTGTGAGTGACACTAGAATATAACTCAAATAATAATAAGTATTGATTAATTAATAATAAGTATATTCATAGAATGACGGGGAATCGTCCAGGGTGCAAATTTTCCTGATGGGGAATCGTCCATGTTTTGACGGGGAATCGTCTGATGGCAAATTGACTTGAAGGTGATTTGTCTCGGAACCTATTCCGATGCCTATCAGGTAAACTGGTTATAAGACTATTTCTTGCTCTAACATTATTTAATAGTACTTTAACTTGCACATAGACTTACTAGAACTGTAATGCAAATATTTAACTTACAAACACAGTACTGTGGGAAAGCAGTACAGCGAATCACATGATAATGTGATCAAAACAAACTGTGCATGCTGCACTGATTTTCGAGGCTTTGGCCTTTCAAAGGGCTATCTTGCGTAAATTTATAGTTTTCTTAATTGTTCTTTAATCTTACATTGTCTTATAAATATCCCAGCACTTACCGCGTATAATTGCGAGCACATTCAGCGAGAACGTGTTCGGGGTGAGCTTACTGTGTGTATAGATATTTATGTAATATATATATATATATATATATATATATATATATATATATATATATATATATATATATATTCCTTCTTCTCCCATGGTTCCCCAAACACATGATACTATATCTCGACGAGCACTCGTGACACATATCACTAACATTTTATATAAATCATAAATAATCAACAACTGAGGCCCATTGTTGCCCAGCATCCTTACGTCACCTGCACACCTCTCGCTCAGGTACCGCTGACATACACTACGCACCCACAATATCCCAGTAGGAACACTCGTGACACATATCACAAACATTTTATATAAATCATAAATAATCAACAAATATCTTAGCAAGTTACAGTACCTGTTCAATGACACATGTGGTTACCAGGCATCATTACGTCCCTGCACACCTGCTGCTAAGGTATAGCTAACCTACACTACGCACCCACAAAATTCCTTCACAAACACTGGCTGCACATTCCAAGTACATTGTACACCATGTGTAAATTCTCACTAAATGTCTGAGCAAGTTACAGTACTTGTTCAATAATATCAGTGGTCGTTAGGCATCCTTATGTCCCCGCACACCTGCCACTAAGGTATCGCTCACCTATGCTGCACACCCACAAAATTCCTTCACGAACACTCGCTGCACATTTACGTTCATTGTACATAAAGTATAAGTTCTCACTAAATGTCTAAGCAAGTTACAGTTCCTGTTCAATGACGCCCATGGTTGCTAAGCATCCTTACGTCCCCGCACACCTGCTGCTAAGGTATTGCTAACCTACACTACACACCCACAATATCCCACAACGAACACTCGTGACACATACCACAAACATTTTATATAAATCATAAATAATCAAATGTCTTAGCAAGTTACAGTACCTGTTCAATGATGCACGCGGTTGCTAGGCGTCCTTACGTTCCCACACACCTGCCACCAAGATATTGCTAACCTCTGCTACGCACCCACAGAATTCCTTCACGAACACTCGTGGCACATTTCACGTACATTGTACATAAACTACAAGTTCTCACTAAATGTCTGAGCAAGTTACAGTACCTGTTCAATGACGCACGTGGTTGCCAGGCGTCCTTACATCCCCACAGACCTGCAGCTAAGGTATCGCTAACCTATGCTACACACCCACAGAATTCCTTCACAAACACTCGTGGCACATTTCACGTACATTGTACAGGAAGTATAAGTTCTCACTAAATGCCTCAGCAAGTTACAGTACCTGTTCAGTGATGTCCGTGGTTGCTAGACGTCCTTACATCCCCTGCAAACTTGCCGCTAAGGTATTACTAACATATGCTATGCACCCTAAATTATCCTTTCAGGAACACTTACAGTTCAATTCACATACACTTCACACTAAATCATATGCAAATTGTACCTTTCCTTCTTGCTGGAAGCTTACTCTCATTCAGCCAGTCCCAAAGAAGAGTGACCATTCCCAACCCTCTAACTATCGTCCAATTGCTTTAACATCCTGTGTCTCAAAAGTTTTCAAGTCAATTCTTAACAGAACAATTTTAAAGCATCTTTCCTATCACAACCTTCTTTCTGATCGTCAGTATGAGTACCGTCAGGGACACTCCACTGGCGATCTTCTCACCTACCTTTCAGACTTCTGATCATCTTCCTTGGGGGATTTTGGCAAAAGCTTTGCCAATGCACTTGACATCTCAAAGGCTTTCGATCAAGTCTGGGATAAATCTTTAATTTCCAAATTGCCCTCTTATGGTTTCTATCCCTCTATCTGTCCTTCATCAATAGTTTCCTTTCTGGTCATTCTATAGCCACTGTTGTAGACAGCCATCATTCTTCTCCTAGATCTATCAAAAGTGGTGTTCCTCAGAGATCTGTCCTATGACCAACTTACTTCCTTTTATTCATCAGTGACCTTCTGAGCTGTACATCTAACCCTATCCACTCGTACGCTGATGACTCCACCCTTCACCTTTCCATTTGGTTCCCGCAACGTCCATCACAGCAGTTACTTCAACAAACAAGGAATGAGGCTATGGCAAATCTAATGTCTGACTTGTCTCGTATCTCTGACTGGGGTAAAAATAATCCTGTTGTTTTTAATGCATCAAAAACTCAGTTTTTACACCTATCAACCCGACACAATGTTCCACAGGAGTACCCACTAATGTTTAATAATATCCAGTTCAATCCTGCATCATCCTTAAACATGCTTGGGGTTTCATTCACAAGGGACTTATCTTGGAAAGATCATATTGCATCTCTTGTAAAATCTGCTTCTAAGAATTAGGTGTGTTAAGCTGACTCTGTACCTTCTTTACCCACTGTAGAGTTGTTGACTTTATGCACGGGTTTTATTCATCCCTGTGTAGGATACAACTCTCACGTGTGGGGAGGCTCCCCACATATAGCTCTTCTCAATAGGGTGGAGTCAAAGGGTTTTTGTCGTTTCGACTCTCCTTCTCTTACTGGCTCCCTTCAACCACTGTCTCTTTGCCGCACTGTTGCATCTTTATCTCTTTTCCTTTGCTACTTCAGTGGTTGCTGCTACTCTGCTTGCATCCCTCCACCTCTACAACGGGCACGTAGCACCCATCTAGCACAAACTCTTATCCCTTTTCTGTCCAGCTCTCTAATGCAAGAGTTAATCATTACTCCCAGTCCTTCATTTATGTAACAGGCCAACTCCTACTTCCTATGATCTCCAGTCTTTCATTCTCAGTGTGTCCAGGAATCTCGAAATGAATGGATCTTGAATTTGGCTTTCTTTTGTATTGTTTTTTTCTTTTTTCTTGCTGGGAACGGTTTGCAGGTCCCTGGCCTTTGGTTCCTTCTTTCTTGCATAACAAAAAAAAAATGACTACCACAATGATTCCACCCCTACCTCCACAATTATTATGTTCCATACTACAGTACAATACGAAGTATGTCTGTGACACAGCACCTTCGCCTTGATATTTACATTTCACCTCTATATTGGCACACATCACACACCTTCACGAACACTTGTAGCATGTTGCCCTTACATTTCACATAAATTTATACACATATACATTATCACTATCAAATTCCATCCCTAATCACCTCTAATCATCCCTTCTCAACTACAGTGTACAGGTAACGCCTGCCCCATTCCACACTATGGCTATGGCGTACGTAACGCATGCTAGTTCCAATATATCACAAAGCCAGCCACTATATCTTTCACACACTATACAGTTTAGGCATTGGCTTCACTATATATGTATATGTACTCACAGCACAGGGCACAGGGGAAGTGGAGTGGCGAAACCCTGCTACAGTGAACACGCATCTTGCCCCTAGCCCTAACGACTGATAACGGGCACCATTTCTTTTCAAGATATATATCTATGTTCCATAGGTAAACTCACTTCAAAATATGCTCAGAAATAATATATTATCACATTCAGTCCAATGGGGCTTTGACTTGGAAGGGAGAGGGAGAATTGGAGGGATTTGAAGGGACAGCACACGTGATGCAGCACTACAGCCTGACTCCTTGTGAGGTAATGAGGTTTCTCGCTACGGGCAGGCTCCGAAGAGGCTCTACAGTGTTGGCAAGTGTTGCCTTGGAAGAGGCAAATCGGCCAAAAACTTCTTTTTTTGACGGCGTTTTTTCTGCTTTTTCACGCGATTCGCATCAATGTGTGTTTATGTGCCAAACCACAAAAAAACGCAATTCGCATCAACATGCCTGGGAGGGTTAAGTACTGCAATCTTTGACACGGAAGCAGAACGGGTACAGACTAGAGGCCAAGCTAAGAAGAGGCATGTTTGACATTAACCATGAAGGTACTACAAGCACAGAATGAAGGCCAGTAAGAAATTAGAGGACAATTACAGGCACAAAATAACGAACTTAAAGAACATATACAAGCACAATGTGTCCAGTTACAAGCACAGAATGAAGGACAGAAAGAACTCAAAGAACAATTGCAAGCACAGAGTGAACAACAATAGGCACTATGTGAAGAACATAAAGAACAGTATGAACAATTTCAAGAGGCATTACAGGAGAAACAAAGGGAACTACAACTGAGGATGCAAGGACAGCTTGATTTCATGGGAGAAGTGAAGGAAGAACAGCAACAGCTTTAGGAGGAAGTAGATGCCAAGCTACAGCAGCAGAAGTATGAGGTAAGCAATTATGTGATGGAGTGCAGACAGCATGTAGATGATCAGCTGAAGCATGTAGATGACCAGTTCAAGCATGTGGACAGCAATCTAAAGAAAATTTGTGACAGAATAGAGGCTGTGTATGGTGGATCTTGACGAATCCCAAGCATCTAAAGGTAGCTTTCCAAGGCTGAATAATCAGAATGCAGAAGTTTTAAGTCCTGGACTTAATTATGATGCCACAGTAATTAGGCTCCAAACCAGTGAAGTGCATGCCTATATTGGGAGGTCCAATTAAAAAGAAACCTCAGGAATTTGATGGTAAAGTATCTTGGGAAGTTAACCATGCCCAGTTTAGGTTACTTGCTGATTAGAATGGTTGGAATGATAGGTAGAGGGCTGTGAAGCTTGCTACTAGCCTTAAGGGTGCTGCAGTGGAAAATCTGGGGCAGATGTCAGGATAGGAGAGAAACAGTTATCAGTCCTTAGTAGGCAGGCACAACCAAAACCATGCAAGAAGCACTAGCCAGGGCTCTAGAATTCGAGTCCTACGTCAGGTCCAGTACATCCACGTTTTAGACAAGTCGTAATGCAAGATTCAAGGAAAGAAAGGGGCAGGTACATGATGCAAAAAAAAAAAAAAATGTAGGAAGTTGCTGGTACTGTGAAAAGCCAGGCATAGAAAAGAGGACTGCTACAAGTGGAAAAGGGAACAGGAGAACGCCGGAGGAAGCTGCTGGTTCTGTGGGAAGCTGGGACAGAAGAAGGAGGATTGTCACAAATGGAAAAAGGAGCAAGAAGAGAGCAATGAAA
>NC_136999.1:31089300-31214300 GCF_032717465.1 Coenobita brevimanus | reverse complement strand
ATCATTTTAAGATGCCTGGACACCCTGCGTTTGAAAGACTGGAGATCATAGGAGGTAGGAAATACAGAGGGAGACAGTTCCAGAGTTGACCTGTTGCATAAATGAAGGACTTGGAGTAACAGTTAACTCTTGCATTAGAAAGTTGGACAGCAAAGAGATGAGAGTTTGTTGCTAGACGGGTGCTATGCGCCAGCTGTAGAGATGGAGGGATGCAAGCAGACAGTTCAGAGGAGCAGTGACCATTGAACTAGCGATAGAAAGGAGATAAAGATGCAACAGTGCAACAAAGAGACAAAGGTAAGAGGAAGAGAACTGATGAGACGAATAGCCTTTGATTCCACCCTATTGAGAAGAGCTGTATGTGGCGAGCCTCCCCACACATGAGAGTTGTACTCTAAACAGGGGCAAATTAAACCTGCGTATAAAGTCAACAACTGTGCAGGGGTAAAGAAGGCATGGAGTCGGCTTGTAACACCCAATCTCTTGGAAGCAGATTTTACAAGAGATGCAATATGGTCTTTCCAAGATAAGTCCTGTGTTAGTTAAACCCCAAGCATGTTCAAGGATGATGCAGGATTGAGCTGGGTATTATTAAACATTAGTGGGTTCTCCTGTGGAAGATTTTGGTGGGTTGATAGGTGTCATTGATGCATTAAAAACAACAATATTATTTTTACCCCAGTCAGAGGAATGAGCCAAGTCAGACATTAGGTGTGCCATAGCCTCATCCTTTGTTTGTTGAAGTAACTACTGAGATGGACGTTGCAAGAACCGAATGGAAAGGTGAAGGATGGAGTCATCAACATACGATTGGACAGGATTAGATGTACATCTTAGATCATTAATGAATTAAAGGAAGAGAGTTGGTGATAGGACTGAACCCTGAGGAACACCACTGTTGACAGATCTAGGAAAGAACGATGGCCGTCTACAACAGCAGCTATAGAATGACCAGAAGGGAAACTATAGATGAAGGCACAGATAGAAGGATATAAACCATAAGAGGGTAGTCTGGAAATTAAAGACTTATGCCAGACTCGATCGAAAGCCTTTGAGATGTCAAATGCAATGGTAAGGCTTTCGCCAAAGTCCCGAAAGGAGGATGACCATGAGTCTGAAAGGCAGGTGAGAAGATCACCAGTGGAGCATCGCTGATGGAACCCATACTGACGATCAGAAAGAAGGTTGTAATAGGAAAGATGCTTTAAAATTTTTCTGTTAAGAATAGACTCAAAAACTTTTGAGACATAGGATGTTAATGCAATTGGACGATAGTTTGAGGGTTGGGAATGGTCACCATTCTTTGGGACTGGCTGAACGAGAGCAAACTTCCAGCAAGAAGGAAAGGTACGAGTTGAAAGACAAAGGCAAAAGAGTTTACCTAGGCAGGGTGTAAGCACAAAAGCACAGTTCTTGAGGACAAGAGGAGGGACTCCATCAGGCCGATATACCTTGTTAGTATTGAGGCCAGTGATGGCAGAAAATACATCAGCTGAAGAAATTTTAATGTCAGCCATGAGGAACTCAGATGGGGGAAGTGTGAGAGGAACAGTACCAGAATCGTCTAAGATGGAATTGAGGAGAAAGTCTAAGCAAAAAGCTCTGCTTTATCAGTAGAAGAAATAGCTACAGAGCCATCAGAGTACAAAAGAGGAGGGAAGGATGATGAGGTAAAGTTGTTAGGTTTTTGGTAAGGTGCCAGAAGGAGTAGGAAGAATTCGAGCTGGAGAGTTGAGAGCATTTGGTATGGATGAAATTATTTTTACCAGAGCGAAGAACAGAGCACGATTCTGGGCAGAAACAGAGAAAAGATTTGGTTCAAGAGTGGGTTGGTTCCGGTACCTTTTATAGGCCCTCTCCTTGCTGCTGAAAGTATTAGAACAAGCGTGATTAAACCAAGGCTTTCTTGCATTAGTCAGAGGATATGAGAAAGGAATGTATGCGTCCATGCCCGAGAGAATAACCTCTGTAATGCGCAAGGCACACTCATATGGCTCCCGGCCATGGAAGGAATAAGCATTTCAGGGAAAATCAAAGAATTACTGCCTTAGGGCCTCCCAATCCGCAGCTCCAAAATGCAAAAGGCGACATTTCTTTGGAGGGTCCACAGGCCATACCGGAGCGATAGGACAAGTTAAAGTTAGAAGGTTGTGATCGGAGGAGCCCAACGGAAAGAAAAGATTAACAGTGTAAGCAGAAGGATTACTTGTAAAGACGAGGTCATGCATGTTGGAGCTCTCTCCAAGGCGCTCAGGGATACGGGTTGGATGGTGTACAAGCTGCTCTAGGTCAGTAAGGATAGAAAAGATGTAGGCTTGTTCACCAGGTGGATCAGTGAAAGGAGAGGAGAGCCAAAGGCGGGAGTGAACATTGACATCTCCTAAAATGGAGACTTCAGAGAAGGGAGAAATGGATAGAATGTGTTCCATCGTAGAAGTAAGATAGTCAAAGAATTTTTCATTGTCAGTAGAATTAGGGGATAAGTAAACAGCACAGATATATTTAATCAGAGAATAACACAAAAGCCAAAACCAGAGTATAGAGAATTCAGAAGAATCATGTTCAGGAACATGAGAGCAATACAGGTTGTTGCGTATATATACACAACAGCCACATTTGGCTTTGAAATGAGTATAGAGAAAGTAGGAGTATACAGAAAAGGATTTGCTGTCAGTTGCCTCAGACAGCTGAGTCTCAGTTTGGAAAAGAAGGTGAGGTTTAGAAGAGGAGAGGTGGTGCTCAACAGAGCAAAAGTTAGAAGAAAGGCCGCGAATGTTGCAGAAATGAAGAAGAAGTGAGTCAGACAGTGGTTCGAGGCAGCTCAAGTCGTCACCGGGAGAGGGGTGGATGCTGAGGGAATTTATAGTCCCCTCCCTGGGGACTCCGAGGCTATGTTTAGAGATGCCAAAATTTGTTTTAATTTTGGAAAAGGAACTGTAGTGCGTACTGTGCATGTAGTTTGATGTTGATAGTTTGAGAAACTTGTATTAGAGAGCATGCTTGCCTACTCTCTGTGTTACTGAGACACTGAAAAAGTTCAGCAAAGGGGGATGGTCAGGAACTAGTCCTGAGGGCTCATGACACGGGAGCTCCAGCTCTCCCTGTCATCAGCTTTCCATCCACCTTGGGAGTATTGCCCTGCTCGACTTGTGCTACAGTCACGGATGAGAAGATGGAAGAGGAGGTATGGGGTGGAGAAAGGGAATAGGTGGAGGAGGGAGGGAGGAGGAAGCATGGTAGGGCAAGCCTTGCACCAGCACTGTGTGTATATTTATGTAAATCATGGAAGCAGAAAGTTTGTTTAAGAAATCAGTACCTTATTTCTTATTGAAAGTTTTCATGTGTGTACATATTTGGTATGACGAGAAAGTACAAACCACAAGGGAAAAAAAATCTGCTATTTCGATAATATAGTGGATAGTACGTGGATAACTATTTTGTTCACAATATTATTATTTAGGTATTACTGTTATTATTATTATTATTATTATTATTATTATTATTATTATTGTTATATAGTGGTAGTAGTAGCAGTTGTAGTAGTAGTAGTAGTAGTAGCAGTAGTAGTAGTAGTAGCAGTAGTAGTAGTAGTAGCAGTAGTAGTAGTAGCAGTAGTAGTAGTAGCAGCAGTAGTAGTAGTAGTAGTAGTAGCAGTAGTAGCAGTAGTAGTAGTAGTAGTAGTAGTAGCAGTGGTAGCACAGGTAATCATCATCCTTATCATCCGGATCTCCTTTTCCACCCAAGGTCAGGGTGAGGAGTAGCAACATCCAGACAGTAGTAGTAGTAACAGAAGTAGTAGTAGTATTAGTAATAATACCCAGACTTCTCGTGGCACAGCGGTGCTAAAATCGAGCGACAATGCAAGCCAGATATACATCTCCGTGTGTGTGTGTGTGTGTGTGTGTGTGTGTGTGGTGCTGGTGGAGGCAAGGTGGCGCAGTGGTGAGTTGATGGTGAGCTGAGCCAGCCTTCCTCAAGGTCGTTCCCATAGTAACCACGCTCACACCACACTTCTGAAAAACCTACTTGGAAATGGTGTTTGTGGTTGATTGTGGTCCTCTGGAAGTGTTATTATTATGGAGGGTTAGTATAAGCCATAGTTGTGCCACTGCACCTCAGCCACGCATATGGACACTGGCAAAAAAACACCGAAGGTAGCCCCAATTACCCCACTGACTACACGCACTTCACAGACGATCTGGGGCCATCAGCTTGAAGTCGAAGGACTGATGAGTATTATGACACTTAGTTTTTTATTTCTGGTCAAGTATTAGCTGACATATTAAGGTTTAAAAAAGGTAATGTTGTCTGAAATGCCCAGCTAGGAGAAGGGTCAGTGAAAGTATTATGCCGGATGCCATGGGTTAAATTGCTAATAAATTAACCCGCCCCATCCCGACCACTTTTCGACCACTGGTACCCCCCAATCCCGACCATTTTTCGACCTTTTTTTTTTTTGCTTAAACTTTCGCTTTTGGTCAGAAACAATGGTCGGTGGCAAAGAAATTGGTCCCCGGGGTCCCTAATTAGCTTAACCAGGTATGCCTTGGTCCCACCTGGCCCAGTGTTCTCCCTAGGCGGTCTGAGCCTCAAACGTTTTCTATGGTATTATAAGTCTGGGAAACCAATGAAAGTAAGTAGAAATGAATTTATTACAAACATAAAAACATGTGATAAAAGAGTATATTGGGTTTTATACAAAAATAGAGCAGAAATAAGCATTGTACCATCGTGTGAAACGAGCAAAATCGGCCAACTTGGTCACGATGAATCGTTAACATTCGAAAATCATGATACATATAATTTTTTTTACTTACATAATACTTCTACAATAACATTATACCATTTTACATTTTATTGAACTGTTTTTACGTATTCACAGGCTTTTTGATAACATTTAGTGTAATGTTAGCGCTTATTTACGTAGTGAGTGAACTCGCTGTGACTGTTGTTTCAACTCGTATTGTGCTTTTTCTACTTACATAATACTTTTCTAATATTATTAGAGCTTTCCCTTTCCTTGGGGGAAGCAGCCTAGGTATATAGATAGATAGATAGAATATTATTATACACTTTTCAACTTTATAGAACTGTTTTGAGATAATTTCAGGCCTTACGTAAATATATAGCGTAATAATAGCGCATAATAACACACACGGTGAAGTCGCTATGACAATTATTTCAACTTACGACCTTTTTTTGTACTTATATAATAATTCTTCACTAACATTGCACATGTTTACACTTGATAAAATTGATATCACATCATTTCTGAACTTACGATGGAACTGAGCGTCATATTTGCGCGTACTTACACAGGGAGTGTTATCGCAATATCATTTGTTTCATCTTACACTAGTATTCAACTTATAAAATACCTTACTACTAACATTACAACATCTTCCACTGTATATAATTCCTATCACATACTTACTGACCAGAATGTGGGTGTACTCGTGACATCAATTATGACAACTTACACTAATGTTCAACTTATACATTTTATTCATGCTAACATTACACCCGTTTCCACTTTATTTCCTTGCTATCACATATTTACTGACCAGATTTACACAGTGGGTGTAGTTTTGATAACAATTCTTTCCACTTACACTAATTCTTATCTTATACATTACTTTTCTGAAAAAATAACACCCGTTTCAACTTTATATTTGACTTAGCACCTACTGACTGGCCTTACCATTATCATGAGCGTCATTTCGCCTTCCCACACAGTTTCAGTAGTGTAGGAAATTATGATACTCCTTGAAACAAGGCTGAAGGCACAACGCAACATTGCACTCGACACACTCGTATCTTGTGTCTTTTCTCTGAGTGGATGGTCTGACTGTCGAGTGCCTACATACATGGCAGCGACGCTGGGGTTTACGACGGTTTGGTTCGGAAGGGATTGCGCTGGGATAGTGGCGTCCTGCAAGACGTAGGGGAGTCTGAGCAGCCAGGGGGGTGCGGGTGTGGTGTGTGGGTCTGTCCTGGGCATGCTTGGCGATTATTTCACGTGCCAGCTCCCTCACAAACCCCTCAAAGGTCTCGGATACTCCGGTGGTCATTGCGTGCAGGTAGTGGGCGTTCAGGACCGTGATGTCGAGCATGTGGAAAAAGAGTTTCTTGTACCACTTCATCGTGGTCCTGGCACAGTCAACACTTGAAATCATCGAGTCTGACTGATCAACTTGCCTCATGTTCAGATTATAGGCAAGTACAGACTCTGGTTTCCATACGTTGCGCCTCCTCTCGCTACGGTGATCCACGGAGTCTGTGCGGTGTATCAGGGGGCTGTGAACAGTTGATAGGAGGCAAACTTCCCTGTTGTGGTTCCACAGGGTTGCAAGGATGTTATTGGCCTGGAAGAAAACCACCTTGTTCTTGTCAAGTTTCCTCCCTATCTTGGCCATATGGCAACGGTTTCTCTTGACTGTACCACAGACTACGGTGTCGTGTTGGTGGAGGAACCTAGCGAGAAGAGGGCTAGTGTACCATTTGTCCAGATACAACACATGACCACGATGAAGGTACTCTTCTATCATTGTCTTCACCACGGCCCCAGAGAGTCCTATACTCCGATCTTCTATTATATCTGTCTGTGCGCCCGTATACAAGACTATGTCTTGCACATAACCAATCTTACAGTCACACATAACAAAGATCTTGAACCCGAAACGGTGTCTCTTGCTGGGTATGTACTGCCTAAAGGAAATATTGCCTCTCCACAACACCACACCCATCAAGATAACCAGGGCCAAAAATAGGAACATCTCTGAAATAGTCACGGGATAGTCATACTGTTGGGAATGCCTGCTCGTGGTTCCCAAACGTTCACTTTCACGGCGCTGTGATTGTGAAAAAATATTAGTTTGTTCAACTATGCGCCCCACAAACGCCTCACCAAAGAACAAGTTGAAAAAATCTAACCGTGACGAACCTGCATTTACACCTGGAGCCATGCAACCTGACTGCCACTCCTCAGTGAAAGGGTGAATGATGGGAGTAAAATTACTCCCATCTTCCCAGTTCCACGTGACACCACCGTCTCCAGCCACGTCACCATCGTCCCCTTCGTCAGGGTGGGGAGGTGAGGGTGGTGGGGGAGGTTGGGGAGGTGGAGAGCGGCGCCTCTCATCACTCGCACTTCTCTTCCCTCTCCCTTTCCCTTTACCCTTTCCCTTCCCTTTCTTTCCTTTCCCCACATCCTGGGGCTGTGGGGAGGAAGTTTGGGAATATTCAGGGGCGAAAGAAGTGCTGGGGAGTGACTCAACCTCCTCTCCCCTAGGCCTACGAGCACCACGTGCTCGTGCTGCCTCCCTCACACCACTTGCCCTTTCACCCCGCACTACCCCCACACCACTCTCACTTTCACCCCGCACTGCTGCCACAACACTTTCCCTTTCTCCCTGCAATCCCACCACACCACTTGCCACTTCCCCAGACAAAGTACTTTCACCATACCTTATGTGTCGTCTCGCCCCACCTTCTGATCCTCGTGGTGATATTTTCTCTTTTTCCAACCACACGGCAATATCATGTCCTAGGCCTCCGTCATCCTCATCGTCCTCATCCTCGTCCTCATCAGATTCGGGATGGAGAGATAGCTGTGCACGTGGTTGGGGAGCAGGCTGGCCTTCCCTTGCCTTACGGTATGTCACATACCGCGTTTTTCGGGGTGAAGGGACCTCCTCATCACTGCTACTTATTTCTTCCTCTGGCTGGACGTAATCGCAATCCACCACATCATCATCGAGTGGAGAATCACTGTCTCCAGTGAAGGCTTCCAGGATGGATGCGATTTCCTCGTCTGAGAGACCTTTCCGCGCCATGTCTGACCTGGGTCACTGCTAGCAGGTGAGTGACCGAGACAAGGGCGAGCGCGGGTCACGTGGGGTCTAGGACGCTGCCCGCCTGGCGGCAGGTAGGGGAGGCTTGGGTACCCAGGCGAAACGAAAATCTCGCGCGAATTTTGAAAATTGTGGAAATTATGAGCCTTGCAATTGCAGGACGTTGAAGTACGTCGCCGGGATTAGCTGTGACAAAACGTGAGGACATGGAAGTACGTCCCCAGGACGCCGCGGGTTAATGCAACCTCAAAAGAATAAATATTTAACTCAGTAATAGCAATTATGGTAGGAATGCTTCCAATCGATGGTGATAGTAGTGGTGATGGTGTTGGTGGTGCTGCTTGGTGGTGGTGGTATGTTAGGAATGTTGACAGCTAATACATCATCCACAGGTCAGCTCACACTGGTTGTGGCTTGTGGTTATGGTTATAGTTGGTAGTTGTGGTGGTCAGAGGTCTGGCCATGTTGTGATGAATTAAGCTGCCATATGTGCATCAACACTCCTACTTTCTCGCTTCCTCTTTACTCCTTACTCCTGTCTTGCTCTTCCTCATTACTTGCTACAGTTTCTTCTTTCCCTCTTACTTCACTTCTTTTATGTCACTTCTTTCTGATTGTTTTAGTTAATTGTAGAGATGTAGTTGACTGATTGATTGATTGTAGGCTATTAAAATCTGGTGGCGTAACTGCCAGGGTCACATACCACTGAACAACAAGGTAAAGGACACAGGAAATAAAAAGTGCATATTCAAAATAAAGTTAATATCTGTTAGTAGGAATAAAACACCGAAAATAATAAAACAATAGTTTATAAAATATCAATTACTTATAAAATTGGAAGGAGGCCCCCCCAATGAAGAAAACTAAAAACATACAGTAAAATCGCTAGAGGCTCCACCAAGCATCGAGGAGAGACAGTAGACACCATTTCCACCCTTATGCCTATGGCGGGATCTTTGACGGAGGTCTCCGAAACTCGGACACTCAACCAGCAAGTGACGGACAGAGAGGAGGACAAAGAAATCATCACAGTATGGTTGAGTCTCACCACTTATGAAGAACCCACGTGTAAGCAGAGAGTGCCCAATGCATAGCCTAGCAAGAGCCACCTCCAATCACCGAGACATGGAGGGAAGAACCCTTGACACAACCACTCTCT
This sequence comes from Coenobita brevimanus, assembly GCF_032717465.1. NCBI lineage: Eukaryota > Metazoa > Arthropoda > Malacostraca > Decapoda > Coenobitidae > Coenobita > Coenobita brevimanus. The sequence goes on along the minus strand of NC_136999.1, from coordinate 31,205,288 downwards.
GAAAGATTTCTTTTAGTTTATTATGAGCAACACAGTCCCAGTGTCTCTGCCAACGCGAATGAATTGCGTGCTGCAAGTAAGGTGTTACATCAGAAGCAGGAAGCGGGTAGTCAATTGGAGGTTCTTGAGAAGATGCAGCTTTAATTAATGTATTTGCCCCCGCATTGCCCTCCACACCAACATGTGCAGGAACCCAACGAAGTCCACATGGAGCCACGATGGGCAAGAAGAAAAAGCCACTCTAAAATTGATAAAACTAACGGATAGGATGCATTAAAAGGCTCCAGTGCAGACAGAGCACTATGTAAGTCACTAAAAAAAAAAAAAAAAAAAAAGATTGGGGGAGAGTAAAAAATAATTTTGAGAGCTTATAAAATTGCAGTCAGTTCTGCCATATACACTGAAGTAATGTCAGGAAGGCTACCACCGGACAGAACCCTCATGAGTGGGGGCATGTTCTAAAAAGAGAGAGAGGGACACTTGTGAGGGAATTGAGCCCTTTTTTTTTAACAATGGACCAACAAAATGTCACACGAGGGAGTAGCCAAGAACCCACCCTTGGGATCCGATGTGAACAAACTGCCATGTCGAGTAGTGGACTCCTCAGCAAAGATCTTTGGTAGCAGTGCTTCTATCTATGAGGACTCTGAGGAGACACAGTGACACTTACCGTACACAGGAGGGACACTGGGAGTTTTGGATGTGTCAAGGCAGGACGTAGTGTCAACACGGACATTTTCCACAGGAGGAACTGGGATGAGGGAGGCACTTCCAGATGCAGGAAGCACCACCCAAGAGGGGACACCCCGAGACATGGGGCGCCTCCCTAGAGGAAACACAGCCACTTTCAGGCTGCATCCCCTCAGTGGAACCCTCCGACTGAGAAAGCCCTGAAGTAGAACCCCAAGAACATAATGGAGTATTGTGTGATGGCAGAGGCACCTGCTGGGTAGTTTCAGGGCAAGACAAGACAGCAGCAAAGGTAACCCCAGGGCAAATGAACCTCTCCCTTACCCTGGCCTTTGCTTCAGAAAAGGAAATTTTCTCCTTCCTTTGGACAGAAACAATCTCATACTCAAACTTGTACACATTGCAATCTCTTGAGAAGGCTGCATGCACTCCTCCACAGTTCAAACATTTAGAGGGTTAAGAGCAACCAACCATACCATGGGAAACACCACCACAATTTCCACAGACCTCTGGAAGGCCAGACGCTTCCAGCTGGCAAGAATGGCGAACATGACCAAACCTTTGACAGTAATAACACCTTCTAGGTTGGGGATCATAAGGTTTAACCTTAAGCTTCCACCATGCAGTAGTGACAACCTCTGGTAAAATAAGGTGATGAAATATCAAGATAAGAGTGGGCGTCTGTGTTAAAACCCCATCAATTTCTTCATAATTCTTGTACTGCTACAACTCCCTGAGGAGCCAGCCCCTCCAGGAGGGAAAAATCAGAATAAGAGATCAAGTCGCGAGAATACATAAACCCACGGGACTGATTTAAGGCCAAGTGATGAGAGGCAGACACTGGATAACTGGCAACCATAGTAAGGGACTGGATGTGTGAACTCTCCTTGTCCTTCCTGGCCTGTATCAACAGAGAACCATCGCCCTGCAAGGAGACTGGGGTAAATCCACATACTATAACTAAACCATTGTGAATCTGAAAACAGTTCAGGTTCTGGAAGGAAGTACCATCGGCCATTTTTAGTACTATGTATTATGTTTTAGAGTGTTTCACAAAGACACCAGGTAACAGCTCGATAGAAGGGACATCTGGATTTGCAGTTTTGGTAGATGACCCGGAGGGTAAAGGGTCACCAGGCAGAGAATGATCAAGTGATGACAACTCGTGCAGCTGGTCATCGACCACACGAGTGGTTAATGAAGTGTTTAAATGTATCTATATGTACATTTGTGACAGGTAAAATGGCACCAGGAGCCAAAGAAAACCGCCTACCAGGGAGTGAGGGGACCGAGCGCAGTCTGATGGGAACAGGGTACCTCTTCCCCAGAGTGTGACCCAAAAAGGACACCCTGTGGTGCAAAAGTTCCCTCCCACCAGTGCAAAGACCTCATTCCTCAACACCCCCCAGCCCAGACACCCAACCAACCAACTCAGGACAGCACCAAGGTGACTCTTCTGGAGGGCGGCACCTATGACTCATACCGGTATCCTATGCTTCAGACAGCGCTTAGTCAGACCCCTCACCCAAAGCCCCACCCACATGGGAGACCCTGTCAGATGTCATTACATCCATGGGCAAGCTTGTGGGATCACAGGGGCACGCAAGCCCCCCCATCACGACAAGGTGGCTGCCCACCGGGAGGTGGTTGTAGAGGTGGAGAGTTGTAAGTCGTTGATATATGTTGTTTCTGCTTGCAGAATCATAGAGCTGCATTGTCGATAGTTGTATATCCTAGTTAAGTAGATAGTTGATTGTTGACTGTAGTTGTTTGTACTCTAAATCGTACAATTATGTCACAGAAACTTGTAATAATTGTCTTTTTTCAGTGCTGCCTATTCTTTCTTCTTCACCGCTTCAGTACCACCTCTCTTCTGTTTTCTTTTTCTGCTGTTGTTTACTGCTGTTATGTTTACCACTGTTTTTTACTGCTGCTGTTTACCACTGCCACCAGTATCAATAGTGTTAGGTCCCCATCCCACACTGTCACGGGCTCCAACAGCAGTAGTTCAGTATAGGAAGGATGTTGCTCAGTGAGTTGTTCTTCCTATGGTAAGCCTTTCGGTGTACAGCACACAAGATCAGCTAAGGCAATAATAAACGCTGGCTTCTTAAGTTCACTGTCATTATTTTCCAAGTAATTACATTTAATCCTTCCCAACCTCACTATTTTCATAAGCATCGAAGATACACAAACTGCAATAACACTCCACTGTTTTCCAACAACACTTCACTATTTTCACAAGTACCAGAGATAATCTTCACTAATTGCGCTGACACTGATCTACACTCAAACTGAACTGAATACCAACTGAAACTGCTTTTGTCTCTTCCCCATCCTTATATAAGCTTGCATTGTTCTAGAATTATCTATATTCTAAGAGAAGCAACAGTTGCCAACTCGGAGATATTCAAAATGTTCAGAGTTTTCTTACACTGCATAGCACTCTAATTTATTTAGCATTCAAACTAAGATAAGATAACATAATTTAACAATGACTAAAATAAAACGTTATACACAAAAAGAGCACAAAATAACTACAATCACAAAATAACTACGATCACAAACAACAGGCTAACTGGCAACTCTGACTCGTAAAGGATGTACAGAATTACGAGAAACATCGGGAATTCTCTAGTACTACCTAAATGGCAAATGCCACTTCTCAACACCACCCCTTCCCTAGCCCTTTTGTTGTCCCAACAAAACTATACATGTATACAAACATAAACCTTAATCCTAATGAATCATCTAACTATAAACAAAATTATCCTTCAGCTTATCAGGTCATCTCCTATGCCACTTCCGACGATGTCCCTGCTCCTCCTCACAGTCCACTTCTCAAGGAATGTCTTGATCCTATTCCTGATGCACTTCTTCCACTGGGAAACTGTCACCATTCTCTTGTACTTCAGCTCCTTGGTCCTTCATAACTTCCTCGGCTGCAGAAGAGCATGATTCCTTGGAGACGTCCCAACTGTACTGTCCTGGCTCATAGTACTGCCACAGACGGTTCACTTGTACCACCTTTGGGCGAGACTTCCTGCCTCCCCAAATCTGGTATGTAACATCTGATAGGTGGTCCAAGACAGTGTAAGGCCCGTGGCAAGGGCTCTGCAGCTTCGGTGACTGTCCCTTCTTCTGCTGAGGATTGTATAACCAAACTTGGCCACCTTCCTTGAAACTCACCTGACTTCCCTTGGCATCATACTTACACTTCATCACCTCTTCTAAAAACTTAAGGGCTCCTTGCACTTGATGATGTACCTCAGCCAGCCTTTCATGAAGATGCTTTGCATAGCTGGACATGTCTGTAGGCAGGCCTTTACCAGGTAGTCTTCCCATTAACAAATCAATGGGTAAGTGTAACTCGTGATCCAACATCAGATTTGCTGGGGTGTAGCCGGTAGACTCATGGGATGCAGACCAATATGCCATCAACAGTGCAGGTAATTTCTGGTCCCATTCCATTTGTTCCTCTATGCAGTACTTGGCTTGTTCTTGTCCCAGGGTCCAGTTGAATTTCTCCACCATACCATCTGACCATGGCCTTAGCGGGGTTGTCCTGGTCTTCTTGATCCCCAGTAACTTGCAGCACTCACAGAACACAGCAGACTCGACGTTTCTGCCTTGTTCTGAATGTAGCTCTTGTGGCATCCTAAAACGACAGAAAAACTGGTCAACCAACACCTTAGCAACAGTTGCAGCCTCTTGATCAGGCATAGCATAGGATTCTGGCCACTTTGTGAAGTAGTCCATGATGACACATACAGTATATACCGGTTTCCTCTTTCAGTTAGTAGCAACGGTACAGCAATGTCCACCGCGACTCCTTCCATTGGTGCACCCACTTGGTACAGCTGAAGAGGAGCGCAACCACATTTCTTGGGTTCCTTCTTGGCACAACACACATCACAGGCCTGATACCACTCCTCAATATGCTTCTGCATGCCAATCCAGTAGGACCTCTGTCACAGCCAGCTTAGAGTTTTCCTCACTCCCAGGTGCCCACCAGCGATCTGGTTGTGAGACTCTTCCGAGATCCCAGACCTCATTTTCTTCAGAATCATCAGTTGCCGGTACTTGCTGAGGCCATCGGGTGTCTCTAACTGATGCTCCAGAAGTCAGTTGTTCAAAAGAACGTCCCATTGACTCCAGTAGCTCTTGGTCGCAGGGCTCACTCTGGAAATCTCTTCCTAAGATTGCACTGTACTTCACTGCAGCCACTCTAGCACTGGTTGTAAATCTGCATCCTCCATCTGCATCTTGTTTAGGTCTTCTGCATCTGACGCTGGCCCTGTCACTACAGTAAGGCTGCATTTCTTGCTTTGGTGGTCTTTTTTACTACACTGCCGACACTCTGGGTCATAGTGCTGATGACTCAGGGTGTCAGCATTGCCTTTTTCCCACCCAGGACGGTGCTGGACCTCATGATAGTGCTGGTCCAGCTTCCTGAGCCAGCACGCCAATTGTCCTTCTGGATTCTTTAACGTCTTCAGCATCTTCAGTGCCACATGGTCTGTACTGATGAAGTAGGACCCATACAAGTAAGGATGGAAGAAATCAAGGCTCTTCATCACTGCCAAGAGCTCCTTATGGGTTACACAGTAGTTCTGCTTCGGTGGGCTGAGCTTCTTACTGTAATGCGCCACCACATACTCTTTGTCATCCTTTTTCTGTGAAAGGACTCCACATACTCCATGGTCATTAGCGTCACAGTCCAGGATACTTGGCTGACTCTGATCAGGGTACGGCAATACTGGAGCACTGGCCAACACAAGCTTCAGTTTGTTGAATGCTTTCTGAGTCAGTGTTGTCCATGGAAACTTCTGCTTCTTCCCCATCAGCTTGTGAAGAGGTGCAGCTATTGTTGCAAAGTCCTTGACTAAATGTCAGTAGTACATACACAAGCCCAGGAAACTCCATACTCACGCAAGTTGGAACTGGCCAGTTTGCCACAGCTGCCACCTTCTTTGGGTCAGTACAGACATTGCTCTCGCCTACAATGTGTCCCAGGTACTTCACTTCCTTCTGAAACAAGTGTCACTTCTTGGGGTTCAGCTTGAGGTGCGCTGCTCGGATCCTGTTCAACACCTCCGATAACCTCTCCAATTCCTGGTTGAAAGTCCGTCCAAACACAATTACATCGACCAGATAGATGAGAGCTGTCTGCTAGTGCAGATCTTCAAGTACGCAATCCATGAGTTGCTCAAATGTAGCTGAGGCATTGCAAAGGCCAAATGGCATCACTTTAAACTCCCATAAACCTCTCCCATATGAAAAGTCTGTTTTCTGCTTGTCCTTCCCTGCAGCCTTGACCTGACGATATCCTGCCTTAGGGTGGAGAACCACTTGGCACCTGACAGAGCATCCCAAGTGTCATCAGTTCTTTCAGAGGGGTATGCATCCTTCACTGTCACATCATTCAGGGCTCGATAATCTACACAGCAGCTTGCTGAGCCATTATTCTCCCTTACCAGAAACGCTGCTGATGCCCAAGGACTGCTGAACTTTTCTATCACTCCTTGACTTTCGAGATTTTCCATCACCTTCTCCATTTCTTGCCGTTGAGCTGGCGCCATCCTCTGTGCTGGCTTTTAATCAGATAGTGATCCATGGTGAATATACTATGCTTAGCCAGATCAGTGTACCCCAGGCCTAGGTCTGCAGTGAAGAAGATATCAGCAAACTTCGTCAGCAGCTGCCTCAATGTCAGCACTTGTGAGTCATCCAGGCATTGGCAACTCCTTGAAAATAGGTCTTGTAAACAGTCTGGCAGGTACCCATCCTCCTTGACTATGCTCCTTTTACAGGCCTTCCTCTGATGCCACCCATGGTCCACCACCTGGCGTAGTCCCACAATTTCTCACTCACTGATCTTCTGTGGCTCATGAGAGATATTGGCCACCACAACCGGCTTTTCATCTGCACCTGTTTCCAACAAAGTTCTCCCCACCATCACTCCGGCCTTCTACTTGCACAGTACGTCAGGCTCCACTACCCCTATACAGCTGTCAAAAGAGCCACTCACCTTGCACTGGAGCAACAGCTCTGATATTTGGGGTATAGCTGTAGTGCAAAGCACCCTCACCTCACCACCAGAACTGATACGTCTCACTGCTGCAACAGGAACCGACTTTCCTTGAACCTTCAGCTTCATGGAGCAGAAGTCCAGCTCACATCTCATGGACATCAGATAGTCCAGGCCAAGAAGGCAAAGATCCTCCATGTCAGCCACATAAACTGGAAGCATGGCCTTTTGCCCTGCCACTTCAATCCGGAACTCCAGGGGCCCCCTCAGTTGTGTGCAGTGCCCAGTTGTGCCACACAATTGTTCTCATGACTCAGGCAGACACCAATGATGTAACACATCAAGCCTCACAAAGTCTGCTCTGAGGCCGAATCAATCAACAGGGAACACTTCTTTCCATCTATTCTTCCATCTATTTGCACACTGTCGATTGCAGTTCTCTTGCATTTTCTAGGTGGTGGGGCTACTTTGGAAAAGCTGGCTGGTGGTTGCCCCTTAAGACCAGCCTCCACTAGTTTTCTGCTTCTTTCTGGTCTTCTGCAACCTTCTTCTTATCCTCCTTTTTCTTCTTCAGACACTCAGAACTGAAGTGTCCCGGCTCACTACACGTCCAACACGTTTTTGTTACAATTGTAGATCTCTCTGCACTGCTCTGTTCTTCCTCCCTCTTCCATTTATAACAATCATCCTTCTTGTGTCCCGGCTTCCTGCAGAACCAGCAACCTCCTACGGTCTTCTCCTGTTCCCTCTTCTACTTGTAGCAGTCCTCTTTCCTATGTCCTGGCTTTTCACAGTATCAGCAACTTCCTTCAAATTTTTCTGCTTCACGTACCTTCCCCTTTCTTGCCTTGAATCCTGCACTACAACCTGCCTGAAAAGTGGACATACTGGACCTGACATAGGGCTCGAACTCTAGAGTCCTGGCTAGTGCTTCTTGCTTGCTTCTGGGTTTGTCTGCTTCACTTGCACCTTCAACTCTGCATTGTCCAGAGCATCGATGGACTGGTCCCTCAGTAGAATAGCCAACAGGTTAGATGCTGCTCCAGGGTACGCCTTGTATGCCATACTCTCCAGCAGTGGTGGGCAGCGCAAATGAAGAAGGGCCTTACGCAAGTGCAATGCGCAATCCGCAATTCACTACCTTGCACAAGCTCAACAGCGCAATCTGACAAATATTTAGTTTGTGCAATGTTGCAAAGCGCAAGGGCAAATCATTTGCATATATTTGTGGGAATTACTGTAAAATATTGAGATATTTAAATAAAATAGCATACTTACTTACTTCTTCTATTTATTATTATTTTCTATTATTTGTACTTTGCGCAAGTGTGCAATCTAATATTTAGGTTGCGCAATGTCGCTAAACGCTTGCGCAAACTGTTTGCATATATTCGTGGGAATTACTGTAAAATATTGGTACTTAAATAAATTAGCATACTTACTTTCACCTATTATTAATCTATCTATCTATCTATTGCCAGATGCCTTAATCCCATAAGGGGTGGCCACTGGCCACAAACAAGCAACAAACTGCCATGTCACCTTGTCCCCCGCCATTTCACCGCCCTACTCCCAGCTCACACCCAGCTCTCTTATATACTTCATTCCATCCCTCCATCTCATTCTTGGCCTTACCGTCCCTCTCCCCCCCTCCACCTCACTCATATATACTCTCCTTGTCAGTCTCTCACTCTCCATCCTCTCCATATAACCAAACCACCTCATTGTGTTTCTCCTAACGCTTCCTATCACATCCACATCCACACCACAACGATCCTTCACTTCCATATTTGTCAGTCTGTCTCTCCATGTAGCTCCACATGCTCCTCTCAAATAACACATTTATTTCCACAGCTCTTACTCTTGATTTCTGTCCCTCCAACAAGGTCAAAGCTTCACTTCCATACATCAGAGTTGGTATCAAAATACTGTCATGTAGTAACTTTTTTCATTCATGGAAGTTCAAACAGAAGAGTGAGCGACTGAGCGGGCTGTGAAGTGGAGAGACAGGGAAACAAAGGCTGTGATGTTGCCAGTTATATTTTATCTGCATTTTCGCAAGACATTTAATAATTCAGTATAGATGTACAATAGCATGTGCAATGCCTTACAAAAATCATTAAAACATAATATTTAAATCAAATATCCACAGCCTAATAAATTATTAGACTGTGGATACTTGATATGAATATGTTTTACTGATTTTTGTAAGGAACTGCATATGCTACTCTTAATACATAATGTATTTTTAAATCATTATTTACTAATAATAATAATTTTAAAAATATTAAAATACATTATCTCTGTTGAAGCATTTTAAGAAATGCTACTACCTTCTGTCCCTCCGGCCTCCCCCCAGCAGAACCCTGACAACCCGCCCGAGCCTCCCTCATCCCTCGTGTGGACATATGGGAAGCTCCAAAGATCACATGTTTCTTGGATTGTGCAGAACAGAATCCACAGGACAGGTGTGCAAGGCAAGTGCACAAACGCAAATTTGGTTTTAGCACCAGTCGAGCAGGGCCGTACTCCCGAGGTGGATGGAAAGCTGATGACAGGGAGTGGTGGAGCTCCCGTTTCATCAGCCCTCAGGACTAGTTCCTGACCATCCTCCTTTGCTGAAATTTTTCAGTGTCTCAGTTACACAGAGAGTAGGCCAGCATGCTCTCCAGTACAAATTTCTCTAACTATCTACACCAAACTACATGCACAGTACATACTACACTTCCTTTTTCATCACCAAGCCTCGGAGTCCCCAGGGGGGGGGCCATAAATGTCCCCACCATCCGCCCCTCTCCCGGTGACGACTCGAGGTGCCTGGAACTACTGTCTGACTCTCTTCTTCTTCATTTCTGCAACATTCGCGGTCTTTCTTCTAACTTTCGCTCTGTTGAGCACCACCTCTCCTCCTCTAAACCTCACCTTCAATTTCTAACTGAGACTCAGCTGTCTGAGGCAACTGAGAGCAAACCCTTTTCTGTATCCTCCTACTTTCTCTATACTCATTTCCAAGCCACAGGTGGCTGTTGTGTATATATACGCAACGACTTATCTTGCTTTCTTGTTCCTGAACTCGATTCTGCTGAATTCTCTACACTCTGGCTTCGACTTTCCTTTCATTCTCTGACTAAATATATCTGTGCTGTTTACTTATCCCCTAATTCTACTAACTATCAAAAATTCTTCGACTATCTTATTTCTACGATGGAACACATTCTATCCATTTCTCCTTTCTCTGAAATCTCCATTCTTGGAGATTTCAATGTTCACCACCACCTTTGGCTCTCCTCTCCTTTCACTGATCCACCTGGTGAACAAGCCTACATCTTTTCTATCCTTAATGACCTAGAGCAGCTTGTACAGCACCCTACCCATATCCCTGACCGCCTTGGAGAGAGCTCCAACATACTTGACCTCTTCCTTACAACTAATCCTTCTGCTTACTCTGTTAATCTTTTCTCTCCGTTGGGCTCCTCCGATCACAACCTTATCACCTTAACCTGTCCTATCACTCCGGTACGGCCTGTGGACCCTCCAGGGAAACGTCGTCTGTGGCATTTTGGAGCCGCAGACTGGGAGGCCCTCAGGCAGTACTTCTTTGATTTTCCCTGGAATGATTATTGCTTCCATGGCCGTGAGCCATCTGAGTGTGCCTTGCGCATTACAGAGGTTATTCTCTCGGGCATGGAAGCATACATTTCTTTCTCATATCCTTTGACTAAAGCAAGAAAGCCTTGGTTTAATCACGCTTGTTCTAATGCTGTCTGCAACAAGGAGAGGGCCTACAAAAGGTACCGGAGCCAACCCACCCCTGAATCACATCATCTTTACGTTTCTGCCCGGAATCGTGCTAAGTCTGTTCTTCGCTCTGCTAAAAATAATTTCATCCATACTAAATGCTCTCAACTCTCCAACTTGAATTCTTCCCGCTCCTTCTGGCACCTTGCCAAACACCTTCCTAACAACTTTACCTCATCATCCTTCTCTCCTCTTTTCTACTCTGATGGTTCTGTAGCTATTTCTTCTACTGATAAAGCAGATCTCTTCGCACAGACTTTCTCCTCCAATTCCACCTTAGACGATTCTGGTGCTGTTCCTCCATCACTTCCACCATCTGACTTCTTCATGGCTGACATTAAAATTTCTTCAGCTGATGTATTTTCTGCCATCTCTGGCCTCAGTACTAACAAGGCATATGGGCCTGATGGGGTCCCTCCTGTTGTTCTCAAGAACTGTGCTTCTGTGCTTACACCCTGCCTAGGCAAACTCTTTCGCCTTTGTCTGTCAACTTGTACCTTTCCTTCTTGCTGAAAGTTTGCTCTCATTCAGCCAGTCCCAAAGAAGGGTGACCATCCCCAACCCTCCAACTATCGTCCAATTGCTTTAACGTCCTGTATTTCAAAAGTTTTCGAGTCAATTCTCAATAGAAAAATTTTAAAGCATCTTTCCTATCACAACCTTCTTTCTGATCATCAGTACGGGTTCCGTCAGGGACGCTCCATTGGTGATCTTCTCACCTACCTTTCAGACTCCTGGTCATCCTCCTTTCGGGACTGTGGCGAAAGCTTTGCCATTGCACTTGACATCTCAAAGGCTTTCGATCGAGTCTGGCATAAATCTTTAATTTCCAAACTGCCCTCCTACGGTTTCTATCCTTCTATCTGTGCCTTCATCGCTAGCTTCCTTTCTGGTCGTTCTATAGCTGCTGTTGTAGACGGTCATCGTTCTTCTCCTAGATCTATCAACAGTGGTGTTCCTCAGGGCTCTGTCCTATCACCAACTCTCTTCCTTTTATTCATCAATGATCTAAGCTGTACATCTAATCCTATCCACTCATACGCTGATGACTCCACCCTTCACCTTTCCATTTGGTTCCCGCAACGCCCATCTCAACAGTTACTTCACCAAACAAGTGATGAGGCTATGGCACACCTAATGTCTGACTTGGCTCGTATCTCTGACTGAGCTAAAAATAATATGGTTGTTTTTAATGCATCTAAGACTCAGTTGTTACATCTATCAACCTGACAAAATCTTCCACAGGTATACCCACTAATTTTTAGTAATATTCAGCTTAATCCTGTATCATCCTTCAACATGCTTGGGGTTTCATTTACTCGGGACTTATCTTGGAAAGATCATATTACATCTCTTGTAAAATCTGCTTCCAAGAGATTGGGTGCGCTAAGCCGACTCCGTTCTTTCTTTACCCCCGCACAATTGTTGACACTATACAGGGGTTTTATCTGCCCCTGTGTGGAGTACAACTCTCATGTGTGGGGAGGCTCCCCACATACAGCTCTTCTCAATAGGGTGGAGTCAAAGTCTTTTCGTCTCATTAACTCTCCTCCTCTTACTGACCCCCTTCAACCTCTGTCTCTTCACTGCATTGTTGCATCTTTATCACTTTTCTATCGTTACTTTAATGGTCACTGCTCCTCTGAACTGTCTGCTTGCATTGCTCCACCTCTACGACGGGCGCGTAACACCCGTCTGGCAGCGAACTCTCATCCCTTTTCTGTCTAACTCTCTAATGCAAGAGTTAACCGTTACTCACAGTCTTTCATTTATGCAACAGGTCAACTCTGGAACTGTCTCCCTTTGTCTGTATTTCCTGCTGCCAATGATCTCCAGTCTTTCAAACGCAGTGTGTCCAGGCATCTCAAAATGATCGGATCTTGAATTTGGCTTTCTATTGTATTTTGTTTTTCTCTTGGAGGGAACTGTTACTGCTGGCTCATGGCCTTTGGTTCCTTCTTCCTTGCATAAAAAAAACAACTAAATTTGCACTTGCGCACCTGCCTTTTCATGTGTGCAAGCACAATATTGCGCATGGTCTAGTGCGGTGCACAATGCGCAAATTATATTCACCGGAGCGCAACAGTGCTCAATTGCGCAGGTGTTTGCGCACTTGCCCAGCACTGCTCTCCAGGTCATGAGGAAGCTGCTGTAGGGATTCGCCTCGGGTCCATACATAGGTCCGGAATCATTCTCTGTATACCTCAGTCTGGTAAATGGTCCCATATCCGCACTCCAGCACTTCTACTAAGGACTGATAATTGTCCCTCTCCATCACTGACATATGGCCCAGAATTACCGATGCAGCACCCTTAAGGCTAGAAGCAAGCTGCACTGACTTCTGCCTATCATCCCAACCATTCTGATCAGCAAGTAACTCAGACTGTGCTCGGTAAGCTTCCCAAGATACTTTACCATCAAATTCCTGAGGTGTCTTTTTAAATGGACCCCCATTATAGCCATGCACTTCACTGGTTTGGGGCCTAAAAACTGGGGCATCATAATTACAGTAAGTCCAGGACTTAAAACTTCTGCATTCTGATTATTTAATCCTTTAAAGCAACCTTTAGATGCTTGGGATTCATCAACATCTGCCATACAGTGTCTATTTTTTTTCACATGCTCCCTGTATGCTAGCCTGAGGCTTAGCAGTGTAATATTTCTCTACACCCTCAATTCTCTCACAAATTATCTTCAAATGGCCGTCTACATACTTGAATTGGTCATCTACATGCTTCAACTGGTCATCTACATACTGTCTGCACTCCATCACATTATTTTTTACCTCACACTTCTGCTGCTCTAGCTTGGCATCTACTTCCTCCTAAAGCTGTTGCTGTTTTTCCTTTATTTCCCCTATGAACACACCTAGCTGTCCTTGCGTTCTCAGTTGTAATTCCCTCTGTAGCTCCTGTAATGCCTCTTGAAGTTGTTCATATCGTTCTTTTTGTTCTTTACGTTGTGCCTCTAGTTGTTCACTCTGCACTTGCAATTGTTCTTTGAGTTCTTTCTGTCCTTCATTCTGTGCCTGTAATTGTTCTTTGAGTTCTTTGTGTCCTTCATTCCGTGCCTGTAATCCTTCATTCTGTGCTTGTAGTTGGACAATTTGTGCTTGCAATAGCTTCATGATTGCAGCCAACTACACCTCGTCCTCCTGCCCAGCTCTGGATCTTGTTTGCATAACCTCTTGCACCATGTCGAAGATTAAACTCACTGTAGCACTTTCAAAAAATCCACACTCCTGACACCAGTGTTACATCCCTGTCCCACACTGCCACAGGCTCCATCAGCAGTAGTTCAGCATAGGAAGGATGTTGCCCAGTGAGTTGTTCTTCCTCTGGTCAGCCTTTCGGTGTACAGCACAGACGATCAGCTGAGGCGAAAATAAACACTTGTTTCTTAAGTTCACTGTCTTTTTTTCCAAGTAATTACACTTAATGCTTTCCAATTTCACTTCACTATTTTCACAAGCTCCGAAGATACACAGATTGCAGTATCCCGGGCTCTCAAGTGGTGGCTTGTATCATCTATCAGTACAGCCAATGTCCAACACTAGTCAGCACTCCAAATCTCATCTGTACTCCCATCCATTGTTGACATTTTAGCGATTTTACCCCCTTCGTGACTCCCCTCCCTACCTGCCCTCCATTACCCTGTCCTCCCACCTCCCACGCCGCGCTGCGCTACGCAAATTTCCCCCGGATTTTTCCACAGATTTCATCCATTGAAATAAGCCCTATGCCCTATACTTATACAAAATAATATATACCAAAAAAAAAATCAGGTAAGTGATAGTGTTATACACCAGGAATTGGCTAATTATCACCTGACAACACCTCACGTGCATTCATTCGCTACATTACCACGGTAATTTCCCCATTGAATTATGCCTTGTAATCGATGTCTGTAATAAAAATATATATCAGAAAGGAAGGGAGAACCCTAAGGGACATTAACATTCACCTGGAACTACCTATTTCTTTATGTATTGCTGAGATTTTCTACCTATAAAAAATTAGCATGTAAGTTAGCAGCAGTCAGCCTCAGTGTCATTGTCAACCCTTCCCTTCTCAGATAAGCCGTGGCATTTAGTTCCTTGTCCTCCGCTGTAGTGAAACCATGTCGCACTCACGCCCCGCCATTCCTGCCACTTCTGCGCCCATTGCAAAGGGCCTCGTGACCTCTATCCCTAAGAAAGGTAGTGAGGGAAGCAGAAAAGGCCTTAGTGACTCTGCAGTGGCACGTGAACTTGCAGAATTGTCCATGGTGATGATGGACAGTGATTTTGACGATTCGGGTGAATCGTGTGATGAGCCGGGTGAGGTTATCGTGCCAGAAACTGCTACAACGAGTGCTTCAGTGTCGGAAGTAGTCTCTAGCTCCAAGGGAAAGGAGCCTTTAGTGCAGCAAGGCAAGAAATTTGGGAAGGGAGTGAAAAGGCGGCGTGTTAGCCCCAGAACAATGCCCCCGCGTGACCAAGCCCGCCATGAGTCCCAAGTGCATTCACCTCCCCATTCCCCAAGCCCCACTTCACTCATTTCTTCATCATCGTTGGCTGAGTTATCTCTGGAGTCTTCATCGTCGGAGTCACCACCAGCATCAACAGTGAAGGCAGGCCGTAGAGGAAGAGGTAAATCAAGGACAGTGAAAAGTAGTGTAGTTAGTAGGGTAAGGGCTGCTAGTGCTGTATAACAATCCAGGGTCAGTGCAAGTGACCTTGAACGAGATAAATCTGCCTCACAGCCAACCTCCACCACCACCACCACCACCCGCCCTACACCGCCACGACAGGGAATCCTGGACGCCTTCGCGTGGACGGAAGGGTTGGATTTTGTGCCTGAAAATTTAGTATTTGATGAAAGCTCCTCAAGAGTTCAGCCTGCCTTCACTATTGACGAAAATGCTGAGTGTGTGGACTACCTTTTGGCCTTCCTAGATGACGAAGTCATGCAGCACATATGTGATGAGACCAACAGGTATGAATCACAACATGCTGCAAGTGGTACAGGTGCAGCCAAGATGCAACAGTGGTCCATGCTGGGAGTGCAGGAGCTGTATGTGTTCTTTGCCCTCATGCTTCTCATGCCACACTCCAAGAAGTATGAGTTGGAAGAATACTGGTCCATGGACCCCTTACTACCCTCACCCACCTTCAATAAGTACATGGCCAGAGATCGCTTCCGGAACATCATGGGAAACCTTTGCCGACAACGATGTACCTTCCCAAACCGACCCACTCTGGAAGATCCGGGAGATTCTGAGCAGAATGAAGGATAAGTTTGTCATTCTTCCACCCCTTTCAGAAGGTTGTCATTGACGAATCCTTGGTTTTGTTCAGAGGACATCTTCAGTTTGTTCAGTACATTCCAAGCAAACGCCATCGCTTTGGAATTAAGTTCTTTGTACTGTGCGACTGTAAGACGGGGTACATCCTTGACTTCATCATTTATTCAGCCAGCACTGTCGATCTGGATAAAACATACCCCCTTGGCTTCTCAGGCTGTGTAGTGAAAGTGCTCCTAGAAAAGTATTTTGGTGGGAATCATGTGCTGTATACAGACAACTACTATACAGCACCGAAACTTACCAAATACCTTTCTGAGCACGGCATTGGCTCCTGCGGCACTGTCAAAAGTAATCGTGCCCACTTCCCCAAATTCACAGAGGCAGGAACCTCGCAGCGAGGAGACGTGCACCTACGCAAGTCTGAGAAAATGCTGGCAATACGGTGGCATGACAAGAGGGTCGTGCACATGCTCACCACCGTACATAAGGGGGGAGATGACAGACAGTGGGAAGGTCGACCGTAGGACAGGCGAACCTGTGATGAAACCTGATGCTGTGTTGGACTACAATATCAACATGCGGCTGGTGGACAAGTCCGACATGATGATTGGTGAGATCGACTGCCTCAGGAAGAATACTAGGTGGTACAGGAAAGTTTTTCTGCATTTCATAGATATGACGATGCTGAACGCCTTCATCCTGTACAAGATGAAGGTCAAGCCACCCAAGTCCTTCTCCCTGAGGTTGTTTGCCAGGACTTGTGTCCAGCAGCTACTAGAAAGATATGGTAGGGTGACAACAGCAACTCCAAGGCACCATCCAGTAACACTTCCCAACCGACTTGAGCAGAGAGCATATATGGATCGGCACAGACTTGAGCTTATGCCTGCCACAGGGAAAAGGAAGGCTGCGATTCGCAGGTGTCAGGTGTGTGCACATACCACCCGCCGCACACCTGAGCACAAACGCAGCTCTTGGCAGTGCGCTGAGTGCCAGGTTCCCTTCTGTGTTACCTGCTTCTTCGATTACCACAGCCAGAAGCAGTTCTAACATTGCAAGTGTGAAAGCAGAATAATTTGGAAATAATGTGTAAATAATGTGTAAATAGCAAGTGAAAGCAATGGATGTTCAGTACATATGACTGAACAGTGTATTATAGTTTTATCTTACTGAAAGTGACAGTGAATAACATAGTGTAAGTAAAATAGCAGGGTAAATATTGAAAATAGAATAGAAAATGTAAATAGTAATGTAAGTAATTAGTAATATAAGAATATGAGTACAAATAATTTATGTTATAACAGTGAAAGTGAATCTGTGGCTCTCTACGTATTTTACTGAATGAAAAATTGAATGACTTCAGTGACAATAAACTAAGGCGACTGAAGGGAACTTATGAAGAAAGACTCCAGATATATATAAATATGATATACTAATAGAAATATAAAGTGTGAGGGGTTTTATGAATAATAAATGACAGAGTACCAAGAGCGAACTAGCGCAAGTGCGACGATCAGACGCGCTCATAATTTCCATTGCTTTCACAGTGTTTTTTTTTTTGGAGTATGGATCCCAAACTACTTGAAAATCATAGAGTAGTGTTTATAGTGTTTATATCTGGCTGTGGTAATCATATTACGGGTTGTCGGGAAGTGTAAAGTGGAGACTTCGTTACCCAACTTCAGAGGTCTCCACAAGTCCTACGGTAACGGACGAAGGCTCAGCAAACATTCCAGGAGAAAGCTGAAGGTATGTGCCATAAGCACATATAATTTTAATATTCTAGGACTAATAACTGATTTTTGGCAAATATTTTTTGAGAGTCTGTCGGAGCCCAAATAACCCCGCGGGACACGCAAAACATTGGTAAACATGCCCGCGGTGTAGGGGTTAAAGCAGATGAACTATGTGTAGAAGTGATAAAAACTTAATGATATGTGTAACAGAAAAGATATGAGTATCACCAAGGAAGTCTGCAAGTGTGGGTGGTCGTGATAGTGAGAAAAGGAATGGATATGCTGCAAGACAGTGATGGGTGATATTGGACAATCTACAAAGAAATGTTTGACAGTGGCAATGAGAACAAGGAGTTGGGCGATCTTGGGTCATTAAGTGACCATGAGTGAGTTTGGTATGACCCAGTCTAAGGCAAGCAATGATGGTTTCCCATCGACGATTTGGATGTGCAGAGACAGCCCAAGGGTGGACAAGAGGTTTGATGAAGTGAAGTTTGTTTGTTACTTGTGTATTCCATGAAGTTTGCCAAAGGTTCTTGAAAAGGTGGGTGAAAGACGAAATGTATCCCGCAAAGGAATGGGTAGAGAAGGAAGGATGTTAGACACCTCTGCTGACCAGGCGAGGGAGTCTGCTTGCTCATTTTCGACAATACAGACATGACTGGGGACCAAGCAGAAGCACACTGATTTTTTCTTAGCTGACAAACGGAAAAGCCATTCCTGTGTTTCGGTGACTAGGGGATGGGTGGTGGTTAAGGTGCTAAGTGATGCAAGAGCACTGTGGGAATCTGAGAAAATAACAAAAGAGGAGGATGAGTATCTAGAGACGTTTTAAGGCAAAGAGGATGGCATATAGTTCCGCTGTGAGGACTCCGTTTACAAGTGGAAGTGAACGTTTGAAGGTATCATCTGGGAATACTACGCAAAAACCTACTCCGTTAGGAGACTTGAAACCATCTGTGAACACCTGTATAGCTGACGAGTGTTGAGAGAGACGTTTCAGAAATAGGGATCGGAGGACGGTAGGTGGAAGAAGAGATCTGGAACATGGAAGAAAGGAAGGGCAGACAGCTGGTGAAGGAAGGAGCCAAGGAGGAAAGAGACAATGTCGGAAGGGAAGAATAGGAGGGAGTGTGAAATTTACAGAGCGAAGGAGAGTTGAAACGCAACCACTGAGTGGTGCTGAGGGTTTAAGTAATACAGACTGCAATAACACTTCACTTTTTTCCAACAGCACTTCATTATTTTCACATGTAAAGGACATAATCTTCTGTAACTGCACTGACACTGATCTACACTCAAGTTGAACCGAGAACCTACTGAAACTGCTCTAGTCTCTTCCCCATCCTTATACAAGCTTGCATTATTCTAGAATGATCTACATTCTAGGAGAAGCAACAGTTGCCAACTCGGAGATGTCCAAATTATCTAGAGTTTTCTTACACTGCATAGCACTCTAAATTCTTTAACATACAAACCAAGATAAGATTACATAATTTATCATCATTCATCATCATCATCCGGACCTCCTTTCCCACCCAATTACATAATTTAACAATTACAAAAATAAAACATTATAGAGAAAAAAAGCACAGAAATTAATATACAACTTACAAAATTATTACAATCACAAACAGCAGGCTAACTGGCAACTCTGATTCGTAACAGAAGTACGGAATTATGAAAAATATAGGGAATTCTCTAGCACTACCTAACTGGCAAATCCTGCTTCTGAACAATACAATAAGGTATGGAGGTACGTAGGTAGCTAGGCAGATGGTTGAGAACCAGTGTCGATAATGTGAATGATGTGGGGAATCATGCTACCAATATAAAGCCATGAGGCGTTGGATAGCTCATTGTGGGTTTGCTTATTTTCTCTATCTCTCCTGCACCTCTGTCTCTCTTGTACTGTAGGCGAGGGATAGACACTTTCGGATTACAGGGCTTTATTTTGACACAGTTATCATTGGTGTGCTTGAGAAAGTAACGCTACATAACGGCTAACCTCCCACACAACTCTATCTCCTTAGCTTCCTTCTACCTTCTATCATTCTCTCTGGCTCTCTGATTTCTATACCTGATTTCCAGCAATATATACTGCTTGGTGGGGAAGTGTGTAACGTCTAGTACTTTTCCACCACATGGGCTAACCGACTTTCACCAGTTACCTCACGTGCTTCCTGGATAATGGAATTCTTTATTGTCTGGAAAATGTTTGCCATACATTCTGTCTGCAATCTGGCTAGAGGATGTGCATGTTTCCACCCGAGAACTAGATATTGCAAGTGGTGCAAGTGGTTCCTATTGTGCTATGAGACATATACTAATGCCTATAAATATTACATGTCTATAACTATTACATATGACGTATTAATGCCTATACCACACTTAGTCAAAAGCCTTAAAAATCTCCAAGGCTACACTATGAGTTTCTCCGTGCTGGTCAGTTGACTGAGTGATGGTATGAGTCAAGAGATTGCGTATATCAACAGTGGATATGTCAAGACAAAAATCATACTTTATCTCACTAACACTTAAGTTGTTGGATTCAAGATGTTTAACCATGTGGTCATCAGTTACAATCTCAAATACTTTACCAAGAGAACATGTGGTAGCTATTGGTCTGTAATCAGAGGGGTCAGAGGAAATTCCTTTTTTTGGAACTGGGTGGATATTGGCTTTTTTCCAAGAATTATGGAATGAAGAAACACGTATGGATAGTCTGAATAATTTAGCTAGAACAGGAGAAAGTTCTGGGGAACACTTTTTCAAAACAACTGGAGGAATTCCATGTGGACCTGGAACATAGTTAGTTGGTAAATTGACTAGGATGATTTTACGTATCTAGTCAGTATTTTAAGTGAAGCAATTTCGGGAGAGTCAAGTTCTAGTGCAGGGACGTTCTGACTGTCATGTTCTGAGGTAGAATTTCTGGCAATGTACTGGCAAGGATGTTCGGTTTACTACGCGTATCATTAGTTTTATAGTGTTACCATCTGGAATATGGGTGTAGCAGAGAGGAAAAGTTTGAATGTAATGGAGATGAGATGTCTGAGGAGTATGTGTGGAGTGACGCGTATGGATCGGGTGCGAAATGATGAAGTGCGAAGGAGAACTGGAGTTGTTCGGGAGATGGCTGGTAGAGTTGAGCAGAGGGTGTTGCAATGGTTTGGGCATATGGAGAGAATGGATAATGAGCGATTGATGAAAAAGATAACTAGATCTGATGTGAGAGGTGTAAGGCTGAGAGGAAGACCACGAATAGGATGGATGGACAGTGTGAAGAGAGCGCTGGATGCAAGAGGGATGTCTGTTGAGCAAGGAAGAGTGGCTGTGCATGACAGAAATAAATGGAGAGAAAATTGTGAATGAATAAGTGATGACGCAGCCCTGAGGGGATATTCTCCCGCATTTGATCTGATCAGCTAGTCAGGTCAGGTGCGGGTAAGGGGATGGGTCTGTTATGATGTAGCAGGGGTAAACCAGTTCTGCTGTCGGGCCCTGCTGCGGATGTCACTGATTGCATTGCCCAGTTGACCCTGGTGCGGTGTGGTGCGGTGAGGATCTGTCCGTTCTCCCCTTTGGGGCTAAGATGCGAATGAATGTGTTTGAATGGATGAGTAAATGGAGAGTGAGTCGTCCTGTCTCGGCTACCTCCCTTTCCTTGGGGGAAGCAGCCTAGGTATATAGATAGATAGATAGACCATCTGGAGATCTTAGTGGGAGAATGGGTGATGTCAAAGTTATGATTTAAAAAAATTAAGAGTTGACCAGAATATTCTTTTGTCATTCGGATTGTTTAATAATTTCTTTGCTTGGTTGTGAGGAAAGTTTGATTTAGCGAGATTTACTACTGCTTTTGCACGGTTTCCAGCATCTTTAAATTGACTAAAGGATTCAAATACCTGTACTTTTATTTTAAGTAAGAGCTATTTTCCAGGGACTGTAGGGTCGTTGCTCTGGCACAACAGCTGTCAAACCATTTTGGGGAGTTTGATCTTTTAGTGAACTGTTGACTGGATATAAACCATTCCATACCATCTTGTATTACGGCATTAATGTGGGACACGGTAGAATTGATGTCACTGGAGAAGATAGACTGCCATGGAATATCTATCTATCTATCTATTGCCAGACGCCTCAATCCCATACGGGGTGGCCACAAACAAATCACCTCCACGTCTCCCTGTCCCCAGCCATTTCACTGCCCTGCTCCCAACTCACACACCCCTCTCTCATATACCTGTCCACTCCATCCCTCCATCTCATCCTCGGCCTCCCCCTCCCTCTCCCCCCCTCCACCTCACGTACACGCTCCTCGTCAGTCTCTCACCCTCCATCCTCTCCACATGGCCAAACCACCTCAGTGTTTTTCTCCTAATGCTTCCTATCACGTCCACATCCACACCACAACGCTCCTTTATATCCTCATTTGTCAGCCTGTCTCTCCATGTGACTCCACAGGCTCCTCTTAAATAACTCATTTCCACTGCTCTCACTCTTGACTTGTGTCCTTCCAACAACGTCCAAGCTTCACTTCCATACGTCAGAGT
The DNA here is from genome assembly GCF_032717465.1 of Coenobita brevimanus. Classification (NCBI taxonomy): domain Eukaryota; kingdom Metazoa; phylum Arthropoda; class Malacostraca; order Decapoda; family Coenobitidae; genus Coenobita; species Coenobita brevimanus. The sequence continues at coordinate 31,183,191 of NC_136999.1, read as the reverse complement.
TGGTATCACAATACTGTCATGTAACTTTTTCACTTCCATGCTCACTTCCCTGTTTCTTATCACTGCTTTCAAAGAATCAGCAACTTTTCTTCCTTGTTCTACCATTTAAAGCACTTCACCCTCCAAACCTCCATCCTTACTCATCACACTACCCAAGTACTTAAATGTACATTTTCCATTTCCTCACCATCCAACCTCACTGTACATTCACTGACTTCACCTCTCTCAAAGACCATCACTTTACTCTTCCCTGCATTCACCTTTAGATTCCGTTTCTTACACACTCTCCCAAAATCATCCACCATGCCTTGCAGCTCCCCTACGTCTTCACTCAACAACACAGTATCATCTGCAAACAACAGTACTGGGAGTTTCCAAACAGTACCCTCTCTCACCAGGTCCACTCCAACATCCACTACCCTACCTTGTACCTCTTTTATTACCCCCATCTATGTACAAATTGAACTGTCATGGAGACATGACACATTCCTGTTTCAACCCAACCTTGAAAGATAAAAATTCACTCAGTTCACCATCCACACGCACTGCAGCCTTCGCACCATCATACATACTCTTCTCAGCATTCAACAACTTCCCATCTACTCCATATATTCTTAATACTTTCCACAATCCTTGTCTATCCATCCTGTCATAAGCTTTCTCCAAATCCATGAAAGCCGCATACAACTTTTTTCCCTTCTCTAGAAACTTTTCCACTAAAGATCTAAGAATGATTATCTGATCTACACAACCTCTCCCCTTCCTAAAGCCTCCCTGTTCTTCTCCAACTAATTTCTCTGTTCTTTCCCTAACTCTGTCAATAAGTATCCTACCATACACTTTTCCTATTACACTATGAAGACAAATGCCCCTATGATTACCACATACTTCTTTTTCCGCTTTTCCTTTCTACAAGGGAATAATTATACCTTACTTCCAACCCTTCGGGACTCTACCTTCCTCCCAGGCCAATCTGCACATCTTCCACATCCATTCTACTACTATCTCTCCTTCATGATTCAGCATTTCACCACACACTCCATCAATTCCTGGTGATTTCCCCAATTTGATTTTCTTCATTGCTTCCACAACTTCTATCCTACTGATTTCTTCCTGTCTTCTCACCTCCCTCCTTCTCCCAGCCATTCCCCAGCCACTTATACTCACATTACTTCCATCCTCTGCGTTCAGCAATGCCTTAAAGTGTTCTCTCCATCTGCTCACTTTTTCTTCCATCTCCACTAGTAATCTACCATTTATATCTTTTACTCCCCTGCTGACTTCACTGCCACCCTGTCTTACTCTCTTCACCTCTTTCCAGAACATTTTCTTACAGTCCCTCCACTTTACACTCAAATTCCTTCCAAATTCCTCATCCATTGAATATAATCAAGATAATTTCTAAATCCATCCCAATCTGTCCTATCAAAGTGCAATCTGGTCGCTCTGACCTGTCCAGAATGGGATGGTTTGGGGGAACTGACTACTGACGCTTTGATGAGATTGTGGTCAAATCATCTATGTTGTGACGGTACTTCTATCCTGTAATGATCTGGATTTTTCATCAAGAATATGTCCAAGAGACAGGCATTACGGTCATGAATAACTGGTATTCTGGTTGGTTGTTTTACCATTTGTGTGAGATTAAGAGATTCAGCGGACAGCTCGCATTCCAGACCAGTCTCGTTGGTCCTGGCAGAATGCAATAATCATTCTACATTATGGACATGAAAATCACCCGAAACGGTAATTTCAGTGGTAAGGATGAGTTTAATGTTAATCATGTATGTGGATATTGAGTCAAATATGCTGGGTTCTGAAGAAGCACTGGGGGAGTGATAAACTACAGATAAATTTGGTAATTTTTGAATGATTTAGTTTATTTATTTATTTATTTATTTTTTTATATACAGTATGTTTACCACCTAGCACTGTAAATGGTTTCTTGGTTTCCTGTAAGCCAAGAAACAAAGATTATGGCATCTGGCAATAGATAGATAGATTATACGAGTAAGAAGGAACAAAGGCTAGAAGCCCGCAAACAATTCCTTCCAAGAGAAAAACAAAAACAATACAAAAGTGAGCCAAATTCAAGATCTGTTTATTTCGAGATGCCTGGACACACTGCGTTTGAAAGACTGGAGATCATATATAGTGAATAATTAAAATTAGCTGAAGTGAAATTCAAAATAGTGTCAACTGCAGATATAGATTTGGTATATCAACAAGTGTCACCCTTGTTACGGAAGTCTGTGAGGAGATGGTAACGAGGAAAACAAAATGAAGATGTGTCAGTAGAGGGAGAGATATGGGGTTCTGTGAGGAACAGGGCTAGAGGGGTTATTGATTGGAGGAAAAAGAGAATGGAATTCAGACTGGTACTAAGACCACGGATAATAGTGAAATATAAGTCCGCATCTCTGCTTCTCTGCTGATGAGTATGAACAGTGTTTGCAACAACCGATGTCGGTACAGTCGCTTGATTGCTACCGGGAGGACCCTGTTCCACCAGCCCTACCCTGCCGGTGAAGGTAGACGATAACGCTAGTTTGAGGGATGTGAAACGAAATGATTTGGTTTTGTGTTGTGTACCATAGAAATGGCTGCTTGTGTGCTTTAAGTTTGATATGGATATTTTGTAACTGAAAGGTGAGATAGGTGTTGGACAGGAACCGCTTCATCCTGTGGCACCGACATAGTCAGGTGGGTGTGTTGCTCGGTCAAACAAATGTCACTTAGCTTCTCTCCCTGTCCCCAGCAATATGGATGGTAGACAGCTGAAACTGGTTAACTTGAGCCTGAAGTCCAACAGGGTCACGTTCCATCTGAACCTAGGGCTGCAACAACAGCAACTACTACTCCTTTAACTACACCATTTCTGTTGCTGTTACTACTACTACTACTACTACTACTACTAATAATAATAATAATAATGCAACAGGAATGAGATAGGAATGTGAATATTGAATCGAGGGGGTTGTAGGGTATATAGTATGCAGGGATGTATGAGGTGTGCATGATGCTGTGTGGCGCAGTGTAGTGTGGTTTACTGTGGTATGGTACTATGGTGTGTGTATGAAAGTTGGTGTATTGTGTGGTGTGGATTTTGGAGATGGTGTTTTGATGTGGTGTGGTATAAAATATTCTAGGGAACTGCACTGTTGTACTGTTGTCTTGTGTTTGTGTTTGTGTGTGTGTGTGTGTGTGTGTGTGTGTGTGTGTGTGTGTGTGTGTGTGTGTGCTGCAGTACGCAATGTTTTTTTGTCTCGAAATGTATTGTAATGCGTGCTATAGTGTTGCATAGTGTGGTGTGGTGTGGTGTGGTGTGTATTGTTATAATGACTTGCGTGCTATTCTTTACAACTAAACACACACAACAAAAATCATAGCGTGGTGTAGAATACTTTTTGTAGCGTTTTTTATATAATGTCCTGTAGTGTGGCTTGGTGTAGTGCATTGTTGAGTGTTATATGTGTCGATATGTGGTAATGAACTTTTGGTGTAAGATGTTATTTTTATGCCGAAAAAAGACCCTTCCAAAGACGTCAAACAAGATAAAGGCAAATACAGATTTGTGTAAGATAATCTTAAGATACCGGAACATAATTCTGACACGGAAAAGAGTTAGACCAACATAAGTTGATCGGATGAGTGATGAACTGGGTGGTTTCACGCAGTGGAGGAGGATCTGTTGATAATTCGATATTGGCGATGATGAAAACAGTGGATAAAGCATGTGAGAAACAATGGAAAATACTTATGGAATTTATGGTACAGAATGAGGGAGGGCAGGTTAAACAGAGTGGAAGTATGGAATAAATGGTTCAGAATAGGGGACAGCATGTCAAAAAGAATGGAAACATGGAAGGAGGTATGTACTGTATGTATGTATGAATGGCAAGGATGGTTTAGAATAAGAGAAAACAAGTTAAACAGAATATACAGTGTGGAATGAAACCTGCTCGATGTATCACTGAAACAAATGACGAATTTTAATTGCTTATTCTCGCTACATCTAGACAGTTTTATCCAGTTTAAGAAAGGCCTCTAATTGAATAAGTTAATGATGGTTATATCTAACCATTCTAACTCGAAGAGTTTTTCTGAGACAATTAAATAGACTGGAGTGGCATCAATAAAATATGGATGACGTCACTTAACTGATGAAGTTAAAAGTTATTCTCGTGGCAGCGAAGCATAGGTAAATATTATTTTTGGTATGTATCTTACGTGAATTTCTGTAAAATATGCTACTTTGAACATGTATTTTTAAACAAAAATATTTCTTACTACAGAATCTTGCAGTACTGGTGGTGGTGAGGTGTTGATGGCAGCCGCTTTGGGAAGATTTTGGCTTGGCCTGTGGGTGTCCTGCCTCATGGTCCACGCCCGCCTGCCCCGATGCTGTGGTATGTTGTTCGCTTGTAATTAATTATGCTCAGTACCAACACACATCGGATGTAATTTTATATGCAATAATTGTGACACAGCGCCTTGGATTATTAAAAAAGAATAATAATACCCATATCGAGGGAGTCAATGGCCTGCCATAGCCGTTTTATCCAAACGCAGGTAAAATTCTTCCGGTCCTTTAAAGCTTTGTAACATATAAAAACACTGGGAAACTATCAGAGTTCCACTGAAATGAACTAGCGTCTGTTCATCCATCTTTAAGTTTAATCTTCAAAAATTCATGGCAACACCTTCCTGGCTAAACGAATCACACAAAAACGTTACTCATCCCTCACTATCCCCTGAGAGGAAGAGGCGAAGTGCAGGAGGAGGACAACTTAAACCTGCAGTCCACTGGGGTCACGTCTCACATGAATCTGGGGCTGGAACTACTGTACTGCTGCTACTACCATTAGTTCTTCTACAGCAACAACAACAACAACAGCAACAACAAAAACTACTACTGCTACTACTGCAACTACTAGTAATACTATTACGCTTGTTCCAGACCTGAGCCAATCTGCGGGCGACCTCCATGCTGCACTGGACGCCATGTTGGCCACACAGTCATGCAGTCACTCCTCCATGTTTGTGGTGACAGATGGCTCGTACTGGACCTCCCTCGTGTCCAGGGTTAGTATTATATTATCTTCTATTCCCTCTTTTTTATATGCTGGAATCTGGGCATAGACTTAACAGTCCGTTCCCTTAGGCCCAGCAGTCCTCCGACGTACCATACACCTCCACATGACACCACTTCGGCGCTAACACCCACCGTTCATACTAATCACATCAGGGTTTAAATTAAGTATGCAGTGATTACAAATTGTGCAGTGATCAATCTGATTTCTGAATTGATTAATCTAATTTTGTGTAGTGAAGAAATTGATTATGTACAGTCAAAAATACTTGTTTGGGTAAATGGAAAACGTTTGGCAATATAGCCTACTCAGAATTTCTATACTAGTCTCGCAAATTATTTACAGACAGAAAACAATAAGTTTGATTTTCTTATTTAAGCTTTTTCCTTTTATAAAATAAAAAAACTTCCCTAAGTTTCCTTTTTTATTGTATTTTTTCCTGGCAATTTTAGCAGTCTCATGACAGGAAATGGGGTCTGGGAGTCTCACAGACCAGTGTATATAGCAGTCTTTCTGCGCCCGATTTTGTATGCTAAAAACAATCAGGATTGTGGAGAAATATATTGTATATATTCTAAATCCCACCTCATTCGCTTCGCTTCTCTTTCTCACCCAGTGCCCTAGCTTTATTTTCTCTGTTAAACTTGGGTAAGGGTGAGAGCAGGATTTATGTTTCAATTTTTTTTTCTTTTGTAAAATAATGTAAACTAATTTTTCCACTGGTTAAACCAGAAACTTATAGGAACAGTGTTCATTTTAGGAGTTTTCGAACACAATTTCACAAATTACTTACTTGTACAAATTTCTACATTTATTAGCCTCCATTTGTTTCATAAACAAGTTTATGGAAATGTGTAGGAATATATATATATATATATATATTATAGTCCTTAGTTATTTTTTTACTTATTAAAATTTAGTGTTATTACTAAATATAACTGGTACTCGAATTGAAAATTGAAATACTGGGATGTAGAAAGAAAGAGAGAGGTGAAAAGATTAGTAAGAGAGAGTAAGAAGAGAGTGGATGAGGAATTTGGAAGGAATTTGAGTGTAAAGTGGAAGGACTGTAAGAAAATGTTCTGGAAAGAGGTGAAAAGAGTAAGACAGGGTGGAAGTGAAGTTAGCAGGGGAGTGATAGATCAAAATGGTAGATTACTAGTGGAGAAGGGAGAAAAAGTGAGCAGATGGAGAGAACACTTTAAGGAATTGTTGAACGTAGAGGATGGAAGTAATGCGAGTATAAGTGGCTGGGGAATGGCTGGGAGAAGGAGGGAGGTGAGAAGACAGGAAGAAATTAGTAGGATAGAAGTTGTGGAAGCAATGAAGAAAGTTAAATCTGGGAAAGCCCCAGGAATTGATGGAGTGTGTGGTGAAATGCTGAAGCATGGGGGAGAGATAGTAGTAGAATGGATGTGGAAGATGTGCAGATTAGCCTGGGAGGAAGGTAGAGTCCCGGAGGATTGGAAGTCAGGTATAATTATTCCCTTGTACAAAGGAAAAGGGGAAAAAGAAGTGTGTGGTAATCATAGGGGCATTTGTCTTCTTAGTATAATAGGAAAAGTGTATTTTAGGATACTTATTGACAGAGTTAGAGAAAGAACAGAGAAATTAGTTGGAGAAGAACAGGGAGGCTTTAGGAAGGGAAGAGGTTGTGTAGATCAGATATTCATTCTTAGATCTTTAGTGGAAAAGTTTCTAGAGAAGGGAAAGAAGTTGTATGCGGCTTTCATGGATTTGGATAAAGCATATGACAGGGTGGATAGACAAGGATTGTGGAAAGTGTTAAGAATATATGAAGTAGATGGGAAGTTGTTGAATGCTGTGAAGAGTAAGTACCAAGGTGCGAAGGCTGCAGTGCGTGTGGATGGTGAACTAAGTGAATTTTTCTCTTTGAAAGTTGGGTTGAAACAGGGATGTGTCATGTCTCCATGGTTGTTCAATCTGTACATGGATGAGGTAATAAAAGAGGTACAAGGTAGGGTAGTGGATGTTGGAGTGGCCCTGGTGAGAGAGGATAGTGTTTGGAAACTCCCTGTACTGTTGTTTGCAGATGATACTGTGTTGTTGAGTGAAGACGAAGGGGAGCTGCAAGGCTTGGTGGATGAGTTTGGGAGAGTGTGTAAGAAACGGAATCTGAAGGTGAATGTAGGGAAGAGTAAAGTGATAGTCTTTGAGAGAGGTGAAGTCAGTGAATGTACAGTGAGGTTGGATGGTGAGGAATTGGAAAATGTGAGTACGTTTAAGTACTTGGGCAGTGTGATAAGTAAGGATGGAGGTTTGGAGGGTGAAGTGCTTGAAAGGGTACAGCAGGGAAGAAAGGTTGCTGGTTCTTTGAAAGCAGTGATAAGAAACAGGGAAGTGAGCATGGAAATGAAAAAGTTACTACATGACAGTATTGCGATACCAACTCTAACGTACGGAAGTGAAGCTTGGACGTTGTTGGAAGGACACAAGTCAAGAGTGAGAGCAGTGGAAATGAGTTATTTAAGAGGAGCCTGTGGAGTCACATGGAGAGATAAGCTGACGAATGAGGATATGAAGGAACGTTGTGGTGTTGATGTGGATGTGATAGGGAGCGTTATGAGGAACACACTGAAGTGGTTTGGCCATGTGGAGAGGATGGAGGGTGAAAGACTGACGAAAAGAGTGTATGTGAGTGAGGTGGAGGGGGGAAGAGGGAGGGGGAGGCTGAGGATGAGATGGAGGGATGGGGTGGAGAGGTATATGAGAGAGGGGGGTGTGAGTTGGGAGCAGGGTAGTGAAATGGCGGGGGACAGGGCGACTTGGAGGCGATTTGTTTGTGGCCACCCCAAACGGGATTGAGGTGTCTGGCAATATATATATATATATATATATATGAAAGGACAGAAGGGTCCATGTGACAATTTCAACAGCCTTCTCCAGCCCAGTGAGGCGGAAAATGGCGTGATTTTCGCGACGTTCTGACACTATGACGGACAGTGGCAAACTGATGTTATCCAGCCATGCAGAACCAAACTCAGTACAATAACTGCTTGGAGACAGTGTTACCAGTACATTAAGTTACTCCTTGGCAAAAAATTAGCTAGATTGAAACAGTTTGAGACGTGCTACAGTGCTCGAATTTTGCTATCGGCACCATCACATCACTTGGATTAATCGAGACGTTTTGTACTGTCGGCACCATGCCGACAGCGGGATTGTATGGGTTACATATAAATATATATATATATATATATATACAGTATATATATATATATATATATATATATATATATATATATATATATATATATAGTTTATATATATATATATATATATATATATATATATATATATATACAGTATATATATATATATATATATATATATATATATATATATATATATATATATATATTGGTACATATTACATTTATTTAACTACTAGATGAACAAGTGTTTCTGCCCAGGAGTGTGGACTTTCAGACACCTTTTCTCCAGGCAGTAAAAGCCGGCTGTCTTGTCGCCAGTAGCTTCTAAATCCCCTCCCCCCCCCTTCCTGTGCTCTTGTCTACCTGTTCATCCAGTAGTGCTGTCAGACGTAGGAATGGTTACATTGGGATTATTATTTTCTTATTGTCAGTCTTCATTTAAACATGGTAATGAGGACTCAAAATTATTTCTTAGTTAACGTATTTGTCGTTCATGAGTAGTTGTAGATTTGTCACTGTATGATATACTCAATGACCAAGGCTATGACGGCAAGTTGTACACTTTAGAGTGCAGTTCACCTCTACTTTTATGCATGGTCGTGCAGAGTGAGGTTGTGTGCTTCTGAGCTGTCCTCGAGCTTCCTAGGGCTGCCTCACAGGCATTTAGCTTTTTTTTTTTTTCACCCTTCTGGTGTGCATTAGGCTAGCTAGTTTCTCACTTTCCTCCCCTCCCTGATAGTTAGGAATAGTAGGTGTCTGTTCCCGTGTACTGAGATTACCTTTGCTTGCTGCCCAGGGAGGTTCCCCCCCACTGATCGCTCTGGGGCGTGAATTAACCCGTGGCGTCCCGTTGACGTACTTCCACGTCCTCACGTTATGTCACTGCCAATCCCGTTGACGTACTTCAACGTCCTGCAATTGCAAGGTTCATAATTTCCACAATTTTCAAAATTCGCGCGAGATTTTCGATTCGCCCACGTACCCAAGCCTCCCCTACCTGCCCTCAGGCGGGCAGCGTCCCAGACCCCGCATGACCTGCACTCGCCCTTGTCTCGGTCACTCACCTGTTAGCAGTGACCCAGGTCAGACATGGCGCGTAAAGGTCTCTCAGACGACAAAATACAATCCGCCCTGGATGCCTTCACTGGAGATAGTGATTCTCCACTTGATGATGATGTGGTGGATCGAGATTATGTGCAGCCTGAGGAGGAAATAACAAGCAGTGATGAGGAGGTCCCTTCGCCCCGGAAAAAGCGGTATGTCACGTATCGTAAGGCAAGGGAAGGCCAGCCTGCACCCAAAACACCTGCATGGACCTCTCTCCATCCCCTAGAGAGAGATTCTGATGAGGACGAGGATGAGGACGATGACGATGACGGCGGCTTAGGACGTGATGTTGCCTCGTGGTTGGGGAAGGAAAAAATCTCACCCCGAGGATCAGAAGGTGGGGTGAGAAGGCAAATAAAGTATGGCCTAGTGTTTTGTCTGGGGAAGGCGAAAGTGGTGTGGTGGGAGTGCGGGGTGAAAGGGAAGTGGTGTGAGGGAGGCAGCACAAGCACGTGGTGCACGTAGGCCTAGGGGAGAGGAGTTGGAGCCACTCCCCAGCACGTCTTTCGCCATACAATATTCCCAAACTTCCTCCACACAGCCCCAGGATGTGGGGAAAGGAAGGAAAGGGAAGGGAAAGGGTAAAGGAAAAGGGAGAGGGAAGAGAAGTGCGAGTGATGAAAGGCGCTGCTCTCCACCTCCTCCACCTCCACCAATGTTGCGTTGTGCCTTCAGCCATGTTTCAGAGAGTACCATAACTTCCTACACTACTGAAACTGTGTGGGATGGCGATATGACGCTCAGTATAATGGTAAGGCCAGTCAGTATGTGCCAAGTCTTATATAAACTTGAAACGGGTGTAATGTTTGCAGGAAAGTAATGTATAAGTTGAGAAATAGTGTAAGTTGAACGAAGTGATATGAAAACTACACCCACTGTATAAATCTGCGAAAATATGACGCTCAGTATAACACTCTGGTCAGTAAATATGTGATAGCAAGAATATAAAGTGGAAACGGGTGTAATGTTAGCATGAATAAAACGTATAAGTTGAAAAATAGTGTAAGTTGTAATAATTGATGTCATGAGTACACCCACTGTGTAAATCTGCGAAAATAAGACGCTCAGTATAACACTCTGGTCAGTAAATATGTGATAGCAAGAATATAAAGTGGAAACGGGTGTAATGTTAGCATGAATAAAACGTATAAGTTGAACAATAGTTTAAGTTGTAATAATTGATGTCATGAGTACACCCACATTCTGGTCAGTAAGTATGTGATAGGAATTAAATAAAGTGGAATTTGTTGTAATGTTAGTAGTAAGGTATTTTATAAGTTGAATACTAGTGTAAGATGAAACAAATGATATCGTGATAACACTCACTGTGTCAGTACGCGCTAATATGACGCTCAGTTGCATCGTAAGTTCTGAAATTATGTGATATCAATTATATCAAGTGTAAACATGTGCAATGTTAGTGGAGAATTATTATATAAGTACAAAAATAGGTTGTAAGTTGAAATAGTAGTCATAGCGACTTCACCGTGTGTGTTATTATGCACTATTATTACGCTAAATATTTACGTAAGGCCTGAAATTATCTCAAAACAGTTCTATAAAGTTGAAAAGTGTATAATATTATTAGGAAAGTATTATGTAAGTAGAAAAAACACAATACGAGTTGAAACAACAGTCACAGCGAGTTCACTCACTACGTAAATAAGCGCTAACATTACGCTAAATGTAATCGAAAGGCCTGTGAATACGTAAAAACAGTTCAATAAAATGTAAAATGGTATAATGTTATTGTAGAAGTATTATGTAAGTAAAAAAAATGATATGTATCATGATTTTCGAATGTTAGCGATTCATCGTGACCAGTCTGCCCGATTTTGCTCGTTTCGCACGATGGTACAATGCTTATTTCTGCTCTATTTTTGTATAAAATCCAATATACTCTTTTATCACGTGTTTTTATGTTTGTAATAAATACATATCTACTTACTTTCATTGGTTTCCCAGACTTATAATACCATAGAAAACGTTAGAGGCTTAGACCGCCTACGGAGAACACGGGGCCAGGTGGGACCAAGGCATACCTGGTTAGGGTAATTATGGACCCCGGGGAACAATTTCTTTGCCACTGACCATTGTTTCTGACCAAAAGCGAAAGTTTTAGCAAAAAAAAAAAAGGGTCGAAAAATGGTTGGGATTGGGGGGTACCAGTGGTCAAAAAGTGGTCGGGACGGGGCTGGTTAACACTGTTGGGCCTCCCTGGAGTGATCTGAGAGGGCAATTTCAGCCTTAGGTGTTTGGTCCCGGTGTGTTTTGTCCCTTGCTCATTTTCCTCCTCCCACTTCCCCCATTAGGGGGAAGTGGTCACTATGCCGGACGCTCCTACTGTCTCCCCCCCCCATCTCAGGGGAGGAGGTGGTCCTGACGAGCCACAGACTGCCACATGGACTGACCATCCCCAGAGTGAACTGTCCCAGACGTGCACCCCCATGGACACCCCTGTAAATAATGCCAAATTTGTCACCGTACATGCTCTCGGATCCACTCCCTTGAGCAGTCTCAATCCTATTCTTATCAAGAGGGTGATTGATCACTAGGTCGGGGAAGTGGAAGAAGTAAAAGAACTTGCCAGTGGTGACCTCTTGATTAAAACTGACAAATCCTCCCAGGAACATGACTTGATGAAACTGCGCAAGTTTCACTGTTACTACGTCGAGCCAAAGATCCCACATGCCATGAATTCCTGCAAGGGTGTCATCACATGCAGGGACCTCATGGTCATGGAAGAGGACGAGATCGTACGTGAACTTCCTCAGCAAGATGTGATTGATGCCCGATTTATCACTTGTTTTGAGGAAGGCGTAAAGATGAACACTGCAACGATAGTCTTGACATTTGGCAGAGTGAATCTCCCAGCCCATGTAAAAGTTGGATATGAAATTTTCAATGTCAGACCTTATATCCCTAATCCTCTTCGGTGTTTGTGATGTCATTTATATGGACATAATGATAAGACTTGTCACCCTTCACAGTCAGTGTGTGGCAAATGTGCAACACAGGGTCATGATGCTGAACACTGCACATCAGAGACTATCCATTGCTTTCATTGCAAGGGTGCTCACTCCACTTCCTCTAGGGACTGTCCCAGGTGGAAGGAGGAGAAAGAGGTCTGCGTGGTGAAGGCAACAGAGGGAATCTCTTTTTATGAAGCGAGGAAAAAGGTGAAGGAGTTGCATGCAACTCCCAAGCCGAATAGGTCCTATGCTTCGGCAGTGATGTCCCGTCCCGTGATGTGCTCTGTTGAAACAGACTGCCCCTGAACCTGTTCCTCTTGCCGCTCACTCTACCTCTCCATCTCAGCCTCTTGTCTCAAACTGACATCCCCACTGCAACTTCCTACTCTCAGGCTGCTGCTGCCTCTCAGTCAGTAAAAGCTATACAGAAGTTCGACAACTCTTGTAAGAGTAATATGACAACCCTTACGAAACAGCCACGTCCTCATGTCCTTCCTGCTCCTGGTCCAGTGAGGGAGAATAGGTTTAGTACTTCCTCAGGGGGCTCTGGGAGCCTAGTTATTGATGATCAATGCATGGAGGTTTCCATTAGTAAGCACCGGGATAGGTCCCCCAGTAGCCACTCACCTGGCAGTGGGTGGCACAAAAAAGCTAAGCACACTGGCCCCATTCGTAATTCATAAACTGCCACATTTACTGTGTTACAATGGAACTGTAGGACTCTTGGGAATAAATTCCACAATATAGCAATTTTGCTATCCATACACAGACCAGACGTTGTTTGTTTACAGGAGACGTGCCTGGTGGATCACCCTGATCCTCCACAGTTCAAACACTACCATTTGTACTGTATGGAAGATATGATGGTCACGGAATCACCCACAAATCACACGCACAAACGGAAGTGATTCTAAATTCTACTTTGGAAACTGTCGCGTGCAGAGTAAAATTTAATAACGCGTATCTGTCTATTTGCTCTATCTACTGTCCTCCCCATGGTCCCATTGATGGTGATGCTTTCACTTTACTAGCCCATCAACTTCTGGGTCATAAATTAATTTTAGGCGATTTTAATGCCCATCACTCTCAATGGGGAAGCTTGAGGAGTGATGGTAGGGGGAAGCAAGTAGCCGACCTCATATTACAGTCAAACCTCTGTCTTCTAAACAATGGTAGAGCAACTCGTGTAGATGTCCATGCTGATAACATGTCATGTATCGATCTGTTCTTGTCATCTCCCGATATACACCCTAAGATCTCTTGGGACGCATATGATGACTCGATGGGTAATGATCATTTTCCAATCTGTCTTTCTTATACACGCGACAACTCTCGGCCTCCTCCACCACCTAAATTTAACTTTAAGAAAGCAGATTGGGGGTACTACTCACGGGTTGCCAATCTTGATATATTGGGAGATAACACTGATGAGAAAGTTGCACACCTACAGACTTCCATTGTACATGCAGCTGAGGCTGCTATACCCAAGACATCTACAATTCCAAACAAGCATAGAGTTTCGTGGTGGAAACCAGATTGCTGACAAGCACTCACTAAGCATAATAGGAGATCCCGGATTTTTGAGAAACAGCCAAAAGAAACACACTTTATTGCCTACAAAGCAGCTAAGGCTGAGGCAAGGAGGGCAATTAAAGTGGCAAAACGGAATAACTGGCATAGTTTTGTGTCCACGGTGAATCGTACCATCCCCCTAAGCCAGGTCTGGTCCACCTTAAATGTACTTAACAACAAGTACACCCAGTCACCAATCACCACACTTGAGGTGGCCGGGAATGTCATTGACTATCCTGTGGACATTGCCAATACTATTGCTGACCATTTTGCCCAGGTAAGCAGCTCAGCCAACAACGATCCTCACTTTCTTCACCATATGCATACGGCTGAGCTACAAAACTTAGATTTTGCCACGAAAGACGGAGATACCAGCTACAACTCCGAATTTACATTAGATGAACTTCTCCTTGCTCTTAAATCCTGTAAAGGCTCCAGTCCCGGTCTATCCATCATTACGTACAGTATTATTCAGCATCTTATTCAGGCCAACCTGAGTAAGCTGTTAGCAATGTACAATGAGATTTGGGCGTCTCACACGTTCCCAAACTCAGGGCACTACGTGCACGTCATATTGATACCTCGCAGGGACGGTCGCTTTATGAGTCCCAGTTCGTTTCGACCTATTGCGCTAACTGACTGTCTATGTAAGGTCTTTGAATGTATGGTTAATAAAAGGTTACTCTTTGTTTTAGAGTCGAAGGATATGTTAAATGATCAACAGAATGGATTCCGTAAATACAGGTCACTTTGGATCATTTAATGCACCTGGAGCATTGCATAGCTGAAGCTTTTGCCAATCACGAATTCATGATAGGAATTTTTCTGCATATTCATAAGGCTTATGATCTGACCTGGTGAAACGGAATACTATGTAAACTCTACGCTTATAGTTTAAGAGGTAATTTGCCCATTTTCCTTCAGAACTTCCTTACTGACAGAACGTTTTCTGTCAGGTTACCCTGTAACATAACTTCGGACATATTTGTCCAGGAGAACGGGGTACCACAAGGAAGTGTGCTTAGCCTTACTTTGTTCAGTGTTGCCATTAATGACATTCTGTCGTCCGCTTCCATCCCCAGGATGCTTAGATACTCACTCTATGCTGATGATTGTGCAATGTGGCACTCTTCCCGCAGTGCACAATCCTCAGCACAGCAGATTCAACTGGCACTTGAATCTGTTCAGCGTTGGGCCCTGGAGTGGAGATTTAAATTTTCAGGTCCTAAGTGTGTCAGTGTTGTTTTTACTCGTGAACTTAACGTACCTCCTTTGTATTTAACTTTAGATAATCAGCCGATACCTTTTCAGAATTCAGTAAGATTCCTGGGTCTACATTTTGAAAGTAGGCTCAGTTGAAGAACACATATTAATCATTTGCTTGCTTCTTGTAGTAAAAAAAGAAACGTCCTTAAATTTCTGGTAAATCGTGGGGAGCAGACAGAACGTCTTTATTGATGGTGTATAAGTTCCTTATCCATTCTAATCTTGACTATGTCTCACAAGTGTATGGCTCGGCATCAGATGCTGTCCTCCGTAGACTTGATGTGCTTCAGAACGTGTGCTTGCGCCTATATCTTGGAGCCCTTCGATGTACTCATGTGGAGCGGTTGGAAGTGGAGGCTAATGTGCCTCCCCTACGTCTACGACTTGACCACCTGCTATTTTCTTACAGTATCACCACCCACCATAAATGCTCACTTGGCCTTCCAACTTGTCGGATCCTCCTACAGTGGGAATACCTACTGTATGCAGCCCTCAAGCCGGTGGCTGTGAGGCTTCATTTCCTTTGTGAGGCTTCAGGGTACGACCTTTCTAATGGGAATCAGGTTTTAACATCAAAAATAGCACCCTGGGACTCACTTGCCACTACATTCAACACTGACTGGCTCCCCGTCTCAAAGAACAAGGCGCCGGAGGTGGAGGTACGACAGTTGTTCCGGATGATCCTCATTAGACACCTAGCGTCATTCCACTTGTACACTGATGGTTCTAAGCTGGATGATTGTGTGGGTGCGAGTGTGTGGTCTACAGAGTGCCTCGTCCGTTTTCACTTGCCCCCTCATACGTCTGTATTCACTGCCGAATTATTTGCCTTAGATCAAGCTATAGACTTTGCTTTGCGTTCAGATCACGACAGCTTTGTCATTTTTTCGGACTCTTAAGACCGCCCTTCAGGCAATTCGTTCATGTAGGACTGATTCACATGAGGTCCTGGGTCGCATTATCAATAAGCTGCACAGATGTGCCAAATCCTTCTCTCTGATCTGGATGCCTGGTTATTGCAGTATTTACGGCAATGAGCAGGCTGACATACTAGCTTAATCAGCTGTAGAACTCGGAGACTTGGAACGTTCCTTCTGATATACAGTCTAGTCTCTCTTTCGGAAAGAAATCAATTAATTTTCTGTAGCAAAGTCAGTGGACCGACCTGGCAATTCCATCAGTCAAAAGGACCATATGTGACTGGTCCAGTTCCTCCCGAGGAAACAGGCGGGAGGAGGTCGCTTCAGCCCGCCTCCGCATGAATTCCACCCTAAT
Organism: Coenobita brevimanus; assembly: GCF_032717465.1. NCBI lineage: Eukaryota > Metazoa > Arthropoda > Malacostraca > Decapoda > Coenobitidae > Coenobita > Coenobita brevimanus. Next base: position 31,166,730 of record NC_136999.1, on the reverse strand, counting down.
AACACATATGTTGCCATATATTAACAGACAATTTCCACCGCGATGTACCACCTGTGACGTGGTGTTATCTATTAGTCACATCCTTTTGTACTGCAGTAGGTATTCTGGGGAACGTACTTCTCTGGCTGCCTACTGTAGGACAAATGCACTCCCTTTCACACTTGAATCTGTCTTGGGTGATGGGGACTTTGGTGTGACTAATAAATTGAGGACTTTCCTGAAAGAGACCAGACTGCTCAGAGAGTTGTGATTTATTTTATGAACTTGGTTGTGGTTTCCTTATTTATTATATATATATTTTTATTTTCTTCACTTTCTTTTTTGTATATAGGGATATGGTTTTTGTACATATGTATATACGTCAATACACTTTTATATATTTGTGAACCGCAGGAGGAGGTTACATTTATATAAATGTGTATTTTTTTCTTCTTTTGTTCAGGACCAGTAAACTTGTAATTGTTCCTTTTATGTATTTTTTACATATATTTGATAAGTATTGATCATTTTGTAGTAGTAGAGTAATGAGTCTACATGTGATGTATAGATGGAAGTATTTGTCCTGGTACTATCCATGTATACTGATGTATTCTTTATTACTTATTGTGTTTCACAATCATGAATAATAACTTGATATTAGTATAAAATAGATGCAAATATTTCATATCATTATTTTGGCTTTCATGATTATCGATTCTTGCTGGCCTAATGCCCCTTCAGGGTGATGACCATAAAAAAAAAAAAAATCACCTCCGAGCTTTGCCTTGACCTGACCTGCCTGTCATCATGGGTCTGCCTGCATTGTATTTGTGGTGCCTTGTCTAACTCTCTCTCCAGTGATAAGTATAATCTGTTATCTTGTATGGGAATGGGTGTAAATGTATAAAGTGTAATTTATATGTAAATAATATTTCTGATACCACTGGTATAGAAAGAGAACTGAACTAAACCATTGACGTGATGAACGGTCATGATCTGGCTGGCTGTTGTATAGTTATAGGGTTTCCCTGAAGGATAATATTAACCCTCCAGTATATCGTTTTTGGTGGTAACTTCCATTTTTATAATAATGTAGTAATTCTAGTTTGTTGCCTTTTGATGGGAGTTGTTCATTATTTTGTGATGTTACGGGTTTGAACCCTAGTCCGTAGCATTACGTGGGGGCCCGTCTGGGATCATTGCCTTTGTACAGCAGCTAAATACTAACGTCAGTGGTCAATAATTGTGCGAACGTAATTGTGGGAAACCAGGACATTGGTATTTGCGTGGCGTGAGATTTCTTTGATTTTTTGTGCTCTCTGGAACCGTCCCTCTTTTGCTACTACTTTTAACCTGAATAAAATTCAATATTGAGTTTAACATTCATGAAAATGTTGAGAAACCTTGTTAACGCACTTTGGCTGTTTCTCATATTAAAACTGATTGGATGGCGTTAGCAGCCAAATATGAAGTTCCCCATAAATCCAGAGTGACTAAAACTGAGAGAAAGAAAAGTGTGATCGATAGAATGGTAAAAGATGAGTTGCTACCCCCTTGAAGCATATAGTCCGTGTTCTGGTGATGGAGGTAGTGCATCTTTGCTTATGATTAAAAAGTTGGATCTTGAGGATAGAGAATGACAACGAGAGCATGAAAGACAGCACTAAAGAGAGGAGAGCATGAAAAGGAAAAGAAAGCTCAAGAGCGTAATACATGAACTTCAAGTGTTGAAACTAAAGAATGAAGAGGGTATGAATGACAGAGACGTTAATGCAAATTAATCTATCTCTGAGCTCGGAAACACTTTAAAATGTATGCCCTAATTTGATGAGACTGGTGTGGAGAATTTCTTCAATCTCTTTGAGCGTATGGCAGACCAACTTAAATGGCCAAAAGACAAATGGAGTTTCTTTCCTCAAACAGCTTTTGTGGGTAAAGCTAAGTTGATTTACTCTAATCTGCCTATTGATGACTTGACTTATGATCATCTAAAAAGGAATATCTGCGAAGCATATGATCAGGTTCCCGAGACCCATAGACAGAGTTTCCGTAATCTGAAGAAGGGAGAGAAACAAACATATTTAGAATTTATCAAAGAAAAGGAATGGCTCTTCAATGCTTCGTTGAGGGCTACTAAAGTAACATCTTTTGAACAACTTTGTCAGCTGATTTTGCCTGAAGAGATTCTCTGCAAAGTTCCACATTCCTTGGAATTATATCTACAAGAGAGAGAGAGGTTACTCTTGTAAACAAGGCAGCCACCTTAGCTGAAAATTACAGGTTGACTCGTGGTGACTCATATGTCAGGTAGAAGCAGAAAGGGACAGACCTTGCAGGCAGTTCCCGAGGCGGTGGTGGAACTCGCATAACAGCTGGTGGGAATGGTTCTGGTGGCTTCCAGCCATCTACTAGGTTAACTTCTGGGAGAACTGTAACTGGTAGGACTGAACCATGTAAAATCCCAAACTCATCCACAACCATTTTGATTTGTGCTTCCTGTAAACACTGCGGTCATAACATTAGGGACTGTCCTAAGCCTAGAGACAAAGAAAAGTACTCTGAACAAGTTTTGGCTACCTCTAGCATCCCTCTAATTTGCCTACTAGTGAACGATCTAATTATACTTCTAAGCAAACTTCTGCACAGACTGTTCTGACTCTCTGTCCTAATTGGGGGAGGCGGTGGCTCAATCGGTAGAGAGGTAGCCTGCAGTTCTACCAGACCCAAGTTCAAATCCCTGCTGGGGCAGGGAACAGTTTAAGGATTTGCATTTCACTAAAAACAGACTTTACTGATCTACCAGAGGACCCGCCGACATGTCGTAAAAACACCCCCGCTAACACCACTACACCAGTCCTGTATGAGGCAGCCCTAGCATGTTTTCAATATGGACGGTGGGTGTTAGCGCCGAGGTGGTGACATGAAGAGGTGAATGCCATGTAGGAGGACTACTGGGCCTTGACTACAGGCTGTGAAGCCTATGCCCAGAGTCGGAAAGAAAAAACAACAGACTCAAGACTGTTTTAGCTGGTAGTGACCATCCAAGGTGTTCTGTTGATCAGTTTCAACCCTTTCGTTCCACAGGAACAGTTTCTTCTTCTGACACTTCCACTAAATATCCAATTCAAGTAGTTAGGGACACAGGAGCTTCTCATAGCCTAGTGTTAAAGGGTCTGATGCCTGATTTGGGGGACTGTTATTTGGGCCCAGAGTGTTCTGATTCAGGGAGTTAGTTGGTGGATTGCTGTTCCTCTGGCTAGGGTTTATATGAATACTGAGTTAGTTAGTGGTTACGTCACTGTAGTTTAGGCTCCCTCACTGTGTAATAACACAGAGCAACTGGAAAAAAACTATCCTCACTTATTCCCTTCTTGTGTAGTGACAAGGAACACGGTAGCTCAACAGAGTGACTATAAAGATAGCACTGATTCTATGGATGTTGATCTCTCCTACCTGTTTCCTGATAATGATCCTTCTCAGGTGTTAACTTCTCCAGAGTATCTTAGTAATATACCAATTGATTTAAACACTCTTATAGAGGCTCAAGTACAAGACTCTGAGACTAGAGGATTCGGAGATAGTGAACTTTTCCATTTGCTTATAAGAAAGGAACGGTATCCTAATGAGAAAATAGACCTCCTTATGTAACAGCTAATGAAACCTGGCAAAAATGCCATCAGGTGGTTAACCCTAGAAAATTCAGATCTCTTGTCATCTCAGTAGCTTATGACCTCCGTGGTGGACACTTAGGCATGAACAAAACTTACAGTAAAATCTGCAAAGACATCTGACCTAAAATGAGGCAATGTGTTGCCTACTACTGTAAGACATGTCATGAGACATGTCATGAGTGCCAAATTGCTGGAAAACCAAATCAGCCAATAAATCCTGCACCATTGAATCCTGTTCCACTGACTAAGAAACCTCTCAGTAAAGTGATCATTGACTGTGTTGGTCCTTTGCCTAAAACACGCAGTGGAAATGAGTACTTGCTAACAGTTATGTGTTCAACCAACAGATATCCAGAAGTTTTTCCATTGAGGAGAATAACTTCTCAGAATATAGCAAATGCCCTTGGTAAAATCTTCACTCAGTATGGAATTCCTCGTGTTGTCCAATCTGACTTGAGTAGTAACTTCACTTCTAAGCACTTCAAACAAACTATGGATGAGTTGGGAGTGCGCCAGTACCATTCCACAGCCTGTAGACCAGAATCCCAAGGTGCATTAGAGCACCTACATCAAACTCTAAAATCAATGTTGATTAAGTATTGTGAGGAGAATAATGCAGACTGGAACGAAAGCATTTATTTTGTGTTGCATGATATAAGGAGTAGTGTACAAGATTCCCTTGGTTTTACAGCTTTTGAGTTAGTGTATGGTCATGAGGTAGAGGTCCTCTGAAAGTCCTGAAGGAATCTTGGTTAGATGAACCCTCCAGTAAACCTCTTCTTACCTACATACAACAGTTTAAACAGCGATTAAAATCTGCTGTAGATTATGCCATAAAAAGCTTAAGGGATTCTGAAGTAAAAATGAAAGGCAACTTTGATAAAAATGCTGTTGTAAGAGAGTTTACGCCAGGTGATCTTGTGTTAGCATTTCTGTCAGTCCCTAAGAAACTGTTACAAAGTAAGTGTCACAGTCCTTACGAGATCGGTGATGTCAATTATGTCCTTAAAACTGGTAGAAGAAAAGCAGAGAGACTGATACATATGAACCTGATCAAGCCATATTTTATAAGAGGTCCTGACAATGATACCCCTGTCTTGAACTTGGACGTAGCAAACACTTTAAATGCAGATGAACAGAACGATATTTCGTTGGTTTGGGACCCTAAATTACAAAACTCATACTTCATGGCTAACCCTTGTCTGAAATTCCAGCATTTGCCACCTGACCAGAGAGGTGACTTGGAACGCCTGTTAAATGAGTTACCGCAGCAGTTTGGTGATGTTCCTCAGCAGTGTCCCCTGGTTGAGCATGATGTAGTGTTGGTCGAGGGTACTACGCCAATTAACCCTAGAACACAAACCCTTCTTCCTAGTAACACTGTCACAAACGCCGAATTTTTCACCCGAAATTGGAAAATTAGAAAAAAAAAAACTAAATACAGAGCTTTGATAAAATAAATGGGCAAGAAGGAACTTTAGGCTTTGTACTTTAAGTTAACATTATAAAAGACTGAAAATCACATCACTTTGTTATGGAAACTGAGTAATAAAAAAAGTGACTAAAAGTAGGGAAATTTTGGCTTGTTTCACGAAAAAATCCCCCCCCCTCAAAAAAAAAAAAAAATTCAGCATATGCCTTTGGGAAACCTTCCACGTCCTTCCAGGTCCTTTGGGACACCACTGAAGGGGTTGCCATGCCACTCCTGCTGTGGTAAAAACTCGATGTTCACTTTGGTTTTCAGCCTTTGGACATACGAACCGAGGCCTACAGCAGAGACGCACGTACAGACGGTGATGGTGTATCCTTCCTCTACCATAACTGGCTTCCAAATGAGGCTACTGGAGGACTGGTAACCCTGGGAGCATGGGAATCATACACAATGGCAATGACATCATGTGGGTCAGGTGGAATTCACCCGGGGTTTGTGTTCTAGGGTTAAGCAGCCTCCCTACCGTGCCAGTCCATGGAAGCGGGAGGCCCTGGGGAAGGAGATACAATTCCTGATGGACCATTGCCTGGTGGAGATGAGTGACAGTGAGATGGCTTCGCCATGCCTGTTAGTGGACAAGCCAGATGGATCATTCCACATTTGTACTGACTATTGCCAGGTCAACAAACTGACCTGTCAGGACTGTTATCCTCTCCCTCGAATAGATGACCTGATTGACCAACTAGGAGAAGCCAGATTCTTCACAAAGATTGATTTGTTGCCTGGATACTACCAGGTGCGGCTGACTGAGCAAGCCAAATGAATCTCTGCATTTGTCACCCCTGATGGTTTATACAAATACACCGTTATGCCGTGTGGTATGGTCAACGCCCCAGCGACCTTCCAACAGCTGATTCATGGGGTGACCAAGGGACTGGTTGGAGTGCAGACTAGGACGATCTGATTATATACAGCAAATCCTGGGATGATCATCATCTTCATCTGCATGCCCTTTCCTACAACCTGGCTGATGCACGGCTAACAATAAAATTAGCCAAGAGTGAGTTTGGGCACACCAAGGTGATATTCCTGGGTCATATTGTTGGGCAAAGTGAGGTGAACCTAGTAACCGCAAAAGTGGAGGCAATTATATCACCGCCTGTTCCTCATGACTCAAGGGCATTAATGCGCTTCCTTGGCATGGATGGGTACTATAGGCGGTTTGTGCACAATTTTGCATATCTCTTGGCTCTTTTAACCGACCTTGTCAGTCCCAAGAAGAAATTTGTGTGGACCCAGGAGTGCCAAGACTCTTGTTAAAATCAACGCTTTTCTTATCATCACACCCATATTGAGATCTCCGCAATTCAACAAACCATTCATTTTGCAAATAGATCCTAGTGATGTGGAAGCAGAGGCAGTGTTGTTACAGTATGGTGATGATAATATGCTACATCCTGGTTGTTATGCATCCACTAAATTAAAACCCTACCAAAAGCATTACAGTACGATAGAAGAAGAATGCTTTGCCATGTTGTTTGGTATTGAAAGGTTCAATGTGTATTTAAATTGTTCTTGTCTTCCTATTGCTGTGTTCACTGATCATAACCCCCTAAAATTATTGTATAAAATGAAAAATTCCAACCAACGTCTCATGAGATGAACTCTGGCATTGCAACCATATAAGCTGAACATTATTCACATCAAGGGGAAGAACAGTGTAATTGCAGACATGTTATCTAGGACTTAGGGTAACTTGATTTATGACGTTTCTCTTTATAAATCTTTTGATGGGAGAGGTGTTATGTATTACATTTACTTAAAATAATTACTACATGAACAAGTGTTTCTGCCCAGGAGCGTGGAATTTCAGACACCTTTTCTCCAGGCAGTAAAAGGCGGCTGTCTTGGCACCAGTAGTTTATAATTCCCCACCCCCCCTTCCTGTGCTCTGTTCGTCCAGTATTGCTGTCAGGCGTAGGAATGGTTACATTGGGCTTATTATTTTCTTTTTGTTGGTCTTCATTAAAAATTGGTAATCTTGTACACAAAATTATTTCTTAGTTAACTTTTTTGTTATTCATGAGTAGTTATAGATCTGCCACTGTATGATATGTTCAGTGACCAAGGCGATGATATCAAGTTACACACTTTAGAGTGCAGTTCACCTCCGAGCTTTGCCTTGACCTGACCTGCCTGTCATCATGGGTCTGCCTGCTTTGTGTTTGTGGTGCCTTGTCTAACTCTCTGTCCAGTGATAAGTATAATCTATTATCTTGTATGGGTATGGGTGTAATTGTATAAAGTGTAATTTATATGTAAATAATATTAATGATTTTAAATTCTCTTTCAGTTTCTGAAAGCTTAAGTTTTTTAAATAGACCATTCGTATTGAAAGAAATCTGAAATAAACCAATGACGTGATGAACGGTCATGATCTGGTTGGATATATATATATATATATATATATATATATACACTCTCTCTCTCTCTCTCTCTCTCTCTCTCTCTCTAATATATATATATATATATATATATATATATATATATATATATATATATATATTTATACATTATATATGTGTATATATATATATATATATATATATATATATATATATATATATATATATTTATACAGTATATATGTGTATATATATATATATACAATAATCACTCCAATATCCGACATAATAGAGCCATAGGTAGGTCTGGATATTGGTTCTGTCCGGATATTGGGCCCCAGCTTATGAACTTGTACTTATGGACCCTAACTCAGAGAAGCACCTATACAACTCCCTCTGGACATGCATAGCACCTATTTAACCCGCCCCGTCCCGTCGACGTATGGGTACGTTGCAACGATTTGCATTTGCCAGTCCCGGCGATGTACCAGTACGTCGTGCAATTGCAAGGTCCCTAATTTGCACAATTTTCAATTTTCGCGCCTGATTTTTCATATGTATACACAGGACACATTCCTCTATTCCTCTACAAGATGCCAAGCAGGGACAATGCCTTACACCGCATAACCTCCCCCCTCCCCCCCTCACGCCATTGTCTCGGCAATTCACCTGTTACCAGTGACCTGGCTGGTAAAGATATTCGCGGCCAGAGTGATTCCCCAGTCGATGACAATGTGGAGGACAATGTTTACATAGCATTAGAAGAAGAAACAGCCAGAAATAATGATCAGGTAATGTGGCAAAAAAAGGTCAGGTATGATGATTAGTTAGTGAGTGAAACAATGCTTATAATGCCTTTATTACTGCTTGAAAACCAATATACTCTCATACTATATATACATTCGTACCAAGTAAATAAATAAATACCGTTTATGAGTGGATGAAATAGTTACCCTCCCATAGAACTCGTTTTCTTTGGTGCCAGCATGTTAGAAAACCCAGTCAGGTAAGGAGGAACTCCTACCTGGATTGGGTATTTTAAACCTCAGGTGAGCGATTTCTCTATGAATTTTCGATGTTTCTCACCAAAAGCGAAGGTTTTAGCCAAAAAAAAAAAAATTCAAAAATACCTCGGGACTGGGGGATGTCGGAGGTGCGGAAAACCTCGGGACGTGATGGGTTAAGACCCAAATCACACCAATAAGGCACATAAATAACTGAAATAAATGCAAAAGAAACATAAGATGAGGGTTTAGAAGTAGGTCCATACAATATTAAACATTGTGGTGACTGGCTCCTGGACTGGTACTTATGGACCCTAACCTAGCCTAACTCAGAAAAACACCTTCCTACTGCACATGCATAGCTCCTAACACCCTATTCACACCAATAAAGGACATTAAAGAGTGAAATGAGGTAAGTATAGTATGGAAAAAAGTACAGTATGAAACATTCTGCCTACTTACAGCAAGTCCATGGCCACCTCGATGAATAACCGCCTCCTCTCGGACTCTGACAGTAAGAAGGATTTCCTGAAGCACTTGCAGTACACTGTTCCTGAAGTCTTGCACTGAACTTAGTCAATCGCACACAGAAGTCCGATCTCTTCACAGTGTGCACTCTTGTCTAACTAATGCTTCATTGTAACTTACTAAGTGTTGCACTTTAACTTTTCCCATTCTTATAATTTTCCATAGCTAAAACAAACAAGTCTATCTACGTTAAATTTTTTTTCTATTGAATCTTTTCTCTCACAACTGTAAATCCTTAACACGACACACTGTTTTTTTCACTGCACAACACTTTAAATTCCCGTGTGGTCTAGTGGAGAAGTTCTTGCTGTTTATTCACTGTCAGAGTCCAAGAGTATCACTGGCAGGTGACCTAGGGGTGCATCGCTGGGTTGTGGTGATGGCGTACCCACTGCAGACGACCCTGAAGACAGCCGCAAACTCACGTCGAGCGGTGACTCCACCATGGCTGATGTGCTGGGCTGTGGCTTGGAGCATGAGGGCCTGTCTTGGGGAGGCAATGGAGTGGAGCCAGGGCTGGGCACAGCGGGGGTCACGGTCCTGAAAAAAATGTCAATGGTTGATTGACGCAATGACCGACGATTCTGACGATTGATGATGCGCTGCCTGAAAGTGCGCACTTCCTCCACGAGTCCCAAGGGCCCCATCTCCCTGTCGCAGTCCGGGTGTTCCAGGTAGTCTAGGACGACCTCTAGATGTTCCCGGAGTGTGCTCAGCTTGGGGATGGCTGGAGTAGTGTCCTCCTGAGAGGAGTCTGCATCATCGTCGCCTTCCTCGTCGGAATCTTCAAGTTCGGTACTGACACCTGCAACTGAAGACTCGATCTCGATATCAGACAACGTCTGATACCCAGGATCGCCCTCGTCATCATCCAACCACTCACGAACATCGTCCACATCAACATCATCGCCGTGTGTACGTAGCCGTGCATGGAAGTCATCCACGTCAAATCCTATAAATTCGTTCTCCACATCCATTCCGAGAAGCAGATGAGACCAACCATTTTCCAGAGTCTTCACAGGGACTTCCTTCCATGCACTAGCCCAGTTGTACAGCGCAGACTTGATGTTGTAGCAGCGAAGGTTTTCCAAAGTCTGCTTGCCCTGTGTGTCCCATCCCTCCCTGCGCTCATCCTCGTCCTCGAGAACAACCATCACCTCGTACAGGATCTTCCGACGGTATAGGTGCTTTGTTGCCACGATCATTCTTTGGTTCGTTGGTTGGATGAGAGCAGTCGTATTAGGTGGCAGAAACATGCACCTAATATGGCCATTTTCAGCAACCAAGTCCTTGTCGCACGGGTGGGCAGGTGCATTGTTGAGGAGAAGGAGGGCCTTTACCTGGTTGCGGGGGATTCCCAGTGTCTTTGTCTGGTAATGGATGACCTCCTTGACGAAGTGGCGGTGGAACCAGTCTTTGAAGATCACAGCTGTAAACCATGCCTTCAAAGAATGGTACCAGACGACAGGAAGGACATCTATCACCCCACGAAGGCACCGAGGCTGCTTTGCACGGCCAACAAGAACGGGCTTAAGCCGGTGCATGCCGTTAGCATTGGCACAACACAAAGCAGATATCTGTTCCTTGGAGAGCTTGCAGCCAGGTACACGCTTCTCCGTCTCCTCGGCTAGAGTGTTCGTTGGCAGTGACCGATAGAATAGGCCAGTTTCGTCTGCGTTGTAGACTTGACCCAGAGTGAGGCCCTTCCTGTCGATCAAGCCCTTCACCTTGTGCCAAAACTCGTCAACTCCATCCTCGTTAGCATCCAATGCTTCGCCATGTGGTTTACGATTGGTAAGGCCATGCCGTAACTTGAACGCAAAGAGCCAACCCTTGGATGCCTTGAAGTCTAGGGTGTCGTGAAGCCTGGCAAACTTCTCAGCAGCAGCCTTCAGCTCCATTCCACATACCATCACACCAGCAGCATGTTGTTGTCGATACCAAATCAACGTGGATCGGTCAATTTCTGCCAACTTGGGGGTAAACATAACCTTCCTCTCCACGTTGCGTTTGCTTCTCGACGAGAAGTCAGCCATGTACTGCATGAGTTTGTCTCGGGATCTCTTAATATCGAACAAAGTAGACCTGGCCAGGTTAAACTCACGGAGAATGCGGGAAGAAGACCACCCCACATCTACTTTCTCCAGTATCTCCCGTTTCATCTCCAGAGTCAACACCACTCTCTTCCTTTTCTCAGGTGGTGGGGCCATCATCACACACACTAAGAGGAGGCCCGAGAGCAGCAGGAGTGCCTGCAGCAGGTAAGGCAACACTACAAAAGCGATCACGTGGGCAGCCATAACGACGAGTGTGCACTCGCGGCGAGAGACAGGCGGAAAGTGAGGAGAATGCAGCGGCACTCTATCAGACGTCGGAGAAATGATGCGCCACAACAATGCTCTCCCGCGCCGCGCGTGGCAAGTTCAAATTACGGGTGGGAAAAAATTGTTTATTTTTTTTGGGGGGGGTTTCGGATCATTTTGGGAATATTGCATCCCGGGACGATTATGTCCGGGTAGTGGGGATGTTCAGATATTGGGCGTCCGGATATTACAGTGATTACTGTATATGTGTATATATATATATATATATATATATATATATATATATATATATATATATATATATATATATATATATATATATATATATATATATATATATATATATATATATATATATAGATACATATATATATATTACAAATATATATATATATATATATATATATATATATATATATACATATATATATATATATATATATAGAGAGAGAGAGAGAGAGAGAGAGAGAGATTTATAAATAGATAGATAGATCGACAGATATTTATATATATATAAAAATATATATATATATATATATATATATATATATATATATATATATATAGATATATATCGAGACAGGACGACACCCTCCCCCTTTACTCATCCATTCAAACATATTCATTTGCATCTTAGCCCCAAAAGGGAGAACGGACAGATCCTCACCGCACCACACCGCACAAGGGTCAACTGTGCAATGCAATCAGTGACAACCGCAGCAGGGCCCGACAGCAGAACTGGTTTACCCCTGCCACATCATAACAGACCCATCCCCTTACCCGCATATATATATATTTTTTCTATAAATATATATATATATATATATATATATATATATATATATATATATATATATATATATATATATATATTTATATATATATATATATATATATATATATATATATATATATATGTATATATATATATATATATATATATATATATATATATATATAATATATATATTTATATCTAGCTATCTATATACTTAGGCTGCTTCCCCCAAGGAAAGGGAGGTAGCCGAGACAGGACGACACACTCCCCATTTACTCATCCATTCAAACACATTCATTCGCATCTTAGCCCCAAGGGGAGAACGGACAGATCCTCACCGCACCACACCGCACAAGGGTCAACTGCACAATGCAATCAGTGACATCCGCAGCAGGGCCCGACAGCAGAGCTGGTTTACCTCTGCCACATCATAACAGACCCATCCCCTTACCCACACCTGACCTGACTAGCTGATCAGACCAAATGCGGGAGAATATCCCCTCAGGGCTGCGTCATCACTTATTCATTCACAATTTCTCTCCATTTATTTCTGTCACGCACAGCCACTCTTCCTTGCTCAACAGACATCCCTCTCGCATCCAGTGTTCTTTTCACACTGTCCATCCATCCTATTCGTGGTCTTCCTCTCAGCCTTACACCTCTCACATCAGATCTAGTTATCTTTTTCACCAATCGCTCATTATCCATTCTCTCCATATGCCCAAACCATTGCAACACCCTCGGCTCAGCTCAACCAGCCATCTCCCAAACAACTCCAGTTCTCCTTCGCACTTCAACATTTCGCACTCGACCCATACGCGTCACTCCACACGTATTCCGCAGACACCTCATCTCCATTACATTCAAACTTTTCCTCTCTGCTACACCCATATTCCATGTTTCAGCCCCATATAACGCAGTCGGTACCACAACACCCTCATTCAACCTTCTCTTTACATCCATTCTAAGCGAACGACATCTAAACATTTTTTTCATTCCTCCCAGCACCTTTCCTACTTCATTTATTCTAAACTTCACTTCTGCATCTATTCTTTCATCCTCAGCAACATGTGACCCTAGATATTTAAAATACTCTACCTCCTCAATCAACTCGCCATTCAAAGCTATATTCATCCCCCTACCATCTACCAACCTCGTACACTTCATCACTTTACTCTTATTCTCATTTACTTTCAATTTCCTCCTTTCACACACCCTTCCAAACACCTCTACCAACTGTCTCAATCTCTCCTCTGAATCAGCCACTAGTGCAGTATCATCTGCAAACAGCAGCTGCTTCAGATTCCACTCTCCACCATCAACATTCACCAGACTCAGACCTCCACCTAAAACGCTTTCATTCACCTCCCTTACAACACCAGCCATGTAAATATTAAACAACCAAGGCGACATCACACATCCCTGTCGCAGCCCCACTCTCAAAGGCAACCATTCACTCACAGCATTTCCCACTCTTACACACGCTCTACTATTTACATAAAAACTTTTCACCCCTTTTAGTAACCTAACATCAAGTCCATACAATCTTAAAACAGTCCACAAAGCCTCCCTATCAATTCTATCATACGCTTTCTCTAAATCCATGAATGCCCAAAACACATCTTTGCCTTTCGCTAAATGCTTTTCACACACTTGTCTCACAGCAAACACCTGATCCACGCAACCCCTCCCTCTCCTAAAGCCACACTGCTCTTCACCAATCACTCCCTCTGTACCCTCTCTAACTCTCATAATTAACACTCTACCATAAACCTTACCTACAACACTCAACAGACTTATACCTCTAAAGCTAGTACATTCATACTTATCACCCTTGCCTTTATACAACGGGACCACACAAGCACTTGCCTAGTCAATTGGCACCATACCTTTCACAAAGCACACATTCAACAATCTTACTAACCAGTCAACAATGGTCACTCCACCACCTTTCAGGCATTCCACAGCACACCCATCCATACCTGCAGCTTTCCCTGTTTTCATCTCCTTTTCTGCCTTCTCCACTTCCTCCTTCGTGATCAAAGAATCATTCAACTCTCCCAACACATTTATTCCTTGCACCCTTCCATCTCCCACAATCTCAGCCACCCTTTCCTCCTCTACATTTAACAATCTTTCAAAATACTCTGCCCATCTTTTCCTTACTGCATCCATCTCAATGAACATCCTTCCATCCTCTGCTTTTACTCGTTCTTCCTTCCCAGACTCTCCCTTTCGCACCCTTTTCACCTCCTTCCAAAATATTTTCTTATTCTGTTGAAAATTCTCCGTAAGCCGCCTACCCTACCTCTCATCTGCTGCCACTTTAGCATCACGCACAGCCCTTCTCGCCCTATTCCTCTTTTCCTTATACCTTTCAAATGACATCTCATCCTTCCTCTGCAGCCACACTTCATATGCACGTCTCTTCTCAGCCACAGCCATACTTACTTCCTCGCACCACCATTCACTTCCTTTTCTTACACCACCACCCACACGTCTCACACCACACACCTCTTCTGCATGCCCCACCACAGCACTCTTAAACAACTGCCATTCCTCCTCCACACTGCCATTTTCCTGATCTTTCAGTGCGTTCCACTCATCTTTCAATTTCTACTGATACTCTATCTTTTTCTCTCTTTTATCCAACTCACTCACTTTCAAAACCTCCCTGCCACACCTAACCCTCCTAGCTCTCACCCATCTCTTACCTACTCTTAACTTTCCCTCCACCAGGTAGTGATCAGACATACCTCCACCCTCTCCTCTCAGAACTCTCACATCCAACAATCTTCCTATTACATTCCTAGACACAACCACATAGTCCATCAAAGCTCTATCCACCCTCCTGTCTCACCCATGTATACTTATAAATATCTTCTCAAACAGCGTATTTCCAATCACCATCTCTCGCTCAACACACATCGCTATCATTCGTTCCCCATTTTCATTTCTTCCAGGCACACGTGCATACCAACTACACTGTCACTGGCGTAGTTACTACAGTATCGAATGGGTGAAATAGAAGATAAGGTGATAATGAAAGGAGAGAGAAGCGAGCCACTAATAAAGTAAAATCTTTTTTCTTATCAGTTTTGCTACCTGTAAAGGTAACCCTCGTCCCCAGCTGTGTTTGCTTAGCGGTCAATTTTTGCCTTCTCAACTGACAACTCACCAGATGTTTTCTCACAAATTAAGCACAAATTTCCTCTTGTCCTTGAACTGTGGGTGTGACATAATGTAGGAGGAGCAAAGTAGGGATGTTTGCCAATTAGAAGCCTAAATGGCGCTTTTGTCACGTTCTTGATGGCACACAATTGGTTCTGTGTGAAGTGTGTGAGTCCCTCAGTGGTAGCAGGTGCCTCTATTGTTTCTGTATGATTAGAGATTATTTTTAAGACAGCCTAGTGGTTAATTAGCTGAGAAAGACGGAGTAAGTTTCCTTTATAAGCTCCAGGAAAGTGTGAGGAGACACATTTGTCTTATTTTGTACACACATCCCTGTACACATTTGTCTTATTTTGTACACACATTCCTGTACACAATTTTGTCCCTTTTTGTACAGAAACACATTTTGTCTCAGTTTTTGTACACACATTTTTGTACACATTTACTGTCTCGTTACACTTTTGTCACATTGTGTTTCACTTGTTCCCAACACTACTCAATACGTGACTTTGATTACAAAGCACACTGTTTGTGTACAATTTCCCATTTTTGGTTCACTCCTCCATTTACACTTGTGTGTGATTTATATCTGGATTTAACCTTCAAAATCTCCACGTTTCCTCGAGCTTTGTGAGTACTTAGCCTCCACTGAGTGTATTGTGGTTAGGTAAGAAATAACTTGTTTTATATTTGTATCCTGAGGCCTATGTGAATCCTCCCTTTGTAAAACAAACCCTGGTTTCTTCTTTGGTTGTGTATGTTATAGTGTACAGTAAAGTTAAGTTAGTTTTCTTACCAACTTTATTTTGTCGCTTTTGGTGCTTAATTAAGGGTTAAGAGTGCACCGTAATATACACCCCCATAACTATATATATATATATATATATATATATATATATATATATATATATATATATATATATATATATATATATATATATATATATATATACTTGAAATAACACCAGACGAAGTAAATATTTGTCTTAAAAATATGAAAAGAGGGAAGGCTCCGGGAGAAGATGGAATTGTAGCAGATTTACTGTTGGATGCGGGAGCAGAAGTACAAAATAAGCATGCTCACTTATTTACCCAATGTATAAAACAGAAGAAAATTTCCAAAACATGGTGTAATGCAATAGTCATTCTACTTTATAAAAAAGAAAAGGCGACTCAAAAGACCTTAGTAACTATCGACCCATTAGCTTGCTATCAGTCATTTACAAACTCTTCACTAAAGTCCTTACAAACGGAATAGCTACAAATTTGGAGGAAAACCAACCTCGTGAACAGGCAGGATTCCGAAGCGGGTACTCGACTACTGATCATCTACACACAATGAATCAGCTAATTGAGAAAACTAAAGAATATAATAAACCACTGTGCTTAGGTTTTGTTGATTACGAAAAGGCGTTCGACTCAGTGGAGCACATAGCAATTATAAATTCATTGCGAGAACAAGGAGCGAATGAGAACATTGTAAAACTGCTCGAAAACATATAAAAAGAGGGAACTGCTACAGTTAAATTACATAAGGACTCAGAGAAAATTAAGATTAAGAAGGGCGTACGTCAGGGAGATACAATTTCACCAAAGTTATTTACAGCATGCCTAGAAAGTATTTTCAGAAAGCTAGGCTGGGAAAACAAAGAAGTAAACATAGATGGAGAAAAGCTAAACCATTTAAGATTTGCAGATGACATTGTCTTATCTCGGAAAGAACAGAGACATTGCAAGAAATGTGAAATGACTTGAACAGAGAAAGTCCCAAAGTAGGGCTAAAGATGAACCTGAATAAAACTAATGTTTAATCCTCAAACACCAAAGAGACTCATAAGAATAAGTGGAGAAATTCTTTAAGTCGATGAGTATACTTACCTGGGACAAATACTAAAATTAACGAAAGATAATGATAGCGAAATAAAAAGACGCATTACAATTGGATGGAAAGCTCTCGGTAAACATAGAGACATTATGAAAAGTACCTTGCCAGTTTGTATGAAACGAAAAGTATATAACGAATGTATAATTCCAGCTATGGCGTATGGTTGTGAGACCTGGAAACTGACAAAATCGATGGAAAATAAATTAATTCGTTCTCAGAGAGCAATGGAAAGGTCAATGTTGGGAATATCTTTAAGAGACAGAAAAAGATCAACTTGGGTGAGAGAGCAGACTAAAGTCAAATATATTATAGAAGTTATAAAAAACAGAAATGGAGGTGGGGATGCCATGTAGCAAGAACAAGGGATAATCGATGGAGCAAGAGGTTGACTGACTGGACACCAAGAGGTTATAAACGTAGCAGAAAAAGGTCAGTCAGGAGGTGGAGGGATGAGATAGAGAAATTTGCAGGGAAAACGTGGCAAAGATTGGCTCAGTCAAGGAATTCGTGGAGAAAGTTGGGGGAGGCCTTTGTTCAGCAGTGGACTTGTAATGGCTGATATATATATATATATATATATATATATATATATATATATATATATATATATATATATATATATATATATATATATATATATATATGTATTTCCTAATCACTTATAATTTTCTTTAAAGGTGAAATAATGGTCATAGAGATCAAATAATTGTAGAATGATTTCAATGACTTGTTTTTTCATATATTTAATATAAAGTACATATATCACAGAGGATACATTTTACACCTTGCATAGCACATGTTGAACAGATGTTACAATGAAAATGCACTATACAGTACATGTTACAGTTGATTTCATTTATACTGGCAAAGAAATGTAACACTCGGTAAGCTAAACTGATGGCCAGATGCAGTCAAATGGGAGAGCAAGTTCGACTAAAAAATCAAAGAGGCTCGTTCCTACCTCATGACTAAGGCTCACCGAATTTCACACAAACACCACTTAAGTATTCGAGTTGTAAGAGTGGCAGCGTTCCGTTGTATGAGACCAGACTAGCTATAATGTCTCCACCCCTTCTCTAGAGTCACTCTATTAGTTTTATTTTAACAACCTAAAATTGCCATCTCTTCATCATGAATACTGAGCTGGAACAAGGGTTTAACATTCGAATATGATGTTAGTCACAAGGAGATGCTTTGGAAAGGATATAGAGCTCTAGTATTGGCCTATTCTGCCACTGAACTGCATGGAATAAGATCTAAAAGGACGAAAATCGAGGTCAAATTAGAGTGAAAAGAATATAGCAAAAAGCCCCACTAGGATGTATCCAGGGTGTGGCGGTCCGAGTAGCTGGCAAGACAGAAGAGAAGGACATAGCTAATATTGTATTCCATTGGTACAGGATCTGCCTAAGCTGCGAGCACCCTGGGGACTGGCAGTTTTTGAGAGGAAGATTCACGGCCAAGACGAGAACACGACTCGAAAATATCTTATCCACACAGTTAGTGAAGCTCAGAGGGTAGGTTGTATGATATTGTAGTAAAAGCGGATCTACGCACATAATCTTACATATAGTGTTGTTAAAATGGCAGCAAATCTTCATATTTACTTTATTACTTAACATAAAGTAATTTGCTATCTGAAATAGACGAATCGCAGTTTTTAGCTTTCTTTTCCTCACTCTTTCTCTTTTGGGACAGACCATCTTTTTTTAGGTTTATATATATATATATATATATATATATATATATATATATATATATATATATATATATATATATATATATATATATATATATATATATATATATATATATATATATATATATATATATATATATATATATATATATATATATATATATATATATATATATATATTATATATATATATATATATATATATATATATATATATATATATATATATATATATATATATATTTTGCATTGACAAAGGAATTATATTGTTATTGAGGCAACCGTGAGATTCTTAGCACCCCCCGCCCATTTAAGGGCTGCACGGGACTGGGGGCCATTATTGTTCTTTCAGAGTCCATCAAGGTTTCCTTGGCTAACTTCCTGAACACCTCGCCATTGTGTTGCAGTCACAGTAGGCAGCTAACTTGCCTGATTGCCCACACCCGAAAGACCCAGCTATGCTGTAGCCAGTCACGTGCCGGCATGCTTCCCAGCCATTTCACTCTCAAGGAGTTCCTCTGCCTGAGAAAGCAATCACCCCCCTGCAAGTTAATGAAATGAGAGTACCGTTAAGTCTTTGTTTTGTTGATTTTGAAAAGGCTTTTGATAGTGTTTCGAGAGAGACTATGGGGAAGATCATGAGACATTATGGAATACCAGAGGAGTTTGTGAGGGTCATTATGAACATGCATGAGGACACATTTTGTAAAGTGATGGTTGATGGTTGTCTGAGTGATTCGTTTGAAGTCAAGTCCGGAGTAATTCAAGGTGGTGTTCTATCGCCTTTACTATTTATATTGGTCATTGATTACATTATGAAACGCGTTGGAACAGTAACCGGTGCAGGTATACTTTGGGGAGAGAACAGGAAACTTTTGGATTTAGATTATGCAGATGATATAGTTTTGATTTGTGATGGGCCAGAAGAGATGCAGAGAGTGTTGGACTGTTTGGTGAGTGAAGGTCGCAAGGTGGGTTTGGTTATTAATTGTGGAAAAACTGAAATAATCAATATGAATATGGAAAATGCGCAGGAATGTGTAATTGGAGGTATGGTTGTAAAGCAAGTTGATAGGTATAAATATTTAGGTACTTATTTAGCCAAGGATGGTTCTTTGAACTTTGAATTCGAGGAAAGGTTAAAGAAGGCTAATCAGGCAATGGGAATGCTTAAAAATATTTGGAATAATAACAATTTCTCTGTGCATACAAAAATCAAACTTTATAAGGTAATGGTTAGGAGTATCTTAATTTATGGACACGAGTCTTGGTACAGCACAGTGACTATGGAAAATAAATTCTTGGTGTTTCAAAATAAAGCACTTAGAAGAATATTAGGAGTTAAGTGGTGGGAAAGGATACCAAATAGTAGAATAAGAGAAATAACGGGAGTGCAGCCGGTCGATGCATATGTTAGATTCTCACGATGGAAGTGGCTAGGACATGTGTATAGGAGACAGGGAATAGTACGAGGTACACCAGGGTGGGTGGCACTTGGTAGGAGAGGTAGAGGAAGGCCAAAAGAGACGTGGGTGAGGACAATGAGACGGGAAGCTGGAGATGAGTGTTGGGGAGATCTTGAGGAGTTAGCACAAGATAGGATGTGGTGGTGTGAGTTCATCGAGGCCCTATGCATCCCCGAGGGTGCCACAGGAAGTGATTGATTGATATATATATATATATATATATATATATATATATATATATATACATATATATATATATATATATATATATATATATATATATATATATATATATATATATATATATATATATATATATATATATATATATATATATATATATATATATATATATTTATTGCAATTAGAAGTAGCTACCTGTGAGTAGGTCACTGGTTTTATATTTTTTTTTATGACAGGGGATTGTGTAATGCTCTTTTTCCATATAATGTACAGTTGTAGAATCACTTAATCAATGGGTGATATATTACTGTACAGTACGGTACAGTACCATTGGCGTATACCTCTAGATCTGGATACCTAAAATCCCCTGTATTCATTAGCTTAAAACTCTTACTATTACCTGTCAGTATATCTTGCACACATTTAAATCCCTGGATATCAGTTATATACATGATTGCTTATTCTTATCCACTTAATACAGAAGAATAAAGATAAAAATTCTTTCACGAGGACTTATGATTTCCTTCATATAGTCTTTAGACCTCATCACTAAGGGATAATTTACCATCATGTTTAACCCGCACAATCCCGCCATCGGCATGGTGCCGACGGCACAAAATGTCTCAAGTATTCCCAACGACGTGATAGTGCCGACAGCAAAATTCGAGCGCTGTAGCACGTCTCTAACTGCTTCAATCTAGCTAATTTTTTGCTAAGGAGTAGGTTAATGTATTGGTAACATTGTGCACAAGCACTTGTTGCACTGAGTTTGGTTCTGCATGGCTGGGTAACATCAGTGTGCCACTGTCTGTCACAGCATTAGAATGCTGCGGAAGTCACGCCATTTTTCCGCCTCATTGGGCTGGAGGAGGCCGTTGAAACTGTCACATGGACCCTCTGTCCCTTCATATAGTGATTCTATAGAAGAGGAAGACCAGGACGACTCTTCTGGGGAGGAATATGAGCCAGTGGAGAAGGATACTGAGAATGGGGATTTCTCCATTCTCATCCCGCCCAGCTGGGTGGGAAAACGTAGCTCACGGTTTGCGAAACTGGGCTAGAAACACGATAGACGGCCATCCTGCACTTATTTCTCCTATAAGGAGTACTTTTTCTTGCTTTTCCTTGATTTATATGTCCTTTTGGATTGTTTTATACAATAAAATTTTTTCCCATTTTGGTCCGGGATTGAGTGGGTATAAAATTGCAAAAATGCCTGGGATGGTAACGGTTAATGTGATGGGATAGGTATATTTCATTACGGAAAATAATTCAATAGTTACTGTACATTACTCTTCACATTACGTGCAGTCAGAGTTACAGAAGATTTACTGCCACAGAATGAAGAAGCAATCTGAATTGACATTTTCTGTCGAGGAGCAGGATATATAATTTATTATCCGAGTATTGCACAAAGTTTATGGTAGGATACTTACTGACAGAATTATTGAAACAACTGACGAATTGGTTGGAGAAGAACGGGAATGCAACAGGAAGTAAAAAGATTTATACATCAGATATTCATCCTAAGGTGTTTACCGTAAAAGTTTCTAGAGAGGGGACAGATGTTATTTGCGACCTTCATAGATTTGGAGAAAGCATAAGACAGAGTGGATAGACAATTAATGTGGAAAATATTAAAAATATATGGACTAAATAGGAAGCTGCTGAATGACGTGAAGAGTATGTATGAAGGCGCTAGGGCTGCAGTGCATGTGGATGGAGAACTGAGTGAATTTTTCTATATGAATGTTGGATTGAAACTGGGATGTGTCATGTCTCCATGGTTGTCCGACCTATATATGGATGGAGTTATAAATGAGATACCATGTAGTACAGTTGATGTTGGAGCAGCCCAAATGAGAGAAGGCAGCGTTTGGAAACTTCCTGTTCTGTTGTTTGTAGATGATACTTATTAAGTGAAGACGAAGGAGAACTGGAATGTTGATTAACTGAGTATAAGTAAAATCTGGCGGAGCAACCGCCAGGGTCATATACCACTGGACAACAAGGTGAAAGACACCGGAAAAAAGTCTGTCTATTGCCAGACGCCATATTCCCGCAAGAGGTGGCCACAAACAAATCGCCTCCATGTCGCCCATTTCCCTGCTTCCAGCTCACACACCCCTCTCTCATATACCTCTCCACCCCATCTCCCCATCTCATCTTTGCTCTCCCCCTCTCTTTCCTCCCCTGCACCTCACCCACATACATTCTCCTCGTCAGTTTTTCACTCTCCATCCTCTCCACATGGCCAAACCACCTCAATGTGTTTCTCTTAACGCTTCCTATCACATCCACATCGCCACGACAACGCTTCTTCACTACCTCAGTTGTCAGTCTGTCTCTCCATGTGACTCCACATGCTCCTCTCAAATAACTCATTTCCACTGCTCTCACTCTTTATTTCTCTCCCTCCAACAAGGTCAAAGCTTCACTTCCACATGCTGGAGCTAGTATCACAATACTGTCATGTAATAACTTTTTCACTTCCCTGCTCACGTCCCTGTTTCTTATCACTGCTTTCAAGGAACCAGCAAACTTTCTTCTTTGTTGTATCCTTTGAAGCAGTTCACCCTCTAAACTTCCATCCTTACTCATCACACTACCCAAGTACTTAAACGCACTCACATTTTCCATTTCCTCCTCATCCAACTTCACTGTACATTCACAGACTTCACTTCTCTCGAAGACCATAACTTTACTCCTCCTTAAATTCACCTTTAGATTCCGTTTCTTACACACTCTCCCAAACTCATCCACCAAGCCTTGCATCTCCCCTTTGTATTCACTTAACAAAACAGTATCATCTGCAAACAACAGTACAGGAAGTTTCCAAACAATCCCCTCTCTCATTAGGTCTCTCAAACATCCACTGCCCTACCGTGTATCTCTTTTATAACCCAATCCATATGCAGATTGAACAACCATGGAGTCATGACACATCACCGTTTCAATCCAACCTTGAAATAGAAAAAATCACTCAATCACCATCCACACGTACTGCAGCCTTAACACCCTCATACATACTCTTCACGAGTTTCAACAACTTCCAATCTACTCCATATATTCTTAATACTTTCCACAGTCCTTGTCTATCCACCCTGTCATATGCTTTCTGCAAATCCATGAAGGCTGCATACAACTTCTTTCTTTTCTCTAGAAACTTTTTCACTAATGATCTAAGAATGAATATCTGATCTATACAACCTCTTCCCTTCCTAAAACCTCCCTGTTCTTCTCCAACTAATTCCTCTGTTATTTCCCTAACTTTGTCAATAAGTATCTTACCATATACTTTTCCTATTACACTAAGAAGACAAATGCCCCTATGATTACCACACACTTCTTTTTCCCCTTTTCCTTTGTACAGGGAAATAATTGTACGTGACATCCAATCCTCTGGGACTCTACCTTCCTCCCTGACCAATCTGCATATCTTCCATATCCATTCGACTACTATCTCTCCCCCATGCTTCAGCATTTTACCAAACACTCCATTAATTCCTGGAGCTTTCCTCATTTTAGCTGTCTTCATTGCTTCCACAACTTCAGTCCTACTGATTTCTTTCTCTCCTCTCACATCCCTTCTCCCAGCCATTCTCGAGCCACTCACTTATACTCGCTTTACTTTCATTCTCTGTGTTCAATAATTCTTTAAATGTGTTCTCTCCATCTGCTCACTTTTTTCCCCTTCTCCACTAGAAATTTACCATTTTTATCTTTCACTTCCCAACTAACTTCTTAGGCACCCTGTCTAACTTTCTTTACCTCATTCCAGAACATTTTCTTACATTCCCTCCACTTTACACTCAAATTCCTTCCAAATTCCTCATCCACACTCCTCTTACTCTCTCTTACTTATCTTTTCACCTATCTCTTCCTCTCTGCTTATAATTCTTTCTTCCATCTCTCAACTTCTTCCACGCCCCCGTTTCTCATCCACTAACTATATACTTTCTTCTTTTGTGCAACAGCCTGTCTCACCTCTTCATTCCACCATGCTGTTCGCTGCACCCCCTTCTGTCTTCTCTTCACCCCACACACCACCTCACATGCTGCACAGATTTCTTCTGTGAATATCTTACACACACATTCCACATCCCCCATTTGCTACAATCTATATTTACCCAATCACTCCTCTGCTTCCCTCTTATATTCTGTCTTTTTTTCCATCCTCTTGTAACCTTTCCACCCTCCTGTCTGTGCTTTCTTCTTTTTCTACATTTCACTTGGACCACCACCAAGTGGCGGTCAGAAAGTCCACTTCCCCAACCTCTATGTACTCTTGCATCCTTTACACACCTTCTCATCCTTTCATCCACACGCACATAATCAATCACTGCCTTCCGTTCATTCAGTTCACCACCCACCCTTCTCATCACCTGCCACATATACCTATGGATCATTTTATGCCTCAAGAGGGTGTTGGCTATCACCAACTCCCTCCTGGCACAAATGTCCACTAAAGCACTGGCATTCTCATCCATCTCTGCAAGCACATCCCACTCACCAACTACTCCATCCACCTTCACATTCCCTACTGTTCCATTCATATCTCCAATCAAAATCACTCTCTCACTCCTTTCAAACTTTTCCATTCACACTTCCATATATGTCCAAAAGCCTTCTTTCACTCTCATTGCACGATCCTGTGCTGGCGCATGCACACACACATTTGCCCACATTTGTAGTCAACTTTTATCTTACCCACACAATCCTTGAGCCAACTGATCCATACTCTCTTATATTTTCCTTCCATCTGTTACTCACAGCACTACACGCTCCTTCTTTTGCCCTCTCTTTCTCACCAACTCGTGTGCATATACCCCATCTGTACTCCCATTCTCTCACATTCTCGCCTTTTCATTTAGTTTCAGTTAATCCACATACATCCACTTTCGCACTCCCAAGCACCTGGACAATCTCTCTTTCCTTCATCTCATCATTTGCACACTTTACATTCCATGTAGCTATCTGTACCATATCCTTTGTTCGGTCCTTAGTCATCAACTTTTGGTCAGTCCTGGTCTGAGGCTTCTTGTTTGTATTTATAGTTAGTTGTTTTCAGGGGAGGGGCACTAACCCTCCGCCAACCCACTTGTTGTCATGTAGGGAACACGTGTTGGTTGGTTATAAGGTTACCAACCAGCGTTGTGAATGCTTTCCTGGTTTACAGGAAATCATTTGGCTTGCCACTCAGTGTAGAGCTACCCTAAAAACGGAGTACCACTACACTAAGTTAATACCCGTTAGTAGAAATAAAACGCTGAAAATAACAAAAGAATAGTTTATAAAATACTGATTACTTATAAAAGTGGAAGAAGGCCCGCCTCCTGAGGAACACTAAAAGCATCAGTAAAATCGCCGGAGGCTCCACCAAGCATTGAGGATAGAGAGTAGGCACCATCTGCCCCCTTATGCCTATGGAGTCATCTCTGATGTAGGTCCCCCAGACCTGGACACTCAACCAGCAAGTCATGGACAGTAAGGGGGACAAAGCAATCATCACAATACAGTTGAGTCCCACCAACCATCAGGAACCCATGTGTAAGCCGAGAGCGCCGAATGTGAAGCCTGGCAAGAGCCACCTCCTATCGCCAAGACATAGAGGGGAGAACCCTTTGCACAACCACTCCCTGAAAGATTTCTTTTAGCTTATTATGATCAACACCATCCCAGCGTCTCTGCCAACACGTATGAATCGCATACTGCAAGTAAGGTGGTACATCAGATGCAAGGAGTAGGTAGTCAGCTGGGGGCTGTTGAGAAGATGCAGCTTTAACTAATGTATCTGCCCTCTCATTGCCCACCACACCAACGTGTGCGGAAACCCAACAGAATCCACATGACGGCCAAGGAGAGAAGGCCATTCAAAAATTGATAAAACCAATGGATGGGATGCATTAAAAGACTCAAGTGCCGACACAACACTGAAAATCACAAAAACAGATCGGGGGAGAGTAAAAATGATTTTGAGAGGATACAAAATCAAAGGAAATTTCGCCATATATGTCCTCCCCAGCAGAAAGCTCACGTCTCCAGAATCTGCCTTCTGTGTCTGGTAACAGTACTGTATGTCCTGCATACCCCATGCCACCTTCAACCAGAATAAGGGGGTTATTTACTCTCGGGACCTCCTCCTATACCCAGAGGCCCGATTATTGGAGGAACTTCACTCCTCTGGCGTTGTAAGTGTTCACTGGGTACAGAAGAAAATTGATGGTGTTCTGACCCTAACTCTGACGCTGTTCTCGACCTTGGATAGATTAACATTGCCTGCTTCTGTGAAACTTGCATGGCTTTCCCTTCCTGTGAAGCCCTATATTCCGAACCTGAAGAGATGTTTCCACTGTCAGGGGTATGGTCATGTTAGCCATGCTTGTCGCCGTGCACAGGCTGGTCTTCCTGGTGTCTGTGTTTCCTGTGGTGGACCAAGCCACTCCAGCGACTGTACAGAACCCCTTAAATATTATCACTGTGGAGGTCCTCATGCTGCCTCTTCTAGTCACCGTCCAGGATACCACCTTGAAAAGGAGATTTTATCCATTCGTACACATGAGAGGGTTTCATTTCCTGAAACAAAAAGGAGAGCCCAGACATTCATCTTCCAGCCCAGGGTTACTTATGCTTCAATCCTTTCTGAAATGCCAGTCCCTCACCCTGTATCTCAGAGGCAGCATCGACCCATTCCAGTCCCCACTCCTTCAACTCATGATATGCAGAATGCTGTCCCCATGGTTAGTAATGTTTGTGAGAATGATGGTTGCTCAACTGCTACTCCGACTGTTTCCACCCCCAATTCGGTGGATGACGGCTTGCACACTTCTGTGGTTGTGGCAGATGTCCACGTTGAACGGGCTCCTTCTCCTGCGTCAGCCAGTAAGCCCAAGGCTCCAACTGTACCTGACAAATGTCACCATTCTTCATCAGAGTCCTCTCATCATGAAGACCAGCCACCTAAGGTCTCTGTTATTGACCCTTCTGTTGACACCTCTCCTGTTCCCTCCGTCCAGCAGCCTGAGGGATCTAGCCAGGTGACAGCTGAAGTTGACGGTGCAGCTCCAGTCCGGTCTCCACCTGGGAAGGTTGTTGGACAGTTTGTTGGTGCTTCAGATCCAAAGCAGAGGATGTCCTCCTCAAATGATTCGAGTCCTGTGGACTCTACTTCTACTTCTAGGGCCTCTGCTGGAGGCACTGGACATCCTACACCTCCAAAGGCAGCCCCCAAACCATATTCCGAACACACTGGTATGCCCACTCCAAGAAGGAGTGTTGTAAAAATTACTTCCTCGTCTTCTTGTTTGCCCACAGATGTTCGACAGAGGGTGCAGGCTTCTGGTGCTTCACAGGCTTCTACAAAGGACCTTCATAAGCATCAATCAAACCCTGCTCGTTTGTCAGGTGTACAGTCCCGCACTGAATCATGATTCCTCCATTATGGGTTCTATCATCCAGTGGAATTGTTGGAGTTTACATGCAAACTATGAGGAACTATGTCATCTTGTTTCTCAATTTACTCCTCTTTGCATGTGCATCCAGGAGACCATGGTAGGTGACGCTGTTCCTTCCGGTCCTTCTGGCTACCATGTCTTTTATTCTGATCCTGTGCCGGGCCAAGGTCATTATGGAGGTGCTGTTATCTTCCTTCGCCAGGACATTCCGTACACTCATCTGGACATCTCTACTTCCCTGCAGGCTGTCACTGTCCAAATGTTTTTACGTCGGCATTATATAGTTTGCAGTCTTTATCTACCTCCCAGTGCTACTGTTGAAAGGGCGGATCTGGAACGCCTTATTCATGGCCTTCCTTCTCTCTTTCTGTTACTGGGAGATATGAATGGTCACCATCCACTATGAGAAAACAGTGAGGCCAACCCTCAGAGTGTTATGCTGGTCTCTTTAGTGGAAGATGAGGAGTTAGGCATTTTAAACTCCAATATAATGACATATTTCCGTAGCCAGACAGGAGCTTTTACTGCCATTGATTTGTCCTTATGTTCAGCTGATGCTCTTTTAGATTTTAACTGGGAATGTTCCCAGACATGTGTGGCAGCGACCATTTTCCTTTATTTTTAACTGCTTGTGCAGGTGGACCTCAGCCACATCTTCCTCTCTTGCTTCTGGATAAGGCAGACTGACCACGTTTCAGGGAATTAAGTTCCATTTCCCTTTCTGTCAACGAGTTTGGCAGTCTTACTGAGGCAGTGTCATATTTCAATACCGTGTTGCACTCATCAGCCCTGTTATCTATTCCAAAAATGAAGGGTCAGTTTCCTAAACATCCAGTTCCCTGGTGGAACTCACAGTGCAGTTCCGCAGTGATAGCCAAATGAGTCGCCTTCTCTCGACCTCGTTGTCACCGTGGGGATCCTCAGAATTTGGTGGCATATCAGAGGGCACGAGCTCACATGATATACCTCATATAATAGAAAGGAAGTTGCAGTTGGCTCTCAATAGAATTTCTGACTGGGCAGAATCTCGCAGTTTCTATTTTTCTTCAACAGAAATAGTGGCTATGCATTTTTGTCATCTTCGAGGGGCTCACCCAGACCCGGACTTGTATCTATATGGTAGGAGAATATCCTGTGTGGAAGAGATGCGGTTTCTGGGTCTTCTGTTTGATAGATGACTAACCTGGGTTCCTCATATTCGTTCTGTTACGGTGGATTGTCTTAAAGCTTTGAGTCTTTTGAGGGTTTTAGCTCATACCTCTTTGGGTGCTGACCGCCAGACCCTGCTCCTCTTGCATAGGTCTCTTAATTCTTCCTAAACTTGAATATGGATGTGAGGTCTACTCCACTGCAACAGATGCCAGTCTCCGATTGTTAAATTTTTGCATCATGCTGGTGTACGTCTGGCAACCGAGGCATTCAGATCATCCCTGATTTCAAATTTTTTAGTGGATGCTGGTGTACTCCCCTTGGATTTGTGACATCAGTTGCTAATGATGTGTTGGTATCATCATCACCACATTCCAGACTCAATTTCTTATGCCATCGTCTCCCAGGATTCCCAGACTTCTGTTTATGACATCCGTTCTAATTTCCCAAAACCATTTGGTTACAGGGTCCAGTCTGTTATGTTAGCCCTCTCTGTCCCGAGACTGGCAATTTGTCCACATCGGATCCCAAGGGTGGGTTTCTGGCTATTCCCTCGTGTGACATTTTGTAGCTCTGTTGTTGAAAACAAGGACTCGCTTCCCTCTCAGGGTCCCTCTCTCTCTTTTTAGAACATGCCTCCATTCATGAGGGTTCTGTCCCTGTCTATATTGATGGGTCCAAGACCGATACTGGAGTAGGATTTGGTGTTGTCTTCCCTTCCTTTAGTAGGGGTGGTAGCCTTCCTGGCATTACTTCAGTGTATATAGCGGAACTGATTGCAATTTTATATGCTCTTAAAATCATTTTTACTCTCCCCCAATCAGTTTTTGTGATTTTTAGTAACTTGCATAGTGCTTTGTCTGCACTGGAGTCTTTCAACCCCTATGGCACGGGCTTGTTTTGGCTCGACTTGCATGTCCCGCGGGGTTAATTGCGCTCCAACAGACTCTCTAAAAATATTTGCCAAAAATCAATTATTAGACCTCCAATATTAAAATTAAATGTGCCTATGGAACATACCTTCAGCTTTCTCCTGGGATGTTTCTTGAGCCTTTGTCGAGCAACGTAGGACTTGTGGAGACCTCTGAAGTTGGGTAATGAAGTCTCCACTTTACACTTCCCAACATCCCGTAATATGATTACCACAGCCTGATATTATCACTAGAAACACTATTCTATGATTTTCAAATAGTTTGGAATCCATACTCCAAAGAAAAAAAGACTGTGAAAGCAATGAAAATTACGAGCGCATATGACCTTCCCACTTGTGCTCGTTCGCTGCTGATGTTCTGTCATTTATTATTTATAAAAACAGTCACACTTTATATTTCTATTACTGTATAACACTTATATATATCTGCAGTCTTTATCCATAAGTTTCCTTCAGTAATAGTTTATTGTTACTGTAGGTATTCAATTTTTCTTTCAGCTAAATAGGTAGTATTCACTTTCTCGTCCTGTATACTAGTGTTGACAGCAAATCTGTCACTTTCACTTCCACTTTCATAACTTATAGTATTCATACATGCTAGAGTGAAACTTTCACTTTCATTACTCCTAGTATATATACTCGTATTCTTATAATATACCCATTTACATTTCTATTTACAATCTCTATTTTATTTATGTTATTTACATTTCTATTTTATTTACACTGTGTTATGCACTGTCACTTGCAGTAACTTACAAAACTATTTTCCATTGTTCACTTATATTTACATTCATTGCTTTCACTTGCTGTTTACACATTATTTACACATTTTTTACATTTCCACTTGCACTGTTTTAGTCACCAGAAAGATCGTAGTCACTCTCCATCATTTTCATTGATAAATTAGCCAGTTCACGTTCCACAGCAGTCACTTAGCCATTTACCCCTTTCCACACAAGGTTTTGGTAGGGGTAGAGGTCACAGGGCCCTTTGCATGGGGCTAAAAAGCTGCGGAACTGGACAGGCGCAAATCCGACGTGGTTTCACCTTGAAAGATGACAGTAAACTGAATACTGTGGTGGCCTAGGGGGAGTGCAATGCTGCCAATGTCAGCGTGGTGACAGCTGCTAATATATACGCTATGAAATGATTGGCAGGAAATCTAGACAATACATAATAAATTCGGTAGTTCCAGGTGAATGTAAATATCACTTAGGCTTCTCCCTTCCTTTCTTATATATATTTTTATTACGAGAATAGATTATACGGCAAGTTTCAAGGGGAAATAAACATTGAAAATTAGCGAACGAGTGCACGTGAGATGTTGTCAGGTGATAATTAGCCAATTCCAGGTGTATGGCACTATCACCTACCTTATTTCTTTTTTGTATATATTATTTGGTATAACACTGGGGCATAGGGCTTATTCAATGGATGAAATCGGGGAAGATTTACTTAGCGCAGCACGGCCGGGCAGGCGAGAGGAGAGGGTAATGGAGGGGAGGTAGGGAGGGGAGTCAAGAACTGGAAGAAATGGCTAAATTGTCAACAATGGATGGGAGTACAGTTGAGATTAGGAGTGCTGACTAGTGTTGGACATTGGCAGTACTGATAGATGATACAAGCCACCACTTGAAAGCCTGGGCGAATTCAAATTGACACAGAATCACAAAAATGATGCCTCGCGGTATGATCTATTGCTCCCAAGCGTCACGAAAGTGACGCCCTGCGGTTAAGGGTTTAATGCATCTCATACCCCCTGGGAGTAGGTTTTTTTTTTTTTCAAGAATACTCTCTAAGTATCCCTGCTTGTTGTAAAAGGCAACTAAAAGGGTTGGCGGAGGGTTATTGCCCCTCCCCGGATTACAACTAATTAAAAAAACAAACAATAAGCCTCGGACAAGGACTGACCAAACGATGATGACCAAAGACCAGACAAACGACATGGTAATTGAAACTTGGAATGTAAGAGGAGTGAATGATGAGGTGAAAGAGAGAGAGATTGTCCAGGTGCTTGAGGGTGCGAAAGTGGATGTATGTGGAATAACTGAAACAAAATGGAGAGGAGAAAGTGTGAGAGAATGGGAGTATGGATGGGGTATATGTGCAGGAGTAGGTGAGAATGAGAGGGCAAAGGAAGGAGTATGTATAGTTGTAAGTAAAAAATGGAAGAAGAGCATAAAACAGTATGGATCAGTTGGGTCAAGGATTGTGTGGGTAAAGATGAAAGTTGGAATACAAATGTGGGCGATTGTGTGTGAGTATGCACCAACGCATGATCGTGCTAGAAGAGTGAGAGAAGAGTTCTGGACAAATGTAGAAATGTGCATGGAAAAGTTTGGAAGGAATGAGAGAGTGTTTTTGATTGGTGATATGAATGGTAAAGTTGGGAATGTGAAGGTGGATGGAATAGTTGGTGAGTGGGGTGTTCCTGCTGAGATAGATGAGAATGGGAGTGCGTTAGTGGACATTTGTGCTGGGAGGGGGTTGGTGATAGCCAATACCCTCTTCAGGCATAAAATGATCCACAGGTATACATGGCGAGTGATGAGAAGGGTGGGTGGTGAACTGAATGAAAGGCAGGCAATGATTGATTATGTGTGTTTGGATGAAAGGATGCGAAGATGTGTAAAGGATGCAAGAGTGTATAGAGGTTGGGGGAGTGGACTTTCTGACCACTACTTGGTGGTGGCCAGAATTATAATTCAAGTAAGATAGAGGAATAGAAGAAGGGAAAGACGAGAGGAAGGAGTAGTTGCAAGGAGAGTGGAAAGGTTACAAGAGGATGAGAAAAAGGCAGAGTATAAGAGAGAAGTGGAGGAACGATTGGGCAAATATGAGTTGGAGCAGATGGTGGACTTGGAAGGTGTGTGTAGCATATTTACAGAAGAAATATGTGCAGCATGTGATGTGGTGTGTGGGAGGAAGAGAAGACGGAGGGGGGTGCAAGGAACAGCGTGGTGGACTGAAGAGGTGAAACAGGCTGTGGCACAAAAGAAGAAAGCATACACTGAATGGATGAGAAATAGGGGCGTGGAAGAAGTTGAGAGGCGGAAGAGAGAGTTATATGTAGAAAGAAAGAGAGAGGTGAAAAGATTAGTAAGAGAGAGTAAGAAGAGAGTGGATGAGAAATCTGGAAGGAATTTGAGGTAAAGTGGAGGGACTGTAAGAAAATGTTCTGGTGAGAGGTGAAAAGAGTAAGACAGGGTGGAAGTGAAGTTAGCAGGGGAGTGAAAGATAAAAATGGTAGATTACTAGTGGAGAAGGGAAAAAAAGTGAGCAGATGGAGAGAACACTTTAAGGAATTTTTGAACGTAGAAGATGGAAGGAATGCGAGTATAAGTGGCTGGGGAATGGCTGGGAGGAGGAGGGAGGTGAGAAGACGTGAAGAAATCAGTAGGATAGAAGTTGTGGAAGCAATGAAGAAAGTTAAATCGGGGAAAGCCCCAGGAATTGATGGAGTGTGTGGTGAAATGCTGAAGCATGGGGGAAAGATAGTAGTAGAATGGATGTGGAAGATGTGCAGATTGGCCTGGGAGGAAGGTAGAGTCCCGGAGGATTGGAAGTCAGGCATAATTATTCCCTTGTACAAAGGAAAAGGGGAAAAAGAAGTGTGTGGTAATCATAGGGGCATTTGTCTTCTTAGTATAATAGGAAAAGTGTATGGTAGGATACTTATTGACAGAGTTAGAGAAAGAACAGACAAATTAGTTGGAGAAGAACAGGGAGGCTTTAGGAAGGGAAGAGGTTGTGTAGATCAGATAATCATTCTTAGATCTTTAGTGGAAAAGTTTCTAGAGAAGGGAAAGAAGTTGTATGCGGCTTTCATGGATTTGGAGAAAGAATATGACAGGGTGGATAGACAAGGATTGTGGAAAGTGTTCAGAATATATGGAGTAGATGGGAAGTTGTTGAATGCTGTGAAGAGTATGTTCGATGGTGCTAAGGCTGCAGTGCGTGTGGATGGTGAACTAAGTGAATTTTTCTCTTTGAAAAAGCTAGCAATACACCTCTTTGTTCCCTTATTTTGGCTAGGCAGGTGGCCTGGTTGGGCCCGACTAGATCAATTGGCTGGTCATGCGTTGGCTAGGGTCAAGTGAGCACTTGGGGGCCTGGTGGCTCCTATCGTCCTGGAATCACCCTTGCCCAGGTCCCCTGGTGGTTACCCTTGTATATTCTCCTGCTACCTCTGGGGTCGCCAGTGGTATTGTCCTTGCCATAAGACCTCCCCTTGTTGAGCTCCATTGTGGGTGGAGGGGTGAGGGAATGAAGCTTTTGGAGGATATTAATGGATTTATTAAAAAAAAAATACTGTTGATGACACCTCATCTGTCCCTGACAATTCTTCGGAGTCATCCTCTCTCATTGCCACTCTAGAGCCTTTCCAGCCCCCAAAGGACTATCCTCCTCTGACCCAGCGTTCAACTGGGAATGGGAGAAGGTCATGTCGAATTGGTTTGGTTCTGGGGTTCGGCCCAGAAGATAATGTGCCTGAGACCTTCTCAAAGTATCTAGTACTGAAACCCTCTGCTGGTGATTCAGTGCTGGATATAGATATATTTTAACTTTACCAAGCCATTGTTTCTGCCTGTGGCTGTGAACCAGTGATCTCGACCCTGAGGGATGGTAGCCTACTTACTGAGGTGTCCTCCCCAGCAGAAAGCTCACGTCTCCAGAATCTGCCTTCTGTGTCTGGTAACAGTATGTCCTGCATACCCCATGCCACCTTCAACCAGAATAAGGGGGTTATTTACTCTCGGGACCTCCTCCTATACCCAGAGGCCCGATTATTGGAGGAACTTCACTCCTCTGGCGTTGTAAGTGTTCACTGGGTACAGAAGAAAATTGATGGTGTTCTGACCCTAACTCTGACGCTGTTCTTGACCTTGGATAGATTAACATTGCCTGCTTCTGTGAAACTTCCATGGCTTTCCCTTCCTGTGAAGCCCTATATTCCGAACCTGAAGAGATGTTTCCACTGTCAGGGGTATGGTCATGTTAGCCATGCTTGTCGCCGTGCACAGGCTGGTCTTCCTGGTGTCTGTGTTTCCTGTGGTGGACCAAGCCACTCCAGCGACTGTACAGAACCCCTTAAATATTATCACTGTGGAGGTCCTCATGCTGTCTCTTCTAGTCACCGTCCAGGATACCACCTTGAAAAGGAGATTTTATCCATTCGTACACATGAGAGGGTTTCATTTCCTGAAACAAAAAGGAGAGCCCAGACATTCATCTTCCAGCCCAGGGTTACTTATGCTTCAATCCTTTCTGATAATGCCAGTGCCTCACCCTGTATCTCAGAGGCAGCATCGACCCATTCCAGTCCCCACTCCTTCAACTCATGATATGCAGAATGCGGTCCCCATGGTTAGTAATGTTTGTAAGAATGATGGTTGCTCAACTGCTACTCCGACTGTTTCCACCCCCAATTCGGTGGATGACGGCTTGCACACTTCTATGGTTGTGACAGATGTCCACGTTGAACGGGCCTTTTCTCCTGCCTCAGCCAGTAAGCCCAAGGCTCCAACTGTACCTGACAAATGTCACCATTCTTCATCAGAGTCCTCTCATCATGAAGACCAGCCACCTAAGGTCTCTGTTATTGACTCTTCTGTTGACACCTCTCCTGTTCCCTCTGTCCAGCAGCCTGAGGGATCTAGCCAGGTGACAGCTGAAGTTGACGGTGCAGCCCCAGTCCGGTCTCCACCTGGGAAGGTTGTTGGACAGTTCGTTGGTGCTTCAGATCCAAAGCAGAGGATGTCCTCCTCAAATGATTCGAGTCCTGTGGACTCTACTTCTACTTCTAGGGCCTCTGCTGGAGGCACTGGGCATCCTACACCTCCAAAGGCAGCCCCCAAACCATATTCCGAACACACTGGTATGCCCACACCAAGCAGGAGTGTTGTAAAACTTACTTCCTCGTCTTCTTGTTTGCCCACAGATGTTCGACAGAGGGTGCAGGCTTCTGGTGCTTCACAGGCTTCTACAAAGGACCTTCATAAGCATCAATCAAACCCCGCTCGTTTGTCAGGTGTACAGTCCCGCACTGAATCATGATTCCTCCATTATGGGTTCTATCATCCAGTGGAATTGTTGGAGTTTACATGCAAACTATGAGGAACTATGTCATCTTGTTTCTCAATTTACTCCTCTGTGCATGTGCATCCAGGAGACCATGGTAGGTGATGCTGTTCCTTCCGGTCCTTCTGGCTACCATGTCTTTTATTCTGATCCTGTGCCGGGCCAAGGTCATTATGGAGGTGCTGTTATCTTCCTTCGCCAGGATATTCCGTACACTCATCTGGACATCTCTACTTCCCTGCAGGCTGTCACTGTCCAAATGTTTTTACGTCGGCATTATATAGTTTGCAGTCTTTATCTACCTCCCAGTGCTACTGTTGAAAGGGCGGATCTGGAACGCCTTATTCATGGCCTTCCTTCTCTCTTTCTGTTACTGGGAGATATGAATGGTCACCATCCACTATGAGAAAACAGTGAGGCCAACCCTCAGAGTGTTATGCTGGTCTCTTTAGTGGAAGATGAGGAGTTAGGCATTTTAAACTCCAATATAATGACATATTTCCGTAGCCAGACAGGAGCTTTTACTGCCATTGATTTGTCCTTATGTTCAGCTGATGCTCTTTTAGATTTTAACTGGGAATGTTCCCAGACATGTGTGGCAGCGACCATTTTCCGTTATTTTTAACTGCTCGTGCAGGTGGACCTCAGTCACATCTTCCTCTCTTGCTTCTGGATAAGGCAGACTGACCACGTTTCAGGGAATTAAGTTCCATTTCCCTTTCTGTCAACGAGTTTGGCAGTCTTACTGAGGCAGTGTCATATTTCAATACCGTGTTGCACTCATCAGCCCTGTTATCTATTCCAAAAATGAAGGGTCAGTTTCCTAAACATCCGGTTCCCTGGTGGAACTCACAGTGCAGTTCCGCAGTGATAGCCAAATGAGTCGCCTTCTCTCGACCTCGTTGTCACCGTGGGGATCCTCAGAATTTGGTGGCATATCAGAGGGCACGAGCTCACATGATATACCTCATATAATAGAAAGGAAGTTGCAGTTGGCTCTCAATAGAATTTCTGACTGGGCAGAATCTCGCAGTTTCTATTTTTCTTCAACAGAAATAGTGGCTATGCATTTTTGTCATCTTCGAGGGGCTCACCCAGACCCGGACTTGTATCTATATGGTAGGAGAATATCCTGTGTGGAAGAGATGCGGTTTCTGGGTCTTCTGTTTGATAGATGACTAACCTGGGTTCCTCATATTCGTTCTGTTACGGTGGATTGTCTTAAAGCTTTGAGTCTTTTGAGGGTTTTAGCTCATACCTCTTTGGGTGCTGACCGCCAGACCCTGCTCCTCTTGCATAGGTCTCTTAATTCTTCCTAAACTTGAATATGGATGTGAGGTCTACTCCACTGCAACAGATGCCAGTCTCCGATTGTTAAATTTTTTGCATCATGCTGGTGTACGTCTGGCAACCGAGGCATTCAGATCATCCCTGATTTCAAATTTTTTAGTGGATGCTGGTGTATTCCCCTTGGATTTGTGACATCAGTTGCTAATGATGTGTTGGTATCATCATCACCACATTCCAGACTCAATTTCTTATGCCATCGTCTCCCAGGATTCCCAGACTTCTGTTTATGACATCCGTTCTAATTTCCCAAAACCATTTGGTTACAGGGTCCAGTCTGTTATGTTAGCCCTCTCTGTCCCGAGACTGGCAATTTGTCCACATCGGATCCCAAGGGTGGGTTTTTGGCTATTCCCTCGTGTGACATTTTGTAGCTCTGTTGTTGAAAACAAGGACTCGCTTCCCTCTCAGGGTCCCTCTCTCTCTTTTTAGAACATGCCTCCATTCATGAGGGTTCTGTCCCTGTCTATATTGATGGGTCCAAGACCGATACTGGAGTAGGATTTGGTGTTGTCTTCCCTTCCTTTAGTAGGGGTGGTAGCCTTCCTGGCATTACTTCAGTGTATATAGCGGAACTGATTGCAATTTTATATGCTCTTAAAATCATTTTTACTCTCCCCCAATCAGTTTTTGTGATTTTTAGTAACTTGCATAGTGCTTTGTCTGCACTGGAGTCTTTTAACCCCTATGGCACGGGCTTGTTTTGGCTCGACTTGCATGTTCCTCGGGGTTAATTGCGCTCCAACAGACTCTCTAAAAATATTTGCCAAAAATCAGTTATTAGACCTCCAATATTAAAATTAAATATGCTTATGGAACATACCTTCAACTTTCTCCTGGGATGTTTCTTGAGCCTTCGTCGAGTAACGTAGGACTTGTGGAGACCTCTGAAGTTGGGTAATGAAGTCTCCACTTTACACTTCCCAACAACCCGTAATATGATTACCACAGCCTGATATTATCACTAGAAACACTATTCTATGATTTTCAAATAGTTTGGAATCCATACTCCAAAGAAAAAAAGACTGTGAAAGCAATGAAAATTACGAGCGCATATGACCTTCCCACTTGTGCTCGTTCGCTGCTGATGTTCTGTCATTTATTATTTATAAAAACAGTCACACTTTATATTTCTATTACTGTATAACACTTATATATATCTGCAGTCTTTATCCATAAGTTTCCTTCAGTAATAGTTTATTGTTACTGTAGGTATTCAATTTTTCTTTCAGTTAAATAGGTAGTATTCACTTTCTCGTCCTGTATACTAGTGCTGACAGCAAATCTGTCACTTTCACTTCCACTTTCATAACTTATAGTATTCATACATGCTAGAGTGAAACTTTCACTTTCATTACTCCTAGTATATATACTCGTATTCTTATAATATACCCATTTACATTTCTATTTACATTCTCTATTTTATTTATGTTATTTACATTTCTATTTTATTTACACTGTGTTATGCACTGTCACTTGCAGTAACTTACAAAACTATTTTCCATTGTTCACTTATATTTACATTCATTGCTTTCACTTGCTGTTTACACATTATTTACACATTTTTTACATTTCCACTTGCACTGTTTTAGTCACCAGAAAGATCGTAGTCACTCTCCATCATTTTCATTGATAAATTAGCCAGTTCACGTTCCACAGCAGTCACTTAGCCATTTACCCCTTTCCACACAAGGTTTTGGTAGGGGTAGAGGTCACAGGGCCCTTTGCATGGGGCTAAAAAGCTGCGGAACTGGACAGGCGCAAATCCGACGTGGTTTCACCTTGAAAGATGACAGTAAACTGAATACTGTGGTGGCCTAGGGGAGTGCAATGCTGCCAATGTCAGCGTGGTGACAGCTGCTAATATATACGCTATGAAATGATTGGCAGGAAATCTAGACAATACATAATAAATTCGGTAGTTCCAGGTGAATGTAAATATCACTTAGGCTTCTCCCTTCCTTTCTTATATATATTTTTATTACGAGAATAGATTATACGGCAAATTTCAAGGGGAAATAAACATTGAAAATTAGCGAACGAGTGCACGTGAGGTGTTGTCAGGTGATAATTAGCCAATTCCAGGTGTATGGCACTATCGCCTACCTTATTTCTTTTTTGTATATATTATTTGGTATAACAATAGGGGCATAGGGCTTATTTCAATGGATGAAATCGGGGAAAGATTTACTTAGCGCAGCACGGCTGGGCAGGCGAGAGGAGAGGGTAATGGAGGGAGGTAGGGAGGGGAGTCAAGAACTGGAAGAAATGGCTAAATTGTCAACAATGGATGGGAGTACAGTTGAGATTAGGAGTGCTGACTAGTGTTGGACATTGGCAGTACTGATAGATGATACAAGCCACCACTTGAAAGCCTGGGCGAATTCAAATTGACACAGAATCACAAAAGTGATGCCTCACGGTATGATCTATTGCTCCCAAGCGTCACGAAAGTGACGCCCTGCGGTTAAGGGTTTCATGCATCTCATACCCCCTGGGAGTAGGTTTTTTTTTTTCAAGAATACTCTCTAAGTATCCCTGCTTGTTGTAAAAGGCAACTAAAAGGGTTGGCGGAGGGTTATTGCCCCTCCCCGGAAAACAACTAAATAAAAAAACAAACAATAAGCCTCGGACAAGGACTGACCAAACGATGACGACCAAGGACCAGACAAAGGACATGGTAATTGAAACTTGGAATGTAAGAGGAGTGAATGATGAGGTGAAAGAGAGAGAGATTCTCCAGGTGCTTGAGGGTGCGAAAGTGAATGTATGTTGAATAACTGAAACAAAATGGAGAGGAGAAAGTGTAAGAGATTGGGAGTATGGATGGGGTATATGTGCAGGAGTAGGTGTGAATGAGAGGGCAAAGGAAGGAGTATGTATAGTTGTGAGTAAAAGATGGAAGAAGAGCATAAAACAGTATGGATCAGTTGGGTCAAGGATTGTGTGGGTAAAGATGAAAGTTGGAATACAAATGTGGGCGATTGTGTGTGAGTATGCACCAACGCATGATCGTGCTAGAAGAGTGAGAGAAGAGTTCTGGACAAATGTAGAAATGTGCATGGAAAAGTTTGGAAGGAATGAGAGAGTGTTTTTGATTGGTGATATGAATGGTAAAGTTGGGAATGTGAAGGTGGATGGAATAGTTGGTGAGTGGGGTGTGCCTGCTGAGATAGATGAGAATGGGAGTGCGTTAGTGGACATTTGTGCTGGGAGGGGGTTGGTGATAGCCAATACCCTCTTCAGGCATAAAATGATCCACAGGTATACATGGCGAGTGATGAGAAGGGTGGGTGGTGAGCTGAATGAAAGGCAGGCAATGATTGATTATGTGTGTTTGGATGAAAGGATGCGAAGATGTGTAAAGGATGCAAGAGTGTATAGAGGTTGGGGGAGTGGACTTTCTGACCACCACTTGGTGGTGGCCAGAATATTAATTCAAGTAAGATAGAGGAATAGAAGAAGGGAAAGACGAGAGGAAGGAGTAGTTGCAAGGAGAGTGGAAAGGTTACAAGAGGATGAGAAAAAGGCAGAGTATAAGAGAGAAGTGGAGGAACGATTGGGCAAATATGAGTTGGAGCAGATGGTGGATTTGGAAGGTGTGTGTAGCATATTTACAGAAGAAATATGTCCAGCATGTGATGTGGTGTGTGGGAGGAAGAGAAGACGGAGGGGGGTGCAAGGAACAGCGTGGTGGACTGAAGAGGTGAAACAGGCTGTGGCACAAAAGAAGAAAGCATACACTGAATGGATGAGAAATAGGGGCGTGGAAGAAGTTGAGAGGCGGAAGAGAGAGTTATATGTAGAAAGAAAGAGAGAGGTGAAAAGATTAGTAAGAGAGAGTAAGAAGAGAGTGGATGAGGAATCTGGAAGGAATTTGAGGCAAAGTGGAGGGACTGTAAGAAAATGTTCTGGTGAGAGGTGAAAAGAGTAAGACAGGGTGGAAGTGAAGTTAGCAGGGGAGTGAAAGATAAAAATGGTAGATTACT
Organism: Coenobita brevimanus; assembly: GCF_032717465.1. NCBI lineage: Eukaryota > Metazoa > Arthropoda > Malacostraca > Decapoda > Coenobitidae > Coenobita > Coenobita brevimanus. The sequence goes on along the minus strand of NC_136999.1, from coordinate 31,125,254 downwards.
AGTGGAGAAGGGAGAAAAAGTGAGCAGATGAAGAGAACACTTTAAGGAATTTTTGAACGTAGAAGATGGAAGGAATGTGAGTATAAGTGGCTGGGGAATGGCTGGGAGGAGGAGGGAGGTGAGAAGACGTGAAGAAATCAGTAGGATAGAAGTTGTGGAAGCAATGAAGAAAGTTAAATCGGGGAAAGCCCCAGGAATTGATGGAGTGTGTGGTGAAATGCTGAAGCATGGGGGAAAGATAGTAGTAGAATGGATGTGGAAGATGTGCAGATTGGCCTGGGAGGAAGGTAGAGTCCCGGAGGATTGGAAGTCAGGCATAATTATTCCCTTGTACAAAGGAAAAGGGGAAAAAGAAGTGTGTGGTAATCATAGGGGCATTTGTCTTCTTAGTATAATAGGAAAAGTGTATGGTAGGATACTTATTGACAGAGTTAGAGAAAGAACAGACAAATTAGTTGGAGAAGAACAGGGAGGCTTTAGGAAGGGAAGAGGTTGTGTAGATCAGATAATCATTCTTAGATCTTTAGTGGAAAAGTTTCTAGAGAAGGGAAAGAAGTTGTATGCGGCTTTCATGGATTTGGAGAAAGAATATGACAGGGTGGATAGACAAGGATTGTGGAAAGTGTTCAGAATATATGGAGTAGATGGGAAGTTGTTGAATGCTGTGAAGAGTATGTTCGATGGTGCTAAGGCTGCAGTGCGTGTGGATGGTGAACTAAGTGAATTTTTCTCTTTGAAAAAGCTAGCAATACACCTCTTTGGTCCCTTATTCTGGCTAGGCAGGTGGCCTGGTTGGGCCCGACTAGATCAATTGGCTGGTCATGCGTTGGCTAGGGTCAAGTGAGCACTTGGGGGCCTGGTGGCTCCTATCGTCCTGGAGTCACCCTTGCCCAGGTCCCCTGGTGGTTACCCTTGTATACTCTCCTGCTACCTCTGGGGTCGCCAGTGGTATTGTCCTTGCCATAAGACCTCCCCTTGTTGAGCTCCATTGTGGGTGGAGGGGTGAGGGAATGAAGATTTTGGAGGATATTAATGGATTTATTAAAAAAAAAATACTGTTGATGACACCTCATCTGTCCCTGACAATTCTTCGGAGTCATCCTCTCTCATTGCCACTCTAGAGCCTTTCCAGCCCCCAAAGGACTATCCTCCTCTGACCCAGCGTTCAACTGGGAATGGGAGAAGGTCATGTCGAATTGGTTTGGTTCTGGGGTTCGGCCCAGAAGATAATGTGCCTGAGACCTTCTCAAAGTATCTAGTACTGAAACCCTCTGCTGGTGATTCAGTGCTGGATATAGATATATTTAACTTTACCAAGCCATTGTTTCTGCCTGTGGCTGTGAACCAGTGATCTCGACCCTGAGGGATGGTAGCCTACTTACTGAGGTGTCCTCCCCAGCAGAAAGCTCACGTCTCCAGAATCTGCCTTCTGTGTCTGGTAACAGCATGTCCTGCATACCCCATGCCACCTTCAACCAGAATAAGGGGGTTATTTACTCTCGGGACCTCCTCCTATACCCAGAGGCCCGATTATTGGAGGAACTTCACTCCTCTGGCGTTGTAAGTGTTCACTGGGTACAGAAGAAAATTGATGGTGTTCTGACCCTAACTCTGACGCTGTTCTTGACCTTGGATAGATTAACATTGCCTGCTTCTGTGAAACTTGCATGGCTTTCCCTTCCTGTGAAGCCCTATATTCCGAACCTGAAGAGATGTTTCCACTGTCAGGGGTATGGTCATGTTAGCCATGCTTGTCGCCGTGCACAGGCTGGTCTTCCTGGTGTCTGTGTTTCCTGTGGTGGACCAAGCCACTCCAGCGACTGTACAGAACCCCTTAAATATTATCACTGTGGAGGTCCTCATGCTGTCTCTTCTAGTCACCGTCCAGGATACCACCTTGAAAAGGAGATTTTATCCATTCGTACACATGAGAGGGTTTCATTTCCTGAAACAAAAAGGAGAGCCCAGACATTCATCTTCCAGCCCAGGGTTACTTATGCTTCAATCCTTTCTGAAATGCCAGTGCCTCACCCTGTATCTCAGAGGCAGCATCGACCCATTCCAGTCCCCACTCCTTCAACTCATGATATGCAGAATGCTGTCCCCATGGTTAGTAATGTTTGTAAGAATGATGGTTGCTCAACTGCTACTCCGACTGTTTCCACCCCCAATTCGGTGGATGACGGCTTGCACACTTCTGTGGTTGTGGCAGATGTCCACGTTGAACGGGCTCCTTCTCCTGCCTCAGCCAGTAAGCCCAAGGCTCCAACTGTACCTGACAAATGTCACCATTCTTCATCAGAGTCCTCTCATCATGAAGACCAGCCACCTAAGGTCTCTGTTATTGACCCTTCTGTTGACACCTCTCCTGTTCCCTCTGTCCAGCAGCCTGAGGGATCTAGCCAGGTGACAGCTGAAGTTGACGGTGCAGCCCCAGTCCGGTCTCCACCTGGGAAGGTTGTTGGACAGTTCGTTGGTGCTTCAGATCCAAAGCAGAGGATGTCCTCCTCAAATGATTCGAGTCCTGTGGACTCTACTTCTACTTCTAGGGCCTCTGCTGGAGGCACTGGGCATCCTACACCTCCAAAGGCAGCCCCCAAACCATATTCCGAACACACTGGTATGCCCACTCCAAGAAGGAGTGTTGTAAAACTTACTTCCTCGTCTTCTTGTTTGCCCACAGATGTTCGACAGAGGGTGCAGGCTTCTGGTGCTTCACAGGCTTCTACAAAGGACCTTCATAAGCATCAATCAAACCCCGCTCGTTTGTCAGGTGTACAGTCCCGCACTGAATCATGATTCCTCCATTATGGGTTCTATCATCCAGTGGAATTGTTGGAGTTTACATGCAAACTATGAGGAACTATGTCATCTTGTTTCTCAATTTACTCCTCTGTGCATGTGCATCCAGGAGACCATGGTAGGCGATGCTGTTCCTTCCGGTCCTTCTGGCTACCATTTCTTGTATTCTGATCCTGTGCCGGGCCAAGGTCATTATGGAGGTGCTGTTATCTTCCTTCGCCAGGATATTCCGTACACTCATCTGGACATCTCTACTTCCCTGCAGGCTGTCACTGTCCAAATGTTTTTACGTCGGCATTATATAGTTTGCAGTCTTTATCTACCTCCCAGTGCTACTGTTCAAAGGGCGGATCTGGAACGCCTTATTCATGGCCTTCCTTCTCTCTTTCTGTTACTGGGAGATATGAATGGTCACCATCCACTATGAGAAAACAGTGAGGCCAACCCTCAGAGTGTTATGCTGGTCTCTTTAGTGGAAGATGAGGAGTTAGGCATTTTAAACTCCAATATAATGACATATTTCCGTAGCCAGACAGGAGCTTTTACTGCCATTGATTTGTCCTTATGTTCAGCTGATGCTCTTTTAGATTTTAACTGGGAATGTTCCCAGACATGTGTGGCAGCGACCATTTTCCGTTATTTTTAACTGCTCGTGCAGGTGGACCTCAGCCACATCTTCCTCTCTTGCTTCTGGATAAGGCAGACTGACCACGTTTCAGGGAATTAAGTTCCATTTCCCTTTCTGTCAACGAGTTTGGCAGTCTTACTGAGGCAGTGTCATATTTCAATACCGTGTTGCACTCATCAGCCCTGTTATCTATTCCAAAAATGAAGGGTCAGTTTCCTAAACATCCGGTTCCCTGGTGGAACTCACAGTGCAGTTCCGCAGTGATAGCCAAATGAGTCGCCTTCTCTCGACCTCGTTGTCACCGTGGGGATCCTCAGAATTTGGTGGCATATCAGAGGGCACGAGCTCACATGATATACCTCATATAATAGAAAGGAAGTTGCAGTTGGCTCTCAATAGAATTTCTGACTGGGCAGAATCTCGCAGTTTCTATTTTTCTTCAACAGAAATAGTGGCTATGCATTTTTGTCATCTTCGAGGGCTCACCCAGACCCGGACTTGTATCTATATGGTAGGAGAATATCCTGTGTGGAAGAGATGCGGTTTCTGGGTCTTCTGTTTGATAGATGACTAACCTGGGTTCCTCATATTCGTTCTGTTACGGTGGATTGTCTTAAAGCTTTGAGTCTTTTGAGGGTTTTAGCTCATACCTCTTTGGGTGCTGACCGCCAGACCCTGCTCCTCTTGCATAGGTCTCTTAATTCTTCCTAAACTTGAATATGGATGTGAGGTCTACTCCACTGCAACAGATGCCAGTCTCCGATTGTTAAATTTTTTGCATCATGCTGGTGTACGTCTGGCAACCGAGGCATTCAGATCATCCCTGATTTCAAATTTTTTAGTGGATGCTGGTGTACTCCCCTTGGATTTGTGACATCAGTTGCTAATGATGTGTTGGTATCATCATCACCACATTCCAGACTCAATTTCTTATGCCATCGTCTCCCAGGATTCCCAGACTTCTGTTTATGACATCCGTTCTAATTTCCCAAAACCATTTGGTTACAGGGTCCAGTCTGTTATGTTAGCCCTCTCTGTCCCGAGACTGGCAATTTGTCCACATCGGATCCCAAGGGTGGGTTTTTGGCTATTCCCTCGTGTGACATTTTGTAGCTCTGTTGTTGAAAACAAGGACTCGCTTCCCTCTCAGGGTCCCTCTCTCTCTTTTTAGAACATGCCTCCATTCATGAGGGTTCTGTCCCTGTCTATATTGATGGGTCCAAGACCGATACTGGAGTAGGATTTGGTGTTGTCTTCCCTTCCTTTAGTAGGGGTGGTAGCCTTCCTGGCATTACTTCAGTGTATATAGCGGAACTGATTGCAATTTCATATGCTCTTAAAATCATTTTTACTCTCCCCCAATCAGTTTTTGTGATTTTTAGTAACTTGCATAGTGCTTTGTCTGCACTGGAGTCTTTTAACCCCTATGGCACGGGCTTGTTTTGGCTCGACTTGCATGTCCCGCGGGGTTAATTGCGCTCCAACAGACTCTCTAAAAATATTTGCCAAAAATCAGTTATTAGACCTCCAATATTAAAATTAAATATGCTTATGGAACATACCTTCAACTTTCTCCTGGGATGTTTCTTGAGCCTTCGTCGAGTAACGTAGGACTTGTGGAGACCTCTGAAGTTGGGTAATGAAGTCTCCACTTTACACTTCCCAACAACCCGTAATATGATTACCACAGCCTGATATTATCACTAGAAACACTATTCTATGATTTTCAAATAGTTTGGAATCCATACTCCAAAGAAAAAAAGACTGTGAAAGCAATGAAAATTACGAGCGCATATGACCTTCCCACTTGTGCTCGTTCGCTGCTGATGTTCTGTCATTTATTATTTATAAAAACAGTCACACTTTATATTTCTATTACTGTATAACACTTATATATATCTGCAGTCTTTATCCATAAGTTTCCTTCAGTAATAGTTTATTGTTACTGTAGGTATTCAATTTTTCTTTCAGTTAAATAGGTAGTATTCACTTTCTCGTCCTGTATACTAGTGTTGACAGCAAATCTGTCACTTTCACTTCCACTTTCATAACTTATAGTATTCATACATGCTAGAGTGAAACTTTCACTTTCATTACTCCTAGTATATATACTCGTATTCTTATAATATACCCATTTACATTTCTATTTACATTCTCTATTTTATTTATGTTATTTACATTTCTATTTTATTTACACTGTGTTATGCACTGTCACTTGCAGTAACTTACAAAACTATTTTCCATTGTTCACTTATATTTACATTCATTGCTTTCACTTGCTGTTTACACATTATTTACACATTTTTTACATTTCCACTTGCACTGTTTTAGTCACCAGAAAGATCGTAGTCACTCTCCATCATTTTCATTGATAAATTAGCCAGTTCACGTTCCACAGCAGTCACTTAGCCATTTACCCCTTTCCACACAAGGTTTTGGTAGGGGTAGAGGTCACAGGGCCCTTTGCATGGGGCTAAAAAGCTGCGGAACTGGACAGGCGCAAATCCGACGTGGTTTCACCTTGAAAGATGACAGTAAACTGAATACTGTGGTGGCCTGGGGGGAGTGCAATGCTGCCAATGTCAGCGTGGTGACAGCTGCTAATATATACGCTATGAAATGATTGGCAGGAAATCTAGACAATACATAATAAATTCGGTAGTTCCAGGTGAATGTAAATATCACTTAGGCTTCTCCCTTCCTTTCTTATATATATTTTTATTACGAGAATAGATTATACGGCAAATTTCAAGGGGAAATAAACATTGAAAATTAGCGAACGAGTGCACGTGAGGTGTTGTCAGGTGATAATTAGCCAATTCCAGGTGTATGGCACTATCACCTACCTTATTTCTTTTTTGTATATATTATTTGGTATAACAATAGGGCATAGGGCTTATTTCAATGGATGAAATCGGGGAAGATTTACTTAGCGCAGCACGGCTGGGCAGGCGAGAGGAGAGGGTAATGGAGGGGAGGTAGGGAGGGGAGTCAAGAACTGGAAGAAATGGCTAAATTGTCAACAATGGATGGGAGTACAGTTGAGATTAGGAGTGCTGACTAGTGTTGGACATTGGCAGTACTGATAGATGATACAAGCCACCACTTGAAAGCCTGGGCGAATTCAAATTGACACAGAATCACAAAAGTGATGCCTCACGGTATGATCTATTGCTCCCAAGCGTCACGAAAGTGACGCCCTGCGGTTAAGGGTTTAATGCATCTCATACCCCCTGGGAGTAGGTTTTTTTTTTTTTCAAGAATACTCTCTAAGTATCCCTGCTTGTTGTAAAAGGCAACTAAAAGGGTTGGCGGAGGGTTATTGCCCCTCCCCGGAAAACAACTAAATAAAAAAACAAACAATAAGCCTCGGACAAGGACTGACCAAACGATGACGACCAAGGACCAGACAAAGGACATGGTAATTGAAACTTGGAATGTAAGAGGAGTGAATGATGAGGTGAAAGAGAGAGATTGTCCAGGTGCTTGAGGGTGCGAAAGTGAATGTATGTGGAATAACTGAAACAAAATGGAGAGGAGAAAGTGTGAGAGATTGGGAGTATGGATGGGGTATATGTGCAGGAGTAGGTGTGAATGAGAGGGCAAAGGAAGGAGTATGTATAGTTGTGAGTAAAAGATGGAAGAAGAGCATAAAACAGTATGGATCAGTTGGGTCAAGGATTGTGTGGGTAAAGATGAAAGTTGGAATACAAATGTGGGCGATTGTGTGTGAGTATGCACCAATGCATGATCGTGCTAGAAGAGTGAGAGAAGAGTTCTGGACAAATGTAGAAATGTGCATGGAAAAGTTTGGAAGGAATGAGAGAGTGTTTTTGATTGGTGATATGAATGGTAAAGTTGGGAATGTGAAGGTGGATGGAATAGTTGGTGAGTGGGGTGTGCCTGCTGAGATAGATGAGAATGGGAGTGCGTTAGTGGACATTTGTGCTGGGAGGGTTGGTGATAGCCAATACCCTCTTCAGGCATAAAATGATCCACAGGTATACATGGCGAGTGATGAGAAGGGTGGGTGGTGAACTGAATGAAAGGCAGGCAATGATTGATTATGTGTGTTTGGATGAAAGGATGCGAAGATGTGTAAAGGATGCAAGAGTGTATAGAGGTTGGGGAGTGGAATTTCTGACCACTACTTGGTGGTGGCCAGAATATTAATTCAAGTAAGATAGAGGAATAGAAGAAGGGAAAGACGAGAGGAAGGAGTAGTTGCAAGGAGAGTGGAAAGGTTACAAGAGGATGAGAAAAAGGCAGAGTATAAGAGAGAAGTGGAGGAACGATTGGGCAAATATGAGTTGGAGCAGATGGTGGACTTGGAAGGTGTGTGTAGCATATTTACAGAAGAAATATGTGCAGCATGTGATGTGGTGTGTGGGAGGAAGAGAAGACGGATGGGTGCAAGGAACAGCGTGGTGGACTGAAGAAGTGAAACAGGCTGTGGCACAAAAGAAGAAAGCATACACTGAATGGATGAGAAATAGGGGCGTGGAAGAAGTTGAGAGGCGGAAGAGAGAGTTATATGTAGAAAGAAAGAGAGAGGTGAAAAGATTAGTAAGAGAGAGTAAGAAGAGAGTGGATGAGGAATCTGGAAGGAATTTGAGGTAAAGTGGAGGGACTGTAAGAAAATGTTCTGGTGAGAGGTGAAAAGAGTAAGACAGGGTGGAAGTGAAGTTAGCAGGGGAGTGAAAGATAAAAATGGTAGATTACTAGTGGAGAAGGGAGAAAAAGTGAGCAGATGAAGAGAACACTTTAAGGAATTTTTGAACGTAGAAGATGGAAGGAATGCGAGTATAAGTGGCTGGGGAATGGCTGGGAGGAGGAGGGAGGTGAGAAGACGTGAAGAAATCAGTAGGATAGAAGTTGTGGAAGCAATGAAGAAAGTTAAATCGGGGAAAGCCCCAGGAATTGATGGAGTGTGTGGTGAAATGCTGAAGCATGGGGGAAAGATAGTAGTAGAATGGATGTGGAAGATGTGCAGATTGGCCTGGGAGGAAGGTAGAGTCCCGGAGGATTGGAAGTCAGGCATAATTATTCCCTTGTACAAAGGAAAAGGGGAAAAAGAAGTGTGTGGTAATCATAGGGGCATTTGTCTTCTTAGTATAATAGGAAAAGTGTATGGTAGGATACTTATTGACAGAGTTAGAGAAAGAACAGACAAATTAGTTGGAGAAGAACAGGGAGGCTTTAGGAAGGGAAGAGGTTGTGTAGATCAGATAATCATTCTTAGATCTTTAGTGGAAAAGTTTCTAGAGAAGGGAAAGAAGTTGTATGCGGCTTTCATGGATTTGGAGAAAGAATATGACAGGGTGGATAGACAAGGATTGTGGAAAGTGTTCAGAATATATGGAGTAGATGGGAAGTTGTTGAATGCTGTGAAGAGTATGTTCGATGGTGCTAAGGCTGCAGTGCGTGTGGATGGTGAACTAAGTGAATTTTTCTCTTTGAAAAAGCTAGCAATACACCTCTTTGTTCCCTTATTTTGGCTAGGCAGGTGGCCTGGTTGGGCCCGACTAGATCAATTGGCTGGTCATGCGTTGGCTAGGGTCAAGTGAGCACTTGGGGGCCTGGTGGCTCCTATCGTCCTGGAATCACCTTTGCCCAGGTCCCCTGGTGGTTACCCTTGTATATTCTCCTGCTACCTCTGGGGTCGCCAGTGGTATTGTCCTTGCCATAAGACCTCCCCTTGTTGAGCTCCATTGTGGGTGGAGGGGTGAGGGAATGAAGCTTTTGGAGGATATTAATGGATTTATTAAAAAAAAAATACTGTTGATGACACCTCATCTGTCCCTGACAATTCTTCGGAGTCATCCTCTCTCATTGCCACTCTAGAGCCTTTCCAGCCCCCAAAGGACTATCCTCCTCTGACCCAGCGTTCAACTGGGAATGGGAGAAGGTCATGTTGAATTGGTTTGGTTCTGGGGTTCGGCCCAGAAGATAATGTGCCTGAGACCTTCTCAAAGTATCTAGTACTGAAACCCTTTGCTGGTGATTCAGTGCTGGATATAGACATATTTAACTTTACCAAGCCATTGTTTCTGCCTGTGGCTGTGAACCAGTGATCTCGACCCTGAGGGATGGTAGCCTACTTACTGAGGTGTCCTCCCCAGCAGAAAGCTCACGTCTCCAGAATCTAACTTCTGTGTCTGGTAACAGCATGTCCTGCATACCCCATGCCACCTTCAACCAGAATAAGGGGGTTATTTACTCTCGGGACCTCCTCCTATACCCAGAGGCCCGATTATTGGAGGAACTTCACTCCTCTGGCGTTGTAAGTGTTCACTGGGTACAGAAGAAAATTGATGGTGTTCTGACCCTAACTCTGACGCTGTTCTTGACCTTGGATAGATTAACACTGCCTGCTTCTGTGAAACTTGCATGGGTTTCCCTTCCTGTGAAGCCCTATATTCCGAACCTGAAGAGATGTTTCCACTGTCAGGGGTATGGTCAGGTTAGCCATGCTTGTCACCGTGCACAGGCTGGTCTTCCTGGTGTCTGTGTTTCCTGTGGTGGACCAAGCCACTCCAGCGACTGTACAGAACCCCTTAAATATTATCACTGTGGAGGTCCTCATGCTGTCTCTTCTAGTCACCGTCCAGGATACCACCTTGAAAAGGAGATTTTATCCATTCGTACACATGAGAGGGTTTCATTTCCTGAAACAAAAAGGAGAGCCCAGACATTCATCTTCCAGCCCAGGGTTACTTATGCTTCAATCCTTTCTGAAATGCCAGTGCCTCACCCTGTATCTCAGAGGCAGCATCGACCCATTCCAGTCCCCACTCCTTCAACTCATGATATGCAGAATGCTGTCCCCATGGTTAGTAATGTTTGTAAGAATGATGGTTGCTCAACTGCTACTCCGACTGTTTCCACCCCCAATTCGGTGGATGACGGCTTGCACACTTCTGTGGTTGTGGCAGATGTCCACGTTGAACGGGCTCCTTCTCCTGCCTCAGCCAGTAAGCCCAAGGCTCCAACTGTACCTGACAAATGTCACCATTCTTCATCAGAGTCCTCTCATCATGAAGACCAGCCACCTAAGGTCTCTGTTATTGACCCTTCTGTTGACACCTCTCCTGTTCCCTCTGTCCAGCAGCCTGAGGGATCTAGCCAGGTGACAGCTGAAGTTGACGGTGCAGCCCCAGTCCGGTCTCCACCTGGGAAGGTTGTTGGACAGTTCGTTGGTGCTTCAGATCCAAAGCAGAGGATGTCCTCCTCAAATGATTCGAGTCCTGTGGACTCTACTTCTACTTCTAGGGCCTCTGCTGGAGGCACTGGGCATCCTACACCTCCAAAGGCAGCCCCCAAACCATATTCCGAACACACTGGTATGCCCACTCCAAGAAGGAGTGTTGTAAAACTTACTTCCTCGTCTTCTTGTTTGCCCACAGATGTTCGACAGAGGGTGCAGGCTTCTGGTGCTTCACAGGCTTCTACAAAGGACCTTCATAAGCATCAATCAAACCCCGCTCGTTTGTCAGGTGTACAGTCCCGCACTGAATCATGATTCCTCCATTATGGGTTCTATCATCCAGTGGAATTGTTGGAGTTTACATGCAAACTATGAGGAACTATGTCATCTTGTTTCTCAATTTACTCCTCTGTGCATGTGCATCCAGGAGACCATGGTAGGCGATGCTGTTCCTTCCGGTCCTTCTGGCTACCATTTCTTTTATTCTGATCCTGTGCCGGGCCAAGGTCATTATGGAGGTGCTGTTATCTTCCTTCGCCAGGATATTCCGTACACTCATCTGGACATCTCTACTTCCCTGCAGGCTGTCACTGTCCAAATGTTTTTACGTCGGCATTATATAGTTTGCAGTCTTTATCTACCTCCCAGTGCTACTGTTGAAAGGGCGGATCTGGAACGCCTTATTCATGGCCTTCCTTCTCTCTTTCTGTTACTGGGAGATATGAATGGTCATCATCCACTATGAGAAAACAGTGAGGCCAACCCTCAGAGTGTTATGCTGGTCTCTTTAGTGGAAGATGAGGAGTTAGGCATTTTAAACTCCAATATAATGACATATTTCCGTAGCCAGACAGGAGCTTTTACTGCCATTGATTTGTCCTTATGTTCAGCTGATGCTCTTTTAGATTTTAACTGGGAATGTTCCCAGACATGTGTGGCAGCGACAATTTTCCGTTATTTTTAACTGCTCGTGCAGGTGGACCTCAGCCACATCTTCCTCTCTTGCTTCTGGATAAGGCAGATTGACCACGTTTCAGGGAATTAAGTTCCATTTCCCTTTCTGTCAACGAGTTTGGCAGTCTTACTGAGGCAGTGTCATATTTCAATACCGTGTTGCACTCATCAGCCCTGTTATCTATTCCAAAAATGAAGGGTCAGTTTCCTAAACATCCGGTTCCCTGGTGGAACTCACAGTGCAGTTCCGCAGTGATAGCCAAATGAGTCGCCTTCTCTCGACCTCGTTGTCACCGTGGGGATCCTCAGAATTTGGTGGCATATCAGAGGGCACGAGCTCACATGATATACCTCATATAATAGAAAGGAAGTTGCAGTTGGCTCTCAATAGAATTTCTGACTGGGCAGAATCTCGCAGTTTCTATTTTTCTTCAACAGAAATAGTGGCTATGCATTTTTGTCATCTTCGAGGGGCTCACCCAGACCCGGACTTGTATCTATATGGTAGGAGAATATCCTGTGTGGAAGAGATGCGGTTTCTGGGTCTTCTGTTTGATAGATGACTAACCTGGGTTCCTCATATTCGTTCTGTTACGGTGGATTGTCTTAAAGCTTTGAGTCTTTTGAGGGTTTTAGCTCATACCTCTTTGGGTGCTGACCGCCAGACCCTGCTCCTCTTGCATAGGTCTCTTAATTCTTCCTAAACTTGAATATGGATGTGAGGTCTACTCCACTGCAACAGATGCCAGTCTCCGATTGTTAAATTTTTTGCATCATGCTGGTGTACGTCTGGCAACCGAGGCATTCAGATCATCCCTGATTTCAAATTTTTTAGTGGATGCTGGTGTACTCCCCTTGGATTTGTGACATCAGTTGCTAATGATGTGTTGGTATCATCATCACCACATTCCAGACTCAATTTCTTATGCCATCGTCTCCCAGGATTCCCAGACTTCTGTTTATGACATCCGTTCTAATTTCCCAAAACCATTTGGTTACAGGGTCCAGTCTGTTATGTTAGCCCTCTCTGTCCCGAGACTGGCAATTTGTCCACATCGGATCCCAAGGGTGGGTTTTTGGCTATTCCCTCGTGTGACATTTTGTAGCTCTGTTGTTGAAAACAAGGACTCGCTTCCCTCTCAGGGTCCCTCTCTCTCTTTTTAGAACATGCCTCCATTCATGAGGGTTCTGTCCCTGTCTATATTGATGGGTCCAAGACCGATATTGGAGTAGGATTTGGTGTTGTCTTCCCTTCCTTTAGTAGGGGTGGTAGCCTTCCTGGCATTACTTCAGTGTATATAGCGGAACTGATTGCAATTTCATATGCTCTTAAAATCATTTTTACTCTCCCCCAATCAGTTTTTGTGATTTTTAGTAACTTGCATAGTGCTTTGTCTGCACTGGAGTCTTTTAACCCCTATGGCACGGGCTTGTTTTGGCTCGACTTGCATGTCCCGCGGGGTTAATTGCGCTCCAACAGACTCTCTAAAAATATTTGCCAAAAATCAGTTATTAGACCTCCAATATTAAAATTAAATATGCTTATGGAACATACCTTCAACTTTCTCCTGAGATGTTTCTTGAGCCTTCGTCGAGTAACGTAGGACTTGTGGAGACCTCTGAAGTTGGGTAATGAAGTCTCCACTTTACACTTCCCAACAACCCGTAATATGATTACCACAGCCTGATATTATCACTAGAAACACTATTCTATGATTTTCAAATAGTTTGGAATCCATACTCCAAAGAAAAAAAGACTGTGAAAGCAATGAAAATTACGAGCGCATATGACCTTCCCACTTGTGCTCGTTCGCTGCTGATGTTCTGTCATTTATTATTTATAAAAACAGTCACACTTTATATTTCTATTACTGTATAACACTTATATATATCTGCAGTCTTTATCCATAAGTTTCCTTCAGTAATAGTTTATTGTTACTGTAGGTATTCAATTTTTCTTTCAGTTAAATAGGTAGTATTCACTTTCTCGTCCTGTATACTAGTGTTGACAGCAAATCTGTCACTTTCACTTCCACTTTCATAACTTATAGTATTCATACATGCTAGAGTGAAACTTTCACTTTCATTACTCCTAGTATATATACTCGTATTCTTATAATATCCCCATTTACATTTCTATTTACATTCTCTATTTTATTTATGTTATTTACATTTCTATTTTATTTACACTGTGTTATGCACTGTCACTTGCAGTAACTTACAAAACTATTTTCCATTGTTCACTTATATTTACATTCATTGCTTTCACTTGCTGTTTACACATTATTTACACATTTTTTACATTTCCACTTGCACTGTTTTAGTCACCAGAAAGATCGTAGTCACTCTCCATCATTTTCATTGATAAATTAGCCAGTTCACGTTCCACAGCAGTCACTTAGCCATTTACCCCTTTCCACACAAGGTTTTGGTAGGGGTAGAGGTCACAGGGCCCTTTGCATGGGGCTAAAAAGCTGCGGAACTGGACAGGCGCAAATCCGACGTGGTTTCACCTTGAAAGATGACAGTAAACTGAATACTGTGGTGGCCTAGGGGGAGTGCAATGCTGCCAATGTCAGCGTGGTGACAGCTGCTAATATATACGCTATGAAATGATTGGCAGGAAATCTAGACAATACATAATAAATTCGGTAGTTCCAGGTGAATGTAAATATCACTTAGGCTTCTCCCTTCCTTTCTTATATATATTTTTATTACGAGAATAGATTATACGCCAAATTTCAAGGGGAAATAAACATTGAAAATTAGCGAACGAGTGCACGTGAGGTGTTGTCAGGTGATAATTAGCCAATTCCAGGTGTATGGCACTATCACCTACCTTATTTCTTTTTTGTATATATTATTTGGTATAACAATAGGGCATAGGGCTTATTTCAATGGATGAAATCGGGGAAGATTTACTTAGCGCAGCACGGCTGGGCAGGCGAGAGGAGAGGGTAATGGAGGGGAGGTAGGGAGGGGAGTCAAGAACTGGAAGAAATGGCTAAATTGTCAACAATGGATGGGAGTACAGTTGAGATTAGGAGGGCTGACTAGTGTTGGACATTGGCAGTACTGATAGATGATACAAGCCACCACTTGAAAGCCTGGGCGAATTCAAATTGACACAGAATCACAAAAGTGATGCCTCACGGTATGATCTATTGCTCCCAAGCGTCACGAAAGTGACGCCCTGCGGTTAAGGGTTTAATGCATCTCATACCCCCTGGGAGTAGGTTTTTTTTTTTTTCAAGAATACTCTCTAAGTATCCCTGCTTGTTGTAAAAGGCAACTAAAAGGGTTGGCGGAGGGTTATTGCCCCTCCCCGGAAAACAACTAAATAAAAAAACAAACAATAAGCCTCGGACAAGGACTGACCAAACGATGACGATCAAGGACCAGACAAAGGACATGGTAATTGAAACTTGGAATGTAAGAGGAGTGAATGATGAGGTGAAAGAGAGAGAGATTGTCCAGGTGCTTGAGGGTGCGAAAGTGAATGTATGTGGAATAACTGAAACAAAATGGAGAGGAGAAAGTGTGAGAGAATGGGAGTATGGATGGGGTATATGTGCAGGAGTAGGTGTGAATGAGAGGGCAAAGGAAGGAGTATGTATAGTTGTGAGTAAAAGATGGAAGAAGAGCATAAAACAGTATGGATCAGTTGGGTCAAGGATTGTGTGGGTAAAGATGAAAGTTGGAATACAAATGTGGGCGATTGTGTGTGAGTATGCACCAACGCATGATCGTGCTAGAAGAGTGAGAGAAGAGTTCTGGACAAATGTAGAAATGTGCATGGAAAAGTTTGGAAGGAATGAGAGAGTGTTTTTGATTGGTGATATGAATGGTAAAGTTGGGAATGTGAAGGTGGATGGAATAGTTGGTGAGTGGGGTGTGCCTGCTGAGATAGATGAGAATGGGAGTGCGTTAGTGGACATTTGTGCTGGGAGGGGGTTGGTGATAGCCAATACCCTCTTCAGGCATAAAATGATCCACAGGTATACATGGCGAGTGATGAGAAGGGTGGGTGGTGAACTGAATGAAAGGCAGGCAATGATTGATTATGTGTGTTTGGATGAAAGGATGCGAAGATGTGTAAAGGATGCAAGAGTGTATAGAGGTTGGGGGAGTGGACTTTCTGACCACTACTTGGTGGTGGCCAGAATTATAATTCAAGTAAGATAGAGGAATAGAAGAAGGGAAAGACGAGAGGAAGGAGTAGTTGCAAGGAGAGTGGAAAGGTTACAAGAGGATGAGAAAAAGGCAGAGTATAAGAGAGAAGTGGAGGAACGATTGGGCAAATATGAGTTGGAGCAGATGGTGGACTTGGAAGGTGTGTGTAGCATATTTACAGAAGAAATATGTGCAGCATGTGATGTGGTGTGTGGGAGGAAGAGAAGACGGAGGGGGGTGCAAGGAACAGCGTGGTGGACTGAAGAAGTGAAACAGGCTGTGGCACAAAAGAAGAAAGCATACACTGAATGGATGAGAAATAGGGGCGTGGAAGAAGTTGAGAGGCGGAAGAGAGAGTTATATGTAGAAAGAAAGAGAGAGGTGAAAAGATTAGTAAGAGAGAGTAAGAAGAGAGTGGATGAGGAATCTGGAAGGAATTTGAGGTAAAGTGGAGGGACTGTAAGAAAATGTTCTGGTGAGAGGTGAAAAGAGTAAGACAGGGTGGAAGTGAAGTTAGCAGGGGAGTGAAAGATAAAAATGGTAGATTACTAGTGGAGAAGGGAGAAAAAGTGAGCAGATGGAGAGAACACTTTAAGGAATTTTTGAACGTAGAAGATGGAAGGAATGCGAGTATAAGTGGCTGGGGAATGGCTGGGAGGAGGAGGGAGGTGAGAAGACGTGAAGAAATCAGTAGGATAGAAGTTGTGGAAGCAATGAAGAAAGTTAAATCGGGGAAAGCCCCAGGAATTGATGGAGTGTGTGGTGAAATGCTGAAGCATGGGGGAAAGATAGTAGTAGAATGGATGTGGAAGATGTGCAGATTGGCCTGGGAGGAAGGTAGAGTCCCGGAGGATTGGAAGTCAGGCATAATTATTCCCTTGTACAAAGGAAAAGGGGAAAAAGAAGTGTGTGGTAATCATAGGGGCATTTGTCTTCTTAGTATAATAGGAAAAGTGTATGGTAGGATACTTATTGACAGAGTTAGAGAAAGAACAGACAAATTAGTTGGAGAAGAACAGGGAGGCTTTAGGAAGGGAAGAGGTTGTGTAGATCAGATAATCATTCTTAGATCTTTAGTGGAAAAGTTTCTAGAGAAGGGAAAGAAGTTGTATGCGGCTTTCATGGATTTGGAGAAAGAATATGACAGGGTGGATAGACAAGGATTGTGGAAAGTGTTCAGAATATATGGAGTAGATGGGAAGTTGTTGAATGCTGTGAAGAGTATGTTCGATGGTGCTAAGGCTGCAGTGCGTGTGGATGGTGAACTAAGTGAATTTTTCTCTTTGAAAAAGCTAGCAATACACCTCTTTGGTCCCTTATTCTGGCTAGGCAGGTGGCCTGGTTGGGCCCGACTAGATCAATTGGCTGGTCATGCGTTGGCTAGGGTCAAGTGAGCACTTGGGGGCCTGGTGGCTCCTATCGTCCTGGAGTCACCCTTGCCCAGGTCCCCTGGTGGTTACCCTTGTATACTCTCCTGCTACCTCTGGGGTCGCCAGTGGTATTGTCCTTGCCATAAGACCTCCCCTTGTTGAGCTCCATTGTGGGTGGAGGGGTGAGGGAATGAAGCTTTTGGAGGATATTAATGGATTTATTAAAAAAAAAATACTGTTGATGACACCTCATCTGTCCCTGACAATTCTTCGGAGTCATCCTCTCTCATTGCCACTCTAGAGCCTTTCCAGCCCCCAAAGGACTATCCTCCTTTGACCCAGCGTTCAACTGGGAATGGGAGAAGGTCATGTTGAATTGGTTTGGTTCTGGGGTTCGGCCCAGAAGATAATGTGCCTGAGACCTTCTCAAAGTATCTAGTACTGAAACCCTTTGCTGGTGATTCAGTGCTGGATATAGACATATTTAACTTTACCAAGCCATTGTTTCTGCCTGTGGCTGTGAACCAGTGATCTCGACCCTGAGGGATGGTAGCCTACTTACTGAGGTGTCCTCCCCAGCAGAAAGCTCACGTCTCCAGAATCTGCCTTCTGTGTCTGGTAACAGTATGTCCTGCATACCCCATGCCACCTTCAACCAGAATAAGGGGGTTATTTACTCTCGGGACCTCCTCCTATACCCAGAGGCCCGATTATTGGAGGAACTTCACTCCTCTGGCGTTGTAAGTGTTCACTGGGTACAGAAGAAAATTGATGGTGTTCTGACCCTAACTCTGACGCTGTTCTTGACCTTGGATAGATTAACATTGCCTGCTTCTGTGAAACTTGCATGGCTTTCCCTTCCTGTGAAGCCCTATATTCCGAACCTGAAGAGATGTTTCCACTGTCAGGGGTATGGTCATGTTAGCCATGCTTGTCACCGTGCACAGGCTGGTCTTCCTGGTGTCTGTGTTTCCTGTGGTGGACCAAGCCACTCCAGCGACTGTACAGAACCCCTTTAATATTATCACTGTGGAGGTCCTCATGCTGTCTCTTCTAGTCACCGTCCAGGATACCACCTTGAAAAGGAGATTTTATCCATTCGTACACATGAGAGGGTTTCATTTCCTGAAACAAAAAGGAGAGCCCAGACATTCATCTTCCAGCCCAGGGTTACTTATGCTTCAATCCTTTCTGAAATGCCAGTGCCTCACCCTGTATCTCAGAGGCAGCATCGACCCATTCCAGTCCCCACTCCTTCAACTCATGATATGCAGAATGCTGTCCCCATGGTTAGTAATGTTTGTAAGAATGATGGTTGCTCAACTGCTACTCCGACTGTTTCCACCCCCAATTCGGTGGATGACGGCTTGCACACTTCTGTGGTTGTGGCAGATGTCCACGTTGAACGGGCTCCTTCTCCTGCCTCAGCCAGTAAGCCCAAGGCTCCAACTGTACCTGACAAATGTCACCATTCTTCATCAGAGTCCTCTCATCATGAAGACCAGCCACCTAAGGTCTCTGTTATTGACCCTTCTGTTGACACCTCTCCTGTTCCCTCTGTCCAGCAGCCTGAGGGATCTAGCCAGGTGACAGCTGAAGTTGACGGTGCAGCCCCAGTCCGGTCTCCACCTGGGAAGGTTGTTGGACAGTTCGTTGGTGCTTCAGATCCAAAGCAGAGGATGTCCTCCTCAAATGATTCGAGTCCTGTGGACTCTACTTCTACTTCTAGGGCCTCTGCTGGAGGCACTGGGCATCCTACACCTCCAAAGGCAGCCCCCAAACCATATTCCGAACACACTGGTATGCCCACTCCAAGAAGGAGTGTTGTAAAACTTACTTCCTCGTCTTCTTGTTTGCCCACAGATGTTCGACAGAGGGTGCAGGCTTCTGGTGCTTCACAGGCTTCTACAAAGGACCTTCATAAGCATCAATCAAACCCGCTCGTTTGTCAGGTGTACAGTCCCGCACTGAATCATGATTCCTCCATTATGGGTTCTATCATCCAGTGGAATTGTTGGAGTTTACATGCAAACTATGAGGAACTATGTCATCTTGTTTCTCAATTTACTCCTCTGTGCATGTGCATCCAGGAGACCATGGTAGGCGATGCTGTTCCTTCCGGTCCTTCTGGCTACCATTTCTTGTATTCTGATCCTGTGCCGGGCCAAGGTCATTATGGAGGTGCTGTTATCTTCCTTCGCCAGGATATTCCGTACACTCATCTGGACATCTCTACTTCCCTGCAGGCTGTCACTGTCCAAATGTTTTTACGTCGGCATTATATAGTTTGCAGTCTTTATCTACCTCCCAGTGCTACTGTTCAAAGGGCGGATCTGGAACGCCTTATTCATGGCCTTCCTTCTCTCTTTCTGTTACTGGGAGATATGAATGGTCACCATCCACTATGAGAAAACAGTGAGGCCAACCCTCAGAGTGTTATGCTGGTCTCTTTAGTGGAAGATGAGGAGTTAGGCATTTTAAACTCCAATATAATGACATATTTCCGTAGCCAGACAGGAGCTTTTACTGCCATTGATTTGTCCTTATGTTCAGCTGATGCTCTTTTAGATTTTAACTGGGAATGTTCCCAGACATGTGTGGCAGCGACAATTTTCCGTTATTTTTAACTGCTCGTGCAGGTGGACCTCAGCCACATCTTCCTCTCTTGCTTCTGGATAAGGCAGATTGACCACGTTTCAGGGAATTAAGTTCCATTTCCCTTTCTGTCAACGAGTTTGGCAGTCTTACTGAGGCAGTGTCATATTTCAATACCGTGTTGCACTCATCAGCCCTGTTATCTATTCCAAAAATGAAGGGTCAGTTTCCTAAACATCCGGTTCCCTGGTGGAACTCACAGTGCAGTTCCGCAGTGATAGCCAAATGAGTCGCCTTCTCTCGACCTCGTTGTCACCGTGGGGATCCTCAGAATTTGGTGGCATATCAGAGGGCACGAGCTCACATGATATACCTCATATAATAGAAAGGAAGTTGCAGTTGGCTCTCAATAGAATTTCTGACTGGGCAGAATCTCGCAGTTTCTATTTTTCTTCAACAGAAATAGTGGCTATGCATTTTTGTCATCTTCGAGGGGCTCACCCAGACCCGGACTTGTATCTATATGGTAGGAGAATATCCTGTGTGGAAGAGATGCGGTTTCTGGGTCTTCTGTTTGATAGATGACTAACCTGGGTTCCTCATATTCGTTCTGTTACGGTGGATTGTCTTAAAGCTTTGAGTCTTTTGAGGGTTTTAGCTCATACCTCTTTGGGTGCTGACCGCCAGACCCTGCTCCTCTTGCATAGGTCTCTTAATTCTTCCTAAACTTGAATATGGATGTGAGGTCTACTCCACTGCAACAGATGCCAGTCTCCGATTGTTAAATTTTTTGCATCATGCTGGTGTACGTCTGGCAACCGAGGCATTCAGATCATCCCTGATTTCAAATTTTTTAGTGGATGCTGGTGTACTCCCCTTGGATTTGTGACATCAGTTGCTAATGATGTGTTGGTATCATCATCACCACATTCCAGACTCAATTTCTTATGCCATCGTCTCCCAGGATTCCCAGACTTCTGTTTATGACATCCGTTCTAATTTCCCAAAACCATTTGGTTACAGGGTCCAGTCTGTTATGTTAGCCCTCTCTGTCCCGAGACTGGCAATTTGTCCACATCGGATCCCAAGGGTGGGTTTTTGGCTATTCCCTCGTGTGACATTTTGTAGCTCTGTTGTTGAAAACAAGGACTCGCTTCCCTCTCAGGGTCCCTCTCTCTCTTTTTAGAACATGCCTCCATTCATGAGGGTTCTGTCCCTGTCTATATTGATGGGTCCAAGACCGATACTGGAGTAGGATTTGGTGTTGTCTTCCCTTCCTTTAGTAGGGGTGGTAGCCTTCCTGGCATTACTTCAGTGTATATAGCGGAACTGATTGCAATTTTATATGCTCTTAAAATCATTTTTACTCTCCCCCAATCAGTTTTTGTGATTTTTAGTAACTTGCATAGTGCTTTGTCTGCACTGGAGTCTTTTAACCCCTATGGCACGGGCTTGTTTTGGCTCGACTTGCATGTCCCGCGGGGTTAATTGCGCTCCAACAGACTCTCTAAAAATATTTGCCAAAAATCAGTTATTAGACCTCCAATATTAAAATTAAATATGCTTATGGAACATACCTTCAACTTTCTCCTGGGATGTTTCTTGAGCCTTCGCCGAGTAACGTAGGACTTGTGGAGACCTCTGAAGTTGGGTAATGAAGTCTCCATTTTACACTTCCCAACAACCCGTAATATGATTACCACAGCCTGATATTATCACTAGAAACACTATTCTATGATTTTCAAATAGTTTGGAATCCATACTCCAAAGAAAAAAGGACTGTGAAAGCAATGAAAATTACGAGCGCATATGACCTTCCCACTTGTGCTCGTTCGCTGCCGATGTTCTGTCATTTATTATTTATAAAAACAGTCACACTTTATATTTCTATTACTGTATAACACTTATATATATCTGCAGTCTTTATCCATAAGTTTCCTTCAGTCATAGTTTATTGTTACTGTAGGTATTCAATTTTTCTTTCAGT
The DNA here is from genome assembly GCF_032717465.1 of Coenobita brevimanus. NCBI lineage: Eukaryota > Metazoa > Arthropoda > Malacostraca > Decapoda > Coenobitidae > Coenobita > Coenobita brevimanus. The sequence continues at coordinate 31,103,538 of NC_136999.1, read as the reverse complement.
TAAATAGGTAGTATTCACTTTCTCGTCCTGTATACTAGTGTTGACAGCAAATCTGTCACTTTCACTTCCACTTTCATAACTTATAGTATTCATACATGCTAGAGTGAAACTTTCACTTTCATTACTCCTAGTATATATACTCGTATTCTTATAATATACCCATTTACATTTAAATTTACATTCTCTATTTTATTTATGTTATTTACATTTCTATTTTATTTACACTGTGTTATGCACTGTCACTTGCAGTAACTTACAAAACTATTTTCCATTGTTCACTTATATTTACATTCATTGCTTTCACTTGCTGTTTACACATTATTTACACATTTTTTACATTTCCACTTGCACTGTTTTAGTCACCAGAAAGATCGTAGTCACTCTCCATCATTTTCATTGATAAATTAGCCAGTTCACGTTCCACAGCAGTCACTTAGCCATTTACCCCTTTCCACACAAGGTTTTGGTAGGGGTAGAGGTCACAGGGCCCTTTGCATGGGGCTAAAAAGCTGCGGAACTGGACAGGCGCAAATCCGACGTGGTTTCACCTTGAAAGATGACAGTAAACTGAATACTGTGGTGGCCTAGGGGGAGTGCAATGCTGCCAATGTCAGCGTGGTGACAGCTGCTAATATATACGCTATGAAATGATTGGCAGGAAATCTAGACAATACATAATAAATTCGGTAGTTCCAGGTGAATGTAAATATCACTTAGGTTTCTCCCTTCCTTTCTTATATATATTTTTATTACGAGAATAGATTATACGGCAAATTTCAAGGGGAAATAAACATTGAAAATTAGCGAACGAGTGCACGTGAGGTGTTGTCAGGTGATAATTAGCCAATTCCAGGTGTATGGCACTATCACCTACCTTATTTCTTTTTTGTATATATTATTTGGTATAACAATAGGGCATAGGGCTTATTTCAATGGATGAAATCGGGGAAGATTTACTTAGCGCAGCACGGCTGGGCAGGCGAGAGGAGAGGGTAATGGAGGGGAGGTAGGGAGGGGAGTCAAGAACTGGAAGAAATGGCTAAATTGTCAACAATGGATGGGAGTACAGTTGAGATTAGGAGTGCTGACTAGTGTTGGACATTGGCAGTACTGATAGATGATACAAGCCACCACTTGAAAGCCTGGGCGAATTCAAATTGACACAGAATCACAAAAGTGATGCCTCACGGTATGATCTATTGCTCCCAAGCGTCACGAAAGTGACGCCCTGCGGTTAAGGGTTTAATGCATCTCATACCCCCTGGGAGTAGGTTTTTTTTTTTTTCAAGAATACTCTCTAAGTATCCCTGCTTGTTGTAAAAGGCAACTAAAAGGGTTGGCGGAGGGTTATTGCCCCTCCCCGGAAAACAACTAAATAAAAAAACAAACAATAAGCCTCGGACAAAGACTGACCAAACGATGACGATCAAGGACCAGACAAAGGACATGGTAATTGAAACTTGGAATGTAAGAGGAGTGAATGATGAGGTGAAAGAGAGAGAGATTGTCCAGGTGCTTGAGGGTGCGAAAGTGAATGTATGTGGAATAACTGAAACAAAATGGAGAGGAGAAAGTGTGAGAGATTGGGAGTATGGATGGGGTATATGTGCAGGAGTAGGTGTGAATGAGAGGGCAAAGGAAGGAGTATGTATAGTTGTGAGTAAAAGATGGAAGAAGAGCATAAAACAGTATGGATCAGTTGGGTCAAGGATTGTGTGGGTAAAGATGAAAGTTGGAATACAAATGTGGGCGATTGTGTGTGAGTATGCACCAACGCATGATCGTGCTAGAAGAGTGAGAGAAGAGTTCTGGACAAATGTAGAAATGTGCATGGAAAAGTTTGGAAGGAATGAGAGAGTGTTTTTGATTGGTGATATGAATGGTAAAGTTGGGAATGTGAAGGTGGATGGAATAGTTGGTGAGTGGGGTGTGCCTGCTGAGATAGATGAGAATGGGAGTGCGTTAGTGGACATTTGTGCTGGGAGGGGGTTGGTGATAGCCAATACCCTCTTCAGGCATAAAATGATCCACAGGTATACATGGCGAGTGATGAGAAGGGTGGGTGGTGAACTGAATGAAAGGCAGGCAATGATTGATTATGTGTGTTTGGATGAAAGGATGCGAAGATGTGTAAAGGATGCAAGAGTGTATAGAGGTTGGGGGAGTGGACTTTCTGACCACTACTTGGTGGTGGCCAGAATATTAATTCAAGTAAGATAGAGGAATAGAAGAAGGGAAAGACGAGAGGAAGGAGTAGTTGCAAGGAGAGTGGAAAGGTTACAAGAGGATGAGAAAAAGGCAGAGTATAAGAGAGAAGTGGAGGAACGATTGGGCAAATATGAGTTGGAGCAGATGGTGGACTTGGAAGGTGTGTGTAGCATATTTACAGAAGAAATATGTGCAGCATGTGATGTGGTGTGTGGGAGGAAGAGAAGACGGAGGGGGGTGCAAGGAACAGCGTGGTGGACTGAAGAAGTGAAACAGGCTGTGGCACAAAAGAAGAAAGCATACACTGAATGGATGAGAAATAGGGGCGTGGAAGAAGTTGAGAGGCGGAAGAGAGAGTTATATGTAGAAAGAAAGAGAGAGGTGAAAAGATTAGTAAGAGAGAGTAAGAAGAGAGTGGATGAGGAATCTGGAAGGAATTTGAGGTAAAGTGGAGGGACTGTAAGAAAATGTTCTGGTGAGAGGTGAAAAGAGTAAGACAGGGTGGAAGTGAAGTTAGCAGGGGAGTGAAAGATAAAAATGGTAGATTACTAGTGGAGAAGGGAGAAAAAGTGAGCAGATGAAGAGAACACTTTAAGGAATTTTTGAACGTAGAAGATGGAAGGAATGCGAGTATAAGTGGCTGGGGAATGGCTGGGAGGAGGAGGGAGGTGAGAAGACGTGAAGAAATCAGTAGGATAGAAGTTGTGGAAGCAATGAAGAAAGTTAAATCGGGGAAAGCCCCAGGAATTGATGGAGTGTGTGGTGAAATGCTGAAGCATGGGGGAAAGATAGTAGTAGAATGGATGTGGAAGATGTGCAGATTGGCCTGGGAGGAAGGTAGAGTCCCGGAGGATTGGAAGTCAGGCATAATTATTCCCTTGTACAAAGGAAAAGGGGAAAAAGAAGTGTGTGGTAATCATAGGGGCATTTGTCTTCTTAGTATAATAGGAAAAGTGTATGGTAGGATACTTATTGACAGAGTTAGAGAAAGAACAGACAAATTAGTTGGAGAAGAACAGGGAGGCTTTAGGAAGGGAAGAGGTTGTGTAGATCAGATAATCATTCTTAGATCTTTAGTGGAAAAGTTTCTAGAGAAGGGAAAGAAGTTGTATGCGGCTTTCATGGATTTGGAGAAAGAATATGACAGGGTGGATAGACAAGGATTGTGGAAAGTGTTCAGAATATATGGAGTAGATGGGAAGTTGTTGAATGCTGTGAAGAGTATGTTCGATGGTGCTAAGGCTGCAGTGCGTGTGGATGGTGAACTAAGTGAATTTTTCTCTTTGAAAAAGCTAGCAATACACCTCTTTGGTCCCTTATTCTGGCTAGGCAGGTGGCCTGGTTGGGCCCGACTAGATCAATTGGCTGGTCATGCGTTGGCTAGGGTCAAGTGAGCACTTGGGGGCCTGGTGGCTCCTATCGTCCTGGAATCACCTTTGCCCAGGTCCCCTGGTGGTTACCTTTGTATATTCTCCTGCTACCTCTGGGGTCTCCAGTGGTATTGTCCTTGCCATAAGACCTCCCCTTGTTGAGCTCCATTGTGGGTGGAGGGGTGAGGGAATGAAGCTTTTGGAGGATATTAATGGATTTATTAAAAAAAAAATACTGTTGATGACACCTCATCTGTCCCTGACAATTCTTCGGAGTCATCCTCTCTCATTGCCACTCTAGAGCCTTTCCAGCCCCCAAAGGACTATCCTCCTCTGACCCAGCGTTCAACTGGGAATGGGAGAAGGTCATGTCGAATTGGTTTGGTTCTGGGGTTCGGCCCAGAAGATAATGTGCCTGAGACCTTCTCAAAGTATCTAGTACTGAAACCCTCTGCTGGTGATTCAGTGCTGGATATAGATATATTTAACTTTACCAAGCCATTGTTTCTGCCTGTGGCTGTGAACCAGTGATCTCGACCCTGAGGGATGGTAGCCTACTTACTGAGGTGTCCTCCCCAGCAGAAAGCTCACGTCTCCAGAATCTGCCTTCTGTGTCTGGTAACAGTATGTCCTGCATACCCCATGCCACCTTCAACCAGAATAAGGGGGTTATTTACTCTCGGGACCTCCTCCTATACCCAGAGGCCCGATTATTGGAGGAACTTCACTCCTCTGGCGTTGTAAGTGTTCACTGGGTACAGAAGAAAATTGATGGTGTTCTGACCCTAACTCTGACGCTGTTCATGACCTTGGATAGATTAACATTGCCTGCTTCTGTGAAACTTGCATGGCTTTCCCTTCCTGTGAAGCCCTATATTCCGAACCTTAAGAGATGTTTCCACTGTCAGGGGTATGGTCATGTTAGCCATGCTTGTCGCCGTGCACAGGCTGGTCTTCCTGGTGTCTGTGTTTCCTGTGGTGGACCAAGCCACTCCAGCGACTGTACAGAACCCCTTAAATATTATCACTGTGGAGGTCCTCATGCTGTCTCTTCTAGTCACCGTCCAGGATACCACCTTGAAAAGGAGATTTTATCCATTCGTACACATGAGAGGGTTTCATTTCCTGAAACAAAAAGGAGAGCCCAGACATTCATCTTCCAGCCCAGGGTTACTTATGCTTCAATCCTTTCTGATAATGCCAGTGCCTCACCCTGTATCTCAGAGGCAGCATCGACCCATTCCAGTCCCCACTCCTTCAACTCATGATATGCAGAATGCTGTCCCCATGGTTAGTAATGTTTGTAAGAATGATGGTTGCTCAACTGCTACTCCGACTGTTTCCACCCCCAATTCGGTGGATGACGGCTTGCACACTTCTGTGGTTGTGACAGATGTCCACGTTGAACGGGCTCCTTCTCCTGCCTCAGCCAGTAAGCCCAAGGCTCCAACTGTACCTGACAAATGTCACCATTCTTCATCAGAGTCCTCTCATCATGAAGACCAGCCACCTAAGGTCTCTGTTATTGACCCTTCTGTTGACACCTCTCCTGTTCCCTCTGTCCAGCAGCCTGAGGGATCTAGCCAGGTGACAGCTGAAGTTGACGGTGCAGCCCCAGTCCGGTCTCCACCTGGGAAGGTTGTTGGACAGTTCGTTGGTGCTTCAGATCCAAAGCAGAGGATGTCCTCCTCAAATGATTCGAGTCCTGTGGACTCTACTTCTACTTCTAGGGCCTCTGCTGGAGGCACTGGGCATCCTACACCTCCAAAGGCAGCCCCCAAACCATATTCCGAACACACTGGTATGCCCACTCCAAGAAGGAGTGTTGTAAAACTTACTTCCTCGTCTTCTTGTTTGCCCACAGATGTTCGACAGAGGGTGCAGGCTTCTGGTGCTTCACAGGCTTCTACAAAGGACCTTCATAAGCATCAATCAAACCCCGCTCGTTTGTCAGGTGTACAGTCCCGCACTGAATCATGATTCCTCCATTATGGGTTCTATCATCCAGTGGAATTGTTGGAGTTTCCATGCAAACTATGAGGAACTATGTCATCTTGTTTCTCAATTTACTCCTCTGTGCATGTGCATCCAGGAGACCATGGTAGGTGATGCTGTTCCTTCCGGTCCTTCTGGCTACCATGTCTTTTATTCTGATCCTGTGCCGGGCCAAGGTCATTATGGAGGTGCTGTTATCTTCCTTCGCCAGGATATTCCGTACACTCATCTGGACATCTCTACTTCCCTGCAGGCTGTCACTGTCCAAATGTTTTTACGTCGGCATTATATAGTTTGCAGTCTTTATCTACCTCCCAGTGCTACTGTTGAAAGGGCGGATCTGGAACGCCATATTCATGGCCTTCCTTCTCTCTTTCTGTTACTGGGAGATATGAATGGTCACCATCCACTATGAGAAAACAGTGAGGCCAACCCTCAGAGTGTTATGCTGGTCTCTTTAGTGGAAGATGAGGAGTTAGGCATTTTAAACTCCAATATAATGACATATTTCCGTAGCCAGACAGGAGCTTTTACTGCCATTGATTTTTCCTTATGTTCAGCTGATGCTCTTTTAGATTTTAACTGGGAATGTTCCCAGACATGTGTGGCAGCGACCATTTTCCGTTATTTTTAACTGCTCGTGCAGGTGGACCTCAGCCACATCTTCCTCTCTTGCTTCTGGATAAGGCAGACTGACCACGTTTCAGGGAATTAAGTTCCATTTCCCTTTCTGTCAACGAGTTTGGCAGTCTTACTGAGGCAGTGTCATATTTCAATACCGTGTTGCACTCATCAGCCCTGTTATCTATTCCAAAAATGAAGGGTCAGTTTCCTAAACATCCGGTTCCCTGGTGGAACTCACAGTGCAGTTCCACAGTGATAGCCAAATGAGTCGCCTTCTCTCGACCTCGTTGTCACCGTGGGGATCCTCAGAATTTGGTGGCATATCAGAGGGCACGAGCTCACATGATATACCTCATATAATAGAAAGGAAGTTGCAGTTGGCTCTCAATAGAATTTCTGACTGGGCAGAATCTCGCAGTTTCTATTTTTCTTCAACAGAAATAGTGGCTATGCATTTTTGTCATCTTCGAGGGGCTCACCCAGACCCAGACTTGTATCTATATGGTAGGAGAATATCCTGTGTGGAAGAGATGCGGTTTCTGAGTCTTCTGTTTGATAGATGACTAACCTGGGTTCCTCATATTCGTTCTGTTACGGTGGATTGTCTTAAAGCTTTGAGTCTTTTGAGGGTTTTAGCTCATACCTCTTTGGGTGCTGACCGCCAGACCCTGCTCCTCTTGCATAGGTCTCTTAATTCTTCCTAAACTTGAATATGGATGTGAGGTCTACTCCACTGCAACAGATGCCAGTCTCCGATTGTTAAATTTTTTGCATCATGCTGGTGTACGTCTGGCAACCGAGGCATTCAGATCATCCCTGATTTCAAATTTTTTAGTGGATGCTGGTGTACTCCCCTTGGATTTGTGACATCAGTTGCTAATGATGTGTTGGTATCATCATCACCACATTCCAGACTCAATTTCTTATGCCATCGTCTCCCAGGATTCCCAGACTTCTGTTTATGACATCCGTTCTAATTTCCCAAAACCATTTGGTTACAGGGTCCAGTCTGTTATGTTAGCCCTCTCTGTCCCGAGACTGGCAATTTGTCCACATCGGATCCCAAGGGTGGGTTTTTGGCTATTCCCTTGTGTGACATTTTGTAGCTCTGTTGTTGAAAACAAGGACTCGCTTCCCTCTCAGGGTCCCTCTCTCTCTTTTTAGAACATGCCTCCATTCATGAGGGTTCTGTCCCTGTCTATATTGATGGGTCCAAGACCGATACTGGAGTAGGATTTGGTGTTGTCTTCCCTTCCTTTAGTAGGGGTGGTAGCCTTCCTGGCATTACTTCAGTGTACATAGCGGAACTGATTGCAATTTTATATGCTCTTAAAATCATTTTTACTCTCCCCCAATCAGTTTTTGTGATTTTTAGTAACTTGCATAGTGCTTTGTCTGCACTGGAGTCTTTTAACCCCTATGGCACGGGCTTGTTTTGGCTCGACTTGCATGTCCCGTGGGGTTAATTGCGCTCCAACAGACTCTCTAAAAATATTTGCCAAAAATCAGTTATTAGACCTCCAATATCAAAATTAAATATGCTTATGGAACATACCTTCAGCTTTCTCCTGGGATGTTTCTTGAGCCTTCGTCGAGTAACGTAGGACTTGTGGAGACCTCTGAAGTTGGGTAATGAAGTCTCCACTTCACACTTCCCAACAACCCGTAATATGATTACCACAGCCTGATATTATCACTAGAAACACTATTCTATGATTTTCAAATAGTTTGGAATCCATACTCCAAAGAAAAAAAAGACTGTGAAAGCAATGAAAATTACGAGCGCATATGACCTTCCCACTTGTGCTCATTCGCTGCTGATGTTCTGTCATTTATTATTTATAAAAACAGTCACACTTTATATTTCTATTACTGTATAACACTTATATATATCTGCAGTCTTTATCCATAAGTTTCCTTCAGTAATAGTTTATTGATACTGTAGGTATTCAATTTTTCTTCCAGTTAAATAGGTAGTATTCACTTTCTCGTCCTGTATACTAGTGTTGACAGCAAATCTGTCACTTTCACTTCCACTTTCATAACTTATAGTATTCATACATGCTAGAGTGAAATTTTCACTTTCATTACTCCTAGTATATATACTCGTATTCTTATAATATACCCATTTACATTTCTATTTACATTCTCTATTTTATTTATGTTATTTACATTTCTATTTTATTTACACTGTGTTATGCACTGTCACTTGCAGTAACTTACAAAACTATTTTCCATTGTTCACTTATATTTACATTCATTGCTTTCACTTGCTGTTTACACATTATTTACACATTTTTTACATTTCCACTTGCACTGTTTTAGTCACCAGAAAGATCGTAGTCACTCTCCATCATTTTCATTGATAAATTAGCCAGTTCACGTTCCACAGCAGTCACTTAGCCATTTACCCCTTTCCACACAAGGTTTTGGTAGGGGTAGAGGTCACAGGGCCCTTTGCATGGGGCTAAAAAGCTGCGGAACTGGACAGGCGCAAATCCGACGTGGTTTCACCTTGAAAGATGACAGTAAACTGAATACTGTGGTGGCCTAGGGGGAGTGCAATGCTGCCAATGTCAGCGTGGTGACAGCTGCTAATATATACGCTATGAAATGATTGGCAGGAAATCTAGACAATACATAACAAATTCGGTAGTTCCAGGTGAATGTAAATATCACTTAGGCTTCTCCCTTCCTTTCTTATATATATTTTTATTACGAGAATAGATTATACAGCAAATTTCAAGGGGAAATAAACATTGAAAATTAGCGAACGAGTGCACGTGAGGTGTTGTCAGGTGATAATTAGCCAATTCCAGGTGTATGGCACTATCACCTACCTTATTTCTTTTTTGTATATATTATTTGGTATAACAATAGGGCATAGGGCTTATTTCAATGGATGAAATCGGGGAAGATTTACTTAGCGCAGCACGGCTGGGCAGGCGAGAGGAGAGGGTAATGGAGGGGAGGTAGGGAGGGGAGTCAAGAACTGGAAGAAATGGCTAAATTGTCAACAATGGATGGGAGTACAGTTGAGATTAGGAGTGCTGACTAGTGTTGGACATTGGCAGTACTGATAGATGATACAAGCCACCACTTGAAAGCCTGGGCGAATTCAAATTGACACAGAATCACAAAAGTGATGCCTCGCGGTATGATCTATTGCTCCCAAGCGTCACGAAAGTGACGCCCTGCGGTTAAGGGTTTAATGCATCTCATACCCCCTGGGAGTAGGTTTTTTTTTTTTTCAAGAATACTCTCTAAGTATCCCTGCTTGTTGTAAAAGGCAACTAAAAGGGTTGGCGGAGGGTTATTGCCCCTCCCCGGAAAACAACTAAATAAAAAAACAAACAATAAGCCTCGGACAAGGACTGACCAAACGATGACGACCAAGGACCAGACAAAGGACATGGTAATTGAAACTTGGAATGTAAGAGGAGTGAATGATGAGGTGAAAGAGAGAGAGATTGTCCAGGTGCTTGAGGGTGCGAAAGTGGATGTATGTGGAATAACTGAAACAAAATGGAGAGGAGAAAGTGTGAGAGAATGGGAGTATGGATGGGGTATATGTGCAGGAGTAGGTGAGAATGTGAGGGCAAAGGAAGGAGTATGTATAGTTGTGAGTAAAAGATGGAAGAAGAGCATAAAACAGTATGGATCAGTTGGGTCAAGGATTGTGTGGGTAAAGATGAAAGTTGGAATACAAATGTGGGCGATTGTGTGTGAGTATGCACCAACGCATGATCGTGCTAGAAGAGTGAGAGAAGAGTTCTGGACAAATGTAGAAATGTGCATGGAAAAGTTTGGAAGGAATGAGAGAGTGTTTTTGATTGGTGATATGAATGGTAAAGTTGGGAATGTGAAGGTGGATGGAATAGTTGGTGAGTGGGGTGTGCCTGCTGAGATAGATGAGAATGGGAGTGCGTTAGTGGACATTTGTGCTGGGAGGGGGTTGGTGATAGCCAATACCCTCTTCAGGCATAAAATGATCCACAGGTATACATGGCGAGTGATGAGAAGGGTGGGTGGTGAACTGAATGAAAGGCAGGCAATGATTGATTATGTGTGTTTGGATGAAAGGATGCGAAGATGTGTAAAGGATGCAAGAGTGTATAGAGGTTGGGGGAGTGGACTTTCTGACCACTACTTGGTGGTGGCCAGAATTATAATTCAAGTAAGATAGAGGAATAGAAGAAGGGAAAGACGAGAGGAAGGAGTAGTTGCAAGGAGAGTGGAAAGGTTACAAGAGGATGAGAAAAAGGCAGAGTATAAGAGAGAAGTGGAGGAACGATTGGGCAAATATGAGTTGGAGCAGATGGTGGACTTGGAAGGTGTGTGTAGCATATTTACAGAAGAAATATGTGCAGCATGTGATGTGGTGTGTGGGAGGAAGAGAAGACGGAGGGGGGTGCAAGGAACAGCGTGGTGGACTGAAGAGGTGAAACAGGCTGTGGCACAAAAGAATAAAGCATACACTGAATGGATGAGAAATACGGGCGTTGAAGAAGTTGAGAGGCGGAAGAGAGAGTTATATGTAGAAAGAAAGAGAGAGGTGAAAAGATTAGTAAGAGAGAGTAAGAAGAGAGTGGATGAGGAATCTGGAAGGAATTTGAGGTAAAGTGGAGGGACTGTAAGAAAATGTTCTGGTGAGAGGTGAAAAGAGTAAGACAGGGTGGAAGTGAAGTTAGCAGGGGAGTGAAAGATAAAAATGGTAGATTACTAGTGAAGAAGGGAGAAAAAGTGAGCAGATGGAGAGAACACTTTAAGGAATTTTAGAACGTAGAAGATGGAAGGAATGCGAGTATAAGTGGCTGGGGAATGGCTGGGAGGAGGAGGGAGGTGAGAAGACGTGAAGAAATCAGTAGGATAGAAGTTGTGGAAGCAATGAAGAAAGTTAAATCGGGGAAAGCCCCAGGAATTGATGGAGTGTGTGGTAAAATGCTGAAGCATGGGGGAAAGATAGTAGTAGAATGGATGTGGAAGATGTGCAGATTGGCCTGGGAGGAAGGTAGAGTCCCGGAGGATGCATAATTATTCCCTTGTACAAAGGAAAAGGGGAAAAAGAAGTGTGTGGTAATCATAGGGGCATTTGTCTTCTTAGTATAATAGGAAAAGTGTATGGTAGGATACTTATTGACAGAGTTAGAGAAAGAACAGACAAATTAGTTGGAGAAGAACAGGGAGGCTTTAGGAAGGGAAGAGGTTGTGTAGATCAGATAATCATTCTTAGATCTTTAGTGGAAAAGTTTCTAGAGAAGGGAAAGAAGTTGTATGCGGCTTTCATGGATTTGGAGAAAGAATATGACAGGGTGGATAGACAAGGATTGTGGAAAGTGTTCAGAATATATGGAGTAGATGGGAAGTTGTTGAATGCTGTGAAGAGTATGTTCGATGGTGCTAAGGCTGCAGTGCGTGTGGATGGTGAACTAAGTGAATTTTTCTCTTTGAAAGTTGGTTTGAAACAGGGATGTCTCATGTCTCCATGGTTGTTCAATCTGTATTTGGATGGGGTAATAAAAGAGGTACTAGGTAGGGTGGTGGATGTTGGAGTGGCCCTGGTGAGAGAGGATAGTGTTTGGAAACTCCCTGTACTGTTGTTTGCAGATGATACTGTGTTGTTGAGTGAAGACGATGGGGAGCTGCAAGGCTTGGTGGATGAGTTTGAGAGAGTGTGTAAGAAACGGAATCTAAAGGTGAATGTATGGAAGAGTAAAGTGATGGTCTTTGAGAGAGGTGAAGTCAGTGAATGTACAGCGAGGTTGGATGGTGAGGAATTGGAAAATGTGAGTAAGTTTAAGTACTTGGGTAGTGTGATGAGTAAGGATGGAGGTTTGGAGGATGAAGTGCTTGAAAGGGTACAACAGGGAAGAAAGGTTGCTGGTTCTTTGAAAGCAGTGATAAAAAACAGAGAAATGAGCATGGAAGTGAAAAAGTTACTACATGACAGTATTGTGATACCAACTCTAACGTACGGAAGTGAATCTTGGACGTTGTTGGAAGGACCCAAGTCAAGAGTGAGAGCAGTGGAAATGAGTTATTTAAGAGGAGCCTGTGGAGTCACATGGAGAGACAGGCTGACGAATGAGGATATAAAGGAGCTTTGTGTTGTTGATGTGGATGTGATAGGAAGCGTTATGAGGAACACACTGAGGTGGTTTGGCCATGTGGAGAAGATGGAGGGTGAAAGACTGACGAAGAGAGTGTATGTGAGTGAGGTGGAGGGGGGAAGAGGGAGGGGGAGGCCGAGGATGAGATGGAAGGATGGGGTGGAGAGGTATATGAGAGAGGGGGGTGTGAGTTGGGAGCAGGGCAGTGAAATGGCGGGGGACAGGGAGACTTGGAGGCGATTTGTTTGTGGCCACCCCAAACGGGATTGAGGCGTCTGGGAATAGATAGATAGATAGATTTTTCTTCTTGGCCGTCGTGGCCGTCATGTGAATTTCTGTTGGGTTCCCGCACATGCTGGAGTGGTGGGCATTGAGAGGGCAGATACTTTAGCTAAAGGTGCATCTTCTCAACAGCCCCCAACCGACTACCCACTTCCTGTTTCCAATGTAACACCTTACTTGTGGTAGGCAGTTCGTACATGTTGACAGAGACACTGGGATGTTGTTTCTTATAATAAACTAAAAGAAATCTTTCAGAGAGGGTTCTTCCCTCCATGTCTCGGCGTTGGAGGTGGCTCTTGCTAGGTTTTGCATTGGGCACTCTCGGCATACACATGGGTTCCTCATGAGTGGTGAGACTCAACTGTACTGTGATGACTCCCTTGTTCCCCTTACTGTCTGCCACTTGCTGGTCGAGTGTCTGAGCCCGGGGGACCTGCCTCAGAGATTACTCCGTAGGCATAAGAGGGCAGATGGTGCCTTCTGTTTGTCCTCGATGCTCGGTTAAGCCTCTAGTGATTTTACTGATATTTTTAGTTTTCTTCAGGAGGTTGGCCTCCTTCCACTTTTATAAGTAATTGATATTTTATATATTAGTCTTTTAATAATTTCAGTGTTTTATTCCTACTAACAGATATTAACTTTATTTTGAATATGCACTTTTATTTTTTTCCTGTGTCTTTTTCTTTGTTGTCCGGCAGCATATGACCCTGGCAGTTGTGCCGCCATATTTTAATTATTTTCAATCAATCAATCAGTCAAGGACAAATCAATGGCAGTAAAAGTCTCGGTCCAGCTATGGAAATAAGTCATATTATTGGAGTTTACAATGCCCAACTCCTCATCTTCCACTAAAGAGGCCAGCATAACACCCCGACGGTTGATTTCACTGTTACCCCATAGTGGCTGGTGACCATTCGTATATCCTAATAACAGAAAGGGAGAAGGAAGGCCATGAATGAGGCGTCACCCCCCACCTCCGTTACAGAAAGGCTTGGCGAATGAGTTTGAAAGGGTATATAAAGCAAAATTTAAAGGTGAATGTAAGGGAGAGTTAAGTTGTGGTCTTCTAAAGAAATGAAGTCACTGAACGCACAGCTTTTTATGCAAGGAAGAAAGAACCAAAGGCCAGAAGGCCGCAAGACTGTTCCCTCCAAGCAAAAACAAAAACAAGGTAACAGGGAGTCGATTCCAAGATCATTTTATATCGAGATGCTTGGACACACCGCATTTGAATGATGGGCAATGGGAAATACAGAAAGAGGGAGTCAATTCTTGAGTTGATCTGTTGCATACATGAAGGACTGGGAGTAATGGTTAGGTTTTGCATCAGAGAGTTGGATAGAAAATGGATGAGTGCTTGCTGCTAGATGGGTGCTATGCGCCCTCCGTGATGATGGAGGGATGCAACAAGAAAGTTCAGAGGAGCAATGACCATTGAAGTAACAGTAGAAAAGAGACAAAGATGCAGCAGTGCAACGAAAAGGCAAAGGTTGAAAGGAGCCAGTAAGAGGAGGAGAGTTTATGAAACGAAAAACCTTTGACTCCACCTTGTTGAGAAGAGCTATGTGTGGGGAGCCTCCCCACACGTTAGAGTTGTACTCTGCACAGGAGTGAATAAAACTTGTGTAGAAAGTCAACAACTGTGCAGG
>NC_136999.1:30979300-31084300 GCF_032717465.1 Coenobita brevimanus | reverse complement strand
ATGCAATATTTAACCCATATGAAGAAATCCTTTACTTACAAAACACTCTTTTACAGTTAAATTTTACGTACACATATAAATACTTAACCTATTACTGTTGAATAATAATTTACTTATAGAATCATGTAGTTTCACAAAGCAACAATATACATTTACAACACATTTTACTCCCTATCTATCTTTTACCAGACGCCTTAATCCAGAGACTGCTGACCACAAGCAAATCGTCCTCTACGTCACCCTGTCCATTGCCATTTACCTACCCCTCCGTCCAACTTCCTCCTCTCTCATATATATCTCCATTCCATTCCCCCCATCTCATCTTTGGTCCCCTGTTCCATGGTCAATGTCTCATTCTCCATCCTCTCCAGGTGGCCAAACAAATTTTTTTTGCTGACAGTCGAGCAGGGCAGTACTCCCGAGGTGGATGGAAAGCTGATGACAGGGAGTGCTGGAGCTCCCGTTTCATCAGCCCTCAGGACTAGTTCCTGACCATCCCCCTTTGCTGAACTTTTTCAGTGTCTCAGTTACACAGAGAGTAGGCCAGCATGCTCTCCAGTACAAATTTCTCTAACTATCTACACCAAACTACATGCACAGTACACACTACACTTCCTATTCAAAATTCAACAAAATGGCGTCTCTTCAAGCCTCGGAGTCCCCACGGGGGAGGGGACCATAAATGCCCCCACCATCCGCCCCTCTCCCGATGACGACTCGAGGTGCCTGGAACCACTGTCTGACTCTTTTTTTCTTCATTTCTGCAACATTCGCGGCCTTTCCTCTAACTTTCGCTCTGTTGAGCACCACCTCTCCTCCTCTAAACCTCACCTTCTTTTTCTAATGGAGACTCAGCTGTCTGAGGCAACTGACAGCAAACCCTTTTCTGTATCCTCCTACTTTCTCTATACTCATTTCAAAGCCAAAGGTGGCTGTTGTGTATATATATGCAACGACTTATCTTGCTCTCGTGTTCCTGAACTCGATGCTTCTGAATTCTCTACACTCTGGCTTCGGCTTTCCTGTCATTCTCTGACTAAATATATCGGTGCTGTTTACTTATCCCCTAATTCTACTATCAAAAATTCTTCGACTATCTTACTTCTACGATGGAACACATTCTATCCATTTCTCCTTTCTCTGAAATCTCCATTCTTGGAGATTTCAATGTTCACCACCACCTTTGGCTCTCCTCTCCTTTCACGGATCCACCTGGTGAACAAGCCTACATCTTTTCTATCCTTAATGACCTAGAGCAGCTTGTACAGCACCCTACCCGTATCCCTGACCGCCTTGGAGAGAGCTCCAACATACTTGACCTCTTCCTCACAACTAATCCTTCTGCTTACTCTGTTAATCTCTTCTCTCCATTGGGCTCCTCCGATCACAACATTATTACCTTAACCTGTCCTATCACTCCGGTACGACCTGTGGACCCTCCAGGGAAACGTCGTCTGTGGCATTTTGCAGCCGTGGACTGGGATACTCTCAGGCAGTACATCTTTGATTTTCCCTGGAATGATTATTGTTTCCATGGCCGGAAGCCATCTGAGTGTGCCTTGCGCATTACGGAGGTTATTCTCTCGGGCATGGAAGCATACATTCCTTTCTCATATCCTTTGACTAACGCAAGAAAGCCTTGGTTAAACCCCTACACTGTGGGCTTGTTTACCAATGACTTGCGTGTCAAGCGGGGTTATTTGGGCTCCGACAGACTTTAAAAAAATATTTGCCAAAAATCAGTTATTAGTCCTAGAATAATAAAATTACATATGCTTATGGCACATACCTTCAGCTTTCTCCTGGAATGATTGTTGAGCCTTCGTCGGTTACCGTAGGACTTGTGGAGACCTCTGAAGTAGGGCAACGAAGTCTCCACTTTACACTTCCCGACAATCCGTAATATGATTACCACAGCCAGATACAAACGCTATAAACACTATTCTACAATTTTCAAGTAGTTTGGGATCCATACTAAAAAAAAAAAAAACACTGTGAAAGGAATGGAAATTACTAGCGCGTCTGATCATCGCACTGGCACTAGTTCGCTCTTGGTACTCTGTCATTTATTATTCATAAAACCCCTCACACTTTATATTTCTATTACTATACAACACTTATATGTATCTACAGTCTTTATCCATAAGTTTCCTTCAGTAGTATTAGTTTATTGTCACTGTAGGGATTCAATTTCTTTCAGTAAAATATGTAGCATTCACTTTCTCGTCCTGTATACTAGCATTGAGAGTGAATGTCACTTTCATCTTCACTCTCATAACTCATAGCATTCAGACATGCTAAAGTGAAACTTTCACTTTCATTACTCCTAGGGTATATACTCGTATTCTTATAATACTACTCATTTACATTTCTATTTGCGTTCTCTATTTTATTTACGTTATTTACATTTCTATTTTATTTACACTGTGTTATGCACTGTCACTTGAAGTAACTTATAAAACTATTTTCCATTGTTCACGTATATTTACATTCATTACTTTCACTTGCTGTTTACACATTATTTACACATTATTTACAATTCCACTTGCACTGTTTTACTCAATAGAAAGATCGTAGTCACTCTTTTATCAATTGTCAGCCCTTTACCTCTTTCCACACGAGGTTTAGTAGGGGGTAAAGGTCACAGGGCCCTTTGCATGGGGGTGAAAAAGTCCTTGAAGTCAGCAAGAAGAAACATATGTACCCTCACTTCGGAAGATGAGAGGAAACTGATAACAGAGGGCCGGGGTAGAGGCCTACTTTAGGGGATATTCAGAGCTACCAATGTTAGCTCTTGAAACAGCTATGTCTAGCACTGAAATGATTGGCAGGAAATCTAGACAATACATTATAAATTAGGTAGTTCCAGGTGAATGTAAATATCACTTAGGCTTCTCCCTTCCCTCCTTACATGTTTATTTATTACGAAAATAGATTATATGGCATATTTCAAGGGAAAAAAAACAGCGAAAATTAGCGAACGAGTGCACGTGAGGTGTTGTCAGGTGATAATTAGCCAATTCCAGGTGTATGGCACTCTTACTTACCGTATTTCTTTCTTATATATATTATTTGGTATAAGAATAGGACATAGGGCTTATTTCAATGGATGAAATCAGTGAAAAATTCCAGGGAAGATTTACTTAGCGTAGCACGGCCGGGCAGGCGAGAGGATAAGGTAATGGAGGGAGGGTAGGGAGGGGAGTCAAGAACAGGGAGAAATGGCTAAATTATCAACAATGGATGGGAATACGGATGAGATTAGGAGTGCTGACTAGTGTTGGACATTGGCAGTACTGATAGATGATACAAGCCCCCACTTGGAAGCCCAGGTGAATTCAAAATAACACAGAATCACAAAAGCAACGCCCCGCGGTATGATCCCTTCCTCCCAAGCGTCACGAAAGTGACGCCCCGCGGTTAAGGGGTTAATCACGCTTGTTCTAATGCTGTCCGCAACAAGGAGAGGGCCTACAAAAGGTACCGGAGCCAACCCACCCCTGAATCACATCATCTTTACGTTTCTGCCCGGAATCGTGCTAAGTCTGTTCTTCGCTCTACTAAAAAATAATTTCATCCATACTAAATGCTCTGAACTCTCCAACTTGAATTCTTCCCGCTCCTTCTGCCACCTTGCCAAAAATCTTTCTATCAACTTTACCTCATCATCCTTCCCTCCTCTTTTCTACTCTGATGGTTCTGTAGCTATTTCTTCTACTGATAAAGCAGATCTCTTCGCACAGACTTTCTCCTCCAATTCCACCTTAGACGATTTCGGTGCTGTTCCTCCATCACTTCCCCCCCTCTGACTTCCTCATGGCGGACATTAAAATTTCTTCAGTTCATGTATTTTCTGCCATCACTGGCCTCAGTACTAACAAGGCATATGGGCCTGATGGGGTCCCTCCTGTTGTTCTCAAGAACTGTGCTTCTGTGCTTACACCCTGCCTAGGCAAACTCTTTCGCCTTTGTCCGTCAACTTGTACCTTTCCTTCTTGCTGGAAGTTTGCTCTCATTCAGCCAGTCCCAAAGAAAGGTAACCACTCCCAACCCTCCAACTATCGTCCAATTGCTTTAACGTCCTGTATTTCAAAAGTTTTCGAGTCAATTCTCAATAGAAAAATTTTAAGGCATCTTTCCTATTACAACCTTGTTTCCGATCGTCAGTATGGGTTCTGTCAGGGACGCTCCACTGGCGATCTTCTCACCTACCTTTCAGACTCCTGGTCATCCTCCTTTCGAGACTTTGGCGAAAGCTTTGCCATTGCACTTGACATCTCAAAGGCTTTCGATCGAATCTGGCATAAATCTTTAATTTCCAAACTGCCCTCCTACGGTTTCTATTATTCTATCTGTGCCTTCATCGCTAGCTTCCTTTCTGGTCATTCTATAGCCACTGTTGTCGACGGACATCGTTCTTCTCTTAAATCTATCAACAGTGGTGTTCCTCAGGGCTCTGTCCTATCACCAACTCTCTTCCTTTTATTCATCAATGATCTTCTATAAAGGAGCGTTGTGGTGTTGATGTGGATGTGATAGGAAGCGTTGTGAGGAACACACTGAGGTGGTTTGGCCATGTGGAGAGGATGGAGGGTGAAAGACTGACGAAGAGAGTGTATGTGAGTGAGGTGGAGGGTGGAAGAGGGAGGGGGAGACCGAGGATGAGATGGAGGGATGGGGTGGAGAGGTATATGAGAGAGGGGGGTGTGAGTTGGGAGCAGGGTAGTGAAATGGCGGGGGACAGGGCGACTTGGAGGCGATTTGTTTGTGGCCACCCCAAACGGGATTGAGGCGTCTGGCAATAGATAGATAGATAGATAGATCTTCTAAGCTGTACATCTAACCCTATCCACTCATACGCTGATGACTCCACCCTTCACCTTTCCATTCAGATCCCGCAACGCCCATCTCAACAGTTACTTCAACAAACAAGGGATGAGGCTATGGCACACCTAATGTCTGACTTGGCTCGTATCTCTGACTGGGGTAAAAATAATATGGTTGTCTTTAATGCATCTAAGACTCAGTTCTTACACCTATCAACCCAACAAAATCTTCCACAGGTATACCCACTAATGTTTAATAATATTCAGCTTAATCCTGCATCATCCTTGAACATGCTTGGGGTTTCATTTACTCGGGACTTATCTTGGGAAGATCATATTACATCTCTTGTAAAATCTGCTTCCAAGAGATTGGGTGTGCTAAGCCGACTCTGCTCTTTCTTTACCCCTGCACAGTTGTTGACTCTATACAGGGGTTTTATCCGCCCCTGTGTGGAGTACAACTCTCATGTGTGGGGACGCTCCCCACATACAGCTCTTGTCAATAGGGTGGAGTCAAAGGCTTTTCGTCTCATTAACTCTCCTCCTCTTACTGACTCCCTTCAACCTCTGTCTCTTCGCCGCACTGTTGCATCTTTATCTCTTTTCTATCGCTACTTTAACGGTCACTGCTCCTCTGAACTGTTTGCTTGCATTCCTCCACCTCTACGACGGTCGCGTAGCACCCTTCTGGCAGCAAACTCTCATCCATTTTCTGTCCAACTCTCCAATGCAAGAGTTAACCGTTACTCCCAGTCTTTCATTTATGCAACAGGTCAGCTCGGAACTGTCTCCCTCTGTCTGTATTTCCTGCTGCCTATGATCTCCAGTCTTTCAAACACAGTGTGTCCAGTCATCTCAAAATGATCGGATCTTGAATTTGGCTCTCTATTGTATTTTGTTTTTCTGTTGGAGGGAACTGTTACTACGGGCTCATGGCCTTTGGTTCCTTCTTCATCGCATTAAAAAAAAAAAAAAAAGCTGTGATTCGGCACCAGATCATGAACACAACTGTGATTCGGCACCAGATCGTGAACACAGCTGTGTTTCGGCACCAGATCGTGAACACAGCTGTGATTCGGCACCAGATCGTGAACACAGCTGTGATTCGGTACCAGATCGTGAACACAGCTGTGATTCGGCACCAGATCGTGAATACAGCTGTGATTCGGTACCAGATCGTGAACACAGCTGTGATTCGGCACCAGCTCGTGAACACAGCTGTTATTCGGCTCCTTACCTGTTAAAGCATACTGATATACGACTAGCCTTCAATTGATATGCGATTAGACTTCAGTTATATACGATTAAGCCTTAGATAATATACCATGACGAGTCAACAAATGTGCGATTATGCCTCAAATGATTCGATTAGGGCTTAACTGATATACGATTAGGTCTCAACTGATATACGATTAGACTACAACTGATATGCGATTAGGCATCATATGATATACCACTCAACATCAACTGACATTTGTGCTGGGAGGGGGTTGGTGATAGCCAATACCCTCTTCAGGCATAAAATGATCCACAGGTATACATGGTGAGTGATGAAAAGGGTGGGTGGTGAACTGAATGAAAGGAAGGCAATGATTGATTATGTGTGTGTGGATGAAAGGATGCGAAGATGTGTAATGGATGCAAGAGCTTATAGAGGTTGGGGGAATGGACTTTCTGACCACTACTTGGTGGTGGCCAGAATGAAGATCCAAATAAGATGGAGAAATAGAAGGGAAGGACGGGAAGAAGAAGAATTGGCAAGGAGAGTGGAAAGGTTACAAGAGGATGAGAAAATGGCAGAGTATAAGAAAGAAGTGGAGGAACGATTGGGCGAATATGAGTTGGAGCAGATGGTGGACTTGGAAGGTGTGTATAGGATATTTACAGAAGAAATATGTGCAGCATGTGATGTGGTGTGTGGGAGGAAGAGAAGATGGAGGAGGGTGCAAGGAACAGCATGGTGTACTCAAGAGGAGAAACAGGCTGTGGCACAAAAGAAGAAAGCATACAATGAATGGATGAGAAATAGAGGGCGTGGAAGAAGTTGAGAGGCAGAAGAGAGAGTTATATGTAGAAAGAAAGAGAGAGGTGAAAAGATTAGTAAGAGAGAGTAAGAAGAGAGTGGATGAGGAATTTGGAAGGAATTTGAGTGTAAAGTGGAGGGACTGTAAGAAAATGTTCTGGAAAGAGGTGAAGAGAGTAAGACGGTGGAAGTGAGGTTAGCAGTGGAATGAAAGATAAAAATGGTAGATTACTAGTGGAGAAGGGAGAAAAAGTGAGCATAAGGAGAGAACACTTTAAGGAATTGTTGAACATAGAGGATGGAAGTAATGCGAGTATAAGTGGCTGGGGAATGGCTGGGAGGAGGAGGGAGGTGAGAAGACAGGAAGAAATCAATAGGATAGCAACGAAGAAAGTTAAATTGGGGAAAAGCCCCAGGAATTGATGGAGTGTGTGGTGAAATGCTGAAGCATGAGGGAGAGATAGTAGTAGAATGGATGTGGAAGATGTGCAGAATGGCCTGGGAGGAAGGTAGAGTCCCGGAGGATTGGAAGTCAGGTATAATTATTCCCTTGTACAAAGGAAAAGGGGAAAAAGAAGTGTGTGGTAATCACAGGGGCATTTGTCTTCTTAGTATAATAGGAAAAGTGTATGGTAGGATACTTATTAACAGAGTTAGAGAAAAAACAGAGGAATTAGTTGGAGAAGAACAGGGAAGCTTTAGGAAGGGAAGAGGTTGTGTAGATCAGATATTCATTCTTAGATCTTTAGTGGAAAAGTTTCTAGAGAAGAGAAAGAAGTTGTATGCGGCTTTCATGGATTTGGATAAAGCATATAACAGGGTGGATAGACAAGGACTGTGGAAAGTATTAAGAATATATGGAGTAGATGGAAAGTTGTTGAATGCTGCGAAGAGTATGTATGATGGTGCTAAGGCTCCAGTGCGTGTGGATGGTGAACTGAGTGAATTTTTCTCTTTGACGGTTGGGTTGAAACAGGGATGTGTCATGTCTCCATGGTTGTTCAATCTGTACTTGGATGGGGGTAATAAAAGAGGTACAAGGTAGGGTAGTGGATGTTGGAGTGGCCCTGGTGAGAGAGGATAGTGTTTGGAAACTCCCTGTACTGTTGTTTGCAGATGATACTGTGTTGTTGAGTGAAGACGAAGGGGAGCTGCAAGGCTTGGTGGATGAGTTTGGGAGAGTGTGTAAGAAACGGAGTCTAAAGGTGAATGTAGGGAAGAGTAAAGTGATGGTCTTTGAGAGAGGTGAAGTCAGTGAATGTACAGCGAGGTTGGATGGTGAGGAATTGGAAAATGTGAGTACGTTTAAGTACTTGGGTAGTGTGATGAGTAAGGATGGAGGTTTGGAGGGTGAAGTGCTTGAAAGGGTACAGCAGGGAAGAAAGGTTGCTGGTTCCTTGAATGCAGTGATAAGAAACAGGGAAGTGAGCATGGAAGTGAAAAAGTTACTGCATGACAGTATTGTGATACCAACTCTGAGGTATGGAAGTGAGGCTTGGGCGTTGTTGAAAGGACACAAGTCAAGATTGAGAGCAGTGGAAATGAGTTATTTAAGATGAGCTTGTGGAGTCACATAGAGAGACAGGCTGACGAATGAGGATATAAAGGAGCGTTGTGGTGTGGATGTGGATGTGATTGGAAGCATTATGAGGAACACACTGAGGTGGTTTGGCCATGTTGAGATGATGGAGGGTGAAAGACTGACGAAGAGAGTGTATGTGAGTGAGGTGGAGGGGGGAACAGGGAGAGGGAGGCCGAGGATGAGATGAAGGGATGGGGTGGAGAGGTATATGAGAGAGGGGGGAGTGAGTTGGGAGCGGGGCAGTGAAATGGCGGGGTCAGGGCGACGTGGAGGCTATTTGTTTGTGGTCACCCCAAACGGGATTAAGGCATCTGGCAATAGATAGATATAGATCAACTGTTGTATGATGGGGCTTCAACTGATATACGATTTGGCTACAAGTGATATACAATTCAACTGATATATGATTAGGCATCAACTGATTTACCAATCAGGTATTAACTCGTACATGATTAGGCTTAAACTGTTGGACAATTATGCATCAACTGATTTACAAGTAGGCTTTAACTGATGTATGATTAGGTTTTAACTGATATACGATTAAGCATCAACTTAACAGTAAATCATTTGATCTTAACCCTTTGAGATTCTTATGACTATTTCGATCGTCATTTCAAATCCAACCTCAGAGATTCCGATGACGCTTTTCATCTTCATTTTACGAATTTTTGTAAAATATTCACCATAAATCGCGTATACTCATCATAACAAAGAGGCTCGAACATGATGCCATAGAATGGTTGCTCTTTGTGTGGCGGGACTGCATAGCTAGTCTGACTCATGGCTTTGTTTCTTTATAACTTTATTCTTGGTGAATATTTTTCTACAGCAAGGTATAAAATTTTTGGTTTTTGCCTAACTTCAACTCGTCACTTTGACTTTTTATTTTCCTTGTTTTCCTTTTATGAACATACTATGATAAAGCACAACTATTCAGCTTCACCACAACTAGCATCCTATCATAAAAAGCGTATTTACACTGACCGATCAAAGAAAAACATCGCAAAGCGAATATGCGGCCGAGCCTAAAAAAAATTGTGCATCTATTTCCTTTTGCTTTACTGCACAATGGAATGCAAGTATTATCAAAATCTACATATCATTGTAAAGGTAATTTATTGTATTTTTGCATGATTAAACCAAATTTACATAACTTTACTCGTTATTTTTTGCCAAATATTTTTCTACGGCAAGGTATAAAATTTTTGCTTTTCACCTAATTTCAACCCGTCATTTTGACATTTCATTTTCTTTGTTCTCCATTTTTGAACGTACTATGATAAAGTACAATTATTCAGCTTTAAAATGACACCAAAACCAACATTCCCCGAACTGCATCTCTCTGGAACTCGCTTCCCCAGAGTTGTTTTCCTGCAAATTTCAACCTACAACTGTTCAAGTCTAACTGTTACAGATATTTTATGAACAGAGGACACCAGTAATCTGGTGTATGGATTATTTTTTTTTCCCCATTTGTTTTTCCTTCCTCCGTTCTGTTAAAAAAAAAAAAAAAATACAGAGCGACCAAGTAAAAGATCGGGCCGCGAAGTTGTGGGTCAGCGTGAGAGGCTGACTCTAGCACAGACATAATCTGCCCTGCCCAGAAACCTGATAGGGTCAATCATAAAAACTTCAGCTGCAATACGATTAAGATTAAATGATAAACGATTAGGCTTTAACTGATAGACGGTTAGGCTTCAGTCATTTATATGACAAGAGTTTTCCTCTTGTAAGTCACTGGGTGATATCCACATTGATATAGAAAAAAATAGAAGAGGTACCCGGCATTGCCTGGGTAAAACAGTACGATCGCGCAATATGTGGGACTGTGGATACCCACTCCTTGCAAGAGAAGACCCTCGGGTTCCCATTTTATCCTTGGGCCTATTTCCCCAGGGTTATATTCTCCATGGACCTATTCCTACCATGGACCTCGTTTCTCACTGACCACCCACCCACCAACACTGCCCACTCATCCCACCAATCAGTTTACCCACCCATCCGACCCTCAGTAGCTAATAATATGATTGGAGATGAAATTCAACGGTATTTAGCTCCCATCCTTCCACCACGCTGACTTCAGTATTTCCTATTAACTATAATCTTGCCCATCAGAGGAGCCACTTGAGCTTATGTAATGTACACGTTTAAAAAGTTTAAATTCATTGTAAGAAGTTACACCTGCCAGAGCTGTTAAAAGTGTTCTATATGCATCCGCCTTGATTTCCGTAGAGGACAGACAATCTCTCTTTCTCTCTCTCTCTCTCTCCCTCTGTGTGTTCTTACCTACCTTACCTAATTGTATCTTTACAGGAATCGGTCAAGCTCGTACTGTCCCGTGTCTTAAACCATATTTATCGTACATATCCTTAAATTTGTGAATTGTTTTAGCACACACTATTTCATTCGGTAGTGCATTCCATTGATCAATTGCTCTGTTTGGGAAACTGAATTTCCTTACGTCTTTATCATCTCTCTCCTTATGCAGTTTTTTGCAGTGTCCTCTTGCTGATGCTTCTCCATATGTTAAGTAATCATTTATGTCTATTTTCTCCTTCCCTGATATGCATTTATATAGCATTATCATGTCACCTCTTTTCCTTCTCTCCTGTAGTCTTGGTAGATTCAGTTTATTTAGTCTTTCTTCGTAGCTTAGGTCCCTTAAGCTTGGTATCCATCTTGTAGCGGCCCTTTGAACTTTTTCAATCTTGTCTATATGCTTTTTGAGATAAGGACTCCAGACTACTGATGCATATTCCAGGGTTGGTCTAATCAATGATGTTATTATCCTTCTTAACATGTCTTCATTTATGTATGTGAATGCTATTCTCATATTTGCAAGCAGTGTATACATGTTCCGCACCTTCTCGCTGATGTGGTCAGCCGGAGATAGTCTGTTATTGATAATCACACCCAGGTCTTTCTCTCTTTCTGATGTGTATAAGGTTTTATTTCCTAACTTATAATCCCAATCAGGTCTTTTTCCACTTTTACCAAACTTGATTACATGACACTTGTCCACATTGAATTCCATTTGCCATGTACTACTCCATTCATGAAGTTTATTTAATTTTTCTTGTAGCTCTTTACAAGAGTCTGTGTTAGTAATTCTCCTTTGTATTTTTGCATCATCTGCAAACATATTCAGATAGCTCTCATTTTCAATGTTACTGTTTATATCATTTATATACACTAAAAACATGATTGGTGCCAGCAGTGAACCCTGTGGTACTCCACTAGTCACTTCTTTCCATGATGAGTAGTTTCCTCTTAGTACTGTCCTCATTTCTCTTTTTATGAGAAAGTCTTGCATCAAACAAAACAGTTTGCCTCGAATTCCTCCTTGATGGTACAGTTTCCATAAAAGTCTTTGGTGTGGTACTGTGTCAAAAGCTTTCTTGAAATCTAAATAGATACTGTCCACCCATCCTTCCCTTTCCTGTATTGTGTTTGTTACTCTGTCATAGTAGCTCAACAGATTAGTAACACATGATTTTCCTTTTCTGAAGCCAAACTGTCTTTCTGTTATCATACTGTGTTCTTCTAGATGATTTACCCAAGCTTTTCTTATAAGTTTTTCTAATACCTTGCTTACATCACTGGTCAGTGATACTGGTCGGTAGTTGAGTGGATTTTTTCTATTTCCTTTCTTGAATAAGGGGACAATATTTGCTTTTTTCGAAAGATCAGGTAGTTTACCTTGACTCAAGGATTTCTTGAAAATTAAAAATAATGGTTTACTTAACTCCTTTGCACATTCTCGTAATACCCAACATGAAATTTCATCAGGACCACTTGCTTTTCCTCTGTCTAATCTACTTAACTCCTCCTGTATTACTTTTTCTGCTATTTGTATATCTGGTAGTATGTGTGGACATGCGTGTTCCATATAGTCCCTCTCAAAATTTTTTCTTCTGTAAAAACTAATTGGAAATTCTTATTTAGTGCTTCACAAATATCTTTCTTTTGTGTATAAGTGATTCCCTCGTCTGTAATGGATTGTATTATATCTTTTACTTTAGTTTTGCTTCTGATATAGCTGTAAAACAGCTTTGGTTGATCACTACTTTTATTTATTATATCCTCCTCAAACTGTTTATGGGCTTCCCTCCTTATTCTTCTATAGTCGTTTCTTGCCTGTTTGTAATTATTATACTCCCTTTCACTATTGTGTCTTCTGTATCTATTCCACAACAAATCTCTTCTTTCTTTTGATTTTTTACATTCTGTATTGAACCATTTCTGTATTTTCTTATCTGCTTCTTTGTGCTGTGGGATGTACTTCTGGACTCCTATTTCATAAAATTCACAAAATTTTTTTATATACAGCATTTAAATCTTCTCCTCTTAGCTCATTTTCCCAATCTATTTCTAAGAAATACATTTTTAGGTCTTGATAATTTCGCTTTTTATAGTTTAGGCTCTTTTTGTAACTATCATTGCTGTTTACTATGTCATATGCTATCCTGAAGTTATAATTTAGTACTGCATGATCGCTTTTGCCGAGTGGAGGGTGATATATTAAACTGTCAGTATCATTTTCTTGGCTTGTAAATATTAGGTCTAGCACTGAAGGTACATCAAGTCCTCTTTTTCTTGTGGTTTCCCTCACATGTTGCGTTAAGAAAAACTCTTGTACGAGATCCAGGAGCTTTTGGTCCCAACAGCTTTCTTGGCTATTTATATCTAGAGTATTCCAATTTATATTTGTATTGAAGTCTCCAGTTAGTATAATTCTTTCCGATTTCTCTTCCATTTTATGTAGCAATGATCTTACACTCTGAATTGTACTCTCTGCCAGGTCCTCATATTCGTCTCTTTCCCATGTGTTTGATCTGGGTGGCATGTACAAATTGGCTACAATTACTTTACCTTCAGATGTGTCGATCTCTACTGCAATCAGTTCTACTTGTGATGGTGTATCTATATTTATTCCCTTGACTTTTAGATTTTTCTTAGTTAATATTATAATTCCTCCTCCTTTTCTTAAATATCTGTCTCTTCTCCATTCCTCTAAGTTTAGTATGTCATTTGATATCCTTGGTATTAATTTTGTTTCAGTTAGGCATATTATTTGTGGTTCATTTTCTCTGACATAATCATTCATCTCTAGTAATTTAGATACCATTCCATCCACACTTGAGTACATCAACTTTATCATCTTGTTTATATACTTGTCATGACATGGTTCTACTAGCTTCCTCCTTTTTCTTCCATCCTGTTTGTGTACCACTTTCGTACCTGCAATCCTATTACTTTGTAAAAAAAAAATTCTTCCTCTCCTCTTCTGATCTTCCCTCATTTTTTGTTTGTGCTTTTTCCCTTTTCTCTTTCAGTAATTCCAGTTCCTCTTGTGTTAGGCATCTTTTTATCCATACATTTTTGAACTCCTCTTTTTCCTTAAGATTCTTTGCATTTTGTAGTATCTCTTCCACAGTGTTTACACTCTGGAAAGTCACCTTTAGAGGTCTTGTCTTGCTTTTCTCGTATTTCCCTAACCTTTTGTGTTCCTCTATGTCTTTACTACAGATTTCCTCTGATACTTCTTTCAGTAAGCTCATTACATTTGTCATCTCCTTTTTGTCTCTTGTGATCTTATTTTTAACTTCTTCCTCTTCTATACCAGTGATTACTATTGATTTGTTTATCTCTACTGAATCTCTGACTAACTTTGGATTGTTTTGGATTATTCTTTTCACCTCCTTTTTAATGCTTTTTTCCTCCACCCTTGTTTCTAAGTCTTTCTTTACTTTCACCATTTCAGCATACGTGGTTTCTACATCATTTTTGTAGCTTTGCACAGCTTCATTCACTTGTGTTATCTTCTCTTCAATATCACTGCTCTGGTCAATAAGACTGCTAACTTGCCTAATTGTCTCTGTGTCATTTTTTAACTATTCCATAACACTCTCGTGATTGACTACTGTACTTGCCATTTCACTAATTTTCTTCCTAAGTGTACCCAATTCCACTGTTAGTTCACTGATGGTTGTGTCTTTCTTATTGGCCTCCCTTCCTAGTTGTTCTTCCTTTTGCAAGTGCATCTGCTTCTTTATTTCATCAATTTCATTTTTGAAAGCCATTTCTAGTTTGTTTACACGTTCAACCAGTCTATTGTGAGTCTCTATTTCAACCAGTTCTTGGTAGAAATCATTATTTTGCTTTTTACCTTTATCCCTTTTCTTTTCCAAATTTGTTTTACTGAAGTATGTATCCATTTTGCAATACTTAAAGTGCAAAGCATGTACTTACAATCTCCGTGTTGTTGTTGTAGTGTGTGTGTGTGTGTGTGTGTGTGTGTGTGTGTGTGTGTGTGTGTGTGTGTGTGTATGTGTGTGTGCAGAGACATGAAACTCCAGAGTTATGCCCTGCCGCATTTACCGCACAATATTACATACAGACGTGTATTACTTAACATATTGGGTAACTGGAGGCCCATTGCACCCGTTTTATTTTTACCCATTCCTTAAGTTAGCTCATTTTAGGTACACTGATTCAAAAATTGTTGCGCTGTAATAAACCGTTTTGGTTAATTAGAGGGTACAAGCAGAGAGATAAACAGAATGAGAATAACAGAAGTATATAGATTAGGCCGTGTACCACCCTCGACTTCTGGAGCACAGGATAAAATATAATCCAGAAATAGAGAGGATAATACTTGGGTCATTTTTCATCTCTACTGTTGCTAATTTCCATTCTGTGTACCATTGTTGCACCTTTTTTTTATCCAGGAAAGTCTAGATTAGACTAGGCTTGTTTTCTTAGAACTGGGTTAGGTTAGCTTATTAGTCAGTTATGTTAATCTGTTGAGTTTGGGCAGGGTAGGTCACGTTAAGTTAAAAAAAAAAAAAAATAGTTACCATGACCTTCTGCAGTATGTAGAAGGTGTCCTAGGAAATGTCTGTCAAATTTAATTTTTTCTAGGGATAATTTTGAGTAGAAAACGTTGTATCAATACGGACTGAATTCCACCGATATGAGGGTACAATTATTATTGATGACCATATCGGTGGAATGGTCTGTATGATTATTAATCCATAAGATTATCAGTCAAAGAATTTTCCTATCATTAACTTTCGTTCTCTTACTGACTCCTTTCAGCTTCTGTCTCCGCTGCACTGTTGCATCTTTATCTCTAGTGTCGTTACTTTAGTGGTCACAGCTCCTCTGAACTGTCTGCTTGCATCCTTCCACCACTACGACGGGTGTGTAGCACCCACCTAGCAGGAAACTCACCCCTTTTATGTCCAGTTTTCTTATGCACAAGGTAACCAATACTCTCAGTCTCATGTATGCAACAGGTCAACTCTGTACATGTCTGCCCATGACCTCCAGTCTTTTTTAAATGCATAATGTGAGATTTGGAAGATTCCGGTGTTGCTGTTTGCTGATGATACAGTATTGTTGAGTGAAGATGAATAGGAGTTGCAAGGTTTGGTGAATGAATTTGGGACAGTGTCTAGGAGGAGGAATCTGAAAGTTAATGTAAATAAAAGTAAAGTTATGGTGTTTGAGAGGAATGAAGTCATAGAGTGTGCAGTGAGGTTGGATGGTGAGGATATGGAGAATGTGAGTGCATTCAAGTACTTGGGTAGTGTGATGAGTAAGGATGGAACTTTGGAGGATGAAGTGCGTGAAAGGGTACAGCAGGGAAGGAAGGTTGTTGGTACACTGAAAGCAGTGATGAGAAATAGGGAGGTGAGTATGGAAATTAAGAAGTCACTGCATGATAGTATTGTGATCCCTACCCTGACGCATGGAAGCGAGGCGTGGACCTTGCAAGGGGGGAACAAGTCAAGAGTGAGAGAAGTGGAAATGAGTTACTTGAGAGGAGCATGTGGAGTGACGTGGAGGGACGGGTTGACGAATGATGAAGTGAAGGAACGTTGTGGGGTGGATGTGGATGTGGTTGAGAGGATTAGGAGAAATACACTGAGGTGGTTTGGACATGTGAAGAGAATGGAGAATGAAAGACTGACTAAGAGGGTGTATGTAGGTGAGGTGGAGGGAGGGAGAGGGAGGGATAGACCGAGGATGAGGTGGAGGGATGGAGTAGAGAGGTATATGAGGGAGGGGGGGGTGAGTTGGGGGGAGGGTAGTCAAATGGTGGGTGACAGAGCGACTTGGAGGCGTTTTGTCTGCGGCCACTCTTTGCGAGAATAGGGTGTCAGGCTATAGATAGAGAGATTGATAATGTCCAAGGATCTTGAAATAAACGGATGTCGAATTAAGCTCTCTTTTACCCTTTCTTACAAGAGACACTTTTGTTGGCTTCTAGCCGTTGACTTCTCCTTCCTCAGAAAAAAAAAAAAAAAAAAGCTCCATTATGGTCGCAAAGTGGACTCATGTTGATATAGCATTTTTTACTCAAACTCACCCGTAATATATCTTCCTGAAGTTTGGCAGACATTTCTTGGGCACCCTGTATAATGATCTCTTTTAAGATATAGTGCCTATGAGCTAAAAGTTAAAGTAAGGACGGTTTCTAATGTGCAGATCTTGTCCTTAGAATTATCAATATAAGGTATGCACTTTTTTCAGAGGCTTCGTTTGTTCATTGTCTCTGGAAAAGTGTCTTAAATTTCAATCCACATAAATTCGATATTTCCTTTTCGTGTCCTTCGTGGCCACTGGACTTTGTGAAGTGTGAAAAAAATAGTGTAGGGTAGATGGATTGTGTGTAAATAGTTAGTGACTGGGATTCACTCAGTCTGAGATTGTTAAAGGAGACCATACCCTAGCTTATAGACACAGTCCACATCCAAGTAGTATTTCCTATCCTTTCTTCATACAGGTGCGTTGAATATACTCAGTTTGCTCTAACCTGGCCAAAAATTGCCATCTCTCCATCTTGACTGCCAAATTGTAACAAAATGTTAGCACCTAAGTATGGCACTGGTTACGAAGAAATGTTATGGAATGGATTCAGAGCCATCGTGTTGTCTTACATTGCCACTGGACTACGTGGAATAAGCAGAAAAGTGTCGCAGATCTGGCCCAAGCTAATGTAAAAGATCAATAAGAATATGCTCTCTATATTTTGATTCCATTATACCATGAAGCACTAAAATCTACCTGGGAAAGCTAAAGGTACCATTCCATCCTAGGTTCCCTCATCGGCCTCATCTGGTGGTATCACAAGAAGAGTTTCCGACACAAGTAGCAGTGATGGTGGACGACCCTACTGCGCCGGGGGGTAAGCGGCTCACCTTTACGGGACCCATACATAATGTTGTGAACTTCCTCGCAAAAAGGATTAATTTCACGTAGGTCACACTGCTAGTCTAGTTTAACCCACTGAGTCCAGGAATTATGTTATTACCTCCGCCAAGGAGGTTATGTTTTTGCCGGCATTGGTTTATTTGTCTGTTTCTCTGTTAGCGGGATCACTAAAAAAATTATGAACGTATTTTGCTGCAAAAATTACGAAGGGGTAGGGTATGGCCCAAGGAACAATCCATTGGATTTTGGTGGTGATCCGGATCATCATCTGGATTCAGGAATATTTTGTTTGTCCACACGATAACTCCAATACTCACTGAATTTCAGTGAAATTTTGTGGACGGGTGGGCCTTGGACAAAGAAGGAATTGAGTACATTTTGGGGAGGATCCGGATCCTGCAGTGCCATTGGCGGAGGTATGCACTTTCTGAATGCTTTCCAGTTCTTTATGTACTTTGGTCCTCTAATGACGATTTTATTCTGCTTGGGATAGACGTTTTAAACTAGAAGTGTTAGATCTACCTTTAAGAAGCCTGTTTAACATCAGAGGACTTTCTTTACTTGCATAAAGTTTCAAGGATGCAGCAAGAAAAAAAAATTAAATTAAGGCATCACCAGGATTCAACGCAATCTAGAGAATTTGGGAATGGATTTATCTGTTTCCAATCTTTTGTCTCCTGAAAGTAAGAAACATTTACGGATATAGCAACACGTCTATTAATGTATACAGCATTTACAGTTCTGCTGTAAAATGTGTCATATTATTTTTTTGCAGTCTGTACCATACCCTTTACAAACATAACATTGCCGTACCCATATATGATCCAAAAATATAATGAATGAACTACACAGAATGTTTAAAATAGTTATCTTAAGTTTGTCCTTTTAGCCAATTCTGATCATATGGTGGTGCAATGGCAGGTTGACATTAGATAAACAAATAAATAAAACGTGAGACCGAACACCGGCTGGGAGAGGAAACAGTTTGGGAATTCGAGATAATGGGTCATCCTCAAGACAGGTCTGTCATAAAAAAATATTTCTACTATAATCGTCACTTGTAACATATCGAACCTTTTGACAATGTGACGTGTAGACTACCATTTTGTCCAGATATACGAGCCACACCTTCCCTTTGACGACAGAGAGGAAATAATCCAAAATATGCAACATGGTCAGAAGGTCATGTGTTATTCCTAAACAGAAGAAATTCTGCCGATAGGGTTTTTAACTTTCATTTGTAATCCTCCTAACTGAACATTCAATGACTGAAATCCGGTGCACCTCAGGCACCGTCTCTAAACAGCCAAATCATAAGGCAGAAGTTTAGTGCATCTTTGATAATGCCAGTCATCCTTGTACACGATCAGTAGATGGATGACCAAGGAAAACAAAAGGGCTCCTGATTACTTGTGTTAAGCTGCTCCTGAACCTGCTCTCTCTCTCTCTCTCTCTCTCTCTCTCTCTCTCTCTCTTGCATGCGCCTTGGTGAACTGGTGGTCCTCTGGTGTCGATGTAACACACTGACTATAGGTGACCACATCATTCTCACCATTACCTTGTTCATTACCTCCTAAGGAAAATAAGGGTGAATTTGTTTTCCTTTTAACACTTTGGAGGCACATCTCCTTAGACTGATAACCTTCACAATACCATACTGAACAGCCATGGCGATATCACAAATCCCTGTCCCACTCCACCACAGATATGGGAGCAGCACCTCAAAGGGCGCCGCCACACCAAGGCCGGAACCACACTTACTCTGACGCAAATTGTCCGATTATGTACATTAGGAGTAGCGCTGGAATAAAAACACCTGGTTTCGCTGCGTCACATTCTGACCAACCTATCCCATGATGCACGTAACAGCAAGAAGTATTAAGGTCAGAAAGTGACCCAGTGATACGAGGTGCTCTTACTCCAGCATTACTCCAAACGTACATAATCAGACAATTTGCATCAGAATAACCCTGATTCCAGTCTTGGTGTGGTGGCACCCAAACATCCATCTACTAGTACTCTTAAGCAAGACTTGCCACTTTCATAGAAACTTAACCCGCCCCATCCCGTCGACGTATGGGTACATTGCAATGATTTGCATTTGCCAGTCCCGGCGACGTACCAGTACGTCGTGCAATTGCAAGGTCCCTAATTTGCATAATTTTCAATTTTTGCGCGTGATTTTTCGTATGTATACACGGGACACCTTCCTCTATTCCTCTACAAGATGCCAAGCAGGGACAATGCCTTACACCGCATAACCTCCCCTCTCCCCCCCTCACGCCATTGTCTCGGCAATTCACCTGTTACCAGTGACCTGGCTAGTAAAGATATTCAGGGCCAGAGTGATTCCCCAATCGATGACAATGTGGAGGACAATGTTTACATAGCAGAAGAAGAAACAGCCAGAAATAATGATCAGGTAATATGGCAAAAAAAGGTCAGGTATGGTGATTAGTTAGTGAGTGAAACAATGCTTATATATAATGCCTTTATTACTGCTTGAAAACCAATATACACTCATACTACATATACATTCGTACCAAGTAAATTAATAAATACCGTTTATGAGTGGATAAAATAGTTACCCTCCCATAGAACTCGTTTTCTTTGGTGTCAGCATGTTAGAAAACCCAGTCAGGTAAGGAGGAACTCCTACCTGGATTGGGTATTTTAAACCTCAGGTGAGCGATTTCTCTATGAATTTTCAATGTTTCTCACCAAAAGCGAAGGTTTTAGCCAAAAAAAAAAAAAATCGAAAATTCCTCGGGACTGGGGGATGTCGGAGGTGCGGAAAACCTCGGGACGTGACGGGTTAATGGAATTATTTAATTTTCCCTCCCCCAGTACATACGAAACATCTCCCCTAGATTTACCGTACATAGTAAATTAAAAAGAGATCTTCCGTTAATAACAAAATAACTTCAGGTACTCGTACGTGAGGCCAGATGACAGAGAATGGGGCTCACGGTTGAAGGATGGCTCCTGGTCTGGTATGGCAGGCCAAGTATTAAGGGAGGTTAGTGTTTCAACATATTAGTATAAGCCAGTACAAATGAGAAAATAATCTTTTGGTATTATTGCCTTCAAAAGTTCCTCTCCTCCCCCTTCTGTTTAGTAACTCATAATCCTTAAGTAGTTTAGGTGAAACTGCATAAAGTCACCATAGTTTGTCTGGTTTGTTCAACAGATAGTTTTAATAATCAGATAGTTTTAATTACCCTAACTAATACAGTGTCATAAGTTACAGAAAAGCAGGAAGAGGATTGGAACTTTTGGAGATAAGAGTATATAGTCTAAAAGGCAGGATGGGATGAAAATGATTTGTTGTTCACATTCAACTAGAATCCCTATGAGATGAAGTGCAGTATCACGAGAGATGGAGATCAGTAACCCACATGTTAAAAATCTTGACTACAGTGACCTAGCCTCAGGCTCTTCACCTCTCAAAGTACGTGATGCATAGAACTGTTTATTACTGTTTCACATCAAATATAGACATTCACAGTCACCATAAAAGCTCCTCCAAATTTAGTGAAGTTCATCAACTCAGTAATAGTTAATACACTGTAGAGTTACTGCCTATTCACCTTGTCATGCAATTTTCCCAGATCTATAAATACCATACCCAGGTTATCATTAAACATCCAGTTCCATATTCACCAGTTAAATGCACTCTGTGAAAGCGTGACGAGTGAGCAAGCACCATGTTTTCACATTTTCTGTCTGATATATTATTTCTTCATGGTGGTAACTAACAATGAAAATTGTACTGGAACGAAAGACATTCACACACACACACACACACACACACACACACACACACACACACACACACACACACACACACACACACACACAAGATTTTCTCATAACAAGAGAAATGAGAACAGTACTAAGGGGAAACTACTCATCATGGAAAGAAGTGACTAGTGGAGTACCACAGGGCTCAGTGCTGGCACCAGTCATGTTTTTAGTGTATATAAATGATATAGACAGTAACACTGGAAATGAAAGCTATCTAAATATGTTTGCAGATAATGCAAAAATACAAAGGAGAATTACTAACACAGACTCTTGTAAAGAGCTACAAGAAGAATTAAATAAACTTCATGAATGGAGTAATACATGGCAAATGGAATTCAGTGTGGACAAATGTCATGTAATCAAGTTTGGTAAAAGTGGAAAGAGACCTGATTGGGATTATACGTTAGGAAATAAAACCCTACACACATCAGAAAGAGAGAAGGACCTAGGTGTGATTATCAATAACAGACTCTCACCGGCTGACTACATCAGTGAGAAGGTACGGAACATGAATACTGTACACTGCTTGCAAATATGACAATAGCATTCACATACATAAATGAAGACATGCTAAGAAGGATAGTAACATCATTCATCAGACCAACCCTGGATACCCTAGATACCAAGCTTAAGGGATCTAAGCTACGAAGAAAGACTAAATAAACTGAATCTACCAACACTACAGGAGAGAAGGAAAAAAGATGACATGATAAAGCTATATATATGCATATCAGGGAAGGAGAAAATAGACATAAATGATTACTTAACATTTGGGGAAGCATCAGCAAGAGGACATTGCAAAAAACTGCATAAGAAGAGAGGTGATAAAGACGTGAGGAAATTCAGTTTCCCAAACAGGGCAATTGATCAGTGGAATGCACTACCGAATGAAATAGTGTGTGCCAAAACAATTCACAAATTTAAGGATATGTACGATAAATATGGTTTAAGAAAGGGACAGTACGAGCTTGACTCATTCCTGTAAAGATAAAATTAGGTAACAACAATTAGGTAAGAACACACAGACACACACACACACACACACACACACACACAAGTAGTGGAAGCCAATATCATCTTCATCATGGCCTTCACAAAGTTCTTCACCGAACAATGTTTCAAATGAAGTGGAGGCATGAATGCCTTTAAAGGGTCAACAAAAGGTTTGTGAAGACAGCCTAACCTTCCAGCCATATCTTTCGGTTGCACTAGCCATTTGTTTTGTTCTTACCTAATTGTTCTTACCTAATTGTATCTTTACAGGAATGAGTCAAGCTCGTACTGTCCCGTGTCTTAAACCATATTTATCGTACATATCCTTAAATTTGTGAATTGTTTTGGCACACACTATTTCATTCGGTAGTGCATTCCATTGATCAATTGCTCTGTTTGGGAAACTGAATTTCCTTACGTCTTTATTACCTCTCTTCTTATGCAGTTTTTTGCAGTGTCCTCTTGCTGATGCTTCTCCATATGTTAAGTAATCAATTATGTCTATTTTCTCCTTTCCTGATATGCAATTATATAGCATTATCATGTCACCTCTTTTCCTTCTCTCCTGTAGTCTTGATAGATTCAGTTTATTTAGTCTTTCTTCGAAGCTTAGGTCCCTTAAGCTTGGTATCCATCTTGTAGCGGCCCTTTGAACTTTTTCAATCTTGTCTATATGCTTTTTGAGATGAGGACTCCAGACTACTGATGCATATTCCAGGGTTGGTCTAATGAATGATGTTATTATCCTTCTTAGCATGTCTTCATTTATGTATGTGAATGCTATTCTCATATTTGCAAGCATTGTATACATGTTCCGCACCTTCTCGCTGATGTGGTCAGCCGGAGATAGTCTGTTATTGATAATCACACCCAGGTCTTTCTCTCTTTCTGATGTGTATAAGGTTTTATTTCCTAACTTATAATCCCAATCAGGTCTTTTTCCACTTTTACCAAACTTGATTACATGACACTTGTCCACATTGAATTCCATTTGCCATGTACTACTCCATTCATGAAGTTTATTTAATTCTTCTTGTAGCTCTTTACAAGAGTCTGTGTTAGTAATTCTCCTTTGTATTTTTGCATCATCTGCAAACACATTCAGATAGCTCTCATTTCCAGTGTTACCGTTTTATCATTTATATACACTAAAAACATGATTGGTGCCAGCAGTGAACCCTGTGGTACTCCACTAGTCACTTCTTTCCATGATGAGTAGTTTCCTCTTAGTACTGTCCTCATTTCTCTTTTTATGAGAAAGTCTTGCATCCAACAAAACAGTTTGCCTCGAATTCCTCCTTGATGGTACAGTTTCCATAAAAGTCTTTGGTGTGGTACTGTGTCAAAAGCTTTCTTGAAATCTAAATAGATACTGTCCACCCATCCTTCCCTTTCCTGTATTGTGTTTGTTACTCTGTCATAGCAGCTCAACAGATTAGTAACACATGATTTTCCTTTTCTGAAACCAAAATGTCTTTCTGTTATCATACTGTGTTCTTCTAGATGATTTACCCAAGCTTTTCTTATAAGTTTTTCTAATACCTTGCTTACAACACTGGTCAGTGATACTGGTCGGTAGTTGAGTGGATTTTTTCTATTTCCTTTCTTGAATTAGGGGACAATATTTGCTTTTTTCCAATTATCTGGTAGTTTACCTTGACTCAAGGATTTCTTGAAAATTAAAAAATGGTTTACTTAACTCCTTTCCACATTCTCGTTATACCCAACATGAAATTTCATCAGGACCACTTGCTTTTCCTCTGTCTAATCTACTTAACTCCTCCTGTATTACTTTTTCTGCTATTTGTATATCTGGTAGTATGTGTGGACATGCGTGTTCCACATAGTCCCTCTCAAAATTTTTTTCTTCTGTAAAAACTAATTAGAAATTCTTATTTAGTGCTTCACAAATATCTTTCTCTTGTGTATAAGTGATTCCCTCGTCCGTAATGGATTGTATTATATCTTTTACTTTAGTTTTGCTTCTGATATAGCTGTAAAACAGCTTTGGTTGATCACTACTTTTATTTATTATATCCTCCTCAAACTGTTTTTGGGCTTCCCTCCTTATTCTTGTATAGTCATTTCTTGCCTGTTTGTAATTATTATACGCCCTATCACTATTGTGTCTTCTGTATCTATTCCACAACAAATCTCTTCTTTCTTTTGATTTTTTACATTCTGTATTGAACCATTTCTGTATTTTCTTATCTGCTTCTTCGTGCTGTGGGATGTACTTCTGGACTCCTATTTCATAAAATTCACAAATTTTTTTATATACAGCATTTAAATCTTGTCCTATAAGCTCATTTTCCCAATCAACTTCTAAGAAATACTTCTTTAGGTCTTGATAATTTCCCTTTTTATAGTTTAGGCTCTTTTTGTAACTATCATTGCCGTTTACTATGTCATATGCTATCCTGAAATTATAATTTAGTACAGCATGATCGCTTTTGCCGAGTGGAGGGTGATATATTAAACTGTCAATATCATTTTCTTGCCTTGTAAATATTAGATCTAGCACTGAAGGTACATCAAGTCCTCTTTTTCTGGTGGTTTCCCTCACATGTTGCGTTAAGAAAAACTCTTGTACGAGATCCAGGAGCTTTTGGTCCCAACAGCTTTCTTGGCTATTTATATCTAGAGTATTCCAATTTATATTTGTATTGAAGTCCCCAGTTAGTATAATTCTTTCCGATTTCTCTTCCATTTTATGTAGCAATGATCTAACACTCTGAATTGTACTCTCTGCCAGGTCCTCATATTCGTCTCTTTCCCATGTGTTTGATCTGGGTGGCATTTACAAATTGGCTACAATTACTTTACTTTCAGATGCGTCGATCTCTACTGCAATCATTTCTACTTGTGATGGTATATCTAGGTTTATTTCCTTGACTTTTAGATTTTTCTTAGTTAATATTATAATTCCTCCTCCTTTTTTTTAATATCTGTCTCTTCTCCATTCCTCTAAGTTTAGTATGTCATTTGATATCCTTGGTATTAATTTTGTTTCAGTTAGGCATATTATTTGTGGTTCATTTTCTCTGACATAATCATTCATCTCTAGTAATTTAGATACCATTCCATCCACAATTGAGTACATCAATTTTATCATCTTGTTTATGTACTTGTCATGACATGGTTCTACTACCTTCCTCCTTTTTCTTCCATCCTGTTTGTGTACCACTTTCGTACCTGCAATCCTATTACTTTGTAAAAAAAATAAAAAATTCTTCTCCTCTTCTGATCTTCCCTCATTTTTTGTTTTTGCTTCCTCCCTTTTCTCTTTCAGTAATTCCAGTTCCTCTTGTGTTAGGCATCTTTTTATCCATACATTTTTGAACTCCTCTTTTTCCTTACGATCCTTTGCATTTTTTTAGTATCTCTTCAACAGTGTTTACACTCTGGAAAGTCACCTTTAGAGGTCTTGTCTTGCTTTTCTCGTATTTCCCTAACCTTTTGTGTCCCTCTATGTCTTTACTACAGATTTCCTCTGATACTTCTTTCAGTAAGCTCATTACATTTGCCATCTCCTTTTTGTCTCTTGTGATCTTATTTTTAACTTCTTCTTCTTCTATACCAGTGATTACTATTGATTTGTTTATCTCTAGTGAATCTCTAACTAACTTTGGATTGTTTTGGATTATTCTTTTCACCTCCTTTTTAATGCTTTTTTCCTCCACCCTTGTTTCTAAGTCTTTCTTTACTTTCACCATTTCAGCATACGTGGTTTCTACATCATTTTTGTAGCTTTGCACAGCTTCATTCACTTGTGTTATCTTCTCCTCAATATCACTGCTCTGGTCAATAAGACTGCTAACTTGCCTAATTGTCTCTGTGTCATTTTTTAACTCTTCCATAACACTCTCGTGATTGACTACTGTACTTACCATTTCACTCATTTTCTTCCTAAGTGTACTCAATTCCACTGTTAGTTCACTGATGGTTGTGTCTTTCTTATTGGCCTCCCTTCCTAGTTTTTCTATTTCTTACTTTTGCAAGTGCATCTGCTTCTTTATTTCATCAATTTCATTTTTGAAAGCCATTTCTAGTTTGTTTACACGTTCAACCAGTCTATTGTGAGTCTCTACTTCAACCAGTTCTTGGTAGAAATCATCATTTTGCTTTTTACCTTTATCCCTTTTCTTTTCCAAATTTGTTTTACTGAAGTATGCATCCATTTTGCAATACTTAAAGTGCAAAGCATGTACTTACAATCTCCGTGTTGTTGTAGTCTAAACAAACCTCAGAGATGACTCAGCGTATTCTTTCGTCTTGGTTCTATTTCCTGTTCGAACAAGTCTTGTTTAACCCCTTAACCGCGGGGCGTCACTTTCGTGACGCTCGGCTACAATGGATCATACCGCGGGGCATCACTTTTGTGATTCTGTGTTATTTTGAATTATCCCGGGCTCTCAAGTGGTGGCTTGTATCATATATCAGTACTGCCAATGTCCAACACTAGTCAGCACTCCAAATCTCATCTGTACTCCCATCCATTGTTGACATTTTAGCTATTTTAACCCCTTCCTGACTCCCCTCCCTACCTGCCCTCCATTACCCTCTCCTCTCACCTCCCACGCCGCGCTGCGCTACGGAAATTTCCCCCTTCTCTTTCCACAGATTTCATCCATTGAAATAAGCCCTATGCCCTATATTTTTACCCAATAATATTTACAAAAAAAAAAAGGTAAGTGATAGTGTTATACTCCAGAAATTGCCTAATTATCACCTGACAACACCTCACGTGCATTCATTCGCTACATTACCACGGTAATTTCCCCTTTGATTTATGCCTTGTAATCGATGTCTGTAATAAAAATATATATCAGAAAGGAAGGGAGAATCCTAATTGACATTTACAGTCACCTGGAACTACCTATTTCTATATTTATTGCCGAGATTTTCTACCTATAAAAAATTAGCATGTAAGTTAGCAGCAGTAAGCCTAAAGTGTCATTGTCAACCCTTCCCTTCTCAGATAATTTACCCCCTTCTTGACTCCCCTCCCTACTTGCCCTCCATTACCCTCTCCTCTCACCTCTCACGCCGCGCTGCGCTACGGAAATTTCCCTCTTCTTTTTCCACAGATTTCATCCATTGAAATAAGTCCTATGCCCAATATTTTTACCCAATAATATATACCAAAAAAAAAAACAGGTAAGTGATAGTGTTATACTCCTGAAATTGCCCAATTATCACCTGACAAAACCTCACGTGCATTCATTCGCTACATTACCACGGTAATTTCCCCTTTGATTTATGCCTTGTAATCGATGTCTGTAATAAAAATATATATCAGAAAGGAAGGGAGAATCCTAATTGACATTTACATTCACCTGGAAGTACCTATTTCTTTATTTATTGCCGAGATTTTCTACCTATAAAAAATTAGCCTGTAAGTTAGCAGCAGTCAGCCTAAAGTGTCATTGTCAACCCTTCCCTTCTCAGATAAGCCGCGGCATTTAGTTCCTTGTCCTCCACTGCAGAGACAACATGTCGCACTCGCGCCCCGCCATTCCTGCGGCTTCTGCGCCCATTGCAAAGGGCCCCGTGACCTCTACCCCCAAGAAAAGTGTTGAGGCAAGCAGGAAAGGCCTCAGTGACTCTGCAGTGGCACGAGAACTTGCTGAATTGTCGATGATAATAATGGACAGCGATTTTGACTATTCCGGTGAATCGTGTGATGAGCCGGGTGAACTTATCGCGCCAGAAACAGCGACAACAAGTGCTCCTACCAGTGAATCTGTGTGTAGCTCCAAGGGAAAGGAGCCTTTAGTGCAGGAAGGAAAAGAATTTGGGAAGGGAGTGAAAAGGCGGCGTGTTAGCCCCAGAACAATGCCCCCACGTGACCCAGCCCGCCATGAGTCACGAGATCATTCACCTCCCCGTTCCCCAAGCCCCGCTTTACTCATCTCGTCATCATCATCGGCTGAGTTATCTCCGGAGTCTTCGTCGTCGGAGTCACCACCAGCATCAACAGTGAAGGCCGGCCGTAGAG
The DNA here is from genome assembly GCF_032717465.1 of Coenobita brevimanus. Lineage (NCBI taxonomy): Eukaryota > Metazoa > Arthropoda > Malacostraca > Decapoda > Coenobitidae > Coenobita > Coenobita brevimanus. Next base: position 31,055,846 of record NC_136999.1, on the reverse strand, counting down.
GTAGAGGTAGATCTAAGAGAGTGAGAAGTAGTGTAGCTAGTAGGGTAAGGGCTGCTAGTGCTGTACGGCAACCTAGGGTCAGTGCGAGTGACCTTGACCGTGATAAGCCTCCCTCTCAGCCAACCTCCACCACCACCACCACCACCATCCCTCCACCGCCACGCCAGGGAATCCTGGACGCCTTCGCGTGGACGGAAGGGTCAGATTTTGTCCCTGAAAACCTGGTTTTCGATGAGAGCTCGTCAGGAGTTCAGCCTGCCTTCACTATGGACGAAAATGCTGAGTGTGTCGACTACCTTTTGGCCTTCCTAGATGACGAAGTCATGCAGCACATATGTGATGAGACTAACAGGTTCGAATCACAACGTGCTGCTAGTGGTACAGGTGCAGCCAAGATGCAACAGTGGACCATGCTGGGAGTGCAGGAGCTGTATGTGTTCTTTGCCCTCATGCTTCTTATGCCACACTCCAAGAAGCATGAGTTGGAAGAATACTGGTCCATGGACCCCTTACTACCCTCACCGACCTTCAACAAGTACATGGCCAGAGATCGCTTCCGGAACATCATGGGAAACCTGCACTTTGCCGATAATGATGTACCTTCCCAAACCGACCCACTCTGGAAGATCCGGGAGATTCTGAACAGAATGAAGGATAAGTTCATGTCATTCTTCCACCCATTTCAGAAGGTTGTCATTGATGAGTCCTTGGTTCTGTTCAGAGGACGTCTTCGGTTTGTCCAGTACATTCCAAGCAAACGCCATCGCTTTGGAATTAAGTTCTTTGTACTGTGCGACTGTAAGACGGGGTACATCCTTGACTTCGTCATCTATTCAGCCAGCACTGTCGATCTCGATAAAACACACCCCCTTGGCTTCTCAGGCTGTGTAGTGAAAGTGCTCCTAGAAAAGTATTTTGGTGGGAATCATGTGCTGTCTACAGACAACTACTATACAGCACCGAAACTTGCCAAATACCTTTCTGAGCACGGCATTGGCTCCTGCGGCACTGTCAAAAGTAATCGTGCCAACTTCCCCAAATTCCCAGAGGCAGGAAACTCGCAGCGAGGAGACGTGCACCTACGCAAGTCTGAGAAGATGCTGGCAATACGGTGGCATGACAAGAGAGTCGTGCACATGCTCACCACCGTACATAAGGGGGAGATGAGAGACAGTGGGAAGGTCGACCGTAGGACAGGCGAACCTGTGATGAAACCTGATGCTGTGTTGGACTATAATATAAACATGCGGCTGGTGGACAAGTCCGACATGATGATTGGTGAGATCGACTGCCTCAGGAAGAATACTAGGTGGTACAGGAAAGTTTTTCTGCATCTCATAGATATGACGATGCTGAACGCCTTCATCCTGTACAAGATGAAGGTAAAGCCACCCAAGTCCTTCTCCCTGAGGTTGTTCGGCAGGACTTGTGTCCAGCAGCTGCTGGAAAAATATGGTAAGGTGCAAGCAGCAACTCCAAGGCGCCATCCAGTTACACTTCCCGACCGACTTGAGCAGAGGGCGTATATGGATCGGCACAGACTTGAGCTAATGCCTGCCACAGGGAAAAGGAAGGCTGCGATTCGCAGGTGTCAGGTATGTGCGCATACCACACGCCGCACACCTGAGCATAAACGCACCTCTTGGCAGTGCGCTGAATGCCAGGTTTCCCTCTGTGTAACCTGCTTCTTCGATTATCACAGCCAGAAGCAGTTCTAACAGTGCAAGTGTGGAAGCAGAATTATTTGGAAATAATGTGTAAATAATGTGTAAATAGCAGGTGAAAGCAATGGATGTTCAGTTGATATGATTGAACAGTGTACTATAGTTTCATCTTACTGAAAGTGACAGTGAATAACATATTGTAAGTAAAATAGAAGGGTAAATATTGAAAATAGAATAGAAAATGTAAATAGTAATGTAAGTAATTAGTAATATAAGAATATGAGTACAAATAATTTATGTTATAACAGTGAGAGTGAATCCGTGGCTCTCTACGTATTTTACTGACTGAAAAATAGAATGACTTCAGTGACAATAAAATAATATGACTGAATGAAACTTATGGAGAAAGACTCCAGATATATATAAGTGTGATATAGTAATAGAAATATAAAGTGTGAGGGGTTTTATGAATAATAAATGACAGAATGCCTAGAGCAAACTAGCGCAAGTGCGGCGATCAGACGCGCTCGTAATTTCCATTGCTTTCACACTGTTTTTTTTTTTGGTATGGATCCCAAACTACTTGAAAATGGTAGAATAGTGTTTATAGTGTTTGTATCTGGCTGTGGTAATCATATAACGGGTTGTCGGGAAGTGTAAAGTGGAGACTTCGTTACCCTACTTCAGAGGTCTCCACAAGTCCTACGGAAACAGACGAAGGCTCAACAATCATTCCAGGAGAAAGCTGAAGGTATGTGCTATAAGCATATATTATTTTATTATTCTAGGACTAATAACTGATTTTTAGCAAATATTTTTTGAGAGTCTGTCGGAGCCCAAATAACCCCGCGGGACACGCAAGTAATTGGTAAACAAGCCCGCGGTGTAGGGGTTAAACTTTCTTTTTTTTTCCTTTTAATAATGAACAATCATTTAGTCTAACCTGGTACTGAGCTTGACTCATACAATGATACTATTTAGGTAATGCCACTGGCCATGATGATTTGGTACGGAGCACCAGTGTCCCACGTCCGCCTAGATTGAATCCCTCTGTGTGTGTGTAATGCTTCGCGTTTGCTCGGCTGTTACATAAACAAAGAGAACACATGTGCTTTGTTTAACCCTGCTGAAGTCCTAGAAGCAAGCAGATCACCTTCAGGCCCCGACAGATGTTCCATTGATGTGTTTTGTGATCAACAGCAGTAAACAAAGTACTCACAGTTTCATAGCTTTCATTCATTCCATGGGTATGCACATTTTTCTTTAAATCCAAGGAAGAAGGAACCAAGGGCCAAGACCCACAAACCATTCCTTCCATGAAAAAACAAAAACAATAAAATGGAGAGCCAAATTCAAGATCCGTTCATTTTGAGATGCTTGGACACACTGTGTTTGAAAGACTGAAAATCATAGGAAGTAGGAAATACAGACAGAGGGAGACAGATCCAGAGTTGACCTGTTGCATGAACGAAGGACTGGGAGTAACATTTAACTCTTGCATTAGAGAGTTGGACAGAAAAGAGATGAGAGTTTGTTGCTAGACGGGTGCTATGCACCCGTTGTAGAGGTGGAGGAATGCATGCAGACAGTTCAGAGGAGCAGTGACCATTCAAGTAGCAATAGAAAAGAGATAAAGATGCAGCAGTGTGGCGAAGAGACAGATGTTGAAGGGAGCCAGTAAGTGGAGGAGAATTAACCCGAGACGTCCCGTCAACGTATGGATATGTTGCAACATTTTGCATTTGCCGGTCCCGTCGACGTACTGGTACGTTTTGCAATTGCATGTTGCATAATTTCCACAATTTTCAAAATTCGCGCGAGATTTTTGGTACATAGCATCGCACGACCTTCCCCTACCTGCCACCAGGCAGGGACACTCAGCCACCCCGCGCGACCCGCGCTCACCTGTGGCTTGGTCACTCACCTGTTAGCAACGGTCCTGCTCAGACATGGCGCATAGAGGTCTCTTGGAGGAGGAAATTAAAGCCACCCTAGATGCCTTTACTGGTGATAGTGATTTACCACTCGATGACGAGGAGATGGAGAAAGATTATGTCCAACTAGAGGATGTGGAAAGCAGCAGCAGTGATGAGGAAGTCCCGTCCCCCAGGAAGCGGCACTACGTGACTTATTGTGCTGCAGGAGAGGGTCAGGCTGCACAAAAATAACGTGCAAGATCCTCTAGCCAGCCCCTACGTGACGTGGAGCCCGCTTTTGAGGACGAGGATGAGGACAAGGACAAGGACAGAGCCATGGAACGTGCTGCCACATAGAATGGCCGTGAGGTTATTACTCATCGCGGCCCAGAGCGCACACCACATCGTTCTAACAGGTATGGGCCTAGCGTTTTGTTTGGGGTTGGTGGAAGTGGCGTTGAGGGAGTGGGGAGTGAAAGGGAAAGTATTGGGAGGAGTGTGGAAAGTGAGAGTGGCGGGAGTGAGTCACATGGTGGTGTGAGGCGGCAGGGAGTCTCACGTGGGGCAGTGAGGGTGGGTGGTGAATCACGCGGTATGGTGATGGAGCAGGGAGGTGAGGAGGGGCCACTCCCCAGCACATCTTATGCTCCCCAATATTCACGGGCTTCCTCCCCACAGCCCCCTGATGTTCCCCAAGGCTGTAAGAGTAAGGGAAAGGGGAAGGGTAAAGGCCGAGGGAAGAGGAGTGCGAGTCAGGAAGACCTACGCACTCCTCCTCCCCAACCTCCCCCACCATCATTTCCTCCCCACCGTGATGAAGGCGAGGATGGGGACGATCGGGACGAGGATTTTGTGGCATGGAATTGGGAGGATGGAAGTGATTTTACTCCCCTCATTCACCCATTCACTGAGCAGGGGCGTGCTCGATGCATTGCTCCCAGTATTCACCCTAATTCAACCAGGCTGGATTTTTTTCATCTTTTCTTCAGTGAGGGTTTTGTGGAGGAAATAGTGGATCAAACAAACTGGTTCACTAACAGCCAGCACCGTGAGAGTGAAAGACAGGACACAAGGAGCAGGCATTCTATCCTCTATGATTACCCAGTCTCCCTTGCAGAAATGTTTTCGTTTTTGGCCTTGGTACTTTTGATGGGTACTGTACAAAAGAACCGAATTCCTGCATACTGGACAAGGGACCCTATTTTGCTTACACCAATATTTGGCCAAGTAATGAGCCGCAATCGGTTTCAGCAAATTCTAAGCCGCCTCCATTTCTATGATGCTGATGATCCTGCAAATGCTAATGACACAGACAAGATGAGGCAAATTAGGTTGGTTTTTGATCATCTAAGGCAGACATTCCGTTCCTCATTTTATCCCTATAGAGACCTCGTCATAGACGAGAGTCTCGTGTTGTGGAGAGGCAATATTTCATTTCGGCAGTACATACCGAGCAAAAGGCACCGTTTTGGGCTCAAGAGCTTTGTTATGTGTGACTGTAGGACTGGTTATGTGCAAGACATAGTCTTGTACACCAGTGCACAGACAGACATAATAGAAGATCGGAGTATTGGTCTGTCTGGAGCAGTGGTAAAGACAATGATAGAAAACTATCATCATGGTCACGTACTTTATCTTGACAATTGGTACACTAGCCCTTTTCTCGTTCGTTATCTACACAGGCATGACACGGGGATCTGTGGGACCGTCAAGGTGAACCGGCATCACATGGTCAAGGTGGGGCGGAAACTTGACAGAAATGAGGTGGTCTTTTTCCAGGCCAACAATATCCTTGCAATAGTGTGGAACCACAATAGAGAAGTCTGCCTCTTGTCCACGGTTCACCGCCCCTTGATGCACCGTGCAGAGTCGATAGATTGTACCAGACACCACAGATCAGGCCTGGCACATTAATAGGAGATGAATAACTGCGATGTGCATCCTCTTGTTGTTTGGGGTAGCTGGCTTGCCGATGATCATTCTGTGTCGCTTGCTGGTATTTCCCTCATTCCCTCTTCTCCCCCCATATTCACTCATAGCACACTTGTATATTGGTATACCTTCACAAACTGTGTATTAATGAATAGCTTGGAGGTTAAATAAAGTCTGGTGTAACAAAATAATCTCTGACTATTTAAACACTATTATACAGTTACGTACAAGGGGTTACACAGTATAAGTCTGAGTGCTATATGAGTACGTCTTAGTATCCCCACTCCCTGGCTATTACTGCCGGCTCTAAGCTCTCAGTGGGGCGTGGGAAAGAAACTGACAGTGCATCGAATGTTCGATGCTGATGCCTGTGAGGCAAGCTATGTGATGCTATGTTGCTATGTGAATCTTGAAATATGGTAAAAGTAAGTCTGACATAAGTTATGATATATATACATATACATTGCAGGTAGATAAGATAATAGATAATGAAAAATATAGTTAATAATTATATATGATAGCAAAAATATGGATACAACTAGTACATTGCTCGGCCACATAAACTAGGACTGTCCTCAGGCAGGCAAAACTGAAATAGGACTGTGATAATATATTCCTACAATCTAGCTAACCTGTCGTGGGGCAGGAGTTGGTGGAACAACTTCTAGTCCTGACGCCTCACGTATGTCGTGAAGGTGATCTTCTAGACGCTTGAGACACCAACAAAAGACACAGACAGTGATTAATAATGCCACGACAGAGACAGAAATTGTGGGGTACAACACATGAGGGTGGATGAGTGAAGGGACAGAGGACATAAGGACATCACTGTTATTCAAGTAGGACAACACCTTCAAACGTACAGACACCACAGTTAGATTTTCAGGATGAACATCAAAGGACGAGGACAGTGGAACCAAAGAACTAGGTAGAACTGCCTGGAAACCAAGATGTTGCCTGTTAGGAAGGGTAGAGATCGCTGATGAACGAACTTCGCATGAATCAGGAGCGACATAGTAGCCTTCCGCAATGACATGGTTACTATGGCGAGAACACACTAGAGTAACACTCGCAGGTTCTGTGAAGTAGAGGAACTGATTACCACCAACGTGAGCATGGTAGACCAGCCAGTCAGGGCTCACAGGTTCAAACTGACAGAATTAATGGATCAGGTCCGAGTGATTCCGCACTACTGCTAGTTCACAAGGTGCTGACCTTGATGGCAACAGAGCAAACAAGTAAGCAGGACAAACGTGAACATGCAAATAACTTGACTTACAGGAGGTCAATACGGTTTGGCTAGTGAACGCAACCAACATGTAATCATCTGCCACAAGAAACATATCTGACTGGGAAACAAGATTGAGCAATGAATCATTGACATGCATCGGAAAGGGAGTGACACTGTAAGCTGAGTAAGTTACATCTGATTTCAAGGGAATGTGAACCAGTATTTGTGAGTCAGTGAGGGTTGCTTCCAACAAGGGGTAATACAATTCTAAGTGACTACCCTCAGAGAGTGGGGTCAAACTGAAATTAGCACGTGCAAATTGAGTAGTGGACCTCAAATGATCTAGTGGTCGTAGTTCTGCATTAACACGGCCAAGCCCGGCATTGACAAGGGAGGTGATTATTGTGGAACACCGCTTCTGTAGTAAGGAAATGTCTGAATCTAACTATGCAAGGTACTGAGTGAGAAGGAACAAGTTCTCAAAAGTGGCAACCTGAGATTCAAGACTATGAAAACGGGTTGTTAGTACATTAGTATGATCAACAACAGTGTTAAGGTGAGTCCTAAATTTCACAAACTCAGCATGCTCATAAGTGAGAAGCCTATTCTGTGATTCGACTTCCTGAGCTATCACATTCAGTCTCTCGCCTAATGCACATACATCAGATGCCTGAGCGGTGCCGAAGAGCTTGTTGAGGACCAGCCCACCCAGGTTGACTAATCCTCAACGTTGATGGAAGGATGCAGATTTATGACCAGCATCAATAGAGTTGGTGGGGAACTGGTTGGACAGGTCAAGGATTCGGTCACGAAGTGTGTCCATTCTCTCAACAGCAAGATGAAGAGAAGTGGCTAGCGGTGGATCCAGGGCACTAACATTCGTGGACTCCATGGTGAGGAGGGGTTCAAAGAACCCTCGTAAATCATCTAAATGTTGGGCCAGGATAGGTATCGTGCCGAGACCTGACCCATGGGGGATATGTCGTATTTGATGTTGACCACATCCTCCACAATCAGAACGGAGCCCTCTGGAGCCACCAGCGCACCAGGACACACCACACTGGGCAAAGGGAACCCCTGGGCAGACACAAGAAGTCCAAGGCAGAGAAGTGTAGTTATCATGATTTCTTGCAAAAGGTACAATTGAATAATACAGGGTACAATGCAGATACATAAGAATGATTTACACATGGTTAGCGGCGGAACGTAACTTACTCCAGTAATCATCAACGCTCGATGACGATCGAGAAGGATTTGATGGAGGTCGGGAGGAGGAATCAGTGTCCGCTGATGGAACAGGGAAATCACCGCAAACTTTCTTACAATTGTCACTGTGTACAACTTGCTCAGCACCGGAATGCAACTCCCGAACACGCAATTTGTTTCCAAGCTCCTCCTGAATGACACGCAGTGGGCCAGAGAAACGTGGAGAGAGCTCTGAAGAACGGTCTGGTTCAGCCACAAACACCAATTCACCAGAAACAATACCATTGGCTGCGCGTGTTGGTGCTGGCGATCTACCATCAACTGACGAGAGGCGTCCAGGGTATTATGGACCCTACCAAAAATGTCCTGGCTAACAGCCATGTGTACCTTGGCATAATTATCAACATTATACACAGGACTGGGATGCTGCAGAAGGAGAGTATACGGGAGCCGCTTGTCCTCACCAAACAGAACAAAGTAAGGTGACTCTCCTATGGAGGCATTAATGGAACTGTTGATGGCACAGGCTATCTGAGGAATCCATTCGTCCCAAGACGAGTGGCAACATTGAACCACATGACGAAGAGCCTCCAGAATCTTCCTGTTAGCTCTTTCGACTAAGCCATTAGAAGCAGGATGATGGGTCACTACATAAGTCTGGGCAATGTTGAACTGGGAGCAAATTTCACTCATTAATTCATTTCGGAACTCCGTACCATTGTCTGATAGCAAGACCTTGGGAGTCGTAAAAGGGTGAAACAGATGCTTGACCAGAGCACGGGCCACCAAGAAGGCAGACTTGTCCGGCAGTGGAGCTAAAACTACATATCTACTGAAGTGATCTACACACACACCAATAAGTGGTACGCCATGCCACTATCACTACGAGGGAGCTTAAGAGTGTCAATACCAACCGTGTCCCATGGTTTAGCAGGTGCAGGATATGACAACATTGGTGCAGGAGGTCCAGTTGAGCCCTTGTGCTGAGCACATGACAAACAGCGTTGAATGTAGGCCTTAATGTCGGAGTGCATGGTAGGCCAGTAGAAATGCCTACGAGCCTGTAGCAAACAACGTTCCACTCCAGGATGACCTGCCTGAGGAGAGTCATGTTCAAGAACCAACACATCCTGGATCAGCTCTGAAGGAACAACGCCTTGGATGACATCAGAATCTAAATGTCACACTAAGACACCATCTATTAAGTCATAATCAGATAACGATCCAGGAACATCCCTATCAGTAAGTGGATCACCTGACTCGAGAGCGCATACAACACGAGACCACTTGGAATCACTCCTCTGAGCAGACCGAATCCTGTCTAGAGAGAATGTGGACAGAACTATGTCTGCCACAGCTGCAACAACAGGAACATTCTTTGACAGTGCATCAGCCACGACGTTCACCTTTCCAGTTAGGTATCGTATGTCAGGATGGTAGTCCTGAATGATCAAGAACCACCTAGCTAGTCTGCCAGACAGATTGCAACCCTTGAAGAGATCAGTAAGGGCCTTGTGATCTGTGTAAACTGTGATGTCATACCCAAAGATGATATCATGGAAGTGTTTAAGAGCCCACACGACACCTAAGGCTTCCAAATGCGTCACGGAGTAGCATGTTTCAGCATCATTAAGAATTCTACTTGCATAAGCTATTGGCTTGTACATGCCAGACGCATCACACTGGGTCAGAACAGCTCCAAGACCTATGCCAGAAGCATCAGTAAAGATAGTGAATTGCTTGTTAAAGTCTGGGAATGAGAGGATAGGGGCAGAGATCAAGGCTGCCTTTAAATCAGTGAAGGCCCTCTCCTGATCAGGTCCCCAGACAAAGGGAACCTCTTTCTTTAAAAGTCAAGTGAGAGGAGAGACCATGTTTGCATACCCTCGAATGAACCTTCGATAGTACCCTGATAATCCGAGGAAGCTACGCACTACTGTGACTGAGGTAGGTGTAGGAAAGTCTCGGATAGCTGCGACTTTGTCATCAGCCATCCAGATACCTCTGGCATCAACAACATGACCTAGGAAAGACAATTCCTTCTTCAAAAACTTACATTTGGAGAACTTAACCTTTAAACCAGCCTCCTTGAGTCTGGCAAAGACTTGTTGGAGCTTCCTCAGATGTTCAGGTACATCCTTGCTAACGGCCACTACATCATCTAAGTAGGCAAACACTGTGTTCCCTAAGAGTCCCCTAAATACCTCATTGATTAACATCGGGAAACACAAAGGCGCATTACGAAGGCCAAAGGGTAACCTCACGAACTCGTAATGCCCATCAGGTGTGCTGAAGGCTGTAAGAGGGCAAGAGTCCACATGCAGAGGGACTTGCCAGTATCCCGAGAGAAAATCCAAAGAGGAGAACACCTTGTTATTCTCCCCCAAACTCTGCAACAGATCGGTCAAATGAGGTAGAGGATACTGATCTGGGACCATTTCTGCATTTAGGCGGCAATAACCTATAACTGGTCTCATGGTACCATCCTTCTTTGGCACCAGAAACAGTGGTGCATTCCAAGGAGAAGTCGAATCTCGGACTATGCCTGACTCAATCATCTCCTTAACCCGCCCCATCTCGTCGACGTATGGGTACGTTGCAACGATTTGCATTTGCCAGTCCAGGCGACGTACCAGTACGTCGTGCAATTGCAAGGTCCCTAATTTGCACAATTTTCAATTTTTGCGCGTGATTTTTCGTATGTATACACGGGACACCTTCCTCTATTCCTCTACAAGATGCCAAGCAGGGACAATGCCTTACACCGCATAACCTCCCCCCTCCCCCTCTCACGCCATTGTCTCGGCAATTCACCTGTTACCAGTGACCTGGCTAGTAAAGATATTCAGGGCCAGAGTGATTCCCCAATCGATGACAATGTGGAGGACAATGTTTACATAGCATTAGAAGAAGAAACAGCCAGAAATAATGATCAGGTAATGTGGCAAAAAAAGGTCAGGTATGGTGATTAGTTAGTGAGTGAAACAATGCTTATAATGCCTTTATTACTGCTTGAAAACCAATATACGCTCATACTACATATACATTCGTACCAAGTAAATAAATAAATACCGTTTATGAGTGGATAAAATAGTTACCCTCCCATAGAACTCATTTTCTTTGGTGCCAGCATGTTAGAAAACCCAGTCAGGTAAGGAGGAACTCCTACCTGGATTGGGTATTTTAAACTTCAGGTGAGCGATTTCTCTATGAATTTTCGATGTTTCTCACCAAAAGCGAAGGTTTTAGCCAAAAAAAAAAATTTCAAAAATACCTTGGGACTGGAGGATGTCAGAGGTGCGGAAAACCTCGGGACGTGACGGGTTAACCAATTTGTCAGCCACCTGTCTCTGAGAATGGGGAAGGCAATATGCAGGCACATCAATAGGATTAGTACCTGGCTTTGGAAACTCCCTGTACTGTTGTTTGCAGATGATACTGTGTTGTTGAGTAAAGACGAAGGGGAGCTGCAAGGCTTGGTGGATGAGTTCGGAAGAGTGTGTATAAAACGGAATCTAAAGGTGAATGTAGGGAAGAATAAAGTGATGGTCTTTGAGAGAGATGAAGTCAGTGAATGTACAGCGAATGTACAGCGTATCGGTACATTGTCTTGAAGTACAGTTAAACCTTGCAAGAGAGAAGGTTGTATACCGGAAGGGTTAGCGTTATTGGTTTGACTCATGATGCTAAATTGTGTATTGGAAGGGTTATATACTTTACCACTACGTGTAGAACTAGGTGAGAGAGTTAACTTGGACTGATATGAGAATTTGTTTGTCTCCCCACCGTTACTATCAGAGGAAAACGCGGTAGTCGGCTCGCTAAAGAAAAAGGGGGAGTTGCGGAGTGACTCACTTGTTTGCTCACCCGGATTTATGGTTAACTCTGAACGGAACGGAACTGAGCTATGACTACTATTCTCTTCCTTAACACGCAAGGACTTTTTACTGAAAGGTAACATGCAATTGAACACTAACACACTGACACATGAACATGGATCTATGTAGTTCACATATGACTTAAATTATACACATGTTATGTACACATAAATTTCACAAATCACATTTGCAAAATTTGTGTTCCACCAACCCTACCTCAGAGAGTATTACTCTAACTAACTATACAGTAGAGAGGTTGATTGAAGACTGAAGATCCATGCGCCCTTGCATGCCCCTTTTAAGAAGAGTCTATGCAGGATGTTGTAGAAGAAACAATTCACCACACCGGCAGGAATGCACTCGCCAGGTTCTGAGAAGAATTGTGAATTCGCTCGCCACCCGCCCAGCCATAAGAAGAATCTTGAATACGCTCCACCCAGACGCTCTCCACGTGACGCATCCAGCAGCTAGTTGAGAATCTTCTTAGATGTCGTCGCACCCCGGGACCACAGGCCGCAGCTGAGAAGGTTTGTGAGAGACACCACTACTCGCTGATCAAGCGCTGAGCCCAGAGGGTTGGGGTGAATATGCTTGGTGAAAGTGAGGTGAGAATACGGTGCTAAATGAATCATAAAAGACTCAATAAAAATACGGATACCACCGAGCCAGGGAGTTAATGGGATAGGGATGGGAGGAAGGAGGGCAACAACGTTGTGGGTAAATCCGGAAACTCACAAGACGACACACTAAGGGAGACTAAACTGTTGAGGCACGTAGGAACACCGCTGCACATCAATTTATGTACCAGACACCACAGATCAGGCCTGGCACATTTGTAGGAGATGAATAACTGCGATGTGCGTCCTCTCGTTGTTTGAGGTAGCTGGCTTGCCGATGATCATTCTGTGTCGCTTGCTGGTATTTCCCTCATTTCCCTCTCCTCCCTTATTCACTCATAGCACACTTGTATATTGATGTACCTTCACAAACTGTGTATTAATGAATAGCTTGGAGGTTAAATAAAGTCTGGTGTAACAAAATAATCTTTCACTATTCAAACACTGTTATACAGTTATGTACAAGGGGTTACACAGTATAAGTCTGAGTGCTATATGAGTACGTCTTACTATCCCCACTCCCTGGTTATTGCTGCCGGCTCTAAGCTCTCAGTGAGGCGTGGGAAAGAAGCTGACAGTGCATCGAATGTTCGATGCTGATGCCTGTGAGGCAAGCTATGTGATGCTATGTTGCTATGTGAATATTGAGATATGCTAAAAGTAAGTCTGACGTAAGTTATGATATATATATATACATATACACTGCAGGTAGATAAGATAATAGATAATGAAAAATATAGTTAATAATTATATAAGAGCAAAAATATGGATACAACTAGTACAAGATTATCGGAGCGAGAACAGGCGCCACATATGGAAACCTGAGTGTGTGCTTGATTATAATATCAACATGCGCCTGGTGGACCAGTCAGACTCCATGATATCCACTGTCGAGTGTGGCAGGACCACGATGAAGTGGTACAAAAAACTATTCTTTCACCTGCTTGACATTACTGCCCTGAATTGCCACCACCTTCACGCCATGACAACAGGAGTTCAGGAAACCTTTGAATGGTTTGTGAGAGAGCTGACACGAGAGATTGTTGCAAGGTATGCGGTTGAAAGGCCCCAGCACCGCACCCGCACAGACCCCAGGTGCCCACCCTCCCCTGAGATTATCCGCCCGCCATTTCCCCACTCCTATACCTCCCCAAGCAAATAGACCTAGGCCCCAACGCAGGTGTCACGTGTGTAGCAATTCCCGTGTGAGACCCACCACTCAGAGAAAGGACACCCAATATGAGTGTGTTCAGTGTGACGTGGGTCTGTGTATTCACCCATGTTTCAGTGAGTTTCACACGCTCCTGCACTTCTGCTAAGGTGTGAATGCGATAGGACGCTGATACTCTGAAATAAATGTGACAAACAGACGCTCGGTGTAATTATAAGGCCCGAAGATCTGTAAATAGTAGAATGGATGTGGAAACGGGTGTAATATAAGTGGAAAATTATTATTTAAGTTTATGAATATTATATAAATGGAAACATACCTTGCGAGGGTATTTTGATGCGATATTCAGACGCTGAGTGGAATAAATAAGGCCCGTAAATACGTAAATAGGAGTCTACAAGTGAACATGGGTGTAATATAAGTGGAATATTAGTATGTAAGTGTATGAGTATTATCTAAGTGGAAACATACCTTGCGAGGGTATTTTGATGCGATATTCAGACGCTCAGTGGAATAAATAAGGCCCGTAAATATGTATATAGGAGTCTACAAGTGAACACGGGTGTAATATAAGTGGAATATTAGTATGTAAGTGTATGAGTATTATGTTGGTCGAAACTTTCATTGCGAGGGTATTTTCATGTGATATTCTGACGCTCACTAGAATAAATAATGTCAGTAAATATGTATAGTGCAGAATAGGGTGTAAATGGGTGTAATGTAACTGGTAAAGTATATTGGGATTGAAGAAATAAAGTGAAAGTGGAAACACGAGTGTTAGAGAGTGTACTTGCTATGAGAATATGCACTAGCATTTCGCTAAATGCCCTCGTAATGAATGTAAATAATTGAAAACGTTTACAGTGGTGGAGGAAAGGTTCAATGTAAAGAAGAAAATATTATGAAAGTGATAAAACGATATTGTATGTTGAAATACGAGTTGTAGCGAGTGCGCTGAGTATGCATATGTGCACTATACTTATGCTACATGTCATCGTAATGAATGAAAACAGCTGAAAACATTTACATACAGTACAAAATGGTAAAATGGCATTGAAACAGTGGTATACAAGTAGAAAAAATGATATGTTGACTGAAACAAGAAACTTTGCACATAGCGTTTTACCAATCGGACCAAACTCGCTATGCTTACGTGAAGTTACAATGCTTATTTTTCTTATATATGTCATTGAAATTCATTATATTGTTATTCTTATTGTTTATTAGTTCAAATTCAATTAATGTAGAGGTGTTGTTTGTTGTTTCTCCCAAAATTACCTACCATAGAAAACGTAAGTGCCTCACACGTCAATGATAGAATATGATACCTGGCACGGGGGACCTCACCTGTTCTCACCAGTTGCGGACCACGGTAAGCTCTTTCTTTGTGATTTTCCTTTGTTTCTTAACTAAAGCGGAAGTTTTAGTCAAAAACTTTTTTTTCCAAAAGTGCTCGGGACTGGGGGTGTCGGAGGTGCGAAAGTGGTCGAGACATGACGGGTTAATGACACAAAAAGCCTTCTAACTTCACCCTATTGAGAAAAGCTGCATGTGGGGAGCCTCCCCACACATGATAGTTGTACTCTACAGAGGGGCAAATAAAACCTGTGTATAAAGTCAACAACTGTGCAGGGGTAAAGGTATGGAGTTGTCAGGACTCCATATTATAATTACAAATCATAATAGATAGATAGATAGATAGATAGACAGACGGATAGAAGCAGCAAGATAGGTATTGTGTCTGCGAGAATCGAGCAAGACTAAACATGCTTACACACTCTAATGCTTGATAGGCACACGACAGTGCCTTGTAACCATACACACACATACACACATATTGTACTCACACACAGGCTTCTAAAACATTTCAACAACAGTGTAACACATGTGACACGACTCCTGCTACACCAGAATTTAAGAAGTAGAGCTCGGAAGGAGGTTAGCTATAGAACCGACAGGTAATGGAGAGAGTGAACAAGAAGAGGGGTCCAACTAGACTTACTTAGTATATTAAGTCTCTGTAATACATATGCTGCTCAACTTAAGACTTTCTCTGAAGATAATAAATCAAGATCAATTCTCTGTATTCATCTTTAACTCCTACTGCTATTAAATTATCAAAATAATAATAAAAACTCAAGACTCACCTATTACAAGAACAGAGAGTCACATTGGCGGCAGCGAACGTACGAACCTCGTCTACGAATCTACAGTAAATTTCTACAAATGCAGGTGAGACTCTACAAGATTAGCTTCAGTTCTACAGTGAATTCCTACAAAATACAGCCTACGAGCCTATGAGCCTACAAGTCTACAAAACAACTCTATAATCTTCACGCAATTTCAAGCAGCAGCAAGAAGAATAAAAAACAAAGCAATTAAAGGAAAAGAAAGACCAAAGCAACAAGCACAAAAAAACAACAACACTCTCTCCCGCCTACCTCCATCGCTGACGCAGAGGTCAAGACACACAGCAAAAGACCAGAGCAACATTTATAACGCATCTTACTCACCCTTCTTCACCCAGGTTACGCATCGCTACTCAGTTACTCACCACAGCTACCAGTGTGGGAAGCCGACATCACCATGTGTATCTGCTGAGACGACATCACCACGCGAGTTTGCTGACACAATGCCATGCCAATCAACATGTGACTGACACCAGGCACTTCTCACCCACTACTCATTACTCATTATTCACATAGCACCTACTCATACTCATTTATTTCCATAGTACTGAGTTGGAAATTCGACGTTCTATGATGAGGTTAGCCTGCGACTACAGCTGTTAACCACTACATGCACCAGGCCATGGAATTTCCTGAGTAATATCGTCCATCAACACTGCCCTAGAATTATCAAGAGATCTTCACTCAACCCTGCATTTTTCTTGCGAGATCGACAGTTGCATCGACACGCCTCTCCGATCTGTAACAAGTGGGTGTAGTTATACTTAGTACTCATTTCTTCTCAGTGCTAAAATTAGGTATATTCAACTCCTTTACTTATTTCTATATATACATTTATACACTCACTATCTATCATTTATTACAACTCATTTACTCATCTATTTAGTTAGGACATAAACAAAAGGCGTATTTCATAACACCATACCTTAATGACAGGGATATTTTCGCCACCACCCACGTTATACCAGATGATAAACAATTAGTGCCCATAGCGGATCCACAATTAGGAGAGCACCAAGGCAACACACCCATTGTACAAAACTCAACTCAAACTAAAGATCAAGAAACAAATATGTCAGTTCTAGATGATGAGTGGGAAACTCCCTCTGACTTAGCAAGTGAGGACTTTGTCTCTGACTTGCACACATATGACAATATACTTAACAAGGTTCACCGTTCAGGCCCAACTTATTCCACCACTGCCTCACGCAACGATAAACAAGTCCAAGTTAATTAACAGGGCAAACAGTGATAATGAAGAACGCAACAAATACCGCAGATCAAACATCCTCACCTCAAGTTTTTGTTTATCATGACAATAAAACTGCCCCAAAATTCTCTGGCACAGAAAACGATCATATTGATGTCATTTCATTGGTCAGTCAGTGTGAACAAATCTTTATCAAAAGACACATACTAGATGAACAAGAGAAAAATGCCATTTTTTCATCTTGCATAAGCCAGGAAAGATGTCCAGCAAGCAATTTACTAAGGTCAGATAAGCTCCTCAAGGCTAAGACATATGATGAACTTAAAACTGAATTTTTGAAGAAATTTTCTGGAGGTATGAACTTCTTGCCAGGTATAATTCCAGAATTACATAAGATTGTAGATCTTGTAAGGGAGCACACTACAAACCATGTGTTCAGTGAAATAACTGCTGATGTCTCCACAATCAAAAGAACATTATTAGTTACTTTGGAAAACTCAAACTGGATAACAGATGATGGAAAGATGTCCCCAGACCTCGTCGTGGACATCATTGGTTATGTAGCTGCCTTGTGTAAATTACCTGATAGGACTCCTAAGATCGCCAAGACGATCGCGTACACCCCAGGCATGTGCTTACTAGACTTATTGAACGAGGTAGAGAAGCAGTGCAGTAAAGCAGGGATGATCGACACACACGCACATTCTAGTAGAATGAGAGTACCTGAGACAGTATCAGCTGTGAAAACATCTACAACGACCCCACACAGAGAACAAAATCGATCGGGACCCGAAAGCTGGCAGAGCAAACAACTAAACGTGTCGAGGGTTCAATCACAAACACCAGGCTACAGGCAGTTTCATAAGTTTTCACGCAGCCCGAGCAGATCTCGCGCCACAAACAACACTACATATGGGAAGTCACCTTGTAGATCACAGTCAAGAGATAGGTCCATTCTATGTCATTATTGTGCAAAACCAGGACACACAAGGAATGAATGTTTTATCAAAACAAAAGAGGATAGACAAAAGACACAAGGATTTGGTCCTTACCGTAGGCATCATAGATACCAAGGGCACTGGACCAGTAACCGCAAAACAGTAGAAAAAATTGTGTCTATGTTCAATTCGGGGGAAGACCAAGTCATGAAAAAAAACGAACAATCGTAAAGAAAAGCAAGTCTAAAATTCACATAGGAGGCATGTTGGGAAATGAGTGTATCTTGATACCAGCTGTATGTGAGGATCAAAACGTTTCCTTATTTTTAGACACAGGCTCTCCAGTGAACTTAATAACACATGAAGAAATAAATAGAATTTTTAAAAATAGGAAGAAATTAACTTTTCTGGAAGAAGCTGATTCAGATTTATATACAGTAGATGGAAAAAAAAATCACAGTAAAAGGTGTGATAAGGTTAAATATCAGTTTCACAGAGACTACAAGACCAATCTCTGTATTTTTCTATATCGTTGAAAAAAAAAACTTAGCAATTAAAGCTCATATGTTACTGGGCTTCAGGTGCATGAGACCAGAGAACATAACTTTACTCCCACAAATGAATGGAATAGACTTTGACAATGAATTCATAGAGGAAAAAACCATCAGAGCCCTCACCGATTAGTAAAACAGAACCAAAAAGAATTGGTAATATTAAAAGCTTAAACAAACATACACAAACAGATGAGTGTATAGATCCACTCACACCACCAGCCCCAGCCTCCATAATTGGAGACCCAGGCAACAGTACTGATTAATCAGTGTTTCCTGCCGATCTCACCAATGATTTAGTTATACCACCTAGTTCCTATATGAAAGTTACCATAAAGAGCAAATTACGGAATAGTACTGTTTTTGTCTTAGAAGAATTATGTAAAGTAAAGGGATTGTCAGTAGAAAACGCATTATGTCAGATGAACGACGAAGGGCAAACTCAGATATTCATAATTAATCACATGAATGGGGAAGTACAGTTGCAAAAGGGGACTTGCATAGTTAATACTGAAAAATGTCCCGCCCCTGTGAAGGAAATAGTTATTGCTGGAGTTACAAGTGAGATAAAATCTACGGATAGAGAAAGCATAAAAGAGAATTTAATTCACTCAGGTGAATCTGATGAAGAAGAAAATGATTTGTTAATCCTGCTGGAAAGACACAGGGACACCGTAGCATTACCCGGAGAACAATTAGGGTGTACTAACCTGATTAATCACAAGATTAATGTGCACCCAGAAACACCACCAATTTTTGTACTAGCCTACCGCATCCCACAATCTCAACGTACACTTGCAAATCAGTATGTTGATGAAATGTTAAAACTTGGAATTATTGAACCTTCAGTCTCCCCATGGAATGCCCCATTATTCTTCGTGCCCAAACGAAATGGAGAAATGCGTGCCGTAGTAGATTACCGTAAACTAAACAGTCACACAATCCCAGACCAATTTCCCATGCCATTGCTAAGTGACGTTCTACAGAATATTGGACCGGAAAATAATATATTTTCCACAATCGATCTACTAAATGGCTATTACCAAATACCGGTTGAACAAGAGTCACGTAAATACAGTGCATTTTCCACAAATAGAGGACACTACCAATGTACAAGGATGCCGATGGGACTGAGGACAGCCCCAGGCACATTCCAGCATCTTATGAATTACGTATTGTCCGGAATTTTAGGACAAGGAATATTTGTTTATCTTGAAGATATTATAATCGCAACGAAAAATATTACAGAACATCTCAAGAAATTAGACTTACTCTAACAAAAGCTTTGTGATGCTGGATTAAAAATTAAGCTTTCCAAATGCAAATTTTGCTTTAAGGAAATAAATTTCTTAGGCCACAAATTAAGTTCTGATGGTATTCACACCACTGATGACAAAATACATGCAGTGAGAGATTTTCCTGAACCCACTACGACTGACGAAGTTAGACAATTTTTAGGTCTAGCTGGGTACTATAGGTCATTCGTACCACATTTCTCTCATATAGCCTTTCCTCTATTCCACCTACTAAAAAAAAGATGCTATATTCCAATCGGAAGAAGAACAAAAACAAGCATTTAACAATCTAAAAAATAAACTAACAAATGCACCTTGTTTGGCATATCCGGCTTTCACAAAATCATTTATTATCTGTACAGATGCATCTGTTAAAGGATTAGGGGCTGTACTGATGCAGGAGGATAAAAGGGGAAAGAATCAACCAATTGCATTTGCCAGCAGACAAACAAAAGGTGCAGAGAAAAATTATTGCACTACAGACTTAGAGGCACTTGCAGTGGTTTTTGCATTACAAAAGTTTCGAGATTTGGTATATGGTTACGAAATACACTTATTCACCGACCATAAACTACTAGTGGGTATGTTTAAAGAAAAACTCCTCTCTGGGAGGATAGCAAGAAATGTACAGTTGAAAACTACATTGTACAAATTCATTATATACAAGGTAAAATGAACATAGTAGCTGACGCATTATCTAGGAACCCGAACACAATTCAGGTCGCAGCATTAGATCTCAAATATCCCAAACCACAATGATATCGCAAAAGCACAAAGACTTGATCCAATATGGTCTAAAGTTATATACAAGTTAGAAAGTGGAGATGACATACAATTACCCAAACTGCATGTCCCACTCGAACAATTCATAATAGTCAATAATACTTTATACAAGATCAACCTGAAACAACTAAAACGCCAAAAAATACTAACCAGTTGGTAGTACCTAATGGCATGATATCCCAGGTATTACGAACGATACACGATCACCCACATGCAGGACATCCTGGAAAGGATAAGACATTCAAACAAGCCCAGCTGTTATATTACTGGCCTTCATTAAGAAAAGATATAAACAATCCTATAGACATATGCGGATCATGTGCAAAACACAAAGGATACCCAATCACACCTGCATCGCTAGGTAATTACCCAGTACCACATCAACCATGGGACGTTGTCGGTGTTGATTTACTCAAGATGCCATTTTCATACAATAATAACCAATACCTATTCGTAGCAACGGATCATTTTTCCCGTTGTGTCATTTTAGCTCCAATTAAAGATAAAAGAGCAGAGTCAGTAGCAAAGGCAATAACAGATAATGTAATATGTCGCTTTACTACCCCAAAGGTACTAATAAGTGATAATGGAGGACAATTTAATTCTGATATCTTACAAGAAATATGTAAGCAATACAACATCAAAAAGGTTAATGTTTTAGCCTATCACCCAGCATCTAATGGGTTAGTAGAGAGACAAAACAAGAAAGTATTAGATGTGCTACGACACATTCTCAATGAAAATTATGCAAGCTGGGATGATTGGATTCCCAGAGTAGAAGCCTCAATTAATGGATCTGTAAATAAATCCATAGGTGACACACCACATTTCATTACATATGGGACAGATAAAAAACTACCATATGAGCTCCTAGAAGGTGACAGTCTGCCCATATACAATTACGATGATTACTCTAAACTCCGTTTAAGTGAATTCCAGGACATACACAAAAGAGTCTAAAACAATTAACCATGTCCAAGGAAGAAATGACGAAGGCATTTAACAAGAAGGCAAGAGATTCACCTATCATCTTAGGAGACATTGTTTATGGTATCATTCATACGAGAGACAATAAATTATCCCCCAAATTTGAGAGCCCATACAGAATAATTAAAATAAAAGCAAACAAAGTTTTAGTTAAGTCACTGTCTAGTGGCGAAGAGAAACAAGTTCATATTGACCATTTAAAAAGAGTTTCAAGGGAACTATACAATAATTATTCAGCATCGGATACAACAGAACAAGCGAATGTAACTCAAGAAACCAATCAAGAAAACAACAATAATTACAAAAATAAATTAAGGTCATATACCAAACAATCAAACATACAGTAGGTGCAACTGTTCCAATAAAATCTACAGTACATCATTTACGAGAATTAAATATCGATTTAAACTCCTTCTATAAATGAAATAACAATCAACCATAATGCATATCATCACTATCATCGACCACAGCATGACCATATTAGGAAATCAATAGATTTTTTTTTTTTTCTTGTCGGTAGGTAGCGATGAAGGGACTTACGCTATGGATTCTCCTCTACATAGCAAGAGGATATGCGCACTTAGATCCCCAACACATAGTACGGCAAGAATGCCTCATAGCTCCAACGGCCACGACTTCAGTCGTAAAAGACGTCATGAGTACTGAAATAAGTCTGTATTACTTGTATTTACCTTCTTATCTAGAAAATATCGCAAGACCAATGCGAACCCTGGATTTCATGATAGGAGGATATGTTTCACAAGCATATAACACAAAGGAAGTGAATGAAATAGTGAAGTTAGCGAAATGGAAAATAGAAGAGGCTAAGTCAACTATGCTCATCATGATCCAAGATCTCCCATCTTATGGAACGGAGGTATTGAGCAACAAGAACAACATCACACGTACTCGCCAAAAGCGCGGTTTGTTCGACCTGGGTGGCGCAGTACTTGGGAACATCTTTCGATTGGCTACAGAGGAAGACCTTAAAGAAATAAACAACAAATTTAATAAAATAGCTCAGGTACTAACATACCAAGATAAATTTATCGCAGGACATAACTCAGCAATGAAGAAAATTGTGAAAAATCTGAAAAAGGCAGAAAACATAGCTCTCGAAAGTGTAGATAAAATAAAAGAAATGGAAGGTAACATAACACTTTCCACACTTCTCCATCATCACAGAACATATTGATACAATTCTACTACAATTAGACAACACTAGAGTTCGTTACAGGGCACTTATGCAAGGAATTTCGAATGCTGGTGATGGCAGGATCACAACTGACTTACTTCCAGTTCGTGAGCTACGTCAGATAATTAGTCAAGGCATACACAAACATAAATTGAAGCCTTTGTTCCGAAGTAGGGAATTCATGCAATATTATCCATATTTAGAAGCAACACTAACACCAACATCAGTAGTAGTTCATGTACCTTCATAACTGAAGACCTGTTCACAGTATACCAAATACACCCCTTCCCTTCTAAAAATAATAACACTTTGGTCATCATCAACATCAACACTGACACCGAACTCATCATGGTCTCCAAGAGATGGAACACTGTCACTTTCGCAAGTGAATCAACGATTGAACGAAAGTGCCACACATCCTTACATGCTGTTCATCTTTGTCCTGCGTACATTTTCACGTTTCAGCCTACTGATACAGTCCCTTGTGAAATGGCTATCATCAGAAATAACAATATGCATCATCATTGTAACTTCACTTTTGCTCCAGATAAGCTTGTACACCATCAACGCATCGGACACTCACAGTTTTTTTTTTATTTCACTCATAACACGTCAGTTTACATAGTCTGTCCAGATATACCACCATCTCATACTTCAGCCTCAGGATTATACATAGCACCAGACTACTGTGCGGTATTTACACCATCCATGTCCACTTTATCCACCATCAATCACTATGCCATCCTCAGTCATACACACAAACATTTCCACCCACTGCCTGATATGGACTTAAACATGAGCACAAGTATTAAGTTGACTTCACCTAAGTTTGAAACTATGCAACTGATCAATGAAGCAATGAAGCCCTGGGAAGATTTGAGTTTGAGTATGTTCAACCCATATTATGTGTATAACCCAGCACCTACTGTCTTTATAATCTTCTGCATTGTATTTGCAGTAGTGCTGTTCGCAATGCACAGAATGCATGCAAGAATTGCAAATTTGGAGTCAGTATTTAGTGGGGGTAGAGTTAACATTCAAGTTAACCCCCCTGAATGAATCGTACATATTTTGTATATAGTATTAATTATCTTTAAATGATATATTAATAGCTCTTACCATAATCTTAACTTTAAACTATTTTTTTTTCTTGCATGTATGCATTTTGCTACAATAACCAATTTACAAACTGTATTACAGTTAAATAGTTTAACTTTAGTGCATTTATTCAAATATGTATACAACTTCTTTAAAATGTAATATTACTAGATCATTGCAATTTATCATGAATATTATATGTATACAATATTATAATCAATATTATGTACTAATAGATTAGCATATTTCAATAATAATTACTGTCAGAGGACCTCCAGTGCATGACCGACAAGTGTCAGGACTCCATATTATAATTACAAATCATAATAGATAGATAGATAGATAGACAGATAGACAGACAGATAGAAGCAGCAAGATAGGTATTGTGTCTGCGAGAATCGAGCAAGGCTAAACATGCTTACACACTCTAATGCTTCATAGGCACACGACAGCGCCTCGTGACCATACACACACATACACACATACTCACTCACAGGCTTCTAGAACATTTCAACAACAGTGTAACACATGTGACACGACCCCTGCTACACCAGAATTTAGGAAGCAGAGCTCAGAAGGAGGTTAGCTATAGAACCAACAGGTAGTGGAGAGAGTGAACAAGAAGAGGGGTCCAACTAGACTTACTTAGTATATTAAGTCTCTGTAATACATACGCTGCTCAACTTAAGACTTTCTCTGAAGATAATAAATCAAGATCAACTCCCTGTATTCATCTTTAACTCCTACTGCTATTAAATTATCAAAATAATAATAAAAACTCAAGACTCACCTATTACAAGAACAGAGAGTCACAGAGTCAGCTTAGCATATACCTAATCTCTTGGAAGCAGATTTTACAAGAGATGTATATGATCTTTCCAATATAAGTCCCGGGTGAATGAAACCCCAAGCATGTTCAAGGATGATGCAGGATTGAGCTGAATATTACTAAACATTAGTGGGTACTCCTATGGAAAATTTTGTCAGGTTCATAAGTGTAAAAACTGGGTCTTTGATGCATCAATAACAACTAGATTATTTTTACCCCCGTCAGAGATACGAGCCAAGTCAGACATTTGAAATGCCATAGCTTCACCCCTCGTTTGTTGAAGTAACTGCTGAGATGGACATTGCAGCAACGGAATGGAAAGGTGAAGGGTAGAATCATCAGCGTACGAGTGGATAGGGTTAGATGTACAGCTTAGAAGGTCATTGATGAGCAACAGGAAGAGAGTTGGTGATAGGACAGAGCCCTGAGGAACACCAGTGTTGATAGATCTAGGAGAAGAACGATGGCCGTCTACAACAGCAGCTATAAAACGACCAGAAATGAAGCCATAGATCAAGGCACAGATGGAAGGATAGAAACCATAAGAGGGCAGTTTGGAAATTAAAGATTTATGCCAGACTCGATCGAAAGCCTTTCAGATGTCAAGTGCAATGGCAAAGCATTCGCCAAAGTCCCGAAAGGAGGATGACCAGGAGTCTGAAAGGTAGGTGAGAAGATCGCCAGTGGAGCGTCCATGACTGAACAGATACTGACAATCAGGAAGAAGGCTTTGATAGGAAAGATGCTTAAACATTTTTCTTTCAAGAATAGACTCGAAAACTCTTAAGACACAGGATGTTAAAGCAAATGAATGATAGTTAAAGAGTTGGGACAAAAGATTGATTGATTGATTGATTGTATTAAAACCTGATGGAGCAACTGCAAGGATCATATGAAGATGGACAGTATGGTAAAAGACGCAGTAAATAAAAAGTGCATATTTAAAATAAAGATAATATCCGTTAGTAGGAATACAACACTGAAAATAATTTAAAAATAGTTTATAATATATATATTACTTATAAAAGTGGAAGGAGGCCAGCCTCCTGAAGAAAACTAAAAATATCAGTGAAATCGCTATAGGCTCCACCAAGCATCGATGAGAGACAGTAAGCACCATCTGCCCCCTTATGGTTATGGAGGAATCTCAGATGTAGGTCCCCCAAACTCGGACACTCGACCACCAAGTGACAGACAGTAAGGGGAACAAGGCATCACAGTACAGTTCAGTCTCACCAATCATCAGGAACCCATGCTTAAGTCGAAAGTGCCCAATGTGAAGCCTAGCAAGAGCCACCTCCAATCGCCGAGACATAGAGGGTAGAACCCTTGGCACAACCACACTCTGAAAGATTTCTTTCATTTTTTTATGAGCAACACCATCCCATTGTCTCCGCCAACACATACCACAAGTAAGGTGTTACATCAGAAGCAGGAAGCGGGTAGTCAGCTGGGGGCTGTTGAGAAGACGCAGCTTTAGCTAATGTATCTACCCTCTCATTGCCTACCACACCAACATGAGCGGGAACCCAAGAAAAGTCCACAAGGCGGCCACAACAGTGAAGAAGAAAAAATCATCTAAAACTAATAAAAACAATGGATGGAATGCATTAAAAGACTCCAGTGCAGACACAGCAATATGCGAGTCACTAAAAATCACCAAAACTGATTGGGGAAGAGTAAAAATGATTTTGAGAGCATATAAAATTGCAGTCAGTTCCATCGTACACGCTGAAGCAATGCCAGGAAGGCTACCGCCCCTACTAAAGGAAGGGAAGACAACACCAAATCCTACTCCAGAATCAGTCTTAAACCCATCAGTATAGATGGAGACAGAACCCTCATGAGTGAAGACATGTTCTAAAAAGAGAGAGCGAGACACCTGAGAGGGAAGTTAGGCCTTTTTTGCAACTACGGACCTACAAAATGTCATACAAGGGAGTAGCGAAGAACCCACCCTTGGATTTTATGTGCACAAACTGCCAATCTTGGAACAGAGAGGGTTAACACAATAGACCGGACTCTGTACACAATGGGCTTCGGGAAAGTAGGACGGGTGTCACAAGCTGAAGATCGTGAATCCTGGGAGACTATGGCACAAGCAACTGACTCTGGAATGCGGTAAAAACGATACCAACACCTCATCATCAGCAATTGACATCGCAAATCCAAGAGGAGTATACCAGCATCCACCAACAAGCTTGAAATCAGGGATGATCTGAATGCCCCAGTTGCCAGACATACACAAACATGATGCACAGAATTTTACAACTGGAGACGGACATCTGTTGCAGAGGAGCAGGCCTCACACCCATATTCAAGTTTAGGAAAAATAAAAGATCTATGCAAGAGGAGCAGTGTCTGTTGGTTAGCACCCAAAGAGGTATGAGCCAAAACCCTCAAATGACTCAAAGCTTTTAGAGATGCCACCTTAACAGAACGAATATGAGGAACCCAGGTTAGTCATCTATCAAACAGAAGACACAGAAACCATGTCTCTTCCACACATGACATTCTCCAACCATAGAGATACAAGTCAGGGTGTGTGTGAACCCCCAGAATTTGACAAAAATGCATAACCACTGACTTTGTTAAAGAAAAATGGAAACCACGAGACTCTGCCCAGTTAGAAATTCTGTTAGGAGCCAACTACAACTACTTCTATATCAGAGACATTCTAGATGCAGTGAAGGAAACTGAGAGGTCATCAACATATAGTGAGCCTCATACACCATCAGGAAGTACACTGATTATGCTGTTAATGGCTACAGCAAAGAGAGTAACACTAAGGATACTCCCCTGTGGGTACTCCATCTTCTAGCACACAAGCATTAGAAAGCAGTCAAAGCAACCCTCCCACTTGGACCCTTAAAAAATTTTTAGATACAAACTACTGAATAAAAATAGGCAAGCGCCCACAAAGACCAAACTCATGAAGAGAAAGTAAAATGCCATGATGCCAGGCAGTGCCACATGCCTTCTCCAGATCGAAGAGGACCATGATCTGGTGTTGGTTAGTGGAGAAAGCCTCACAGACAGAAGATTCCAAGGACACTCGTGCATCCAACAACTTAATATTCTGGTCAACTCTTAATTCTTTCAATAATAACTTTAACAAGTCATCTTCCATTCCCCTACTAAAATCTTCAGATGGCAATATTACAAATGACCCACGTGGGAAAGCAGATATCTTCGCTAGTACCTTTGCAAGAAACTCTACCATAGATGATACCAGCCAGAATGTCTCAGTACTGGAACTTGATTCTCCCGAAATTGCCCCACTTAAAATACAGACAAGATTCGTAAAATCTATCCTAGACAATTTACCTACCAACAAAGCTCCAGGCCCAGATGGAATTCCGCCAATTGTTTTGAAAAAGTGTTCCCCTGAACTTGCCTCTGTCCTAGCCAAATTATTCAGACTATGCATACGTACTTCTTTATTCCCAAATTCATGGAAAGAAGCCAATATCCGCCCAGTTCCGAAGAAAGGAAGTTCGTCTGACCCCTCCAATTACAGGCCAATAGCTGTCACATCTTCTCTTGGTAAGGTATTTGAAACTTTAATTAATAAGCATATTGTTAAACATCTTGAATCCAACAACTTAATTAGTGATAGACAATACGGTTTTCGCCACGAAAGATCCACCATTGACATACTTAATCTCTTAACTCATTCCATCCATCAATCAATTGATCTTTTTGGAGAAACTCATGCAGTAGCTCTTGATATCTCTAAAGCTTTCGACAGAGTATGGCACCGTTCCCTGCTGTCCAAACTCCCTTGCTATGGACTAATGTCTTTTGTTCCTTTGATTTCTTCTTATCTTAGTGACAGGAAAATAAGAGTAAAAGTAGATGATGTATATTCGAATTTCCACTCAATTAACGCCGGCGTGCTGCAGGGATCAGTTCTGGCCCCAACCCTATTTCTGGTTCATATTAATGGTCTCTTATCTGTCACTCACAATCCCGTTCACTCATATGCAGATGACTCAACACTACATAGTTCATTCACACTCAGACATCCATTTACAAAGTCTAATATCTCTACCTCTCAACTCAGTACAGCCATCTCCATAAATCAAGATCTAGCTACAATCAGTGAATGGGGACAAAACAACCTTGTCTCTTTTAATGCTAGTAAAACTAAATATATACAGTTTACTAATAGACAGATATTGCCAGATTCGTACATTACCTTCAGTGCTACTAATATTTCCATCTCCAAAAGTATTGAAATTCTTGGTGTCTCACTTAACAGTGCCCTCAGCTGGACCTCTCATGTCAGATCACTTGCTAAAACTGCCTCAAAGAAACTTGGATTATTGTACAGAGTCCGTAACTTCTTCGCCGATGAGCAGTTAGCTATAATTTATAAGAGTCGTGTGCGCTCTCAGCTTGAATATTGCTCACCCTTGTGGAATGGTTGTGGAGAGGTTGCATTAAGACAACTAGACAAAATTCAGAATAAAGCTGTTAGAATCATTAACAACCCTGCCATTCCATATCAACTACCTCCCCTGCAAGTAAGAAGGAATGTTGCCTCCCTTGCATTATTTTACAGATATTTTTTTGGCAAATGCTCAGATGAAGTTACGTCCATGGTGCCACCTCTCCATGCCTTCCCTCGTGCTACACAGGCATCTGGTAGCGCTCATGACTGGAATGTCACTCAACCATATTGCAGAACTTCTGCCTATCAGAATTCTTTCATTCCCCGAACTGCATCTCTCTGGAACTCGCTTCCCCAGAGTTGTTTTCCTCCAAATTTCAACCCACAACTGTTCAAGTCTAACTGTTACAGATATTTTATGAATAGAGGACACCAGTAATCTGGTGTATGGATCTTTTTTTTTTCCCATTTGTTTTTCCTTCCTCCGTTCTGTTATTAAAAAAAAAAAAAATCGCATTTTTCGAAAACCATACTGGGCATGGGATGAGAAATCACCTCTCTCCATAAACCATACAAGCCTGACACTGACCATCTTTTCCAGAACTTTACATATACAAGACGTCAGAGAAATAGGCCGATAATTCGCCGCCTGTAGTGGTCCTTACCTGGTCTGGAGATGGGGATAACTACAGCAACACTCCAACAAGCTGGAAACTCACTGGAACACCAGATCTTATTAAATAGTGAAAGCAAAAACGAAAGGGATTCATCAGACTGGTGACATAATAAGGCATAAGTAATATCATCATAACCAGGAAGGGCATCATGGCACTGCGACAGAGCAGCCTGGGGTTCAGAAAATGAAAAGGAAACATTATAGGACTCTCCCCCGGAAGAGGCAAAACTGAGACCATGAGAC
Organism: Coenobita brevimanus; assembly: GCF_032717465.1. Taxonomy (NCBI): domain Eukaryota; kingdom Metazoa; phylum Arthropoda; class Malacostraca; order Decapoda; family Coenobitidae; genus Coenobita; species Coenobita brevimanus. Next base: position 31,025,841 of record NC_136999.1, on the reverse strand, counting down.
TCTAGGCATCGATATTGACAAGCGAAGGGCGAATACGCATCCTTCTGTGACATATTGACAGAATGATCAACAAACAACTTTGCAGCAGCAAAAGGATCAGCCACAGTTCCACCTGCTGCAGATAGAACAGGAGGGGAGGGAACAGTAAATTTTCCTGAAATTTCCTTTACCCATTTCCGCACCTGAATGAGGGAAGTCCTCGAACTGATGGAGGAAACATAACCTTTCCAGGATGAATGCCTGGCCTCATTTAAAACCCGCCTCATATGAGCTCGTGCCTTCTGATATGCCACCAAGTACTAAGGATCCCCAGAGTGATGATGAAAGCGAGAGAAGGTGACTCATTTGCCTTTCAATGTGAAACTTCAATCAGGGTTCCACCAAGGAACTGAATGTTTAGGAAACTGCTTCTTTGTTCTTGGAATAGATAATAGGGTGCTGAGTGCAACACATCAGTGAAAAATGTCACCGCCTTCCTTACAACAGCCAAACTCATCAACAGAAAGGAAAATGGAACTTAATTCCCTGAAATGTGACAAGTCAGCCTTATCCAGATGCCAGCAAGGGAGACTTGGCTGAGGTCCACTTGCGTTAGCAGTCAAGAGTAAAGGAAAATGGTCGCTGCCATACAGATCTGGCAACACATCCCAGGTAAAATATAAAACAGCATCAGCTGAACATAAGGATAAATCAATGGCAGAAAAAGTTCCAGTCTTGCTATGCAAATAAGCCATGTTATTGGAGTTTAAGTTGCCCAAGTCTTCATCCTCCATGAAAGAGGCCAGCATAATAACCCCAAGGATTCCTTTCAATCTTACCCCATAGTGGATGATGACCATATCTCCTAGTAATAGAAAGGGAGAAGGAAGGCCACGAACAAGGCGTTCCAGATTCTCCCGTTCAACAGTAGCACTAAGAGGAAGATAAAGGCTGCAAACTGTATACTGTCTATCTATCAATAGCCCAATGCCCTAATCCCGCAAAGGGTGGCTGCAGACAAATGCCTCCAAGTCGCTCTGTCACCCACCATTTGACTACCCTCCCCCCAGCTCACCCCCCCCTCCCTCATATACCTCTCAACTCCATCCTTCCACCTCATCCTCGGTCTACCCCTCCCTCCACCTCACCTACATACACCCTCTTAGTCAGTCTTTCATTCTCCATTCTCTCCACATGTCCAAACCACCTCAGTGTATTTCTCCTAATCTTCTCAACCACATCCACATCCACCCCACAACGTTCCTTCACTTCATTCGTCAACCTGTCCCTCCATGTCACCCCACATGCTCCTCTCAAGTAACTCATTTCCATTGCTCTCACTCTTGACTTGTTCCCCTTTTGCAAGGTCCATGCCTCACTTCCATATGTCAGGGTAGGGATCACAATAATATCATGCAGTGACTTCTTAACTTCCATACTCACCTCCCTATTTCTCATCACTGCTTTCAGTGAACCAACAACCTTTCTCCCCTGCTGTACCCTTTAACGCACTTCATCAGTGTACTGCCTGTGGTAAAACATACGGACAGCAACAGCCTGCAGGGGAATGGAAATGTCTAGATGACTGTATGGAATATCCTGGCGATGGAAGATAGCAGCACCTCCATGATGACCTTGACTCGGCACAGGATCAGAAAAAAATGCATGGTAACCAGAAGGACTAGAAGGAAGAGCATCACCAACCATGGTCTCCTGGATGCACATGCGTAAAGGAGTGAATTGAGAAACAAGATGACACAGTTCCTCAAAGTTTGCACATAAATCCCAACAGTTCCACTAGATGATAGAAGCCACAAAGGAGGGATGACGATTAACCCTCCCAGGCACGATGACAATAATCGTGTTCTTTGTGGTTTGGCACATACTGTAAATGCACATTGACGCAAATCGCATGAACAAGCAGAATAAAGTCTGTCAAAAAGAAAGTTATTGGTCAATTTAATCAAATTTTGGTGCGCTCTAGCAGGCGTGTCTCTCTTCCAAGGTAAGCACTTGGCAATATTGTAGTGCCTTCTTGGACCCTGTCAGTAGTGATAAACCACAGTACCTTACAAGTAGCCAGGCTCTGGAGTTGCAGCACGTGTGTTGTCCCATTAAACACCACTAATTCTTCCCCTCTTGCCTGAGCTGAAGCCTCTATGGACTGAGTGTGATAATATATTATTTCTGAGCATATTTTGATGTGATTTTGTTGATGGAAAATAGATATATATCTTGAAAAGCAATGGTTCCTGTTATCAGTCGTTAGGCCTAGATGCAAGATGCGTGTTCACTGTGGCGTGGTTTTGCCATTCTGCCTCCCCTAGGCCCTATGCTGTGAGTACATTTACATATATAGTGAAGCCAATACCTAAACTGTATATTGTGTGAAAGATATAGTGGCTGGGTTTGTGATAAATTGGAACTAGCAGGCATTATGTATGCCATAGTCATGGTGTGAAATGGGGCAGGCGTTACCTGTATGCCATAGTCAGGAAGGGATTATTAGAGGTGTTTAGGGATGGAAGTTGATAGTAATATTGTATGCTTATGAATTTGTGTAAAATATACGTCAAACATGCTGCGAATGTTCAAGAAGGAGTGTGGTGTGTGCCAATATAGCAGTGCATCACCAATGTTGAGGCAAAGGTGCTGCATCACGTTCACGTTGTACCTTAGTAAGGAACGGAATAATTGCAGAGGTAGGCATGGAATCATTGTGGTAGTCATGTATTTGGATTTGATTTAGTGTGAAGTATACATGAAATGTACCGTGAGTGTTCGTGAAGGGATAATTTAGGGTGCGTAGCGTAGGTTAGCAATACCTTAGCAGCAGGTGTGCAGGGGATGTAAGGACGCAGGGCAACCACAGACGTCAGTGGGCAGATACTGTACCTTGCTAAGACAATTATTGAAATTTATGATATATAAAATGTTAGTGGTATGTGTCACGAGTGTTCTGGAGATATAGTATCATGTGTTTGGGGAACCTTAGGGAAAGGAGGAAAATATATATATATATATATATATATATATATATATATATATATATATATATATATATATATATATACACATATATATATATATATATATATATATATATATATATATATATTTATATATATATATATATATATATATATATATATATATATATATATATATATATATATATATATATATATATATATATATATATATATATATATATATAGAGAGAGAGAGAGAGAGAGAGAGAGAGAGTAATCGCTCCACTATCAGATGTAATTGAGCCAAAGGCACGTCCAGAAAGTGAGCCCCTGCCTCCTGGACTTTTTTTTTTTTTTAATGCAAGGAAGAAGGAACCAAAGGCCATGAGCCCGCAGTAACAGTTCCCTCCAAGAGAAAAACAAAATACAATAGAGACCCAAATTCAAGATCCGATCATATTGAGATGCCTGGACACACTGCGTTTGAAAGACTGGAGATCATAGGCAGCAGGAAATACAGACAGAGGGAGACAGTTCCAGAGCTGACCTGTTGCATAAATGAAAGACTGGGAGTAACGGTTAACTCTTGCATTAGAGAGTTGGACAGAAAAGGGATGAGAGTTTGCTGCCAGACGGGTGCTACGCGCCCGTCGTAGAGGTGGAGAAATGCAAGCAGACAGTTCAGAGAAGCAGTGACCATTAAAGTAGCGATAGAAAAGAGATAAAGATGCAACAGTGCGGCGAAGAGACAGAGGTTGAAGGGAGTCAGTAACAGGAGGAGAGTTAATGAGACAAAAAGCCTTTGACTCCACCCTATTGAGAAGAGCTGTATGTGGGGAGCCTCCCCACACATGAGAGTTGTACTCCACACAGGGGCGGATAAAACCCCTGTATAGAGTCAACAATTGTGCAGGGGTAAAGAAAGAGCAGAGTCGGCTTAGCACACCCAATCTCTTGGAAGCAGATTTTACAAGAGATGTAATATGATCTTTCCAAGATAAGTCCCGAGTAAATGAAACCCCAAGCATGTTCAAGGATGATGCAGGATTAAGCTGAATATTATTAAACATTAGTGGGTATACCTGTGGAAGATTTTGTCGGGTTGATAGGTGTAAGAACTGAGTCTTAGATGCATTAAAGACAACCATATTATTTTTACCCCACTCAGAGATACGAGCCAAGTCAGACATTAGGTGTGCCATAGCCTCATCCCTTGCCTGCTGAAGTAACTGCTGAGATGGGCGTTGCAGGAACCGAATGGAAAGGTGAAGGGTGGAGTCATCAGCGTATGAGTGGATAGGGTTAGATGTACAGCTTAGAAGATCATTGATGAATAAAAGGAAGAGAGTTGGTGATAGGACAGAGCCTTGAGGAACACCACTGTTGATAGATCTAGGAGAAGAACGATGGCCGTCTACAACAGCGGCTATAGAACGACCAGAAAGGAAGCTAGCGATGAAGGCACAGATAGAAGGATAGAAACCGTAGGAGGGCAGTTTGGAAATTAAAGATCTATGCCAGACTCGATCGAAAGCCTTTGAGATGTCAAGTGCAATGGCAAAGCATTCGCCAAAGTCCCGAAAGGAGGATGACCAGGAGTCTGAAAGATAGGTGAGAAGATCGCCAGTGGAGCGTCCCTGACGGAACCCATACTGACGATCGGAAAGAAGGTTGTGATAGGAAAGACACCTTAAAATTCTTCTATTAAGAATTGACTTGAAAACTTTTGAAATACAGGACGTTAAAGCAATTGGACGATAATTGGAGGGTTGGGAGTGGTCACCCTTCTTTGGGACTGGCTGAATGAGAGCAAACTTCCAGCAAGAAGGAAAGGTACAAGTTGACAGACAAAGGCGAAATAGTTTGCCTAGGCAGGGTGTAAGCACAGAAGCACAGTTCTTGAGAACAACAGGAGGGACCCCATTAGGCCCATATGCCTTGTTAGTACTGAGGCCAGTGATGGCAGAAAATATATCAACTGAAGAAATTTTAATGTCAGCCATAAGGAAGTCAGAGGAGGGAAGTGATGGAGGAACAGCACCGGAATCGTCTAAGGTGGAATTGGAGGAGAAAGTCTGTGCGAAGAGATCTGCTTTATCAGTAGAAGAAATAGCTACAGAACCATCAGAATAGAAAAGAGGAAGGAAGGATGATGAGGTAATGTTGTTAGAAAGATTTTTGGCAAGGTGCCAGAAGGAGCGGGAAGAATTCGAGTTGGAGAGTTGAGAGCATTTAGTATGGATGAAATTGTTTTTAGTAGAGCAAAGAACAGACTTAGCACGATTCCGGGCAGAAACGTAAAGATGATGTGATTCAGGGGTGGGTTGGTTCCGGTACCTTTTGTAGGCCTTCTTCTTGTTGCGGACAGCATTAGAACAAGCGTGATTAAACCAAGGCTTTCTTGCGTTAGTCAAAGGATATGATAAGGGAATGTATGCTTCCATGCCCGAGAGAATAACCTCCGTAATGTGCAAGGCACACTCAGATGGCTCACGGCCATGGAAGCAATAATCATTCCACGGAAAATCAAAGAAGTACTGCCTGAGGGCATCCCAGTCTGCGGCTCCAAAATGCCACAGACAACGTTTCCCTGGAGGGTCCACAGGCCGTACCGGAGTGATAGGACAGGTTAAGGTAATAAGGTTGTGATCGGAGGAGCCCAACGGAGAGAAAAGATTAACAGAGTAAGCAGAAGGATTAGTTGTGAGGAAGAGGTCAAGTATGTTGGAGCTCTCTCCAAGGCGGTCAGGGATACGGGTAGGGTGCTGTACAAGCTGCTCTAGGTCATTAAGGATAGAAAAGATGTAGGCGTGTTCACCAGGTGGATCCGTGAAAGGAGAGGAGAGCCAAAGGTGGTGGTGAACATTGAAATCTCCAAGAATGGAGATTTCAGAGAAAGGAGAAATGGACAGAATGTGTTCCATCGTAGAAGTAAGATAGTCAAAGAATTTTTGATAGTCAGTAGAATTAGGGGATAAGTAAACAGCACAGATATATTTAGTCAGAGAATGACAGGAAAGCCGAAGCCAGAGTGTGGAGAATTCAGAAGAATCAAGTTCAGGAACACGAGAGCAAGATAAGTCATTGCGTATGTATACGCAACAGCCACCTTTAGCTTTGAAATGAGTATAGAGAAAGTAGGAGGATACAGAAAAGGGTTTGCTGTCAGTTGCCTCAGACAGCTGAGTCTCCGTTAGAAAAAGAAGGTGAGGTTTAGAGGAGGAGAGGTGGTGCTCAACAGAGCGAAAGTTAGATGAAAGGCCGCGAATGTTGCAGAAATAAAGAAGAAGAGAGTCAGACAGTGGTTCCAGGCACCTCGAGTCGTCACCGGGAGAGGGGCAGATGGCGGGGGCATTTATGGTCCCCCCCCCTGGGGACTCCGAGGCTTGATAAATCGACGCCATTTTTGGTGCAATTTTGAATAGGAAGTGTAGTGTGTACTGTGCATGTAGTTTGGTGAAGATAGTTAGAGAAATTTGTACTGGAGAGCATGCTGGCCTACTCTCTGTGTAACTGAGACACTGAAAAAGTTCAGAAAAGGGGGATGGTCAGGAACTAGTCCTGAGGGCTGATGAAACGGGAGCTCCAGCACTCCCTGTCATCAGCTTTCCATCCACCTCGGGAGTACTGCCCTGCTCGACTGGTGCTACAGTCTACTCCTACTGGTACTTATGGATCCTAACCTAGCCTAACCCTGAAAAACACCTACATAACTCCCTACCTGACATGCATAGCACCTATTTGAGACTTTATTCACACCAATAAGGGACATAAAGAAGTGAAATAAATGCAAAGGAACCAGAAAATGAGGTTTTAGAGGTAAGTATGGAAAATACAGTACAATATGAAACATTTTTGATACTTACAACAAATCCATGGCTCCTGGACTGGTACTTATGGACCCTAACCTAGCCTAACTCAGAATAACACCTACAAAACTCTCTACTTGACATGCGTAGCACCTAAAACCCTATTCACAGCAATAAAGGACATAAAAGAGTGAAATAAACGCAAAGGAACCAGAGAATGAGGTTTTAGAGGTAAGTATGGAAAATACAGTACAATTTGAAATATTCTGGGTACTTACAACAAGTCCATGGCCATTTCTAAGAATAACCCGCCTTCTCTCAGACTCTGACAGTAAAAAGGTGTACCTGAAGCACCTGCAGTAATCAAGTCTTGCATTGAACTTAGGCATTAACACTCTGAGTTCTATTTTCTTAACACTGCGCACTCTGTTTTTACTTGTGCTCCATTGTACCTTAATGAAATCAGTGTTGCACTCTGCTCTTATCTTTAAACTCAGAATTCTAATTTCTTAACACTGCGCACTGTTCTTACTTGCGCTCCATTGTACTTTCATGAAATCAGTGTTCCACTCTGCACTTAGGTCTTTGCACTCAGAATTCTTATTTCTTAACACTGCGCACTGTTCTTTTCACTGCACAAATTTGTAAATTCCCGTGTGATCTGGTGGTGAGTTCTTGCTGTTTATTCACTGTCAGCATCTGAGAGCTGCTGATGCAGGTGGCCTAGGGGCACATCGCTGGGATGTGGTGATGGACTACCCACTGCAGACAACTCTGAAGACAGGCACAAACTCATGTCCAGTGGCGATTCCACTGTGCCAGATGTGCTGGGCTGTGGCTCGGAGGATGAAGGCCTGTCTTGGGGAGGCAGTGGTGTGGAGCCAGGGCTGGGCACAGCAGGGGTCAGGGTCTGGAAAAACTGTCATATATATATATATATGTATATATATATATGGCACACACCCACGGATGCCAGCGGACAGGTATGAAACCATGCAAAGACACAGAAAAGTTATCGTTTATCTGAACTGTTCGTAAATCGTGCAGCAATATGTCATACAGAAAGATATAACATCACTTGTGTAGTGCTACTCTCAATGGAGGGTGTTGCTTGACAGTGAATAATATCTCCTGTTTTTCAGCTAAGAACCTATAGCTCATACTGAACTTTTGTGTGTCAGTGCTTGCCATGACGGAGAAGAAAGATTTGTCTTCTGAGGAGAGGCAGAAGGTTCTCTTTGAGGAGGAGACCGAACGCGAGGAGGAGGAGCTGCTGAGCGATGATTCGATTGGGGAGGACTGGGATAACACCCCTTGCCATTCCTGTCGGAAGGCTTTGCCCCAACCCCTACTACCACGGAATCAGACACCACCACCAGCATCAGGACCATCAGTCAAGCTATCATCTTCACTTAGATGTCAGCCATTGCCTTTGCCTGGACCTCTCGCTCCAGCAGCCATCACGGTCTTTCCTTTTCTAGCCTCCAATTCCCCCTTGGCCGAGTTCATGTCATCGGTTGCAGGGTCTAGTTACATGACACTGTCACCTGCATGCGACGCAGTGTCTGCGGCGCAAATGGTGCAGGTTGCGACTGTGCTGTTGTCCCCTGCCCTGTCGATGAGGGCGCTGTTTCTGACAGCATTCATCCCCCCCAACATTTTGCAGCAGCAGGAGCCAGCCTCATCGTCCTCATCATCAGAGCCATCACCACCTCGACGAGGCTACCGTGGTCCGCGCCCTGGCTATGGGGGGGCGGCCAAGGAGGCAGAAGGTTGTTGGTAGGCTGACTCACTGCCGTCATTGCAGGAAGTGTTGCCGCAGAGGGTCCAGGGGGAGCAGTGGCCCATTCACACCGCGTAATCGACCCTTCACAGGATCCCCAGGATCCAGCTTTTTTTCACGAGGGAGTTGTTGACTTTTTTCACCCATGAGATCAACAACTATGCATCATTCCTGGGGACTGTGTTTGATGGATGGTTCATCAGCTACGAAGAGGAGATGGCAAAGTTCCTGGGGTTGTACTTTTTCATGGGGGTGGTCAATATGATGACCCTCAGGCATTACTGGAGAAGTTCCCGTCTCCACAACTACCCCCTTTTCCAGTGAGTCATGAGTGGGAGGCATTTCATGGCCATCCTGAAACACTTTCATGCCTTCAGCTCACTCACTGTACCACAGGACAATTGCGATCGGCTCATCAGGGTTTGCACAGTAATGGAGTACCTCTTTCAGCGGATCCAAGACACCTACCTACACGAGGAGCACCTCAGCCTGGACGAAGGCTTGCTGGCGTGGAAGGGTTGGCTCAGCTTCTGCATATACAACCCCATGAAGCCCTCGAAGTACTCCATCATGTTCTACATCCTGACTGAGGCTTCCTCGGGGTACATCTGGAACTTCGAGATGTATGCAGGGCAGAAGAAGATGCTGGAGAACACCGTTGGTGGCCTCGAAGAACCGCTGAAGGACCAGGGATACAAAGTTTACATGGACAACTGTTATAACTCTGTATCCCTATGCGAATCCCTCTTCAGTGCAGGAAGCTATGTGTGTGGGACCCTACACCTGGCAAGAGGAGCACCGAAGCAGCTACAGGACGTTGCCAGGGCCAAGAGCCTGCCAGAGGGGGGCATGACCACAAGACACGAGGACAATGTGATGGTGTTGCTAAGGAAGGACAAACATAAAGTCAACATGGTCTCCACCTTCCACAGCACAAGCACCATCCAAAAGCAGGTCCAGTGGAAGACCAGGGGTCCTGACAGGAGGACAACCTATGTCCAGAAGACCATGGACAAGCCTGTCGTGGTGGAGGACTACAATCAACGCATGGGCGGGGTGGACCACTTCGACCAGATGGTCCAGTATTACCCCATCCACCAGTGGACTGTGAAGTGGACCAAGAAGATCAGGTTCTACTTCATCCAGATGACCATTTTCAACACATTCACCCTGTATAAGAAGTGCTCGTGTGGTTCAGTCAGTCTGTTGGATTTTGTGAAGGAGATAGTGACAAGCTCCTTCACTTTGATGAAGCAGAGTTGCCAGAATCAGGGCACGTCATCCACCATGCCCCTGACCTTCCAACTCGATGGCCAGCAGGACCTGCGGCACTTGCGGCACCTGCAGCAACACCAGCATAGGTGCCAGTACCGACTCCTGGACCAGCACCAGTACAGGTGTCAACACACCATCTCCAGGAGCAGGACCAGCACAGGAGCCAACGCCACCATCGCCTGCAGGACCAACATGGGTTCCAAGACCACCATCTCCAGCAGTTAATGGTCCGTCAGGAGAACCTGCTGCTGCTGCCATGCCCAGCCCTGCAGCTGCATCTCCAGGAAGATGGGACCAGGGAAGACCAGGAGGACATCCAACCAAGCGTCGGAAAGTCATCAACGATAGAGTGCAGTTGGATCACACACTAGGCCATTGATGGGAGAGGATCCCCAACCGGAAGAGGCTCCTGTGCACCCTGTGTGACCTGGCAAAGATGAGGAGGGACACAGGTCACATGTGTCCTGTTTGTGATGTGCCGCTTTGCGTGGGTGATTGCTTTGAATGGTTCCATGCCAAGTGAAGCATTCCCTAGTGGAGAGTACACACACACACACACACACACACACACACACACACACACACACACACACTCACTTACACAATACATAACTCCTCATCTTCAAACCACACAAGGTCCTGCCAGGAGCTCAACACCCCGGGAGGAAGTGAGTTTTCCGAATTTTGTTGATTTGTATGTTGACCTATTTCAGTACCTCTATATTTTTCAAACAAATAAGCATTTTCTTCTATATATTACATATATGATAAAAAGTACAGCTTCAGTATCAGTAACTAGGAAAAAGAGTCGTGGTCATGTCGTGTAGCTTAACACTATGAAAAAAAAAAATGGAGATTTTACAATCTGTACATGATAAAAAAAAAAAAAAAAAGGCTTTGGGAGCATATTTTTTTGGTAAAGCCGTGGAAGGGGGAGAGAGTTTTTTTTCTTGCTTGTGGTAAAACTATGCAGCGTTCGAAGGAGTATTTTTACTTTGTCGTCCAATTACTCGAAAACTATTGGACTTACCGATTTCCTGTAAGAACCATGAAAATGCTCAGTGATTTCCACACATGTTCATCACCAAAATATAAGCCTTTGGGAGCATATTTTTAAGGTAAAGTCGAGGAAAGAGTGTTTATTTTTTTTCTCTCTCTCTTGCTTGTGGTAAACCTAAGCAGCTCTTGGAGGAGTATTGTACCTCTGTCCTCCATTTACTCGAAAACTATTGGACGTATCGATTTCCTGTAAAAACCATGATAAAGATCAGTGAATTCTACATATGTACAGGACATAACAATGTAATGTCTCTAACAGGCAGGAATATAATGGTTGTTGTGCGCACATGACAAAAGTACAGCACAGCCGTGAGTACCCAGTAGTTTTTTGCGATTTACTCAGAAACTCCGATGCGTATAAAAAATCTGCGGGTACCATGAGAAAGCTCATGAAATTCTACACAACATAATGAACTAAAACATAAGGCGTGGAAGAAAACTTTTGCGGTAGAGCTCCCTAAACAAAAATTAATTTTAAAAAATAATGGCTTTCAGTTTTTGGCTATTTTCTCGAAAACTAAAAATCGTATCACAACCGGATATTTCTCACTAGAAAGCTGATGAAATTCTCTATCAGGACTTCTAAAAATATTTTTCTGAGAGATGGAAAACCTTCAAACCAGGATGCTAGGAAGTGACACTGACGTTACGATATGTTTATTCACACCAGCCTAATGTAGTTTTATTCATATTTTTCTTTCTGCTGATCGGCTAGAACAAACATTGGCGAATAAGTTGATGAATGGTTTCACGGCAGTATATTGGGGTCTGGGTGGCGAAAATAAGGTGAGAATACGTATTTTCAGCTACGTGCGAGTGGGCTGTGGGATAAAATTGTGTCCCATAAAACTTATTAAAACTTATTCGTGTGCGAGAGGGCTAAGTGAGGGACTGTACACCTTCTGACAAACAAACGGATTTGGACTGATGCTTAGGAAAGCCTCTGGGAAGAGACTGCCTAGCACCAGGAACCCAAACCCAATGTCGAACATCCGTAGGCAAATGTGAGGATGAGGAAGAAGAGAGTCTTACGACAGTCTTCCTCGGAGGTGCAACAGCACTTGGCTTAGAACTGTTATGGTGCACAGTGTGATGCCCGGCTGAAGATAACCTGGAGGAAGAAGAAGATGAGGGCCAGACAATGATCTTCTGTGATGGAGCAAGAGATGGCTTGGTAGGGGGACTGTAAGCTCCCCTAGCTGGAGTCACACGTAGTGCCACCATGAGAAGAAGCACGATTGGTAGCACACCCCACAATACTGGAACCCTGAGGGAGCAAAGCCTCAAAAAGCTGACCAGGCACATCAATGACCTGGGTTCCGCCACTGACTGGTAGTGGCTTGGCCATCAGTGAAACGCCATCCCCAGTCTGCACTCACCCCAACTCCTGAGTAGTGGGCTTCACAGCAGAGATCTTTGGTAGCAGCGCTTCTACCTCTGAGCACTCTGAGGAGCCGCAGCGACACTTACCATACACAGGACGGACATTGGGAGTTTTGGATGTGTCAAGACAGGGTGTAGTGTCAAAATGGACATTTGCCACAGGAGGAACCAGGATGGGGGAGGCACTTCCAGATGCAGGAAGCACCACCTAAGAGGGGACACCCCTTGAGACAGGAGGCACCTCCCTTGAGGAAGCACAGCCGCTTTCAGAATGAATCCCCTCAGTAGAATCCTCCAGCTGAGAAGGGTGGGAAGTAGAACCACAAGAGGTTAATGGGGTATTGTGGGATGACAGAGGCACCTGCAAGGCAGCTTTAGGATGAGATAAGACAGCATCAAAGGTAACCCCAGGGCGAATGAATCTCTCCCATACCCTGTCCTTTGCCTCAGAAAAAGAAATGTTCTCCTTTGTTCAGACAGAAACAGTCTCATAGCCAAACTTGTACACATCACAATCCCTTGAGGAGGCCGCATGAGTTCCTCCACAGTTCAGACATTAACAAGGTTGAGAACAAGCAACCATACCATGGGAAACACCACTACAATTTTCACAGACCTCAGGAAGGCCAGACGCTTCCAGCTGGCAAGAATGGCAAACGTGACCTAACCTTTGACAATAATAGCACCTTCTAAGTCAGGAACATAAGGTTTAACTTTAAGCTTCTGCCATGCAGCAGTGACAACCTCTGGCAACGTAAGGCGATTAAATGTCAAGACAAGAGTGGGTGTGGGTGTTAAAACCCCATCAACTTTCTTCACAATTCTCTGTACTGCTACAGCTCCCTGAGGAGCCACCCCTCCAGGAGGGAAGACTCAGAATCAGAGATCAAGTCACGAGAATACACAACCCCATGGGACTGACTTAAGGCCAAGTGATGAGAGGCAGCCACTGGAAAACCGGCAACCATAGTAAGGGACTGGATGTGTGAAGTCTCCTCTTCATTCCTGGCCTCTAGCAACAGAGAACCATCACCCTGCAAGGAGACCTTGGGGATAAATCCACATGCAGTAACTAAACCACTGTGAATCTGAAAACAGTTCAGGTTCCAGAAGGAAGTACCATCAGCCATTTTGAGTCCTATGTATTTTATATATGAGTGTTTCACAAAGATGCCAGGTAACAGCTCCAAAGAATGGACATCTGGATCCGCAGGTCTGGCAGATGACCCAGAAGGTAACGGGTTGCCAGGCGATGGTGACTCATGTAGCTCCTCATCAACCACATGAGTGATTAAAGAAGTGTTTAACCCCTACACCGTGGGGTTGTTTTTGCGCTTCTTGTGCGTCCCGCGAAGATTTTTGCACTCCAACTGACTTTAAAAGTATTTGCCAAAAATCAATTATTAGTCCAAGAATATTAAAATTAAATATGCTTATGCCACATACTTTCAGCTTTCCCCTGGGATGTTTGTTAAGCTTTCGTCTTCTACCGTAGGACTTGTGGAGACTTCTGAAATTGGGTAACGAAGTCTCCACTTTACACTTCCCGATACCCCGTAATATGGTTACCATTGCCTGATAATATAACTACAAACACTATTCTATGAATTTTAAGTAGTTTGGAATCCATATTCCAAAACAAAAACACTGTGAAAGCAATGTAAATTACGAGTGCATATGAGCTTTCCTCCCTTGCTGGTTCCCCGATGGTATTCTGAGGCAAAGCTGTCATTTATTATTTATAAACACATTCACGCTTTATATTCCTAGTACTTTATTACACTTATTTATATATACAGTACAATATTTATCTATAAGTTTCTTTCAGTACTAGTAGTTTATTTTCACTCCAGGAAATCACTTTTGTGTCCTGTATACTAGCGTTGAAAGCGAACCTGTCACTTTCACTTTTATAACTCCCACTATTGATACATGCTAGAGTGAAACTTTCACTTTCATTACTCCTAGTATATATACTCGTATTCTTATATTACTACTCATTTACATTTCTATTTATATTTTCTATTTTATTTACATTATTTACATTTCTATTTTATTTACACTGTTGTGTACTGTCACTTGCAGCAACTTATAAAACTATTTTCCACTGTTCACTTATATTTACATTCATTGCTTTCACTTGCTGTTTACACATTATTTACACATTATTTACATTTCCACTTGCACTGTTTTAGAGTCACCAGAAAGATCGTAGTCACTGTCCATCATTTTCATTGATAAATTAGCCAGTTCATGTTCCACAGCAGTCGCTTAGCCCTTTACCCCTTTCCACATGAGGTTTAGTAGGGGTAGAGGTCACAGGGCCCTTTGCATGGGGCTGAAAAGCAGCGGAATTGGACAGGCGCGAATCCGACGTGGTTTCACCTTGAAAGATGACAGTAAACTGAATGCTGTTGCCTAGGGGCAGTGAAGGGCTGCCAATGTCAGCATGGTGACAGCTGCTAATGTATACGCTATGAAATGATTGGCAGGAAATCTAGACAATACATAGTAAATTAGGTAGTTCCAGGTGAATGTAAATATCACTTAGGCTTCTCCCTTCCTTTCTTATATATATTTTTATTATGAGAACAGGTCATACGGCATATTTACTGAATCCTGTTGCCTAGGGGCAGTGAAGAGCTGCCAATGTCAGCGTGGTGACAGCTGCTAATATATACACTATGAAATAATCGGCAGGAAATCTAGACAATACATAATAAATTAGGTAGTTCCAGGTGAATGTAAATATCATTTAGGCTTCTGCCTTCCTTTCTTATATATATTTTTATTATGAGAACAGGTCATACAGCATATTTCAAGGGGAAATAAACAGGGAAAATTAGCGAACGAGTGCACGTGAGGTGTTGCCAGGTGATAATTAGCCCATTCCAGATGTATGGCAGTATCAATTACCTCTTCTCTTTCTTTTATACATTATTTTGTATAAGAATAGGGCAAAGGGCACATTTCAATGGATAAAATGAGTGGAAAAATCTGTCCAGCATTTGTGTAGTGCAGCGCAGCTGGTCAGGTGGGAGGAGAGGGTACTGGAGGGGAGGTAAGGGGGGGGAGTCAAGTATAGGAGAAAAATGGCTAAATTGTCAACAGTGGATGGAAGTACAGGTGACATAAGCAGAACTAAGTATACCTGGACACTGGTAGTACTGATAGATGATACAAGCCACCACTTGAAAGCCCGGGCGAATTCAAAATAACACAGAATCATAAAAGTGACGCCCCACGGTATGATCTCTTGCTCCCGAGCATCACGAAAGTGACGCTCCATGGTTAAGGGGTTAATGTATCTATAATTATGAACATTTGTAACAGCTAAAATGGCACCAGGAGCCAAGGGAAACCATCTACCAGGGAGCGAGGGGACCGAGTGCGGTCTGATGGGAGCGGGGTGCCTTGTCCCCAAAGGGTGACCCATAAAGTACATCCCATGATGTAAAAGTTCGCTCCCACCAGTGCAAAGACTCCATTCTCCAACGCCCTCCAGCCCAGACACGTAACCAACTAACTCAGGACAGTACCAAGGTGACCCCTCTGGAGAGTGGCACTGATGACCCACATGGGTAACCTATGTTTCAGGCAGTGCTTAGTCAGACCCCTCACCCTCAATGTTACCCACATGGGAGACCCTGCCAAATGTCGTTACATCCATGGCAGGCTTGTGGGATCACAGGGGCATGCAAGCCCTCCCACCACGGCGAGGCGTCTGCCCAAGGGGAGGATTTGGAACAAACGGAAGATCATTTCCATTATGAAGAAGGACTGCCTTCAGTGAATTTTTCCAACAGTCTATGAACAACCCCCATTCTCCTGTTTGATAAGGACAATACTTAAAAAGGCGTTGCATTACCGATATGGCATCATAAATGTATCAAAAGATGGCATCATCCTTCTTGAAGTACATTGAGAGTTTTGCTTGTCAGTGACAGAAGATGGTAGTACAAACTCCATCTTGCAGCAAGCATTTTTGCTTGAGTTAAGTCCAACGAATTCATTTTCTCCTGGTACATGTTAAGGTCTCTTACAAGGTCATGCAGGTCCAGCTGACTGACAAGTGCGGCTCCTTGCTCTCTAAATCTTCTAGAAAGTTGGCATCCATGCAACTATCCTCCTCACAAGGTTCTCATTCACTTGCGGTACTTAATGGAGGGTTTGGAACTGGAAGCTCAGGTCCATGGGGGTACTGGCTCAAGAACAGAAGGTACATTACTATACAAGATTTTGGACCAGGTTTTCACTGAATACCCTTTGGTGTTAGTGAGACAAAAGTAACAGTCAGTGCAGTCATCCTTGGTTTGCGCCAAACGATTGGTACGACAAGAGGCATATCTGATGGCATCCGTTCATTCATGTGGTTTACACAGGGCTTGCATGCTATATGGGGTGCCCACGTCTTGTCTTGATCACCAACAGGACATTTGAAGCAATGTTTGCAAGTGGCTTTAACATTCCTTGTAATTGATTTCTTTACGCTTTCAGGTGTAAACAGCCAGCAGATATAGCAGGAAGTGTCTGATGCATTCATACAGTTATGACGCTCCATTGCATGACAGCACAGATCAAGGCACTTTGTAGCAGTAAAGAAAATCAGAAATGGAATAATGACAAATACATGATTGCCTACATACGTATTGGTGTCCCCCACCCCCCTCCCCCCAAAAATGACCTGCTTGATGAAGGGAAAATTTTACCTGCCTTTGGCTGTGACTGATTCATTTTGATTTACTAAATATATTGTGATTCAGGTATTTAACTGAAAATGATATAGCCACCACAAGATCTGGCTGAAGTGTGCCTATATAAGGTATATTGATCTCTGTAATAGGAGTCGGGTCAGATTTTCCCATGTAAAGGCAGATTTTCCTATGGTATATTGGTTTTTGAAAATTGGACTTGCCAGAAAAAATTGGATATCATATTCGAAATTTACCGGTTCATGTTGCTTAGAATCATCTCAATATATACTAGAACCATAATATTTTTTAAATTTTGTCGACCAGTGCCATTTACAAACTTAACTGAGAATAAACATTGCTCACTCGCTCGTAACAATGGTTATAGTAAGTGACATCCAAACATACTCTTGCAGCCATTATTATCCCAAATACATTGCTAACAACAGTCACGATACATACCATACAATGGATTATTCACACATTTTCAACAGTTTTTTCAGAACAGTATGTTAGGTAATGGTCACAGCCAGTTTTCCCATCGAGTGGAGCAAGTCTTCATACATGGGTCACCTGGCATATATTGGTACTTTTCTTTCTTACTATTTTCTTTTATTATAAACAGGCCAGTGCAACTTCATTACAGTATGTTATCATATGTATATACATCTCTTCAACCCCTGAGAAATTCTCACTGTTCCTCTTACAGTATTTTTATTATTCACCCGTGATTAAACTTGGTGGTCACGCATCTTATGGGAACTTCATGGCACCAGGACAAAATTGCTGTTACGACATTACAAGATTTTTATTATTCAACCGTGATTAAACTTGGTCACGCATCTTATGGGGACTTAATGGCACCAGGACATAATTGCTGTTACACCAAATAACTACTGTACTTTGACTCTTACTCCACTATCGAATCTTGGATGAGAACTTCTAACATTACTTGAAAGAATGACTGCTTGATTGACCAAGGTAACTGCTAGGGTCATATGTCATCGGACAGCAAGTGTGAGAAGAGAATAAAAGCAATAAAACATAGATTAATTAACTAGAAATAAAAGAGCTAAGTGCATTGCAGCTATCAGAGATAGTCCTAAGTTAAAAAAAGTAAATAAAAGTCTTCCCTTCTCAAGTGACAGCTGAGTTGCCTAGTCTCAGCTACAGCCAGGAATCTAGTATTGCTAAGTTTCATGGGAACCCTTTTAGTAACTGCATTATTGTTAACTCTTCCATGGTTGAGATGTAAGTTCGTTTTCCTCTATCAGCCCTCAGATGTCAAAGCTCAAGGTCGCTGGGCAAGGTCAAAGTCCGGCCCGTGTGTGAGTTTGTTAGTAAAATAACTCAAACACTTCTGATCTGAATTTAACCAGATTTACTGGAAGGGTTGAGGGTTAGACATGGAGTCAACCCATTGTTTTTCGAACAATAAGTCAAAAGCCGAGGTCATAGAACAAGGCCAAATTAAACAGTTTTCTTCTGATTTCAGTCATATATTGTAATGGGATTGACAATAAGGCAAACATAAAAGGATTCGATTTTTCAAGGTCACTGTAAAAGGTCAAATGCCAAGGTGACAGGGCAAGGTCAACTCAAACATTATTGAAATTATTTAAACCAAATTTGGTGGAATAGTTAATGGTCAGGCAAGAACGAAGGGTTTCAGTAACGATTAAAATAAGTCAAGAGTCAGGCCCACAGGACAGAGTCAAAATTCGATTCGTGTGTGTGTTCTTACCAAATTGTATCATTACAGGAATGAGTCAAGCTCGTACTGTCCCATGTATTAAACCATTTTCATCATACACATCCTTAAATTTATGAATTGTTTTGGCACGCACACTTTCATTCGGTAGTGCATTCCACTGATCAATTGCCCTATTTGGGAAACTAAGTTTCCCTACGACTTTATCACCGTTCTTTTTATGCAGTTTTTTGCAAGGTCCTCTTGCTGATGCTTCCCCATAGGTTATATACATTTATTTCTATTTCCTCTTTCTCTGATATGCATTTATATAGCATAATGATGTTTCCCCTTTTCCTTCATTCCTGTAGTGTTGGCAGATTCAGTTTTTAAGGTCTTTCTATGTAGCTTAGATCCTCTAAGCTTGGTACTCATCTTGTAGCGGCCCTTTGAACTTTTTCAGTCTTATCTATGTGTTTCTTGAGATGAGAAGTCCAGACTACTGATGCATACTCCAGGGTTGGTCTGATGAATGATGTTATTATCTTTCTCAGCATGTCTTATGTATGTGAATGCTGGCCACTGATGTGGTCAGCCGGAGATGGTCTGTTATTGATAATCACACCTAGGTCCTTTTCTCTTTCTGATATGTGTAAAGTTTTACTTCCTAAGTTATAATCCCAATCTGGTCCTTTTCCACTTTTACAAAACATGATCACATGACATTTGTCCATATTGAATTCCACTTGCCATGTATTACTCCATTCATGAAGTTTATTTAATCCCTCTTGTAGCTCTTTACAAGAGTGTGTTCCGAGGCGTCCCGACAACGTATGGATGCTTTGCCACGTTTTGTCACAGTGGCACCCAACAACGTATCCATACTTTTGCAATTGCAAGGTCTGTCATTTGCACATTTTTCAAGTTTCACAGGTGATTTTTGATAGGCATATGTGGGAGACCTTCCTCTACCCAATGCCAGGCAGGGATAATTCTTGGCCCCACCTGATCCCCCTCCCCCCCCATGCCATTTTCTCGGCGACTTGCCCGTTAGCAGTGACCTGGCCAGTAAAGACATGTCACACCATAGTCTCTCCAATGACAAACGTGATTCCCGAGGTGGAGGACAAAGGAAGAAACAAGCCAGAAGAAGAAACAAGCAGAAGTGATAAGGCAGTAATGTCATAAAGCAAGGTACCATATGTTGATGTGTTTGGTGAGTGAACAATGCATATATCGCCTACATTATTGTGTGAAAACCAGTTTACTCTTGTACGACATATAAATTCGTACCAAATACATAAATATTTACATGTAATGAGTGGTTTGGAATAGTTACCCCTCCCAAGAAAATATCTTCTCTGGAGCCTGGCCTGAGAGAACAAGGTACCAAGGTGAGGGTACTGTTACCTGTATTGGCCTTCTTAAACCGAATTGAGCACTTTATCTCTGAATTTTCGATGTTTCTCATAAAAAAAAAGCGAAGGTTTTAGCAAAGAAAAAAAAATGAAACTCTGCCATGATTGGGGGGGGGGGGCATTGGTGAAAAATCTGCTGGGATGTGGCAGGTTAATTCTCCTTTGTATTTTTGCATCATCAGCAAACATATTTAGATAGCTTTCAATTTCCAATGTTACTATCT
The DNA here is from genome assembly GCF_032717465.1 of Coenobita brevimanus. Classification (NCBI taxonomy): domain Eukaryota; kingdom Metazoa; phylum Arthropoda; class Malacostraca; order Decapoda; family Coenobitidae; genus Coenobita; species Coenobita brevimanus. The sequence continues at coordinate 31,005,558 of NC_136999.1, read as the reverse complement.
ATGTCATATATATACACTAAAAAAAATAACTGGTGCCAGCACTGATTCCTGTGGAACTCCGCTAGTCATTTCCCACCATGATGAGTTGTTTCCCCTTAGTACTGTTCTCATTTCCTTTTTCCTGAAAAAGTCTTGCATCCAACAATACAGCTTGCCTCGGATTCCTCCTTGATGGTATGGTTTCCATAAAAGTCTTTGGTGCATTGCTCTGTCAGATGCTTTCTTGAAACCTAGATAGATAATGTCCACCCACCCTTCTCTTTTCTGTAATGTATCTGCAACTCTTTCATAGTAGCTTAATAGATTAGTAACACATGATTTTCCCTTTCTGAAACACAACTCCCTTTCTGTTATTATATTATTATGTTCTTCTAGATGGTTTACAAAACTTATCATCATTTTCAGTATCTTATAACACTGGTTAGTGATACTGGTTGGGAATTGAGTGGATTTTGTCTATTACCTTTCTTGAATAAGGGAACAATGTTTGCTTTCTTCCAAATATCAGGTAGTTTACCTTCACCCAAGGATTCCTTGAATATAAAAGATACTGGTCTATTTAACTCCTTTGCACATTCATGTAACACCCAACATGAAATTTCGTCAGGACCATTTGCTTTTCTTTTGTCTAATTTACTGAACTCCTGTCCTTCTTTTTCTATCTGGTAATACGTGTGGACATGCATGTTCCATATCATCCCTGTCAAAATTTTCTTCTGTAAAAACTGTTTGTATTTTTTTTTTTTTTTTTTAGCACTTCACAAATATCTGTCTCTTGTGAACAGATGATCCCCTCGTCCGTAATGGATTGTATTTTATCTTTTAATTTGGTTTTGCTTTGGATGTAGCTGTAAAATAGCTTCGGTTGATTACTACTACTATTTATAATGTCTTCCTCAAACTAAATGTCTCTGGCCTTCTCTCCTTATTTTCGTATAATAGTTTCTTGCCTGTTCATAGTTATTATATGCCCTCTCACTATTGTGTCTTCTGAATCTCTTCCACAACGCGTCTTTTTTTTTTTCTTTTGAGTTTTTACATTCTTTTTTAAATAATTTCTTTATTTTCAGTTCTGCTTCTTTGTGCTGTGGGGTGTAATTTCAGACTCCTATTTCATAAAGTTCACAGAATTTTCTATATATAACCTATACATTTTGTCCTCTAAGCTCTTTTTCCCAATCTTTTTCTGAGAAGTATTTATTTAGGTCATGATAGTTGCCCTTTTTGTAGTTTAGGCTCTTTTTGTAACTTTTATTACTGATACCTATGTCATATCCAATCCTGAAGTTGCAGTGTAATACTGCACAGTTATTGTAGTTACAAATCATAATAGACAGATAGATAAATAGATAGATAGACAGCTCTATGCGAGCCTGGGAATAGGAAATAAGCTTGCAAATTACACTGAGGAAAGCTGACGACAGTGGCCAGTAAGGAGATGATGCAGTTAGTTGTCAGCAGTCCACCGGTGAACAAAGCCCTAGTGACCATACACACACACAGGCTTCTTCAACTTTCCATCCACAAGGAACACACGTGATACGTCTCCTGTTTCACCAGAATTTAGGAAAGAGAGCTCAGAAGGAGAGAGGCCTTAGAAGAGACAGGTTGCAGGGAGAAGGGCTTGGTAACTTGAGAGAGAGACAGAGAGAGCGAGACAGAGAGATAGCTAGCGGGACTGGACTCTATACTTCGCTCTGTGTGAGAGACCTGTTAATATTTCCAAGACAAATAAAAATAGTCCCATACTATTCTTTACCTCTCCTGTCACTACATGACAAATGGGAAAGAAGATTATCTACTACAAGCTACTCCAGTATAATAACCGCTCGTTCACAAGTCTAATATATATATAACTCAACCACAAAGGAACCACAAAGTCTTTTATGACATTTGGTAGCAGCGAATCTACGGACATCGTCTCCGAATCAAAAGCAAATTTCTACAAAAGCAGGTGAGACTCTACAAGATTAGCTTCAGTTCTGCAGTGAATTTTTACAAAATATAGCCTACAGTGCAAATAGCCTACAAGTCTACAAAACAACTCTATAATCTTCACGTAACTTCAAGCAGCAACAAGAAGAATATAAAACAAAGCAAGTAAAGAAGAGGAAAGACCAAAGCAACAAGCACACAAACCCCCACCACTCTCTCCCGCCTACGCTGACGCAGAGGTCAAGACGACGAAGCAAACACCAAGTCCATATTCACAACTCATCTTACTCACCCGTCTTCACTCAAGTTACTCATCGCCACTCATTCACTCACCACAGCTACCAGTGTGGGAAGCCGACGTCACCATGTGCTGAGATGACATCACAACGCGAGTCTGCCATGCCAAGCAACGTGTGACTGACACCAGGCACTTCTCACCCACTATTCATTACTAATTATTCACATAGCTCCTACTCATACTCATTTATTTTCACAGTTAAGTTGGAAATTCGACGTTCTATGCTGAGGTTTGCCTGGGACAGCTGTTAACCACCACAAGCACCAGGCCATGGAATTTCCTGAGTAATATCGTCCATCAACACACCACAAGAATTATCAAGAGCTCTTCAATCAAACCTGTATTTTTCTTCCGAGATCGACTTTTGTATCGACACACCTCTACGATCTGTATCAAGTGGGTAAAATTATACTTACTCATTTCTTCTCAGTGCTAAAATTAGCTATATTCAACTTATTTACTCATCTATTTTGCTAGGACATAAATAAACAAGAGGCGTATTTCATAACACCATATCTTAATGACAGGAATATTTTCGCCACCACCCACGTTAATACCAGATGACACACAAATTGCCACAACATCAGACTCACAATTAAGAGAGCCTCAAGGCAGCCCACCCCTTGTACAAACCTCACCACACACTAAATATCGAGAAACAAATACGGCAGTTTCAGATGATGAGTGGGAAACCACCTCTGACGTAGGAAGTGCGGACTTTGCCACTGCCTTGCACACGTATGCCAATACACTTAACAGGGTTCACCGGTCCGGTCGTACATATTCCACCATTCCATCACACAACGATAAACACGTCCAAGTTGAATTAACAGGGCAAACAGTAAAAATGGATCAAGAAACAAATACCGCGGATCTAACAACCACACCTCACGTGTTTGTGTATCACGAGGATAAAACTGCCCCAAAATTCTCTGGCACAGACAAAGATCGCATTGATGTCATTTCATTAGTCAGTCAGTGTGAACAAATGTTCATCAAGCGCCACATACTAGATGAACAAGAGAAAATTGCTATTTTTTCATCTTGCATAAGCCAGGAAAGATGTCCAGCAAGCAATTTATTGCGCTCAGATAAGCTCCATCGTGCTAGGACATATGATGAATTTAAAACTGAATTTCTGAAGAAATTTTCTGGAGGTATGAACTTCTTGCCAGGTATAATTCCAGAATTACATAAAATTGTAGATCTTGTAAGGGAGCACACTACAAACCATGTGCTCAGTGAAATAACTGCTGATGTCTCCACAATCAAGAGAACTTTATTAGCTACATTGGAAAATTCTAATTGGATAACAGATGATGGAAAGATGTCCCCAGACCTCGTCGTGGACATCATTGGTTATGTAGCTGCCTTGTGTAAATTACCTGATAGGACCCTTAAGATCGCCAAGACGATCGCGTACACCCCAGGAATGTGCTTGCTAGACTTAATGAACGAGGTAGAGATGCAGTGCAGTAAAGCAGGTGTGGTCGACACACATGCACATTCTGGTAGAATCAGGGTACCTGAGACAGTATCAGCTGTGAAAACATCTACACTGACCCCAAACAGAGAACAAAATCGATCGCGACCAGAAATCAGGCAGGCCAAACAAACAAAAACGCCAAGGCCTCGTTCCCAGACGCCTTCCTACAGGCAGTTTCATAAGTTTTTGCGCAGCCCGAGCAGGTCTCGCGCCATAAACAACACTTCTTATGGGAAATCACCTTGTAGGTCACAGTCAAGGGATAGGTCCATTCTATGTCATTATTGTGCAAAACGAGGACACACAAGGTATGAATGTTTTATCAAGGGAAAAGAGGACAAACAAAAGACACAAGGATTTGGTCCTTACTGTAGGCATCATAGATACCAAGGGCACTGGACTAGTGATTGCAAAACAGTAGAAAAAAATGTGTCTATGTTCAAATCGGGGGAAGACCAAGTCATGACAAAAAACGAACAAACGTAAAGAAGAACAAGGCTAAACTTCACATAGGAGGCATGTTGGGAAATGAGTGTATCTTGATACCAGCTGTATGTGAGGATCAAAACGTTTCCTTATTTTTAGATACAGGCTCTCCAGTGAACTTAATAACACATGAAGAACTAAATAGAATTCTTAAAAATAAAAAGAAAGTAACCTTTCTGGATGAAGCTGATTTAGATTTATACACAGTAGATGGACAAGAGATTACAGTGAAGGGTATGATAAGATTAAATCTCAGTTTCACAGAAACTACAAGACCATTCTCTGCATTTTTCTATATCGTTGAAAACTTAGCAATTAAAGCTCATATGTTACTGGGCTTAAGATCCATGAGAGCTGAGAACATAACTATACTCCCACAAATGAATGGAATAGACTTTGATAATTAATTCATAGACGAAATAACTTCAGAGCCCTCACTGATTGGTAGAAGAAAGCCAAAAAGAATTGGTAATATTAAAGGCTTAAACAAACATACACAAACAGATGAGTGTATAGATCCACTCCCACCACCAACCCCGTCCTCCAGAATTAGTGACCCAGATAACAGTACTGATTTATCAATTTTTCCAGCCCATCTCACTAATGATTTAGTTATACCACCTAATTCATACATGAAGGTTACCATAAAGAGCAAATTACGGAATAGTACTGTTCTTGTCTTAGAAGAATTATGTAAAGTAAAGGGATTGTCAGTAGAAAACGCATTATGTCATATGAACGACGAAGGGCAAACTCAGATATTCATAATTAATCACATGAATGGGGAAGTTCAGTTGAAAAAGGGAACTTGCATAGTTAATATTGAAAAATGTCCCGCCCCTGTGAAAGAAATAGTTATAGCTGGAGTAACAAGTGAGATAAAATCTACGGACAGAGAAAGAATAAAAGAGAATTTAATTCACTCAGGTGAATTTGATGAAGAAAATAATTTGTTAACCCTGCTGGAAACACACAGGGACACCGTAGCATTGCCCGGAGAACAGTTAGCGTGTACTAACTTGATTAATCACATGATTAATGTGCACCCAGAAACACCACCAATTTTTGTACCAGCCTACCGCATACCACACTCCCAACGTACACTTGCAAATCAGTATGTCGATGAAATGTTAAAACTTGGAATTATTGAGCCTTCAGTCTCCCCATGGAATTTCCCCTTATTCTTCGTGCCCAAACGAAATGGAGAAATGCGTGCGGTAGTAGATTACCGTAAACTAAATAATCACACAATCCCAGACAGATTTCCCATGCCATTCCTAAGCGATGTCTACAGAATATTGGTCCTGAGAATAATATATTCTCGACCATCGATCTCCTAAACGGCTACTATCAGATTCCAGTATCTAAGGAGTCACGTAAATACACTGCCTTTTCAACAAACAGAGGCCATTATCAATATACAAGAATGCCAATGGGACTGAGGACAGCCCCAGGCACATTCCAGCGTCTTATGAATTACGTATTGTCCGGAATGTTAGGACAAGAAATATTTGTTTATCTTGACGATTTTATATTCGCAACGAAGAATATTAAGGATCATCTCAGGAAATTAGACTTACTCTTACAAAAGCTTAGTGATGCTGGATTAAAAATTAAACTTTCTAAATGCAAATTTTGCTTTAAGGAAATAAATTTCTTAGGCCACAAATTAAGTTCCGATGGTATTCACACCACTGTGACAAAATACAGGCAGTGAGAGATTTTCCTGAACCCACTACGACTGACGAAGTTAGACAATTATTAGGTCTGGCTGGGTACTATAGGTCATTCGTACCACAGTTCTCTCATATAGCCTTTCCTCTATTCCAGCTACTCAAAACCGATGCTGTATTCCAATGGGAAGAAGAACAAAAAAGGGCATTTAACAATCTAAAAATTAAACTAACAAATGCACCTTGTTTAGCATATCCGGATTACGCAAAATCATTTCTTTTTTGTACAGACGTATCAGTTAAAGAATTACGGGCTGTACTGATGCAGGAAGATAAAAGAGGAAAGAATCAACCAATTGCATTTGCCAGCAGACAAACAAGAGGTGCGGAGAAAAATTATTGCACTACAGACTTAGAGGCACTTGCAGTGGTTTTTGCATTACAAAAGTTTCGAGATTTGGTATATGGTTACGAAATCCACTTATTCACCGACCATAAACCACTGGTGGGTATGTTTAAAGAAAAACTCCTTTCTGGGAGGAGAGCAAGATGGAAATGTACAGTTGAAAACTACAATGTACAAATTCATTATATACAAGGTAAAATGAACATAGTAGCTGACGCATTATCTAGGAACCCGAACACAATTCAGGTCGCGGCGTTAGATCTCAAAGGAAATATCCCAAACCACGAGGATATCGCAAAGGCACAAAGACTTGACCCAATATGGTCTAAAGTAATATACAAGTTAGAAAGTGGAGATGACATACAATTACCCAAACTGCATGTCCCACTTGAACAATTCACAATGGTCAATAATACATTATAATAAATTAACTCTAAACAACCAAAACGCCAAAGAAATACTAACCAGTTGGTAGTACCTAATGACATGATACCCCAAGTATTACGATTGATACACGACAGCCGACATGCAGGACATCCTGGAAAGGATAAGACATTCAACCAAGCCCAGCTATTATATTACTGGCCTTCATTACGAAAAGATATAAACAATCATATAGACAGATGCGAATCATGTGCGAAACACAAAGGATACCCAATCACACCTGCACCGATGGGTAATTACCCTGTACCACATCAACCATGGGACGTTGTCGCTGTTGATTTACTCAAGATGCCATTATCATACAATAATAACCTATACTTATTCGTAGCAACGGATCATTTTTCCCGTTATGTCATTTTAGCTCCAATTAAAGATAAGACAGCAGAGACAGTAGCAAAGGCAATAACAGATAATGTAATATGTCGCTTTACTACCCCAAAGGTACTAATAAGTGATAATGGAGGAGAATTTAATTCTGAGATCTTACAAGAAATATGTAAACAATACAACATCAAAAAGGTTAACGTTTTGGCCTATCACCCAGCATCGAATGGGTTGGTAGAGAGACAAAATAAAAAGGTATTAGATGTGCCACGACACATTCTCAGTGAAAATTATGCAAGCTGGGATGATTGGATTCCCAGAGTAGAGGCCTCAATTAATGGGTCTATAAATAAATCCATCGGTGACACACCACATTTCATTATATATGGCACAGATAAAAAATTACCATATGAGCTCCTAGAAGGTGACAGCATGCCTATACACAATTACGATGATTACTCTAAACTCCGTTTACGTGAATTCCAGGACATTCACAAAAGAGTCAAAAAACAATTAACGATGTCCAAGGAAGAAATGACGGAGGCATTTAACAAGAAGGCAAAAGATTCACCTATCAGCTTAGGAGACATTGTTTACGGTGTCATTCATACGAGAGACAATAAATTATCCCCAAAATTTGAGGGCCCATACAGAGTAATTAACATAAAAGCAAGCAAAGTTTTAATTAAGTCACTTTCAAGTGGCACAAGTTCATATTGACCATTTTAAACGAGTTTCAAGGGAATTATCACATAATTATTCAGCCTCGGATACAACCGAACAGGTGAACGTACCTCAAGAAACCAAGCAAGAACACAACAATGATTACAAAAAGAAATTAAGGTCATATACCAAACAATCGAACATAGGTGCAACTGTTCCAATCAAATCTACAGTACATCATTTACGAGAATTAAATTTCGATTTAAACTCCTTCTATAAATGAAATAACAATCAACCGTAATGCACATCATCACTATCATCGACCACAGCATTATAGGAAATTAATAGATTTTTTTTTTTCGGTAGGTTACGATGAAGGGACTTATGCTATGGATTCTCCTCTACATAGCAAGAGGATATGCGCACTTAGACCCCAAACATATAGTACGACAAGGATGCCTCATAGCTCCAACGGCCACGACTACAATCGTTAAGGACGTCATGAGTACTGAAATAAGTCTAGATTACTTGTATGACTTACCTACTTATCTAGACAGACTTGCGACGCCGATGCGAACTGTGGACTTCATGATAGGAAATTATGTTTCACAAGCACATAACACCATGGAAGTGAATGAAATGGTAAAGTTAGCGAAATGGAAACTAGAACAGGCGAAGTCAACTATGCTCATCATGATCCAAGATCTCCCATCTTATGGAACGGAGGTACTGAGCGACAGGAACAACATCACACGTACTCGCCTAAAGCGCGGTTTGTTCGACTTGGGTGGCGCAGTTCTTGGGAACATCTTTGGATTGGCTACAGAGGATGACATTAAAGAAATAAACAACAAATTTAATAAGATAGCTCAGGTACTAACATACCAAGATAAATTCATCACAGGACAGAACTCAGCCATGAAGACAATTGTGAAAAATCTGAAACAAGCAGAAAACATAGCTCTCGAGAGTGTAGATAAAATAAATGAATTGGAGGGAAACGTTACCCTTTTCCAGCACTTCTCCATCATCACAGAACATATTGACACGATTCTACTACAATTAGAGAACACTAGAGATCGTTTCAGGGCACTTATGCAAGGAATTTCGAATGCTGGTGATGGCAAGATCACAATTGACTTACTCCCAGTTCATGAGCTACATCAGATAGTTAGTCAAGGCATACATAAAAATAAATTGAAGCCGTTGTTCCGCAGTAGGGAATTTATGCAATATTACCCGTATTTAGAAGCAACACTAACACCAACATCAGTGGTAGTTCATGTGCCATTCATCACTGAAGACCTGTTCACAGTATACCAAATACACCCCTTCCCCTATAAAAATAACAACACTTTGGTCATCATCAACATCAACACAGACACCGAACTCAACATGGTCTCCAAGAGACGGGACACTGTCACTTTCGCAAGTGAATCAACGATTGAACGAAAGTGCCGCACATCCTTACATGCTGTTCATCTTAGTCCTGCATACATTTTCACGTTTCAGCCTACTGATACAGTCCCTTGTGAAATGGCTATCATCAGAAATGACAATATTCATCATCATTGCAACTTCACTTTTGCTCCAGATAAACTTGTACACCATCAACGCATTGGACACTCACAGTTTTTTTATTTCCCTCATAACACATCAGTTTACATAGTCTGTCCAGATATACCACCATCTCATACATCAGCCTCAGGATTATACATAGCACCAGACTACTGTGTGGTATTTACACCAGCCATGTCTACTTTATCCACCATCAATCACTACGCCATTCTCAATCATACACACAAACATTTCCACCCACTGCCTGATATGAACTTAAACATGAGCACAAGTATTAAGCTGACGTCACCTAAATTTGAAACTATGCAGCTGATCAATGAAACAATGAAGCCCTGGGAAGATTTGAGTTTGAGTATGTTCAACCCATATTATGTGTATAGCCCAGCACCTACTGTCTTTATAATCGTCTGCATTGTAGTTGCAGTAGTGCTGTTCGCAATGCACAGAATGCTTGCAAGAATTGCTAATTTGGAGTCATTATTTAGTGGGGGGAGAGTTAATATCAAAGTTAACCACCCTGAATGAAGTGTATATATTTTGTATATAGTATTAATTATATATATATATATATATATATATATATATATATATATATATATATATATATATATATATATATATATATATATATATATATATATATATATATATATACAAAGAAGAATGACCCATGTATGGCAGACCAGTACCATTATCTTTAAATGAAATATTAATAACTCTTACCATAATCTTAATTTTAAACTATTTTTTTTGCATGTATGCATTTCACTACAATAACCCAAGTACATACTGTATTACAATTCAATAATTTACTTTAATGCATTTATTCAAATATGTATGCAACTTGTTTAAAATGTAATATTACTGAATAATCACTATTTACTATGAATATTATACTGTATGTATACAATATTCATACAATTATGTTACTTTTACAATATTATGTACTTCACTTAATTAGCTTATAAGTTCATTATAATGTGTATATAATATGTATTAATATGTTAGGACTATTAACTGTCGATGGTACGCCATTTTCGCGTGACTGAGCAATGTATTGTAGTTACAAATCATAATAGATAGATAGATAAATAGATAGATACACAGCTCTATGCGAGCCTTGGAATAGGAAATGAGCTTGCAAATTACACTGAGGAAAGCTGACGACAGTGGCCAGTAAGGAGATGATGCAGTTAGTTGTCAGCAGTCCACCCGTGAACAAAGCCCTAATGACCATACACACACATACACACATACTCACACACAGGCTTCTTCAACTTTCCATCCACAAGGAACACACATGATACGTCTCCTGTTTCACCAGAATTTAGGAAAGAGAGCTCAGAAGGAGAGAGGCCTTAGAAGAGACAGGTCACAGGGAGAAGGGCTTGGTAACTTGAGAGAGAGACAGAGAGAGCGAGACAGAGAGATAGCTAGCGGGACTGGACTCTATACTTCGCTCTGTGTGAGAGACTTGTTAATATTTCCAAGACAAATAAAAATAGTCCCATACTATTCTTTACCTCTCCTGTCACTACATGACAAATGGGAAAGAAGATTATCTACTACAAGCTACTCCAGTATAATAACCGCTCGTTCACAAGTCTAATATATATATAACCCAACCACAAAGGAACCACAAAGTCTTTATGACACACTCGCTTTTGCCGCATGGAGGGTGATACATAATATTGTCAATATCATTTTCTTCCCTTGTAATTATAAGTTCTAGTACTGATGGTACATCAAGTCCTCATTATCTGATGTTTTCGTTTACTTGTTGTTAGGAAAAACTGCACAAGATCCTGGAGCTTTTGGTCCCAAGAGCATTTCTGACTTTTTATATCTAGAGTAATCCAATTTATATTTGTATTGAAATCTCCAGTTAATATAAGTCTTTCAGATTTCTCTTCCGTTCCATGTAGTAATGATCTTAAACTCTGATTTGAACTCTCTGCCTGGTCTTCATATTCATCTCTTTTCCAAGTGTTTGATCTGGGTGGCATGTATAAATTTGCCACAGTTACTCTCCTTTCAGATTTATTAATCTCTACTGCAATCAGTTCTACATGTGAGGGTATATCTAGTTCAATTTCTTTGACTTGTAGATCTTTCATTGTTAATGTTATAATTCCTTCTCCTTTTTTTAAGTTGCTATCTCATCTCCATATATATTGTATTCCTCTAGGTTTATGGTATCGTTTGATATCCTTGGTGTTAATTTTGTTTCAGTCAGGCAAATAATGTGTGGTTCCTTTTCTTTTATATCATTATTCATCCCTAGTAATTTAGATACCATTCCATCTACATTTGAGTACATCAACTTAATCTTCTTTACATACTTGTCATGATTTATGTCTACTACCTTCCTCCAGTTTTTCCCATCTGGTTATGTACCACTTTCGTGCCTGCATTCCAATGACTTTGTAGAAAAATGTATTCTTCTCTTCCAATCCCAGTTTCTCTTGAATTATGCATCTTTTATCCATACGTTTTGTAATTCTTCTTTTTCCATACGTTTGTTTGCATTTTTTAGTACCTCCTCCACAGTGTTTACACTCTGAAAGGTTAATTGCAGTGGCTTTGACTTATTTCTCTCATATTACCCTAGCGTTTTGTGTTCCTCTATATCTTCATTACAGATTTCCTATGATACTTCCTTCAATATGCTCATTATACTTGCCATCTTCTTTTGTCTCGAAATCTTGGTTTTTTATTTCCTCCTCATCTAAGCCAGTGATTACTATAGATTTGTTGATACTTGCTGAATTTTTGACCAATTTTGGATTTTTTGGATTACTTTTTTCATTCTGTAATGATTTTTTCATCAACTCTTGTTTCTAAGTCTTTCTTTACTTTCACCATTTCAGCATACATAGTTTCCACATAATTTTTGTAGCTTTGCATTGCTTCGTTCACATGGGTCATCTTCTCCTCAATATCACTGCTCTGATCTATCAGACTGCTTGCTTGCTTGCTTCCTTGTGTGTGTGTGTGTGTGTGTGTGTGTGTGTGTGTGTGTGTGTGTGAACAAAGTAACCAGAGCAATTATATCTGTTTTGGATCAAAATTGGTGGATGAGTTGACAGTCACCCGAGATTTTTTTTTTCTTTAGATCAGATCACGTGGCAAAGTCAACTTACAGTTTTCATCTGATTTGCACAAAATGTTGTGGAAGGATGAGGTTAACACACGGACAAAGAGATCTATTTTGAAAACAATCAGGGTCAAGGTCACTGGGCAAAGTCAGCTCAATCTTGCTCTGATATGAACCAAAGTTATTAGAAGGGTTAAGGCTTAGGCAAGCATGAAGGTATATGATTCAGAGAGTAATCTGTTGGAGGTTAAGATCACAGGGCAAATTAATATTATCAGCCCATAGACTGGTCGTGTGTATTGCATTCTGTTCGTGTTCTTTCTTGTTTGATTGGTGTATCTGGCAGGTTGTTCAAAGACTGACTTGTACCTAAGGGAGTCCGTGTAACTCTCCCAACAACTATGCATGGACAATGGGTATACTGAGGTCACATTGAGCAAATTGTTTCCTTGATGTACTTACAACAGAGTACCATCAACTAAAGACGTGTCATCTCTCCTGCTTTTCTGCTTATGTTCTTTGAAAATTAGTCTCCTGAATCTGAAGCGAAATAAAGTAATGTCAGTCACTGTAGAATCACCTGACTGAATTTTAAAGTCCTTGAGGAGGGAAGTAGGAAAGGCAACAGGACTTTTGTTGTCGAGTGTACAATGTGTAAGAAAAAATATTTAAAAAAAAGTATCGGAACAACTTTGCAGTAAACAAACTGAAAAACTAACAATGTGATCTGAAACACGAATGAGGCCCTTGTGACACATGTTAGTAGCCCTGAAGATCCCAGTTGCCATGTGACATGTATGCTATGTGTTATCACAAGCATTTCCTACAGTTGTGATGCATCAGTGCTATATTTAATACTTATGTATAAGTATTATAGAGGTGAACGAATGATTTCACAACTATTAACCTCCAAGTGAGGATACATTTTTTAGACATTGCACATAATGAAAGAGAAATACACTGAGGTGGTTTGGACATGTGGAGAGAATGAAGAATGACTGACTAGGAGCGTGTATGTAGGTGAAGTGGAGGGAGGGAGAGAGCAGAGGAGACCGAGGATGAGGTGGAGGGATGGAGTTGAGAGGTACATAAAGGAAGGAGGGAGTGAGTTAGAGAGTCAAATGGTGGGTGACAGAGCGACTTGGAGGCGTCGTGTCTGCAGCCACCCTTTGCTGGATTAGGGCGTAGGGCTATAGATAAATAGAATAGATGTAATGAAAGAGATTGTTTTCACTATCACTTTAACCCCATATTCGGTTTTCTTTAATTCACAGGTACACTTACTAAATTAACAAGAGTTTTCTGTATCAGTCAGCAGAACATGCAAAAATGTCAAGGCTTACACAGTACACTATACACAAAATAATAGTTTTTTTTTTTGTTTTGTTTTTTTCAATTCCTGATAAACACAGTAATTACTAATGATCATATTTTGAACTTGATGTTTGTTTTCACCCGATCGTTTTATTAAAGAAAATGAATATATTAATAAAATTAAAGGGGACCAGTAAACTGTCCCACTAAACTCACGTGGCATTATTTATATGTTCCTAGAACGACTCAGTAGGCTAGTGTGCGCGTGGTTGTGGAAGGAGGAGTAAGAAATTAATAAATGATACAGGGTAGATACTAATAACGCTCACTAGGCCATCCCCAAAACACACGAGATATCATCCCGCTGAGTGGAAGTGGAACGTTATATATGGACCAGCCTGTATGTTCAGCTAATTGATTGCACTTTTTTTCAATAACTTTTCTGTTTCAGGAGGCTGATATCAGTGGTGGGCCACATTCCATCACAGACGGCAAGAAAGAGGATTTCCACTGCAGTCCTGGTGTGTTTACAACGCAGCATAAAATTTTCGCTGCCCGTGGTCGCCCTGAGGTAGACCCATGGGGCTTCCTGCTGCCTCTGTCACCGGTAGTGTGGATGGCTGTGGGGGCGGCACTGCTGGCTGTGATCACTGCTATGCTACTCCTTCCTTCTTGCCTTCCCCCACACACTAACCACCCACCCAGACAAGAGACCAACATACTCAATTGTATTCGCATCCTCCTCCAAGAAGGTAGCGTGAATGTCCCAACTGAAACTGTCTTGCCCTTTATATATATATATATATATATATATATATATATATATATATATATATATATATATATATACATATATATATATATATACATATATATATATATATATATATATATATATATATATATATATATATATATATACATATATATGCCTCCTTTAGACGTCATTAAATTAATCGCTTTTGTTTTAAACAGATGTGTCTACGCCGTCTGGCTGGTGGTGGTGGGAATCTGTGGTGCAAGGAGTGTGGATGCTGATGATATTGGTGTTAACACAAAGCTACGTTGGTAACCTCATGTCCCAGCTGGCTGTCAGATACATCAGTCATCCCTACCAGACCCTCAGAGATGTCATTGACGATCCTAATATCAAAATACTTCTCATGCCTTACGTCCCAGAAATGACATTTTTTAAAGTAAGGACCACAGCATTTTCTTTACAGTCAACAGTTAAATTTTAAATACTAACACTTCAATTCTCCTTTTACGTTATCTTTGTTCAGATAGTCCTCCTTTCTTCAGCTTATATCACACAGTTTAGTAGCAGAGAGAAGCTGGTCTAGTATATTCTGTCCCTTGCAGTTTTTCGTGACCAGCATCATATTACAGCTATATTTTATTGTTACAACTAGGCAGTGGAAATGAAGAGATGAGAGTTTTAAGCCAAAGCAAATAAAAAAAGGCTTTCCATAGGTCCGTATTTTCCCGGACCTGTCCTGCATTTAAGTGTCAAAATCTTCGTGCGGGGGGGAGGGGGATTTTAAATTCTCCAAATGTCCAGAATTTCAGCTTCCATCACTTTTTCTCGAAAAAATTAATGTACTATTAAACTCTGTATTGACGAGAGAGAGAGAGAGAGAGAGAGAGACACTTTCGTTATTTTCGTCGGCTGGTAAGTGATGCCAACTTTGCTGCTTTAGTGCTAGCAGCTAGCTAAAATGTCCTGTCCTTTCCTCTTGTTCAACCACAATTTATATATATATATATTCCATCATCCAATCCTACATTACTCCATGAAGAGCGTAGGAGCCCGGGGCTAGGCAGTTGGTCTCGACATTTAAGATGAGAGTGACCAGCCCCACTCATCCCTGAGTGGCATTACATGAGCAGTCAACCCCAACCACCCCTTGGATATAAATCTTCACCAGCTCAATCCAACTGGAGCATAATGATTACCCACTGAACCACCAGGTGCCAAAATTTGGTTATATGGTTACCACCCAGCATAGTAAATGGTTTCCTGGTGTACAGGAAACCATTTGGCTTGTCACTCAGTGTAAAGTCACCCACAGGCAGAAGAGGAAACAGTGAAGGAAAGAAAGACAGAAGAGGGAGTGTAAAGTTACCCGCAGGCAGAAGGACAAGGAAAGAATGAAGGAAAGGAAGACAGAAGAGGATGGAAGGAAAGAAGGATGGAGGAAAGGAAAGGGCAGACACCCAACAGCAGCTCTACATCGAATGAGTGGATGGCGAGCGCCCCCACCCACCACAAATATATATATATATATATATATATATATATATATATATATATATATCATCATCATCATCATCAGCCATTACAAGTCCACTGCTGAACAAAAGCCTCCCCCAACCTTCTCCACGAATTCCTTGACTGTGCCAATCTTTGCCACGTTTTCCCTGCAAATTTCTCTCTCTCATCTCTCCACCTCCTGTCTGGCCTTTTTCTGCTAAGCTTACTATCTCTTGGTGTCCAGTCAGTCAACCTCTTGCACCATCAATTATCCCTTGTTCTTGCTAAATGGCCTGCCCACCTCCATTTCTGTTCTTTTATAACTTCTATAATATCTTTGACTTTAGTCTGCTGTCTCACCAAAGCTGATCTTTTTCGGTCTCTTAAAGATATTCCCAACATTGACTTTCCATTGCTCTCTGAGAACTAATTAATTTATTTTCCATCGATTTTGTCAGTTTCCAGGTCTCACAACCATACGTCATAGCTGGAATTATACATTCGTTATATACTTTACGTTTCAAACAAACTGGCAAGCTATTTTTCATAACGTCTCTATGTTTACCGAAAGCTTTCCATTCAATTGTAATGCGTCTTTTTATTTCGCTATCATTATCTTTTGTTAATTTTAGTATTTGTCCCAGGTAATTGTACTCCTCAACTTCTTCAAGAATTTCTCCACTTATATATATATATATATATATATATATATATATATATATATATATATATATATATATATATACAGTACTTACTGCTGTTATAGCCATAAAATACGAGTAAATGGTAATTGCACAATTACTGGATAAGTTTTCTTTTTTACACCGTAGCATTTGTTATTCTTATAGTACGATCTTACCCTGCATCTAAGGCGTTGTTGCATTTTACAGTCATAATCTTGCCAGTTCTGTACTTTGCCTATTTTCCAATATATTGTAAAAAGATTAAAGATGGCGCTGCTATCGGATTGAGCCTGTACAGGTTTATATCCAAAGGATGATTGGGGTTTACTGCTCACGTAATGCCACTCAGCAATGAGTGAGGCTGGTCACTCTCATCTTAAATGTCAGGATGATGGATCATGGATGGATGGATGCAGTACAGTAGCACTGATGTATCTACAGTAAGTATACAGTATATATATATATATATATATATATATATATATATATATATATATATATATATATATATATATATATATATATATATATATATATATATATTGCCAGACGCCTCAATCCCGTTCGGGATGGCCACAAAGAAATCGCCTCCACGTCGCCCTGTCCCCTGCCATTTCACTGCCCTGCTCTCAACTCACACCCCCCTCTCTCATATACCTCTCCACGCAATCCCTCCATCTCATCCTCGGCCTCTCCCTTCCTCTCCCCCCCTCCACCTCACTCACATACACTCTCTTCGTCAGTCTTTCACCCTCCATCCTCTCCACATGGCCAAACCACCTCAGTGTATTCCTCCTAACGCTTCCTATCACATCCACATCCACACCACAGCGCTCCCTTATATCCTCATTTGTCAGCCTATCTCTTCATGTGACTCCACAGGCTCCTCTCAAATAACTCATTTCCACTGCTCTCACTCTTGACTTGTGTCCTTTCAACAACGTCCAAGCTTCACTTCCATACATTAGAGTTGGTATCACAATACTGTCATGTAGTAACGTTTTCACTGCCATACTCACTTCCCTGTTTCTTATCACTGCTTTCAAGGAACCAGCAACCTTTCTTCCCTGCTGTACCCTTTCAAGCACTTCACCCTCCAAACCTCCATCCTTACTCATCACACTACCCAAGTACTTAAACGTACTCATATTTTCCAATTCCTCACCATTCAACCTCGCTGTACATTCACTGACCTCACCCCTCCCAAAGACCACCACTTTATTCTTCCCTACATTCACCTTTAGATTCCGTTTCATACACACTCTCCCAAACTCATCCAGCAAGCCTTGCAACTCCCCTTCGTCTTCATTCAACAACACAATATCATCTGCAAATAACAGTACAGGGAGTTTCCAAACACTATCCTCTCTCACCAGGGCCACTCCAACATCCACTACCCTACCTCGTACCCCTTTCATTACCCCATCCATGGACAGATTGAACATCCATGGAGACATGACACATCCCTGTTTCAACTCAACCTTCAAAGAGAAAAATTCACTCAGTTCACCAGCCACACACATTGCAGCCTTACCACCATCATACATACTTTTCACAGCATTCAACAACTTCCCATCTACTCCATATATTCTTAATACTTTCCACAATCCTTATATATCGACTCTGTCATATGCTTTCTCCAAATCCATGAAAGCCGCATACAACTTCTTTCCCTTCTCTAGAAACTTTTCCACTAAAGATCTAAGAATGAATATCTGATCTACACAACCTCTTCCCCTAAAGCCTCCCTGTTCTTCTCCAACTTATTCCTCTGTTCTTTCTCTAACTCTGTCAATAAGTATCCTACCATACACTTTTCATATTATACTAAGAAGACAAATGCCCCTATGATTACCACACACTTCTTTTTCCCCTTTTCCTTTGTACAAGGGAATAATTATACTTGACTTCCAATCCTCCGGGACTCTACCTTCCTCCCAGCCCAATCTGCACATCTTCCACATCCATTCTACTACTATCTCTCCCCCATGCTTCAGCATTTCACCACACACTCCATCAATTCCTGGGGCTTTCCCCGATTTAACTTTCTTCATTGCTTCCACAACTTCTATCCTACTGATTTCTTCCTGTCTTCTCACCTCCCTTCTTCTGCCAGCCATTCCCCAGCCACTTATACTCGCATTACTTCCATCCTCTATGTTCAACAATTCCTTAAAGTGTTCTCTCCATCTGCTCACTTTTTCTCCCTTCTCCATTAGTAATCTACCATTTTTATCTTTCACTCCCCTGCTAACTTCACTTCCACCCTGTCTTACTCTCTTCACCTCTTTCCAGAATATTTTCTTACAGTCTCTCCACTTTACAATCAAATTTCTTTCAAATTCCTCATCCACTCTGTTCTTACTCTCTCTTACTAATCTTTTCACCTCTTTCTTTCTACATATAACTCTCTCTTCCGCCTCTCTTCTTCCACGCCATTTGTCATCCAGTCATTGTATGCTTTCTTCTTTTGTGCCACAGCCTGTCTCACCTCATCATTCCACCACGCTGTTCCTTGCACCCCTCTCTGTCTTCTCTTCATCCCACACACCACATCACATGCTGCACATATTTCTTTTGTGAATATCCTGCACACACCTTCCACGTCCCCCATCTGGTCCAATTCATATTTGCCCAATCGTTCCTCCACTTCTCTCTTATATTCTGCCTTTTCCTCATCCTCTTGTAACCTTTTCACTCTCCTTGCAAATGCTCCTTCTTCCCGTCCTTCCCTTCTTCTATTTCTCCATCTTATTTGGATCTTTATTCTGGCCACCACCAAGTAGTGGTCAGAAAGTCCATTCCCCCAACCTCTATAAGCTCTTGCATCCATTACACATCTTCGCATTCTTTCATCCACACACACATAATCAATCATTGCCTTCCTTTCATTCCGTTCACCACCCACCCTTCTCATCACACGCCATGTATACCTGTGGATCATTTTGTGCCTGAAGAGGGTATTGGCTATCACAAACCTCCTCCCAGCACAAATGTCCACTAATGCACTGCCATTCTCATCTGTCTCAGCAGGCACACCCCACTTACCAACTATTCCATCCACCTTCACATTCCCTACTTTACCATTCATGTCACCCATCAAAAACACTCTCATTCCTTCCAAACTTTTCCATGCATACTTCCACATTTGTCCATAACTCTTCTCTCACTCTGCTTGCACGATCTTGCGTTGGTGCATACACGCACACAATCGCCCACATTTGTATTCCAACTTTCAATCTTACCCACACAATCCTTGACCCAACTGATCCATACTCTCTTATGTTCTTCTTCCATCTTTTACTCACAGCTATACACACTCCTCCTTTTGCCCTCTCATTCTCACCTACCCCTGCACATACTGTATACCCCATCCATACTCCCATTCTCTCACATTCTCAGCTCTCCACAATCACAATACCAATACACCAGTCCTGTAAGAGACAGCCCTACTATGTATTCAGTATTAACGGTGGGTGCTTAGCGCTGAAGTGGTGACGTGGAAGTGTATGTTACATGGAAGGACTACTGGGCCTCATGGAACGGACTGTTATGCCTGTGCCCAGACTCGTGCACACACAAAAAGTATATACTTACATACATTCATACATACATACATATATACTTTTGTGATGAGCTGGAGTAGTGGGAGGAGTGGTACTGTATATGAGAGAGGGGTGTGTGAGTGGCAGAGGACAGAGTGACAGAGGCGATTCATTTGTTACCATCCCTCTCCGGGATTTCAGTGTGCTGACATCGATGGACAGACTGATATAGCGTTCCTTGTCAGTATATACTTTACGTTGTCCACTGTTTTTCTGGTTTTCTTTTTTTCACCAGCTTGTTTTTATCCTGTGATTGGTATATTTAATGTTGAAGGTTGCTGAAAACGTTTATTTTTTCTTTTTGTCAGGTATTAAGTTGGCCTCATTTAACCTAACCAGTGGGAATATAGTATTTTCATATGGCACTACTTTGCCTTGCACAACAAATGTCACCTGTCCCTCACCAAACACACTTTGTTCCTTATATCTTATACAGGGACTGATGATTATCTGTTTAATTTCTAAAAACGCATTTCCGACATTTCTGCGGCATCAAATCATCCCACACAGGATAAAAACATGGTGATAATGAGGAGGAAACCGACCAAAGAGAAGGAGCCCTAAAAGTAAATATTGCCTGAATTAATTTTTCTCTACTTTGACCTAAAACTGTCATCTCTCCAGCTCTAGTGCCTAGTTATAACAATAAATTAAAGTTGTCTTATGATGCTGGTCACGAAGAAATGTAAGGGGCAGAATGTACTAGACCTGCTTCTCTTTGCTTCTAAACTGTGTGATATGAAAGAGGCTGCAAAGGGAAGAAAATTTGGGCCACGTTAAGATGAAAGATTTATAGTTCGGTAAGTACGGGAAAAAGAACGGAATTAAACTAAGAAAAATAAAAATTTCTTTAGACACTTGCTTAAGCATGCTAATATTACCGGTAACCCAAAATTGTATCTGAGCATTATATGTTATAAGCATAGTCCAGCATGGCAGCATTTTTCATTAATTAATCACGGGATGGGATAAGTAAATAAAATCTAGCAGGCTTATTGTTCTGCTGAATTTTATGCAGCATATTTCAGACCCAGACACTTGGAGGGAAATGCACACAGTGCAACAAACCTATTACCAAATGTGTTTGCTGACTCAGTGACCTGCTTGGTACCAAAGAAGTTTTCAAAGTGGCGATGGTAAAAGGACTGTGGGAAGCAGAGATATAGATAGGATCAAGTGAACATTTGGTGTTCAATGGAGATGAGACAGGAGAGTACTTCGGCACTGTTAACGTTATTTTCGCTTGATAATTTTCTGTTTCAGTCGAGATTTGTGCTAAAACTACCAGATTTATTAGTGTCGACATTTTGAACTACCTTGTAGACCCCAAACTCACAAGTGGTCAGCTGACTACATCTGCCAAGTTACTTTAGCTCTGTCAGTGTAAACAGTGCTCTGCTTAGCAAAATAGTGCGTCAGATAATCATTAAAACTTCCATGCGCGGATAAGTTAATAAGTTTTCTGTGCCATGACTCATTGGCTTTTCACCTCTCCCCTCCCGCCTGCTGCGCGCTCCAGGAAAATGCATTCTTGGATTATTTTCACCACCCAAACATATTTATTTTGGCACAAAACCCACATATTCCTATTCGTCGATGTTTGTTTTACACAGAAGCAAAAAAAAAAAAAAATAGTATAAGTACATTAGGGCCGTGTAAATAAACATTCAGGAACATACATCTCACTTCCCAGTATCATTAGTCAAATGTTTACTAATCAATCTCTACATGTTATACCATCACCAGAAAGAAAATTTTATTAGCTTTTGAATGCCGGAGGTCCCAGTTTGATTGGAAAGAGAATTTTATTAGCTTTCGAATGCCAGAGGTCCTAGTTTGATATGAGGTATGGTGTTCGAGTAATAAGTGAAAAAGTGAAACCCACTTCCGACAGACAACAGATTTTTTATTCGGGGAGCTCTAGTGAAAAACTTTTCTTGCCACTGTTATGTTTTTATTTTATCATCTTATGCAGAATTTCATTGGCTTTCATTTGAAGACCACAACGGCGATCCTAGGCCTCACAGTTTTCGAAAAAAAATGAAAAAACTACAGTGTACCCATGCCATGTCGTGACCTGCCTTCCCCTAAGCTACTGCACATATTTCATCAATTCTTTGTACACTATATATGCACACTATTTTCACATGATTCACTGTCACTATTTTTTATAGCTGAATACTCACATTTGGTGCAGCGTAGAGGCAGTGTAATTGATTACATACAGTAGCACAATCTTTGTTGGGCCAATGGCTGATAAGGACCAGGAATGCTTCACAAACACCAAATTTCGTATTGCAAACAGCAAATCTAATCACATCAGTGCCCAAACACTATACACAGGCACTACTGGTATAGTGAAATACTGTATGTTGCATGGCCAGGATGGGGGTAAGAGTGGAAATTTAACCCTCTCAGGTCTCCTGGCCACTATAGTGGCTTTCTCGGTAGAGGTCTCCTAGCCACTTCCGTGGCAGCATATTTAGGCATGAATGAAAACTGTTGCCTGAGGCTGGTGAATGAAATATGGATACAAACCGCTCCCCAGACTCCTCTGCTTCTACCAGGCATGTGTAGATCACAATATTATAGTTTACACAGTCTGGGAAGAGCTAATCATGGAGGGGGGTTGGGTTGCACGTATTGGTTCTATTATACTGTTGATCTGGCAATATTTTTTACTATTTTGGTATCAGACAGTTCATATAGCAAAAGAATATTGTTTGCAATATATATTTACTGCTCTGGAGGATACATAGCTCTCACCTCCCTTTCATATCCCCCTTCCTCCCACCGATCCTCCACCCCTCTACCTCCCACCCTTCCACCCTCCACTCTCCCTCCAATCCCCCACCTCCTACATCCCCCACCCTCCTGCCTCCCACCGATCCCCTACCCCTCTACCTCCCACCCTCCACTCTTCCTCCAATCCCCCACCTCCTGCCTCTCGCTTACGCACATACTGTGGCAACCGCGTCACAGGCAAGCAAGAGATTTCCGCGTTGTATGTCTCAATGTTTATTCATTTCCTGAGTGTTAGAGTGTCTGTTTGAGGGAAAATATATACAGATTTAAGATTTTAGGTTTCTAAGGTTGTTTCTGTAGCTTTTTATATACGTACCATGAATTTATTTGTTACCAGGCGGACATAAACGTGCAGCGTGTATTGCCTTTTTCACTGACAAATGATTGTTCATATCTCCTTACTTTTTCTGATTTATATTTCATGAGTTTCTCACATTTCCTGGTTATACTTATAACACCGTCAATTTTGAGAAATAATAAGTATTTGATCAATGTCTTTACTGTTGCCTGTAAGTACACAGGATGATATAGTTAGCAACAATGAAATAAACATATGTACATACAAAAGGTAAGCTTGTAGGCCTACCCTTATGTCCTCATCCCCACAACCTTGGACAGTACTAAGCAAAATAAGACCAAAGTAAAATAAATTAATAAAACTAGTAAGTAATTGATAGTTTTATAAGTATCTTGTAACTGTTTAGTTTGTTGTTTGTAAAGAAAACATCTCAAGAATCATTCACACATCACGTGAGATATAATGTACAGTACATATA
Organism: Coenobita brevimanus; assembly: GCF_032717465.1. NCBI lineage: Eukaryota > Metazoa > Arthropoda > Malacostraca > Decapoda > Coenobitidae > Coenobita > Coenobita brevimanus. The sequence goes on along the minus strand of NC_136999.1, from coordinate 30,981,731 downwards.
TCAGTGCACTGTTTTTTTATGGAAAAACATGGAAACAAACAATGCAATCATGTCGCCTACACACCAAGAAATCACCTACCCACCGAGACGGCAATACTCACACGCTACCACGCACCACTTGCTACGCAACTTACCATCATTTTTGCAGTACTTGTATGGCGAGTAGAGCTCTAATGTTTTATAGGCAAATGTGTATTACTTCATTGTGCATGAATATGATATTTTTTCCTTTATTTGCAAGCCTTGCCTTTTTTCCAAAAAATGCGTCTGTCAAAAATGACTTTGGGACCTATTTGAGACCTGAAAGGGTTAAAGGGACAGAACTGAGCAATACCCTCCATGCTCACAGCTCATTTGGTAATCAATAACCTGTCTGCTCTCTTGCTGGTATTGGGACCCACAGTTGCCAACTCAGTACGTTGACGAGGAGCAGGGAAGCTATGACGCCTCCAAAAATGACGCTGATCAGCTGAAAACTTTTCCTCTGACAAAAGTTTTTATGCTTTAATGACGAGAAAAGCGTCAGTGTGTATGGGTGCAGCCACACCCTAATGATGACAGACGTGTCATCGTGTACGATGGGGTTAATTACACAAAAAATTTACGTGCAATAATGTGCAACATCTTATACGGTATACTAGAATTATAGACAACAGTGATATGAATGGTTTCATTACAAAACAATCTAATTTCTGTTTTGCTCTGAGGTTTATTTCTCTTCAGACTGTGGAATCTGGGGTGTTCCGTGAGCTTGCTGACTTATTTGACACAGACCGAGTGACTGTCTCCACGTATAGCAACTTACTGGCAGACATGAACAGGTTGGCGAGGCCTGGTACTCATGTCATTTTTGATGTCGATATCAACTTCTGGAATTTCATGGCTGCAGATTTCACTCTGACAGGTTTGGACTCACAGTATCCATATTCACGGAGTGAGAGAGTGTGTCATGACTTTAACTGTGTGTGTGTGTGTGTGTGTGTGTGTGTGTGTGTTTGTGTGTTCTTACCTAACTGTTCTTACATAATTGTATCTTTACAGGAATGAGTCAAGCTCATACTGTCCCATGTCTTAAACCATATTTATCGTGCATATCCTTAAATTTATGAATTCTTTTGGCACACACTATTTCATTTGGTAGTGCATTCCACTGATCAATTGCTCTATTTGGGAAACTAAATTTCCTTACGTCTTTCTCACTTCTCTCTTTATGCAATTTTTTGCAGTGTCCTCTTGCTGATGCTTCTCCATACTTTAAGTGATCATTTATGTCTAATTTCCCCTTCCCTGATATGCATTTATATAGCATAATCATGTTACCTCTTTACCTTCTCTCCTGAAGTGTTGGTAGATTCAGTACCAAGCTTAGATCCCTTAAGCTTGGTACCCATCTTGTAGCGGCCCTTTGAACTTTTTCAATCTTGTCTATGTGTTTTTTGAGATGAGGACTCCAGACTACTGATGCATACTCCAGGGTTGGTCTGATAAATGATGTTATTATCTTTCTTAGCATGTCTTCATTTATGTATGTAAACGCTATTCTCATATTGGCAAGCAGTGTATACATGTTCCGTACCTTCTTACTGATGTGGTCAGCCGGAGATAGCCTGCTATTGACAATCACATCTAGGTCCTTCTCTCTTTCTGATGTATGTAAGGTTTTATTTCCTAATGTATAATCCCAATCAGGTCTTTTTCCACTTTTACCAAACTTGATTACATGACACTTGTCCACACTGAATTCCATTTGCCATGTATTATTTCATTCATGAAGTTTATTTAATTCTTCTTGTAGCTCTTTACAAGAGTCTGTGTTAGTAATTCTCCTTTGTATTTTTGCATCATCTGCAAACATATTTAGATAGCTTTCATTTCCAGTGTTACTGTCTATATCATTTATATACACTCAAAAACATGATTGGAGCCAGCACTGAGCCCTGTGGTACTCAACTAGTCACTTCTTTCCATGATGAGTAATTTCCTCTTAGTACTGTTCTCATTTTTCTTTTCATGAGAAAATCTTGCATCCAGCAATACAGTTTACCTCGAATTCCTCCTTGATGGTACAGTTTCCATAAAAGTCTTTTGTGTGGCACTGTGTCAAATGCTTTCTTGAAATCTAAATAAATACTGTCCACCCATCCTTCTCTTTCCTGTAATGTGTCTGTTACTCTAGCATAGTAGCTCAACAGATTAGTAACACATGATTTTCCTTTTCTGAAACTAAACTGTCTTTCTGTTATTATACTGTGTTCTTCTAGGTGATTTATTCAAGCTTTCCTTATAAGCTTTTCTAATACCTTGCTTACAACACTGGTTAGTGATACTGGTCGGTAGTTAAGTGGATTTTGTCTATTCCCTTTCTTGAATAAGGGAACAATGTTTGCTTTCTTCCAAATATCAGGTAGTTTACCTACACTCAAGGATTTCT
>NC_136999.1:30924300-30976800 GCF_032717465.1 Coenobita brevimanus | reverse complement strand
TCTTGATACCCTAAAGGTTTCATGCAGATAGCTCAAGATATTCATGAGATATCTATCAATCTATCTATCTATAGCCCGATGCCCTAATCCCGCAAAGAGTGGCCGCAGACAAAACGCCTCCAAGTTGCTCTGTCACCCACCATTTGACTACCCTCCCCCCAACTCACCCCCCCTCCCTCATATACCTCTCAACTCCATCCCTCCACCTCATCCTCGGTCTACCCCTCCCTCTCCCTCCCTCCACCTCACCTACATACACCCTCTTAGTCAGTCTTTCATTCTCCATTCTCTCCACATGTCCAAACCACCTCAGTGTATTTCTCCTAATCTTCTCAACCACATCCACATCCACCCCACAAAGTTCCTTCACTTCTTCATTCGTCAACCTATCCCTCCATGTCACTCCACATGCTCCTCTCAAGTAACTCATTTCCACTGCTCTCACTCTTGACTTGTTCCCCTCTTGCAAGGTTGATGCCTCGCTTCCATACGTCAGGGTAGGGATCACAACACTATCATCCAGTGACTTCTTAACATCCATACTCACCTCCCTATTTCTCATCACTGCTTTCAGTGTACCAACAACATTCCTTCCCTGATGTATCCTTTCACGCACTTCATCCCCCAAAGTTCCATCCTTACTCATCACACTACCAAAGTACTTGAATGCACTCACATTCTCCATATCCTCACCATCCAACCTCACTGTACATTATGTGACTTCATTCCTCTCAAACACCATAACTTTACTTTTGTTTACATTAACTTTCAGCTTCCTCCTCCTACACACTGTCCCAAATTCATTCACCAAACTTTGCAACTCCCATTCATCTTCACTCAACAATACTGCATCATCAGCAAACAGCAACACCGGAATCTTCCAAATCTCATCCACATTCATTAGACCCTCCCCCACATCCACTGCCCTACCTTGCACCTCCTTTACAACCCCATCCATGCATATATTAAACAACCATGGAGACATCACACAACTTTGTTTCAGTCCCACACTGAGATCAAAGAACTCACTTAGCTCACTATCCACTCGCACCGTAGCCCTAGCTCCTTCGTACATACTCGTCACAGCACTCAATAATTTCCATTCTACTCCATATATTCTTAATACCTTCCATATACCTTGCCTATCTATTCTGTCATAAGCTTTCTCCAAGTCCATGAAGGCAGCATACATTTTCTTTCCCTTCTCTAGATACTTCTCCACTAACCATCTTAGAACAAATATCTAATCTACACACCGTTTTCCCTTCCTAATCCCCCTTGTTCTTCTCCAACTAGCTCCTCTGTCATATGCCTAACCCTATCAATGAGTATTCTACCATATATTTTACCAGTCACACTAAGAAGGCAACTACCCCTATGGTTACCACATACTTCTCTCTCACTTTTTCCTTTGTATAAAGGAACAATTATACTTGCTTTTCAGTCCTCTGGAACCCGTCCCTCTTCCCAAGCCAATCTACACAATTTCCATATCCACTCCACAACAATCTCACCCCCATACCTCAGCATTTCACCACACACTCCATCAATTCCTGGGGCCTTTCCCAACTTGATCTTCTTCATTGCTTCCACTACTTCCGCCCTACTGATCTCTTCCTCCCTCCTCTCATCTCTTCTTCTCCCAGCCATTCCCCAACCACTTATACTGCTGTCACTCTCTACATTCAATAAATCCTCAAAGTGCTCCTTCCATCTCCTCAATTTCTCTCTCTTCTCCACCAACAATCTATTATTCCTATCTTTCACTCCCCCACTATTTCCCCTTTCACATTGTCTTACTTTCATTACCTCCTTCCAAAACAATTTCTTACTCTCACTCCATTTCACACTCAGATTCCTTCCAAACTCTTCATCCACTTTCTTCTTACTCTCCTTCACCAGACTCGTCACCTCCCTTCTCCTGCTCACATATACCTTTCTCTTCTCTCTCTCGTCTTCTCCCCTACCTCTACTCGCTAACCATTCACTATATGCCTTCTTCTTTTGTTCCACAGCTCGTTTCACCTCGTCATTCCACCATGCTGTCCCTTGCACACCCTTGCATCTTCTCCTCACTCCACAAACCACCTCACACGCTGCGCCTATCTCTTCCGTAAATATCATACATACGTCTATCACCCCTCCCATCTACTCTAGCTCATACCTTCCCAATCTTTCTTCCACTATGCTCTTATACTCTGCCATTTTCTCACTATCTTGCAAATTCTCCACTCTTCTCACAGGAGCTGTTTCCTGCTGTCTTCCCCTTCGTCTCCTCAACCATTTTCTTTGCAGCTTTACCTTGGTCATCACTAAGTGATGGTCCGAGACTCCATTCCCCCACCTCTCCACACTCTTGCATCCAACATTTATCTTCTCATTCGCTCATCCACATACACTTAGTCTATCATTGCCTTTCGTTCAACAAGTTCACCATCCATCCTCCTCATTACTCTCCATGTATACCGGTGGATCATCTTATGCCGAAAGTAGGTGTTGGCTATTGCCAACCCCTTACCAGCACAGATGTCCACCAAAGCACTACCATTCCCATCTGCTTCAGTTGGCACACCCCACTGACCAACCACTCCATCCACCCGTACATTCCCAACTTTGCCATTCATGTTTCCTATTAAAAGCTTTCTCTCACTACTCTCAAATTTGTCCATACATGTTTCTACTCTCGCCCAAAACTCATCTTTCACTCTTGCCACTCGGTCCTCTGTCGTAGCATGCACACAATCGCCCACGCTTGTATACCTACTTTCATCCTCACCCATACAATCCTTGCACCCACTGTTCCGTACTCTCTTACATTCTCCTTCCACTTCTTGCTTATCCTCAGACATACTCCCTCTCTTCCCCTCTCATTCTCATTAACTCCCGCACATATACCTAAACCATATTCCCATTCTCTCACCCTTTCACCTACCATTTAGTTTCAGTCAGTCCACATATATCCATTCTTGCATCCTCAAGCACCTGAACAATCTCTCTTTCTTTCACTTCATCATTCACTCCTCTCACATTCCATGTTCCCACCCTCAGAATGTCCTTTGTCCGTTCCTTAGTCGTCAACGTATGGTCCGTCCTGGTCCGAGGAACTTTACTCGCTTGTTTAGTTAGTTCTTTTTACAGGGTGGGGCACTAACCCACCTCCAACCCTATTAGTTGCCTCGTATGACAAGCAGGGATACTGGGGGAGTATTCTTGAAAACCCCCATACCCCCAGGGGTATAAAAAAAAGTCGACCTTTGGCAGCCATTTTGGTGACCTTGACCTTGACCCCAAGTATCCATTTTCGAACCTGTCCAAGATTTTGGCCATATCTTGATACCCTGAAAGTTTCATGTTGATTGCTCAAGCCGTTCATGAGACATAATGGTGCTAACGGCGGGCAATAAAAACCAGTTGACCTTTGGCAGCCATTTTGGTGACTTTGGCCTTAATTCCGAGTGTCCATTTTCGAACTTGGCCAAGATTTTGGCTATATCATGATACCCTGTAGGTTTCGTGTTGATAGCTCAAGCTATAATGGGAACACACACACACACACACATTAAAAAGTGAAAAGAATAATCCAAAACAATCCAAAGTTAGTCAGAGATTCAGTAGAGATAAATAAATCAATAGTAATCACTGGTATAGAAGAGGAAGAAGTTAAAAACAAGATCACTAGAGACAAAAAGGAGATGGCAAATGTAATGAGCTTACTGAAAGAAGTATCAGAGGAAATCTGTAGTAAAGACATACAGGAACACAAAAGGTTAGGGAAATACGAGAAAAGCAAGACAAGACCTCTAAAGGTGACTTTCTGGAGTGTAAACACTGTGGAAGAGATACTAAAAAATGCAAAGAATCTTATGGAAAAAGATGAGTTCAAAAATGTGGGGATAAAATGATGCCTAACACAAGAGGAACTGGAATTACTGAAAGAGAAAAGGGAGGAAGCAAAAACAAAAAAAGGAGGGAAGAGAAGAAGAGAAGAAGAAATTTTTTTTACAAAGTAATAAGATTGCAGGTACGAAAGTGGTACACAAACAGGATGGAAGAAAAACGAGGAAGGTAATAGAACCATGTCATGACAAGTATATAAACAAGATGATAAAGTTGATGTACTCAAATGTGGATGGAATGGTATCTAAATTACTAGAGATGAATGATTATGTCAAAGAAAATGAACCACAAATAATATGCCTAACTGAAACAAAATTAACACCAAGGATATCCAATGACATAGTAAACTTAGAGGAATACAATATATGGAGAAGAGACAGATATTTAAAAAAAGGAGGAGGAATTATAATATTAACTAAGAAAAATCTAAAAGTCAAGGAAATAAACCTAGATATACCATCACAAATAGAACTGATTGCAGTAGAGATCGACACATCTGAAGGTAAAGTAACTGTAGCCAATTTGTACATGCCACCCAGATCAAACACATGGGAAAGAGACGAATATGAGGACCTGGCAGAGAGTACAATTCAGAGTATAAGATCATTGCTACATAAAATGGAAGAGAAATCGGAAAGAATTATACTAACTGGGGACTTCAATACAAATATAAATTGGAATACTCTAGATATAAATAGCCAAGAAAGCTGTTGGGACCAAAAGCTCCTGGATCTCGTACAAGAGTTTTTCTTAACGCAACATGTGAGGGAAACCACCAGAAAAAGAGGACTTGATGTACCTTTAGCGCTAGATCTAATATTTACTAGGCAAGAAAATAACATTGACAGTTTAATATATCACCCTCCACTCGGCAAAAGCGATCATGCAGTACTAAATTATAACTTCAGGATAGCGTAAGACATAGTAAACAGCAATGACAGTTGCAAAAAGAGCCTAAACTATAAAAAGGGAAATTATCAAGACTTAAAGAAGTATTTCTTAGAAGTTGATTGGGAAAATGAGCTTAAAGGACGATTTAAATGCTGTATATAAAATTTTTTGTGAATTTTATGAAATAGGAGTCCAGAAGTACATCCCACAGCACAAAGAAGCAGATAAGAAAATACAGAAATGGTCCAATACAGAGTGTAAAAAATCAAAAGAAAGAGGAGATTTGTTGTGGAATAGATACAGAAGACACAATAGTGAAAGGGCATATAATAATTACAAACAGGCAAGAAACGACTATACAAGAATAAGGAGGGAAACCCAAAAACAGTTTGAGGAGGATATAATAAATAAAAGTAGTGATCAACCAAAGCTGTTTTACAGCTATATCAGAAGCAAAATCAAAGTAAAGGATATAATACAATCTATTACGGACGAGGGAATCACTTATACACAAGAGAAAGATATTTGTGAAGCACTAAATAAGAATTTCCAATTAGATTTTACAGAAGAAAAAAATTTTGAGAGGGACTATGTGGAACACGCATGTCCACACATACTACCAGATATACAAATAGCAGAAAAAGTATTACAGGAGGAGTTAAGTAGATTAGACAGAGGAAAAGCAAGTGGTCCTGATGAAATTTCATGTTGGGTATTGCGAGAATGTGCAAAGGAGTTATGTAAACCATTATTTTTAATTTTCAAGAAACCCTTGAGTCAAGGGAAACTACCTGATATTTGGAAAAAAGCAAATATAGTCCCCTTATTCAAGAAAGGAAATAGACAAAATCCTCTCAACTACCGACCAGTATCACTGACCAGTGTTGAAAGCAAGGTATTAGAAAAACGTATAAGAAAAGCTTGGGTAAATCATCTAGAAGAACACAGTATGATAACAGAAAGATAGTTTGGTTTCAAAAAAGGAAAATCATGTGTTACTAATCTGTTGAGCTACTATGACAGAGTAACAAACACAATACAGGAAAGGGAAGGATGGGTGGACAGTATCTATTTAGATTTCAAGAAAGCTTTTGACACAGTACCACACCAAAGACTTTTATGGAAACTGTACCATCAAGGAGGAATTCGAGGCAAACTGTTTTGTTGGATGCAAGACTTTCTCATAAAAAGAGAAATGAGGACAGTACTAAGAGGAAACTACTCATCATGGAAAGAAGTGACTAATGGAGTACCACATGGTTCGGTGCTGGCACCAATCATGTTTTTAGTGTATATAAATGATATAAACAGTAACACTGGAAATGAGAGCTATCTGAATATGTTTGCAGATGATGCAAAAATACAAAGGAGAATTACTAGCACAGACTCTTGTAGGGAGCTACAAGAAGAATTAAATAAACTTCATGAATGGAGTAGTACATGGCAAATGGAATTCAGTGTGGACAAGTGTCATGTAATCAAGTTTGGTAAAAGTGGAAAAAGACCTGATTGGGATTATAAGTTAGGAAATAAAACCCTATACACATCAGAAAGAGAGAAAGGCCTAGGTGTGATTATCAATAACAGACTATCTCCGGCTGACCACATCAGCGAGAAGGTACGAAACATGTATACACTGCTTGCAAATATGAGAATGGCATTCACATACATAAATGAAGACATGCTAAGAAGGATAATAACATCATTCATTAGACCAACCCTGGAATATGCATCAGTAGTCTGGAGTCCTCATCTCAAAAAGCATATAGACAAGATTGAAAAAGTTCAAAGGGCCGCTACAAGATGGATACCAAGCTTAAGGGACCTAAGCTACGAAGAAAGACTAAATAAACTGAATCTACCAACACTACAGGAGAGAAGGAAAAGAGGTGACATGATAATGCTATATAATTGCATATCAGGAAAGGAGAAAATAGACATAATTGATTACTTAACATATGGAGAAGCATCAGCAAGAGGACACTGCAAAAAACTGCATAAGAAGAGAGGTGATAAAGACGTAAGGAAATTCAGTTTCCCAAACAGAGCAATTGATCAATGGAATGCACTACCGAATGAAATAGTGTGTGCCAAAACAATTCACAAATCTAAGGATATGTACAATAAATATGGTTTTAGACACGGGACAGTACGAGCTTGACTCATTCCTGTAAAGATACAATTAGGTAAGAACAATTAGGTAAGGTAAGAACACACACACACACACACACACACACACACACACACACACACACGCAGAGGCAGGCACAAACATTATCGCTCCACTTTGTTAAGGCTGGAGATATTACAGGCAACGAATGTCAGAAGCCTGTGTTATTCTGATGCCTGGATTTATTTTGTGTACACTGAAAGGCTAACCCTACAAAAAACGATTAACTGAGTGATGTCCTTCGTTTACTGAACTACCACTGTTGGAGCCTGTGGCAGTGTGGGACGAGGACGTAACAAGTGGTGCCAGGAATTGGGACAGAAAAGTGCTGCAGAGAATCAAATCTTCAAAATGGAGCTGGAAGGTGTACGAACAACAAGCCATGCTAGGCAGGAGGAGGCATCTCTGGCTGCAGTCATGAAGTTACTACTAACACAAATTGAAGAAAAGAAAGAACTCTGTGAACAAATGCAAGCACAAAGTTAACAGCTACAGGCACTGAGTGAAAAACAGAAAAATTTCAAGAAAAAAACTCAGAGAACAACTACAGGCACAACGTGAAAAACAGAGAGAACGATATGAAAGACTTCAAGAGGCATTACAGCAGCAACAGGAGGAGTTACAAATGAGGATGCAGGGACAGTAGGATGCTTTCATACGGGAAATGAAGGAAAAACAGCAACAGTTGAGGAAGTATACACTAAGTTACAGCGCAAAAGCTTGAGTCAAGGAATAACGGAGTGCTGATAGCTTTTAGATGTGCAGTTGAAGTTAATTTGTGAGAGAAATGAAGCCGTAGAGAAATCTTGTGCTGCTGAGCCTCAGAATAATGTACAGGAAGCAAATAAAAAAAATGGACAGCATATACTGAATCTTGACGAATCCCAAGCATCTAAAGCTAGCATTACAAGGTTGAATAATCAGAATGTAGTTTTGAGTCCTGGATTTGATTATGAGGCCCCAGTTTTTAGGCCCCAAACCAGTGAAATGCATGGCTATAACGGGGGTCCAATTAAAAAGAAACCTCAGGAATGTGATTGTGAAGTATCTTGGGAAGCTTACTGTGTGCAGTTTGAGCTACTTGCTGATCCGAATAGTTGAGATGATAGGCAGAGGGTAGTGCAACTTCCTACAAGCCTCAAGAATGCCACAATGAAGATTCTTGGCCAGATATCAGTGGAGGAGAGGAACAGATGTCAGTCCCAATTAGAGGTGTTGGAGCACAGATACAGGGCCATGTACCAGACTGAGGTATACAGAACCAGATTCTGAACCCGCATAAGGGCTCGAGGCTAATCCCTGTAGCAGCTTGTTCATGATCCTGAAAGTATGGCACACAAGGCGTACCCTGGAGCAGCACCAAACCTAGTGGCTATTCTTCTGAGGAACCAGTTCATCGTTGATCTGGATTGCACAGAGTTGAAAGTGCAAGCCCAACCAAGAAACATGCAAGAAGCACTAGCAAGGGCTCTGGAATCTGAGTCCTATATCAGATCCAGTATATCCAGTTTGCAGGCAGGACGTAGTGCAGGATGCAAGGCAAGAAAGGGGCAGGTACGTGAAGTGAAGAAATTTGATGGAAGTTGCTTTTATTGCATGAAGCCAAAACATAGTAAAGAGGACTGCTACAAGTGGAGGAGGGAACAAGATCAGAGGAGGTTGCTGGTTTTGTGAAAAGTCAGGACATAGGAAAGAGGATTATTACAAACCGAAGAAGGACCAAGAACGGTAACAGAACAGTGCAAAGAAATCTGCAATTGTAACAGAAATGTGTTAGGCATAAGGTGAGGTGGGACACTTCAGTTCTGAATGTCTAGAGAAGAAAAAGGAGGACAAGAAGAAGGCTGCAGGAGGACAACTGGCAAGTTGGCTCGGGAAACTGGCCCAGCACAACTATGAACTGCAGCACCATCCTGGGTGAGTACATGGCTAACAGCCTGAGTCATTGGCCTTGTGACCCATTTTGCAAGCAGTGAAGTAGGATTGAAGATCTTCGCAAGAAATGCAGCTGCACTGCAGTGACAGAGCCAGTGTCAGCTGAAGAAGACCTGAAGAGGACGCAGATGGAGGAAACAGATTTACAACCAGTGCTAGAGTGGTTGCAACGGTGTATGGTGAGGCCATCTTGGGAAGTGGTTTTTGGGTTCAGCCCTGCGACTAAAAGCTACTGGAGTCAGTGGGACCTTCGTTTGCACAACAGACTACTGGAGTGAAGTGGGAGACATCTGATGGCCTCAGCAAGTATTGGCAACCGGTGGTACCTAAGAAAATGAGGTCTGAGGTATTAGAAGGGTCTCATAACCAGATCATTAGTGGGCACCTGGGAGTGAAGAAAACTCCTAGTCATCTGCGACAGAGGTTCTACTGGACTGGCATGTCAGGATGTTGAAGCATTGTGTTAGGTCTGTGATGTATGTTGATCCAAGAAGGGACCCAAGATACGTGGTTTCGCCCCTCTTCAGCTGTAACAAGTGGGTGCACCAATGAAAAGAGTCACATTGGACATTGTTGGACCTCTGCCACTCACTGAAAGAGGAAACTGGTATATATGTGTTGCCATAGACTACTTCAAAAAGTGGCCAGAAGCCTATGCCATTCCCGATCAAGAGACCACAACTATTGCCCAGGTGTTGGCTGACCAATTCTTCTATTGTTATGAAATGACACAAGGGCTGCATTGAGACCTGGGTAGAAACTTCGTGTCTGCTGTGTTCCGTGAGAGCTGCAAGATACTAGAGAACATGAAGACCAGGACGACTCCATCAAGGCCACAATGACGTCCAATGGAAGAAATTCAGCTGAAACCTGGAACAAAATCTAGCTAAGTACTGTATAGAGGGACAGATGGAATGGGGCCAGAAATTACATGCGTTGCTGGTGGCATATCGGTCTGCATCCCACGAGTCTACCAGGCACACCCCTGCAAAACTGATGCTGGGCCACGAGCTGTGCTTACCAGTTGATCTGTTAATGGGAAGACCACCTGGTGAAGAGCTGCCTACAGACACCTCCAGCTATGTAAAGCATCTTCAGAAGACTGGCTGAGGTACATCATCAAGTTCGAGGAGCTCTGAAGTTTTCAGGTGAAGTGATGGACCGCAAGTATGATGCCAGGGAAAGTGAGGTAAGCTTCAAGGATGGTGACAAAGTTTGGTTATACAATTCTTGTTGGAAGAAGGGACAGGGATCGATTCTGCATAGTCCGTGGGATGGACCCTACACTGTGTTGGTTTACCTGCCATGTGTAACATACTAGATTCAGGGAGACAGGAAGTCTTAGCCAAAAGTGGTACACTTGAATCGTCTATGGGAATATCATGGGCCAGGACAGTACAGCTAGGACGTCTTCAAGGAATTGTGCACACCAACAACAGATGATGTTGAGGAGGACCAAAGGTCTGAAGCAGAAGAGGATGATGACAGTTTCCCTAGGGAAAAAGTGAATCAGGAAGAGAACCAAGTCATTCCAGGAAGAGTGGACTGTGCGGAGGAGCAGTGATGTTGTCAGAAGTGTCATAGAAGAAAACCTGGTAAAATGAAGGACTATTTTGTGTATAAGTAAATGTTTAGGTTGGAATTAGAGGCTTCACCAAGCCCTGTTTTAGAGGTCTGCCACCAGGTGGTTTAGCGTCGCCCAGCCTCGATTAAATATTTTTGCGGGGTTATAACCCCTACACCGCGGACATGTTTACCGATGTTTTGCGTGTGCCGCGGGATTATTCGGGCTCTGACAGACTCTCAAAAAATATTTGCCAAAAATCAGTTATTAGTCCTAGAATATTAAAATTAAATATGCTTATGGCACATACCTTCAGCTTTCTCGTTGAATGTTTGTTGAGCCTTCGTCTATTACTGTAGGACTTGTGGAGACCTCTGAAGTTGGGTAACGAAGTCTCCACTTTACACTTCCCGACAACCCGTAATATGATTACCACAGCCAGATATTTACACTATAAACACTACTCTATGATTTTCAAGTAGTTTGGGATCCATACTCCAAAAAAAACCCCACTGTGAAAGCAATGAAAATTATGAGCGCGTCTGACCGTAGCACTTGCGCTGGTTCGCTCTTGGTACTCTGTCATTTATTATTCATAAAACCCCTCACACTTTATATTTCTATTGCTATATAACACTTATATATATCTACAGTCTTTATCCATAAGTTTCCTTCAGTAGTATTAGTTTATTGTCACTCTAGGGATTCAATTTCTTTCAGTAAAATACGTAGCATTCACTTTCTCGTCCTGTATACTAGCATTGAGAGTGAATGTCACTTTCATCTTCACTCTCATAACTCATAGTATTCAGACATGCTAGAGTGAAACTTTCACTTTCATTACTCCTAGGGTATATACTCGTATTCTTATAATACTACTCATTTACATTTCTATTTACGTTCTCTATTTTATTTACGTTATTTACATTTCTATTTTATTTACACTGTTATGCACTGTCACTTGAAGTAACTTGTAAAACTATTTTCCATTGTTCACGTATATATAGATTCATTACTTTCAATTGCTGTTTACACATTATTTACACATTATTTACAATTCCACTTGCACTGTTTTACTCAATAGAAAGATCGTAGTCAATCTTTTATCAATTGTCAGCCCTTTACCTCTTTCCACACGAGGTTTAGTAGGGGGTAAAGGTCACAGGGCCTTTTGCATGGGGGTGAAAAAGTCCCTGAAGTCAGCAAGAGGAAATAGACGTACCTCCGCTTCGGAATATGAGAGTAAACTGATAAGGGAGGGCCGGGTGGAGGCCTACTTAGGGGAGATTCAGTACTACCAACGTTAGCTCTTGAAACAGCTATGTATAGCACTGAAATGATTGGCAGGAAATCTAGACAATACATTATAAATTAGGTAGTTCCAGGTGAATGTAAATATCACTTAGGCTTCTCCCTTCCTTCCTTATATATGTATATTTATTACGAAAATAGATTATACAGCATATTTCAAGGGGAAAAAAACAGCGAAAATTAGCGAACGAGTGTACGTGAGGTGTTGTCAGGTGATAATTAGCCAATTCCAGATGTATGGCATGATCACTTATCCTATTTCTTTTTTGTATATATTATTTGGTATAAGAATAGGGCATAGGGCTTATTTCAATGGATGAAATCAGTGAAAAATTCCAGGGAAGATTTACTTAGCGTAGCACAGCCGGGCAGGCGAGAGGATAGGGTACTGGAGGGGGGGTTGGGAGGGGAGTCAAGAACGGGGAGAAATGGCTAAATTGTCAACAATGGATGGGAGTACAGATGAGATTAGGAGTGCTGACTAGTGTTGGACATTGGCAGTACTGATAGATGATACAAGCCCCCACTTGGAAGCCCGGGTGAATTCAAAATAACACAGAATCACAAAAGCGACGCCCCACGGTATGATCCCTTGCTCCCAAGCGTCACGAAAGCGACGCCCCGCGGTTAAGGGGTTAAAGGCCTGTGAAATTGTACTTAATACTACCTTTATAATAATATTGCTATTTATAGGAATATTTTTTCCTATTCAATCAAGTGCATATATACTGTATATACCGGTAAAGAAAGAATAACCAGGCTTTGAGAGAATCCTAGCTTGGGGACTAAAATTGTGTGCTGTCTATTTACATATACTTGAATAAATCGTGTGCTGTTAGTAAAAGGATATTACCTTCAGGACTTCTGATGTGTTTTAGCATTCTTTAAAGAAGTAAACAGTTTCATTGAAAATAATGTACTGAATGATTGCTTCGTTGGTGAATCAGCCATATTAATCCAAACAAACGGCAGTGTGGTACAATACTATAATCATAACAGAGTACGAGGAGTTGAAGTGTAAACTTACTAAACTGTGCAGCGGAGCCAGGGAAACATTTAAAAGAATTATTTGTGCTAAACTTTGGTTACTAAGATGACCAAGATGTCCAACAGGTCCGTATTGTTAGGAAAAGTCATACGTCAGGCAGGGCAGCATATCAAATGGTGCTGCTAAATATGCGGCTACACATCTATTTTCTTTTGTGGATACTAATGAATGACAAATATTTTAATCACAATTATCTTGCTTTATGGACGGTTCTAGTAAAATTGCCTAGGTTTTGTCTCTATGTTATTGTTACAGGGATGAGTAAACTGACGAAAGCTGGGTTTACAAAATTACACTTATAATACATTATATATAATCAAAGGGCTCCCATATATTAATTTCTTTGTAGCACATCATGCCATCTGGGTAAATTAATGAGTAAAATATATTTTGATGTGTTTTACATTTTCAAAATTAAAAAGAAATTAAGCACTGGCTACTTTTTCAGTGCCTACCCCGCATCAGAGCTGGGCGACGAAAGCGAACCTAGTGGCAGATTTCTGAAACAGGATCTGGTGAAGTCTCTAATTCAGATTATGTTTGTAAATATTGTGTACTTTTGTTGGGATGACAAAAGGACTAGTGAGGGGGTAATGTTAAGAAGCAGGGGTGCTAGCAGGGAGATACTGGAAAATTCCCTATGGTTCGCGCATTTTCGGTTGCCAGATTTGCCAGGTAGCCTGCTGTTGTGAACGGAAGTATGTTGTAAATTAATGCGTAATTTTTTTTCTCTATAATGTACTTCAATGATTGTTTGTTAAATTATGTAATTTAATTTTGGATGTCTCCAACTTGGAACTGTTGTCGCTAGGAGCACTAGAATAAGTGAGTAGTGAGTAAGGTTATAAACAGTCTGATCCAAGTACCCCAATTTAGGGTGATCAGTACCATTGAAGATGGCCAATTCTAATACGCATATTCTGAAAGAAAGATATCTGATGATTATATTTTTGCATGACAACAATTTGGAATTGGTAGCTTATCTTCTACAAAGCCTATCAAAGGAGGTGCTGCTAATGCACAGAATTACGTCAAATAAATCTGTAAATTTTTACCATAGAATGATGAACTGACACATTTGTGACAGAATATAAAACAAAATATACAGTTTGTGTTTTCTTTATGATACGAACATATTCTATTGAAAGTGAAGACATAATTCCTATTAAAATCATTATTATTGTTTGGGAATACACTCGTGGTTGGAAAGACTAATGATTGGAGGATGTTGATGATCAACAGTTTTTTTCTAGTCATTCTCATCTTCATAATCATCATCTTCATAAGGATCATCATAATCATGTTTCCTGTCAGCACCTTCATCAGTTAGTTGGTTCTCACACGATAACCGTCTGCAGAGTTCCAAACACTTCAACCCATTGACAACACAGCTACATTTGGGTGCTGTGCAAGACTTGGCACAGTTAGATGCCAGGAGTACCGTTACTGTTTCTGGAGTTGTAGCGATATCAGTCCAATGAATTGTGAGTTTCTCTTGTCCTCCGATGATTTTCACCTCCCAACCATATGCACTGGGTGTTGGTACTTGTAGGTATTGTTCCAGACATCTCCAATTAGCTGTCTGAAAATCTGCACGACAACGTGTTTTTTGCAAAGCATTACTGCAGGGTGGTAGATGTTGGTACTCAGAGATTGGGATACAGTCCAATATTTCCCAAGATCACAGAATATTTCCTGTAGCTGAATGTCATCTTTCAACATTTTAAGAGCATCCAGCTTCCCAACTCCACCAAATGTGCTTACTGAGTCACACCCAGTAAAACTGTGCATTCCAATAAGTGCCTCACAAAAGATTCACCTAGAATCCTAGCGATTTTCTATACCTCTGTGTATTTCACTCTAGCCTGGGTTCCACTTTCCAGTAAAGTGAGGTAGGAATGTCTTTATCAAAGGCTAGCAGCAAAATGAAGACATCTGTATAATCTGAAACGATGACAATTGTCTTGAAACCACAGGTCGCTGCATGAGCTTAGTGTAAAAGGATACGTGTGTCAGCCTCTTCTTGGGTTGTCTCTAGCTCTGCCACAATGTCACAACTTTGGGCACTTATTCGATAACATATATCACTGCATGTGACAAAAAGTTTTGCCATTTAGTCTGTTGACATGTCTCTCCAGCTTACATTCATGGGCAAGGAACTGAATGAGAGAAGTCTTGTTGCTTGTGGAGGTAAGAAATTTTCTCCACTGAACCACAAGCTGTTTGGATTGAATGTTTTTGTATTCAGTGCTGCTGGATGTAGATTGGCGTAACTGTCTCTCAGCATTTTTGATAGAGTTTTCATTATAAACATAAAAGAAAATGTCTAATCTGTCACTGTTTGATGATTCATTAAAGGCCTTTGACAAAACCAAAGATGCAGTGTCTACAAAGGTTTTCTTCTTTCCTTTTATCGTGTGTACAATAGCCATTCCTTCTACTATGCAAGCAAATGGAGGAGTCACTTCTTGTGCAGATACATTTTTTGTAACCCCGTAGAAAATACAGACTTGAGCGTTTTCCTCAGCAGGCCATCAGCTGTGGCAAGTGACCATGGCAAGTGACCATGGCAAAGGGACCTAGTGGGAATTTTAACCCCTTAACCGTGGGGCGTCACTTTCGTTACGCATGGGAGCAAGGGATCATACCGCGGGGCGTCACTTTTGTGATTCTGTGTTATTTTGAATTCGCCCGGGCTTTCAAGTGGTGGCTTGTATCATCTATCAGTATTGCCAATGTCCAACACTAGTCAGCACTTCTAATCTCATCTGTACTCCCATCCATTGTTGACAATTTAGCCATTTCTCCCCGTTCTTGACTCCCCTCCCTACCTCCCCTCCATTACTCTCTCCTCTCGCCTGCCTGGCCATGCTATGCTAAGTAAATCTTCCCTGGAATTTTCCACTGATTCCATCCATTGAAATAAGCCCTATGCCCTATTCTTATACCAAATAATATATACAAAAAAAGAAATAAGGTAAGTGATCATGCCATACACCTGGAATTGGCTAATTATCACCTGTCAACACCTCATGTGCACTCGTTCGCTAATTTTCGTTGTTTATTTCCCCTTGAAATATGCCATATAATCTATTCTCTTAATAAAAATATATTCAAGAAAGGAAGGGAGAAGCCTAAGTGATATTTACATTCACCTGGAACTACCTAATTCATTATGTATTGTCTAGATTTCCTGCCAATCATTTCATAGCGTATATATTAGTAGCTGTCACCAAGCTGACATTGGCAGCATTGCACTCCCCCTAGGTGGCTAGGCCACCACAATGTATTCAGTTTACTGTCGTCTTTCATGATGAATGCACGTCGGATTCGCGCCTGTCCAATTCCACCGCTTTTTAGCCCCATGCAAAGGACCCTGTGACCTCTACCCCCTACTAAACGTCGTGTGGAAAGAGGTAAAGGGCTAAGTGACTGCTGTGGAATGTCAAGTGGCTAATTTGTCAATGAAAATAATAGTGACTACGATCTTTCTGGTGAGTAAAACAGTGCAAGTGGAAATGTAAATAATGTGTAAACAACATGTGAAAACAATGAATGTAAATATAAGTGAACAGTGGAAAATAGTTTTAGCAAGTGACAGTGCATAACACAATGTAAATAGAATAGAAATGTAAATAATGTAAATAAAATAGAGAATGTAAATAGAAATGTAAATGAGTAGTAATATAAGAATACGAGTATATATACTAGGAGTAATGAAAGTGAAAGTTTCACTCTTGCATGTATGAATACTATGAGTTATGGAAGTGGAAGTGAAGGTGACAGATTCACTCTCAACGCTAGTATACAGGACGAGAAAGTGAATGCTACGTAATTTACTGAAAGAGAAAGTGAATGCTTACAGTGACAATAAACTATTATTACTAAAGGAAACTTATGGATAAAGACTGTAGATATATATACGTGTTATATAATAATAGAAATATAAAGTGTGAGTGTTTTAATGAATAATAAATGACAGAACACCAGAGGCAAACGAGAGCAAGTGGGAAGGTCATAAGCGGTCGTAATTTTCATTGTTTTCACAGTGTTTTTTTTTTGGAGTATGGATTCCAAAGTATTTGAGAATCATAGAATAGTGTTTCTTGTGATAATATCAGGCTGTGGTAATTATATTACGGGTTATTGGGAAGCGTAAAGTGGAGACTTCATTACCCAACTTCAGAGGTCTCCACAAGTCCTACAGTACTCGACGAAAGCTCAACAAACATCCTAGGAGAAAGCTGAAGGTATGTGCCATATGCATATGTAATTATAATATTCTAGGACTAATAACTGATTTTTGGAATATATTTCTAGAGAGTGTCAGAGCGCGAATATGCCCGCGAGACACGCAAGTCAAGCAAAAACAAGCCCTCGGTTTATTGGTTAAAACCTCTTTCAAGCTCCTATGTCTGTGCCATCATTAGCATATTGCCAAAGAGTCAAGTGGTTGCTCTCAGAAAGACATGTCTGCCATTGGTTTTCACTCTCTTGGTTTTACAGGTTGCAGTGAAAGTCTTGAGCTTCATTATGGGAAGATCATGGACTTTGATCAGTGGAGGACTGGTCTACAGTCTCTTTTCTTTTAAGTTCAGGAAAGCATTTTCACCACAATTATGTGCTTCTTTTAGATCTGCTGCAACATCATCAGGAACTACAGTGGCACTTACAATGTTGACAAGCTTCCTTGATTCTTTGAAAGGATTCACCAATTCACTTACGACACTAGTCACTAAACAAACAGCATTTTCGTCCAGCATTCGTGGCTCGTGCAGATCTGCATGCTGCATGCCTGATTTGTTTAGCTGAACTATCTCACGCAACATCCTAACGTAATTACTCCTGTTCTCTGCAGTTAGATAGTATTGTCTGAAGCACCAATATTCAGACAAAAGCGACAAGTTCCACCTGCAATTCTGGTGTCTTTGTTGACTGTTTCTTCTCTTGCCTGGTCAACAGAGATGAGGCCAAATGTACTGGAGTCTCCTATCTGAACAGCAACCAGCCTTCTTTGAAACTGTCATAGACATATGGATTTGTGTTAGACAAGTTAGAGATTTCAGCAAAATACACACTGATTTAGCGTGCATAGCTGACTTTGTTATACGCCATGCACCATGAAATCAATGAACGGATGCATGCCATGTGGAGCTCCCAATTTTCCTCCCTTGTAGCCTGTAGCAGACCAAGCAATACAGTGACAGTGTCAAATTAGCTCATCCAGAATTCTGACAAGGCACCATTGTCATGCCGAAAGAAATCTGTGTACGATACAATGTAATGAAGCAAACCATCAAGTTCCGCATTTGACATCGTCTCTTCATACATCTCTGGGCAAAGATTTTCATGAAGGTCATGAATAATTTCTAGTCCTTCTTCAATATGTGGTGAATGATTTTGTTCCATCCATGGGATGAATTCCTTGAAGACAATGCAGAGTAAAGTTTCATGTATACATTTGTGAGTTCTCACTTGTCTCTTGTACTGGCGGCCTTCCATGACACCAGCAACTGATCCTTTTGCAATAATACAAGCTTCTATTATAATGTCTTTCAACCTGCCATCTTGAAACCGTTTTCCAAGAATGGAAAGTAGATTGCACATAGTATTGAATGCTCTCATCCGCAGGATCACATTCTTGAATTTGTCTGCATGTTTCCTCACAATCTCTGCAGTCTTAGCATAGATTGCCTGATCAAACACAACTACAGTTTTGGAAAGGTTGAGAGTGTCCCTGATCTGGACTGAGTGCTTTAATATTTCATGTATAGTTGTCATATCAGTTGCTGGTGCATTTATAGTTGGAAGATATCCTATGTTATCTTTTGTCACTGTCAGGTCTTTTCTCATGACAATATTGAACCCTGTCCATCCCATCATTTGTTGGTTGTCTCCTTCGATCTGCCCTTTAAGCATCCGTACAAGATTCATCCTGTGTGCCACGGCAATCACATTAGTTCTATCACAGTCACCGTTTTTTAGATTAGAAGGACTAATACGCTTCCCTGGTACAAAGACAATCAAGGGGTCCTCGTGTAATTTCAGGCTTCTCTTCATGTTTATCTGAATAGTTGGAAGAGGAGGTTTGTATGGTTATGGTCCAAATATCTGTGGCTGTACAATTATGCCATTTACCCTATGAGACGTTCCCTCTCCTGTCAGGGTCTCTTCAAGTTGATCAATGTTGTTCCATGCAAGAGTTGTAAATACATGATCTTGTACATTTCTGGCAGAATAATGTTATCTATACAACCAACAAGCTTAGGCACAGTGCATTTTCATTTTCTTCTATTGCAGTATATGACACTCCATGACCAAGCCTGTTCAAAATCCGGATAAGCTCGACATTGCTGGTCAGTGCCTTTACAGCAGATGACAGAAGTACATGTTTAGGTGGAACTTGAGATCCGCCACTTACTACATATATAAGATCCTGAGCAAATGAGTCTACTAGCAGTGAATTTAGTTTTCAGGATTATTTAGGAAACACATCTCCACTGATCAGTGCAAAATGGAACTTTGTTACATTTTCTGGCATTTTCGCACTGCTAGTTAGGGCTGAGGGTAGAAATGGTCTTGTCTATTTTCATCCTGATCTTTTATAACAGATCTTAGGTGTAACGCTGCTCTCTCCAATGTTTGCTGAACATTAGTAGTTTTCCTGAAATATATTCAGATTGTTCTTCAGCTGCTGATTTTCACGTGCCAGGGCAAAGGCAGTTAAGCTGTATGGAAATACCAAGAGCTTTCCCTTTTTATCGGCAAATATATGATGCACGTTTCCAGGATTAGCTTCAAGTTTCCTTCGAAGGTGTTTCTTAGTGGAATCTCGTATTTCTTCTCCAAGGGTCAGCATGCGGTCCTTTAACACATTTGTGAACTCTGCTAATTTCATAACTCTGGGTGATTTAAACAATTCACATCGGATATACTGCAACAAGTGGTCATAGGCATCCCTTTCAGTCTCCTTGTCCTTGTACTCAAGGTCTGCAGGATCATATAGAGTGCCTGTATTAGTACCGTCTTCAGTGCCTTTTAAGTTGTTTTAAAGTCTGCAGCAGGACTTATGATACTATGCCTCTGCTGCTACAAGCTCTCTTGAGAGAAGAGCTAGAATTCTGGTGTCATTACGCTTTGTTGACACTTTTTGTATCTTTGCGTCTGCTTGTAATTCAACACACTTTATCAAAGGCTCTCTGGTTCTTGTTCCTTTTACGTATTTTTTTGCCTTTTCCGGTGGGCAAAATATACAAGTTTTACCTAAAACTCTTGAGGCTGAGGCCTCTTCCCCTGTGGAACGTCGCCTCACCTGTGAAAGGGAACCATCATCTTTGCCTTCATGTTGATCCAAATCACATTTCATAGTGAACATCTGGTGACATCGTCTATGATAAAATACCTGTGACATATCCCTCTCCTACCGTTGCAGCAAGGTCCAGCAGTGGTGTGTGATGTCTTATTCGGGCAGCTCTAAGAAAAGTGTTCCAAGAAACATAGTCTCTTGGTGATACAAGATCACTATGTGGAACACTGTCGTCAAAATGGATCACTGGTCAAAAACAGAAAATTACTTCTGAATTGAAATGGTTTAATTCTAGGGTAATCGAATGTGCTGAACTCGAATATGGCATCAGTAAGGACGTATCAGTTCCGGTTCTTGAAAACCAGTTTATCAGTGTATCTTGCTCACAGATTGTGACTCATACATTTGTTTGTTTAGTGCCATCAATTAAATTTGTATTTTTGTTGCAGGTTACATATATTGTTTCCACTTCTGTTCTTGCAGAAATTCTCAGTTACTTTGACAGTGGAGAAAGATGGAATGCCGCAAATGTGTAAACTATCCTGACAGTTTTTGTTACATTTGTGGAGCGTTCACCCCGGAAAGCTTCAAGAAACTCATCACGAAGGCTGTTCAAGTGAACTTCAAAACCTACTTCAAATGTCTGTTGGGTGACCAAGACAAGAAAATTATGAGTGCCTCACATACCATGTAGGTCCTGTGTCAATCACCTGAGTGAATGGATGCATGGAAAACGAAGTTCGGGTTTGCCATTCACTGTACCAGTGGTGTGGCGAGAGCCCAAAGACCACAGCAACGACTGCTACTTCTGTCTCACAAACATCAAAGGATTAACTGTCAAGACACGAGCCACAGTACAGTACCCCAATATCGCTTCTACAATCTGATCAGTGCCACACAGTGCAGAACTACCAGTTCCAAACCCACCTGCTGAACACAAACTAAGCAGCAAATCTTATTCCAGTCATAGCCCCATGGATGATGACTACCAAGATGACTCAGGAATCAGTGGGCCCAAACCATTCAACCAGGGAGCCCTTCATGATCTCATAAGGGATCCTGATTTGTCTAAAGAAATGGCTGAGCACCTGGAATCACGACTGAAGCAGCATAACCTGCTGAAAAATGGAGTGCGCATCACTACGGCACGTCATCGACATAGATAATTGTTTGCATTTTTAAAAAGGGCAAACAACACATGTTATTGCAATGATGCAGTTTCATGTGACAACTCTGCAAGTCTGATTCATACAAGCCAGATGATTGGAGGCTGTTTATAGAGTCAGGAAAAGACACTCTGAAAGCAGTCCTCTTACACAACGGGAATTGGCTTCCATCTGTACCAGTAGTACACACAGAGAAGATGAGCGAGAGCTAAGAAACTATGAAGATTGTGCTTTCTGCTATCAATTATGAGAAGCACCAGTGGAAAATATGCAGGGAGCTCAAAGTGATCAGTCTACTGCTGGGCCTTCAGAGCGGTTACACAAGGAACATGTGCTTTCTCTGCTTGTGAAACAGTAGAGCTAATGCCAAGCACTATGTAAGAAAAGAATGACCAACAAGACCAGAAGATGCACCAGGAAGGTTCAACTGTGTTCACAAACTCCATGTGGATCCAGACAACATATTCTTGCCTCCACTGCATTTCAAGATGGGCTTGGAGGAAAATTTCGTAAAAGCCATGGATCAAAGGGTACTGGGTTTTAATACTTGTCTATGAAGCTCGGTGGCGTGGTATCTGAAGCCAAGTTATAAGCAGGGGTCTTGAATGATCCACAGATCTGCATGCTGGTTAATGATCGTGACTTCATCAAGGCATTAAACACACTGGAGAAGGTCGCATTGGAATCATTCGTGAATGTCTCACTGAACTACCTTGGAAACATTGTGCAAACAACTACGAAGCAGCTGTGGCAGGCATGTTACTGAGTTATCGAGCTCTGGGCTCACGGATGTCCGTGAAGTTTCATTTCTTTCACTCCCACCTCGATTTCTTCCCACATTACCTTAGAGACATCAGTGACGAGCACGGTGAAAGGTTTCACCAAGACATTGCTACAATGGAGGGTAGGTTTCATGGCCGATTCATTTCCAACATGATGGACGACTACTGCTGGATGCTAGAACGTGAGAAGAGTCAGCTGAACAAGCGAAAAAGCAAAGTGCAGAAGTATTTTTAGAACTTCATTGCGTGCTAATAGAATGTGCATTGGATTTCCATATTTCTGTACCATAAATCACCACAATATTATCTGTGTGTGCCTCAATATATGTTACAAGGTTGAGATGAGTTATGCCACATTGAATATGGTTTCAGTCTGATATTCAAGAAACCTGGTCCGACCGCAAAATTAATATCAGATTTGAAATCATTGCCATCAAATTAGTCAGGGACACATACTCACGTATGAGAACCATTTTGGCTGTTGACTGGTGTTATGCATGCCTTCTCTGTATGCTGATCCATCTTCAGGGTGTAGAATAACGTTCACTCATGCATATGATAAGACAAGATAATTAAAGAAATGAAACAAGAATGAAATCAGCATATGCTAAGGTAAGCATAGGTAGGCCGAGTAACTATATAACAATTTTGTAGAATTATATCACATTCCTGGAAAGTATATTTATTTAAGGCTTATGAGAATGCCAGGCGCTACGTGGCAGTATATTGTAGGGGGTCAAATTTGGCGCCGTTTTTCACGACAACTGTCAATTGGATTCTAATGATACTTGTGAACGGAATGATAGTGACGAACAGAAAGCATTAAGAAACGACCAAGCTTTGGTGATGTCAGGGTCATTTATTGTTCACTGGATTTTAATAAAATTTTGCATAGTGTCATCCTATAACCAACACTCCGCTCAACAAAACATGAATTATAAACAACACAATGATCATTATAAGTGAGGTTAAAGCTTTTATAGAACCCACATGTGCACACAGCCCATCATCAACCCTATTTCCCGAATCTTCAGAAAACAGATTTTTCGGCAAAAATTTGCGTCTGTCTAGCCAGTGGAAGCTACCCATTTGGGACTACTATCATGTAAATTCTCAATGCCTATGGGTAGATCTTTGAAATGAAAAAAATAAACCTTGTTCCCCTTTTATGGCACTGACCACCCCAGGTACCTCACAGACTCGGTAGGATGGGGGAAAGATTAGAGGAGGTTCAGTCAGGTTTACTTGTGGCCTTGTGAAGTTAGTGTAGCTCTGGAGTTGTGAAGTAGACAGTATAGTTACATGGAAAATAAAGACAACGAAAGTCAGAAGCATGTGTTATTACGACGCCTGAGTTGATCTTGTGTTCATTGAAAGGCTGACCCTACGAAGAATAATTCACTAGGCAATGTCCTTCTCATACTGAACTACTGCTGTTGGAGCCTGTGGCAGTGTGGGACGAGGACGCAAGGATCTAAATATGTGAAAAAAAAAAAAAATCTCTTCCCTAATTATATGAAAAAAATCTACAAAGCACAATCTATGAAAAAAGTCCACATCTGTAAAAAAAAAAAAAAAAAAAAAGTCTAAATGTACAAATAATAATTAAAATCTAATATGTGAATGATTAAAAAATTTAAATGTATGAAAAATCACTTAAGATTTAATTCAACAAAAAATAACATATGTAAATATACAAATGACCATAATGTCTAAATCTGTGGAAAAAATTACTTCAAATCTAACTCTAAAAAAGAAAAATCGACCATAAGATCACCAGGAACCCTAGCTTATTTACGGTTTCAATTTGGACCCATGTTAATAAAGTATTATTTGTTAAAGATTTATTCGGTTATAATTCTCCAAAGTTACGTCCTTTCCTCCTGTTACCCTTATTTCTGCTTCATATACCATTTTTGCTCTGTGTGCTAAGTTTGATTTTGCCAGGATGCATACACTTTCATTTTTTGTTTTTACTCAAACAAAACTTGACCTATACTTACCTAACAAACTAACATAAGTTGGTACTCAGGAAACAATGCTATCCTAACCTAGACTTGCCTGGGTAACAAATAGTGGGAAAGTGGGACAGAGAAAGGAAAACATTCTCCCGGAACACCTAGGCCGGTATTCTCGTCGGTTAAGAAAGCACCTTAACTCCATTTCCTCAACGACGTATTTTGCTTTTTACACCTTACTGTCCTTGTTTGTGTTATATATTTACTTATAACTTCACCATACTCTTCATAAATAACTTACGAAGGATTTTAACTACCCATTTTTAAAAATTAATTGCTAAGGAGGCGATGTTAGGGAGTTTCCTCAACCGACGAGAATACGGACCCATGTGTATTTCTGCATCCCTCTATAAAATGTCATAATACTCACAGAACTCTTTGCAAGCAGGTCAGTGCGATTTCTACGTTGGCCGGAGCACCTACTTACAAATGACACTGTCGATAGTGGCGCAGAAAAACAGTCCTGTTTCGCCTGCTGTGGATAGGGTGTAAGTATGCTGAAGAGAATGATCAAACCAGGATGAAAAACACTCATTACACCCAGATATGCATGGCCAAATAGGCTTCACAAACGCCAATTCAGTGACTTGCGTTTTTAAAGTGAAATATTTAGGTGAGCAGAGTGACACTTAATTTAGGAGTCTGAAGATAGGAAACGTGGAGGACTAAGAAGAAGAATCATGGTTTAATGGAAGTAGTTAGTAGCAGTAGCCTAGTAGATGTAATAATAGTAACAGTGGTGGTGGTAGTAATAGTTGCAGTAGTAACAATGGTGGTGGTAGCAACAGTAGCATTGGTAAAGATACGAAACGTAGAGGACTAAGAAGAAGAATTATGGTTATTGGAAGTAGTTAGCAGTAGTAGTAGTAGAGGTAATAATAGTAACTGGTGGTGGTGGTGGTGGTACTAATAATTGTAGTTGTAGCACTGGTGGTGGTAGCAACAGTAGTAGTATTGATGGTAGTAGCAGTAGTAGTAGTAGTAGTAGTAGTAGTAGCAGAATAGTGGTGGTGGTGGAGGTGGTTGTAGTAGTATGCGACCTCACTGCGAAAATGCTACATTGAATATGCCTTGACGACACCATAGAGCCATCTCTGCTGCCTCTGGACAGTGAGCACTTCATCCACGGATCAGCAAACACATCTGATGATGCAAGAGTGGATGTCAGTGCGCAAGGTTTCTGGACACTTGGGAAGAGGGCTTTCTTCGCCTTTAGGATATTTGATCCTATGGCAGCATGTTACCGTGAACTGTCTCTCGAGGCTGCACACAAAAGAAATGAACAGGAAAAAAAATGAAACTAACAAAAAGGATCCAGCATGTGGATCACGGTCGATTCACTGCCCTTGTTATCACAGCATCTGGTGGGATGGGTCCAGAGGCGATGAGATTCTCTTCGAGACTGGCAGAGGTTCTTTTTGAGAAGAAGCATCAACCCCAGAGCTCTGTTATGACCTGAATTAGATGTCGACTGTCATTCTCTCTCGTGTAGTTTGCACTCCTATGGCTCAGGGCACAAGATCATCAGTCCTCAGGCCTGTCTCTCTGGCGAGGATGGATTACGAAGCTACAGTACTATGGTCGGGAGCCGCATAGACCAGCGACTCCAGTATATTAATGTCATTATAAGCACTGTAATGTTAATGAAAAAAAAAAGTAATAACAGTAGTAACCAATAGCTGGTAACCACAGTCATTGGCGTGTTTTGGGCCAACAGATTGTATGATAAGGGCCAGTGTTAATCTTCACATTTCGATTCCAAATGGTGAACTGTGTTATGAAAACTGGTTTTGATCTTCACAACAAAATTCCCAAATGGATGAAGGTGAAATTAGAAAAAAGTCGCCCTAATAGTACTGTAGTAGTAGTA
The DNA here is from genome assembly GCF_032717465.1 of Coenobita brevimanus. Classification (NCBI taxonomy): domain Eukaryota; kingdom Metazoa; phylum Arthropoda; class Malacostraca; order Decapoda; family Coenobitidae; genus Coenobita; species Coenobita brevimanus. The sequence goes on along the minus strand of NC_136999.1, from coordinate 30,950,842 downwards.
GTAGAAGCAGTAGTGTGGTGGTGGTGGTGGTGGTAGCAGAAGTAGTAGTATTGGCAGTAGTAGTAGTAGTAATGGTGGTGAAGAGGTGTGGTGGTTGTAGTAGTAATAGTTGCAGTAGCAGTAGCAGTATATTATTATTTTCCTTGTTTTTTTGGGTAGTAGTAATAGTAGTATAGTACTGGAGTAGCTGTTGTAGCAGTAGTGGTGGTGGTGGTAGTAGTAGTAGTGGTGGTGGTAGTAGTAGTAGTAGTAGTGGTAGCAGTAGCATTAGTAGTAACGGTGGTGGTGGTAGTAGTAGTAGTAGTAGTAGTAGTAACAGTATATTATTTTTCTTATTTGTTGTTCTTTTTGTTGTTGTGACCCCGGGCTCATCTAGACGTGAATCCGGTGAAATTTTCGTGTCTTCATTTTACTGAGAAGGCAAAGCTATATTGTTGATTAAAACTTATATTGAAACTGAAATTAACAAATACAGATCTTTGTGTGTGTGTGTGTGTGTGTGTGTGTGTGTGTGTGTGTGTGTGTGTGTGTGTGTTTCATGCTAGTTGATCTGATACTACACGAATCCTTAAGTTACAGACAAGAAAATAATTATCTCTGGGTCATATCTCCGTGATACCACCAGATGACGTAAGGTTTTTCTGTTTATATATCTACCAATCCATTTATCTATAGCCAGGCATCATAATCTATCTATAGCCAGACATCTTAATCCCCTAAGGGTTGCCTGTAATGACCAGAGTGAAACTTCACAAAATTAATCACTGGTCTGGCTGAGATTTGAACTCAAGCCCTCGCGCTTTATAGATCTTTTCCATGTGACGTCACGAGTCATGTGACTTTTGTTTACGGTGACACATTGGACGGCAAATTATCGGAAGTCTAGAGAGAGAGAATTATAGAGTCTACAAAGGTATTCCACTGCTGTGCCTTCAGCTGTAAGACAAGGCAGAAAACTGGAAGTGGTGTACACTTTTACCGGTTTCCAGCCAATGAGGAATGGCAACATAAGTGATAGGTGCCGTGAAGAGGAAGAAATGGCAGCCTACGGCCTACACTCGATGATTTGTGAGCAGATACGGGCATATTTATCATTCTCTGCAGTTGCAGATGTCATGGGACATCCTAATTATGTTAATGTCACAGAGTACAGGACCCACATAGCCATATGTGTGGGGGGGAAAAGGGGGGGAGGGTCCATGTCACAAGCCTTGTTTTGGTATAATTCCAGAGTTTCACCCAAACAAAAATGGGCATAATCTATATTCTCCACAGTAGTGATGATCAGGAATGTTAGGTGCATAAGTAAAGCTGGTTAAATTACAGATTAGGTCATATTGAAGGTTAGGTTAGGTTAGGTAAAGTTTGGTAAGATTAGATTAGGTTAGGTTAGGTTAAAACTTAAAATATTATTTTTCCAATGTTTTTCAGTGTGATTCATTTGAAACTGATACTTTGTGCCATGGTGGATCTATTTAATAGTAGTGCAGTACAGATCATTACCGGTACTGAACACTTCATTGTAAAACTGTAATATACCACTGTGAGTCTGTATGCTAAACTATGTTTCAGTGACAACTAAAGAATAATTACTAGTACTACTACAGGTATGTATAATTTTCAGTTTTATTGCTCCACTGAAAGCCAAACTGCCAATAAATGCTCCAGTTAAATATACATTTTTCACTGAGTACAAAAATACTTTTAATCACAACTGAGAGTATAAATACTGTACTTACATCAACAGCCCTTTATATTTATCTTTTACCTGGTATGTACTATGAATTTCTTGTTAATGTAAAATATAATATCATTAAAATTATACTGTTGAAGTAGTATAATGTTGTGGTATTCATCATCATGAAATAAATGACCTTAATTTAAATTTGTGCCAGTGTTATGTTTCAGTTGCATTGTAAAAGTTAACTTGACAGTTTTGGCATATACTGTTAATTATGCATTTCATGTTCAACTATTTTAAACATATATATAGGCTGTGTATGTATCTAAGCCCATAATTACTGAAATTTCCAGTATATGTAAATTTTGGGCAAATTTCCAGAATTACACGTAACTCACACTGAAGCTTAAAATTTTAATTTTTCAATGTTTCATAATGTGATTAATTTCATGCTAATATTCATATCTGTTGGAAATTACTTTTTTTTTTTTTTCAAACCAAGCTAACCAAACCAACCTAACCTAACCTAACCTAGGACCTAACTTGAAGATTAGGAAGAGAAAATAATTGCATTAGGCCAATAGGCCCATGCTAGACAGCTCCCACAAAAGTGTGACTTATCTACCCTGCCTAAAATAGCCCATGCCAGGAAGCTGTCACAGGAGTGTGACCGCAAGAATGACAAATTTTATATGTAACCTATACCTGCCATATGCTTATCTAGCCCATGCTTGAAACTTTCTAGTGAGGGAACAGCAACTACGTCACTGGGTAACCTATTCCATTCATTAACTACTCGATTCACAGTCAGTGTATACAGTCCCTAACCCTTTGGCCCCACGTAAAAAATTTACTGATTACCAAGATAATTTACATGTACCGGCACTGTATATTACTTGCAGCTAGCTATATTACACATATAGGCTACAATGTGAATGTCTGTTTACCCTGAGGGATACCCCGGAGAACTTTGACAGGGTGTTTACCAAATAGTGATAGAGGTCGCCATATCTGAGATCTGGTTTTGGTCCCCAATCCTTGAAACTGGTGAACTTCTCACTAGATTTGGTGTAAGGATCCAGCCCCAAACACTTTATCTTGTTCCTGTACATACTGTATCTTCGTGGCGTTGATCCAGATTTCTGCATATATCTGACAGTTCCATCTATGACAGCCATGTCTGGACAGCCACTACTGCGAGGAGTTTGCTGTCCAATATCGAGTTGTAAACAAAACCACGTGATTTCTGTGACGTCACTGGAAAAGGTCTATAGACAAGCATGTTACAACTGAGCCAACGAGAGGATCCCCGCTATGCCCCAAAGCAATGCGGGCTTTTATACAGTGCATTAAATCAACCTTTTATCCCCTTGGTGACTAACTTGGTCTGTTTTGAACAGACATGGCAGCGTAGTGCACTGGAGGACACCATTGGGGGTGCTGTGGACCATACCAGACAGCTCACCCTGGAATGTAAGGTTAAGATGCTGTCAGCAACATCACTGCCCTCTAAGCCTCGCCTCACATCCCACACTACTGCCAGCCAATGTAACGACTGAAATGAAAGTTAACAAATTAATCACATTGTCCCCCCCGAGATTCGATCTCAGGCCCCCACGCTTCATAGGCACGCACGTTACCACTGAGCCAAAGAGAGGATCCCCGCTATGCCTCTAAGCAGTGCAGGCTTTCATACACCCCATTACATGGCGACAAACAAATCGTTTCCCTGTTGCCCCGTCCTCTGCATTTTGCAGCCGTATTTCCAATTGACACAACTTCTCTCTCATCTTCCCTCCATTTCATTCCTTATCTCCCTATCCCCCTTTCCATTTCAACCTCATTCACATACACTCTCCTCCTTAGTCTCTCATTCTCCATCTTCTCCACATGGCCACATGAGGTAAGATACAAAACATACAAAAGAATTAAACCCTTATGTTGCTTACTTTCATCATCCCACCCAGTGGACTGAATTATGCAATTGAGTTGCGCTTTTCCTCTAGTCCATCATCCTACCCCTCGTGGGACAGGAATGGGACTGAGAGTTTTTTTTTTTTTTCCGGTTAAACAATTGCAATACTGAGAAGTTGCCCCTCTACAGCACAAATATGTAAATGAATATGTGGCTAAGCATGCCTTGATAACAGAGGAAGTGAAAAAAAAAATGAAGGATGGAAAATATTAATATATGGAGGACTATATAATTCTTGATATAACCATGCACACCTAAATTAACCCGTGCCGCCCCGGCGACGTGAATTAACACGGCAACATTGCAAGGTCCCTAATTTGCACAATTTTCAATTTTCGCGAGTGATTTCGCGAGTGATTTTTGGCACGTATACATGGGACACCTTCCTCTGTTCCTCTACAAGATGCCAATCAGGAACAATGCCTTACACCGCATAACCTCTCCCCCCCCCCCCTGCACGCCATTATCTCGACAATTCACCTGTTACCAGTGACCTGGCCAATAAAGACATTCAGGGCCAGGGTGATTCCCCAACCGATGACAATGTGGAGGACAAAGTTTGGAGGAAGAAATAGTCAGAAATGATGATCAGGTAATGTGGGGAAAAAAAGGTCATGAATGGTGATAAGTTAGTGAGTGAAACAATGATTATCATGCCTATATTACTGTTTGAAAACCAATATACTCTTGTACTACATATAAATTTGTACCAAGTAAATAAATACTGTTCACGAGTGGATAAAATAGTTACCCTCCCATAGAACTCGTTTTCTTTGGTGCCAGCCTGTTAGAAAACTCAGTCAGGTAAGGAAGTACTCGCACCTACATCTGGTATTTTAAACCTCAGGTGAGCGATTTCTCTATGAATTTTCGATGTTTCTCACCAAAAGCGGATGTTTGAGCCAAAAAAAATAAAAGGTCCAAAATCGTCGGGATGGGGCGGGTTAAACAGCGTTTGCGCCGTTGACACAATACGAACTTGTATCAAACATTTCATGCACTATTTAGCCTCCTGCACTGTGTTGGTAAATCTGCCATCACAATATCTCTGTAATGCCAGGGAGTCTATCAAGGGTATTATGATATTTATGGACATCACACTGAACCGACCTTTGTTGAATAATGCGATTACGTAAATAACGAAGAGTATTACATGAACTGCAGTCGAGGATCGGATGTATATTCTGCACATGATACTTCACAAATAGAGATTCAACTAGACAACATGAGTAAACACTGCCGTTTGAATATTAATGCAGTTACTCGTGTTATGATCATATAAATGTTTTATGCATATACTGTGTTATTTCCATATTTGTTATTACTGTTTAAGTAAGTAACCAAAAAGTCATCTGGTCTTCAATATCCGGTTAGACCCAATAGCCTTGGTAATACCACACAATGTTACTTGGTAAATGTCACAAAGTTCCTTGATTGATATGCACAAACAGTCTCTCTCTCTCTCTCTCTCTCTCTCTCTCTCCTACGACTTAAAAATATCTTTTGTCTTCACAGTGCCTTTGCGTTGGTGGAATCGGGTTTATTTAATAAGTGGGTGAAGCACTCCCTGGCCAACACCACCGCCTGTGTCAATCCACCCATGGTCATCACCGTCACTACTGTCCTCTCACTCGCCAACCTCTGGGTAATTATAAGACTGTGTGTTGTTTGTCAAGCGCTGCATATCTGTCTCTGTCTGCAGCAGTGGTTTCCAACCTGTGGGGCGCGCCCCCCATTGGAGGCATGAAGGGCTGCCTGGGGGGACACGAAGGCTTGATAAAGAGGGTAATTATATTTGACAACTATGAATTATGATGGAATTCAGTAATTTCTAAATATGAAGAAAATATTTCAGATATGAATAAGAAATCTAGTTATCTGAATATATAAACAATTTCAAAGATTAAGAATCTATGATATTTATTGGCATGTGCCAACTATGCCAGTAAAATACAGTATTTGAGGAAGAGGGGCTCAGGGAACGTGTCATTCAGTGAAGGGGGGCGAGAATTAGAAAAGGTTGGAAACCACTGACCTACAGTAGAGTATCTTTCTCTCTGTATCAAATACCAGTTGTCTATTTCCGTAAGAGGTGGGTAACAACAAATTGCCTCCACGTCATCCTGTCCTACATCTGCCTTTCCTTCAAATCATATTCACTCACTCACCAACCCCTGGGTAACTGTGGATTTTGGCCGGAATTCACAAATATATTTACGACCAACTCTCTCTCTCTCTCTCTCTCTCTCAACTTTGATTTCTTATTGGGAAGGACAATTGACATGGGAAGTTTCTACACTCCTCTTTTGTCTTCTTTTTCAAATAATAATAATAATGATAATATAATAATAATAAATAAACAATAATGATACTACTAGTATTACTACTACTACTACTACTACTACTAATAATAATAATAATAATAATAATTAAGCAAAAGAAACAGCGAGATCTGAAGCTGTCAATGCAAAGCATCGTTCGGTATGCATCTGTCAATCCTTGCACATGGACTCTCCTTATATCCTTCATGACAGGCTTCAGTGTGGGTTGAAACAAGACTAAAGAGAAACTAAGTCGACCCCATTCATTATTTTGACCTTGCTGACCTAATCAGTTCATCGTCCCTTCATAATGTATCACTGAAAAGACTTTGGTTGCAATCCAATGAGGGGTTCAGGAGATATCACGCCCACATCCATATGATTTTAACCCTTGACACCTTGACGTTGCTGACCTTCTCATTTCATCGCTCTTTCATACTCTACCACTGACAAAAGTTTGGCTGAAGTCAGTTTATGAGTTAAGGAGATATCGCATCTACAATGATACACTAAGTTGACCCCATATGAACTTGACCTTTGACCCCTTGACCTAGCTGTCCAAATCTTCTAGTGCATCACTGACAAAAGTTTGGTGGATATCTCATGGGTTCAGGAATATTATGCCCACATTAATGTTATGGACATATGCCCACAATGATATATTAAATTGATCCCAAGTGACTTTGACCCTCCATCCCTTTACTTCGCTGATCTAATCAGTTCATCGTCCCTTCATACTGTATCAATGACAAAAATTTGACTGTAATCTGCTGAGGGGTTCAGAAGATATCACACCCACAAGATAAACTAAGCAGACCCTATATGGCCTTGACCTTTGACCCCTTGACCTAGCTGAACTAACCAGTACATTATCTCCTCATACAGCCTCACTGCCAAATATTTGGTGGAAATCTTTCAATGGCTTCAGGAAATATTGTGTCCAGAAAACTGTTATGGACAGGCACACGCCATAGGTGGACAAAAGCATAATAATAAATAATAAACAGAACTATCTTACTGCCACAACTACTACTACCACTATCCAGAGGTGGGCACCTCAAATGAAAATTTAATTCAGCAACGCAAATCCGCAAACTAAGAAAAATGTTTTCTGCCACCAGAAATCCACAAAATTCTTGAAATGAGCAATTCCGCAAATGCAAAAACTCAAACGCAAACTTCAGTACCACGGCATCAGCTTCATCTTATTCTGGATACCATAATAGAATTATATTATTTTTAGGATGATATTTTTCATAATCACAGGGTAAAAAAATCATCTCTTGTTACTCACATACTACAGTTATATCTTTAATCACTCTATTCTGACTAACAGTAGGTGTGTACGAAGTTTGGAAAATGCCTTAACCCTTTCGCGAGTGGTAAGTTTTAAGAAGTTTTGTGTTCCACTGCATATTGCCTTCTCCCCACCCCCTGCCACCCGCTGTGCGCTCCAAAAAAGTATATTCTCGGCTTATTTTCACCACCCAGACATATTTATTATGCCACAGAACCCACATATTCCTATTCGTCGATATTTTTTCTACATGATAAGCAAAAAAAAAAAAAAAACTATACGTACATTAGGGCAGTGTAAATAAGCATTCAGGAACAGTCATCTCACTTTCCAACATCATACTTCGAATGTTTACTAATCTATCTCTACATGTTATAAAATCATTAGAAAGAGAATTTTATTAGCTTTCGAATGGGATCGTTGCCATTTTCATAAGAGGTATCGTTTTCGAGTAATAAGTGAAAAAGTAAAGCCCATTTCCGACAGACAACAGAGTTTTTATTCGGGGAGCTCTAGTCAAAAACTTTTCTCGGCAGTGTTATGTTTTTTTTTTATTGTCTTATGAAGATTTTCATGGGCTTTAATTTGAGACCAGAACTACTACGCCTCACACTTTTCGAGGAAAATGTAAAAAACTATGGTGTACCCACCTGGATGCTGAACTGCCATCAGCCGCGGTCAGTTACACTATTTTCCCATAGCACACAAACATTTTTATGCTTGCTAGGTATGCTTTTTTTGGTTTTATTTCAACTACTGCTATAAAATTACATTTTTTTCTTTTTGTCATCTCAGAAACTACACATGAACACTACATCTGTTGCTAGCAACTGAAGCTAAACTTATTTCCCTGTCATTTTCGTTGATATAAAGAACAATATATAAGTATGCGTAAGTATGCAGATATAAAGATAGGTAAATAGATAAATAAAAAAAGAAAATCACTTACTTCTTTAGTGGTGATGCTCTTCCTGCAGGACCAGATGGGTTTGGAGGTGAGGAGTTTTGTACTGTCTGTGGGTGTTTGAGTGTGTGTGTGTGTGTGTGTGTCTGTGTCTGCGTGTGTGGTGTTTGAGTGTGTGTGTGTGTGTGTGTGTGTGTGTGTGTGTGTGTGTGTGTGTGTGTGTGTGCACTCCACTAGTGAAGGTATCACTCAGCATGGTACCTCTCGAAACAATTGCCCATGCAAAGTGGCACATCACATACAGGACACATGTTCCTTATGTCCCTCCTCACCCCCAACCTGAAGCACAATGTACACCTGAGCCTCTTCCAGTTGGGGATCCTCACCCAGTGGTGGCCCAGAGTGCGGTCCAACCTGACATCATCATCTATCACACGGCGATGCTTGATTGGGTGCCCTGGTGCTCTGTGGTCCTGTCGTGCGGGAGTGGCAGCTGCAGGCCCAGGCACGGGTTCTCCTGGTGGACCAGCAGCTGGAGGTCGTGGTGGTGCTGGCATCGGTGGCGGTCCTCCTGCAGGCGGTGCTAGTGGCGGTGCTGGCACCCATGGTGGTCCTCCTGCAGGCGGTGCTCATGCTGGTGGTGGGTGCACCTGTCCTGCGGCTGGTACTTGTGCCTGCTGGGTGCTGTCAGGTCTTGGTTGTGCTGTCTGTTGGGTTGGAAGGTCTGGGGCATGGTGAATTATGTGTCCAGACGCGAGGCAATCCTCTTCAAGGAAATGCAGAAGATCGTAGATGATCTGCTCCACAAATTCAAGGAGAGTTACTGTCCCACGTCTGTACTTTTCGTACAAGGTGAATGCGTTGAAGACTGCCAGGTAGACAAAGTAGAATATGACCTTCTTCGTCCACTTGACGGTTTGCTGTTGGATGGGGTAGTACTGGACCATCTGATTGAAATGATCCACCCTACCCATATACCTGTTGTAGTCCTCCACAACAACGGGCTTGTTGACAACCTTCTCCACATAGGTTGTCTGCCCGTCACGACCCCCGCACCTTCCCTCGAACCCTCTTGGGAATGGTGTCAGCGCTGAGGAAGGTGGACCCCATGTTGACAATGCACTTGTCCCTCCACAACAAGTTGAGTACATTGTCCTTGTGCCTGTACGCCATGCACTTCTCGGGCAGGCTCTTAGCCCTGGCAATGGCCTGCAGCTGGCATGGTGCTCCTCTAGGCAGTCGTAGGGCCCCACACACGTAAAGGTCAACAGTGATGAGTTGTTCACACAGGGCTACAAAATTTTAGTAATTGTCCATTAACAACTTTTAGCCCTGGTCCTTCAACGGTTCTGCAAGGCCCCACACGGTGTTCTCAAGGATCCACTGCACCCCCATGTAGACCTCGAGGTTCAAAATGTAGCCCGAGGACAAATCAGCCACCATGCAGGATTTGCGGGCATACTTGGTGGGCTTCCGGGGGTTGTAGATGCGGAAGGCCAGCCTTCCCTTCCACTCCAGAGAGCCCTCATTGAGGCTGAGATGCTCCTTGGGTTGATACCTGGACTGGAACTGCTGAAGGACCAAGCGAACGCGGATGAGCCGATCTTGATTGTCCCGGGGTATGGGAAACGAGCTGAAGGTGTGGAAATGCTTTAGGATGGTAGTGAAGTGCCTTCCACTCATCATCTGCTGGAACCTTGGGTAGTCATGCAACTCAGAACTCCTCCAGTAGTGTCTGATGATGCGCATGTGCACGCCCCCATGAACAGGTATAACCCCAGGAAGTTGGCCATCTCCTCTTCATTGCAGGAGAACCAGGCATCCAAGTCCCCAGGAATGTGGCATACCGGTTGTTTTCATGGTGAGATATGACAATTCCCAAGTGAGGAAGAACCGGAAGAACTGCAGCGGAGTTGTTGGGATATCCACCTTGATCCCTGGGGAGCCAGTGAACGGCCCGTGGTTCGGTGTGAATGGGCCACTGCTCCACCCGGGATCCTCTTTCTCAGCGATGGCGTTGGCCTGCCCTCCGACCCCTTGGACGTCCCCCGTGTCCAGGCAGCGGACCATGGCGCCCTCATCTAGGAGGAACGGCTCGAATGAGGTTGAGGCAGAGGACTTTGGGGACACCATTCTCCTCGGCCTGGCCGGCAAGGATGTCACCGTAGCATCCTGCACAGCAGACGTGGGTGGAGGGGCCATCGTCACATATGATGACCCAGCTTCTGGTGACACTGGCTTGGCCAAGGGGGCAGAGGGACCTGGAGATGGAGAGCCGACAAAGACAGCATTAGGACCGGCAGATCCTAGAGGTGAAGAGTGCTCTGCAGTGAGTCCTGCCGCCGATGGTGGTGTTGTCTCCCGTGGTGGAAGGCAACAGGGCAGCTCCACTTGCTGACCGGAAGGCGGGAGCTCAATCCACTCGTCCACCCCAGATCAGTCGCTCTCACTGTCACTCTCTGATTTGATCTCATCTAACAGTCTTTTCCACTGCTCTGGTGCCAACCCCTGTTTCATCTTTGCAACTGAATATGATGTTGTTCCAAGCCAACTGGAAAATGAATTGCTGTGCTAGGGTTGTGAGCTGAAATAAAGCAATCAAGATATTGTATTCACAGCCACCCAAGACCATTGTTCAACACTGTCACAACACAATGATTCATGATATACGTGTATGTCCTTGAAAAACATCGTCTGCTGCTCCTGACTTAGCACACAGGTAGAGGGCACCAACGTAACCTACGGAACATGTGCATGTACTTCGGTGTTGAAATATACTGTGTTTCTCTCAAACTGATGGATTTGGTTATGTGTAGTGTGAAAAGAATATGAAAGAGTGACCCACGTGCTCGTAAGAAAAACATCGTTTCCTGCACCTAGCACAAAGGTAGCGAAATCCAATGTGACATACAGAACACGTGCATGTATTTTTAGTGGTGAAATATACTGTTTTTCTCATGAAGTGATAGATTTGGTCATGTCTCATGTGAAATAAAAGCATAAACAGTGCGGTGTGTTCTTGTAAGAAAAATATCGTCTGCTACACCTGACTTAGCGCACAGGTAGGGGCCACCTAAGTGACCTACAGAACACATGCATGTACTGTAGTGTTGAAATATACTATGTTTTTCATAAAATGATAGATTTGGTTATGTGTAATCTGAAAAGAGTGAACCACGTGCTTGTAAGAAAAACATCGGCTCCTACACCTGAGGTAGCACAAAAGTAGCGAAATCCAACGTGACACACTGAACCATGCATGTAATTTTTTGTGGTGATACTTGCTGTGTTTTTCATAAAGTGGTAGATTTGGTTATGTCGCATGTGAAAAAAAAACACCTAAACAGTGCAACACATCCTCATAACAAATTCTTGTGTGCAAGACAGGTAGCGCTACCTTTGCACTAAGTCAGGTGTAGCAGATGATGTTTTTCTTATGAGCATGTGGTTCACTCTTTCATTTTCTTTTCACAGTACACATAACAAAATCTTTCAATTTATGAGAAATACAGTATATTTCAACACTAAAAGTGCATGCACGTGTTATGTATGTCACATTGGGTTTCGCTACCCTTCCACTAACTCAGGTGTAAGATACAATGTCTTTCTTACGATCATGTGGTTCAGTCTTTCATTTTCTTTTCACATTACACATAACCAAATCTATTAATTTATGACAAACAGTATATTTCACCACAACAGTACACGAACGTGCTCTGTAGGTCACACGTGCAATACCTCAGGTATCGCAGACGATATTTTCTGATGACCACGTGGTGCAGTGTTTATGTTCTTCCACACAAGCATATGATAAACATATCACTCTAACACTCATGCTTTATTTCACACAACAAGCATACGGAATAAATATAATAAAATGAAATATCCCTAAACCTCCTCTATATTATCCTCTCATGACAATGGCGTGCCGTGGCTGTAAGGTGTACGTGATTCATGCACTAGCCAATATTTTATCACATACACTCATTGTACTATACTCCTATTTATTTTGCACTATAACACTATCCCACATATATCATTAACACAATGATTTCATCAACACCTTGGCAAATATTCCGTTCATGACAACACCGTCCCATATGGCAGTTTCCCGCCTCCCCCTACAGCTGCTGCACGCTTCACCATTTCCTTGCTCACTAGCTATTGCACATTATATTCACCTGATTCACTGTCACTATTTCTGTGGTTGAATATTCACATTTGGTGCAAGGTAGTGGCAGTGTAGTTGTGGGGCTATGGGGAAAAACAGTAGCACAATCTTCGTTGGGCCAACGGCTGATAACGGCCAGAATCGATTCACAAACACCTAATTTCCTCTTGCAAACACCAAATCTAATCAGAATAGTCCCCAAAATGTATACACAAGCATTACTGGTATGATGAAATACAAGGCGTGCCTGGAACGGGGATAATAGAGGAGGTTTAAAAAGACACGACCACGCGGCACCTTCCCTGCTAACAGCTGGTGTGGTACTGATCAACTTGTCTGTTCTTCTGCAAGTCCTGGGACCCACAGTTGCTAACTCATTTCTTTTGACGAAAGCCGGGCAAGCTATGATGCCTCAAAAAATGACGCAGATCGACCGAAAACTTTATTATTGGCGATTTTCTTTTTGCTTTAAAGACGTCAAACGTGTCATGAGTATTTTCGAGGAATGACCCAAATTACTCCACATGCATCACCGAGTATGAAGGGGTTAAGTAATGAATGGGATATATAAGATTATAGTTACAGTAAAATACAAAAATATATATTTCAGTTATTATTATTAGCATATTAGACTGCTTTTACTACAGAACAAGGGTTAATCCTTCACTCACATATATAAATGAATTAAATTAATACACTTCACAGCTCACACTTGACAAGTTGACAAACCAGTTGATCTCTGTTCCTCGGCTCTGACCACAGGCCACACTCGTTAGTCACAGTCAGACTTTTCCAACAACTGAGATAACTCCACCATACAGTATATCTGTCTATTTATCTATATATCTATCAATCAGTCTATCTGTACTGATACTGCATGGAGAAAAGTGGATGTCAGGTAAGAAAACGGTAAAATTGTGTTCAGTTTCATTTTGAATGTTTCTTGTTTTATCTGTTGTTTATATACCTAGTGATTTTTGTTGAGACTGATTTACTGGCACTGGCAATGCTATAAGTCTGGCAATTTGAAATTTAGACTAAAGGTCATATTCTAGTTGGACTGGGAGGCTTCGTACCACATCTTTGCACTTTTCATCTTGTTATTGGCTTCTATGCTAAACAGGTCTTTCTAGTATCGAGGTAGTGTACATCACTAGCATATAACGTCTATGAATCTGGCAAATATATTGATTGTGAATTAGGCTTTACATTTTTTCTTTATTTAATGGGAGAAAAACATCACTGCTGGCTTTTATCCTTGGATTCTTATTTCTTACCATCCCCTGAGAAAGCACAAACCGTATATCATTAAGATAATATAGTCAGGAATCCTCCAGTATAAAGCAGAATATGATTTGCTGTGACGATATTATGCTTTATTGTTCAGTCACGAGTATGAACGTTGCCTCATCTTGGCATATACTCATTTTCAATCGTTTCCTAAGAGCTTGGTATGAAGCCAGTGAATAGGCCTACCAAAAAGAGATTAATCCGATTCTCTCTCTCTTTAAGGAATTGTAAAATTGTCGAACAAAATGTATGATAATGAAAAATGTTATTGTACATTGTACCAAAAGTGAATTTATCAAGCATATAAAATATTTATTGTACATATGGCAAGAGTGCGGGATGGCAGGCAGCGCTGGCAAACCGGACTCACCCAAACGCCGCCTGACAGGCTAAGCAACGTAGATGTTTGCATGATGATTTACATTTGCGGAATTGCATCCACAGGCACAAAACCATGAATTTCTGTAGAATTTGTCTCAAATGCAAAACCACAAAGGAAATTACACTTCCGTAACTGCGGATTTTGTAGTTTGCTCTGCGTTTTTTACTTGGGCCAGGCTTTCGTCCTTTTGCAGCTTATTTCTCGTAGCACAACGGTTGAATATGTCAATATGAGGGCTCCCCATCTCTACCACAGCACTTCTTCGTGAGTAGTACCATATTCCAGTGTTAATTTATGTTATTGCCCAGCATTCAAGATGGAAAGATGGCAATTTTATGCCAAGTTAAAATGAACAAATTATAGCACGACAAATATTTGTGCCTTCTGTTGGGAGAATTGCAACAGCAGGCAATTAAGCGCCATGTTGCATCCCATTCTCTCCCAATGCTCTCTCAGTTGCTCTGCACTGTTCCCTGTTTTTGTTTCCATCTTTTTATTTCCTTTCATTAATTCTTACTTTGATTAGTTTAGCCATTTTTGGTAGTGTATGTATCTTGCTTTATGATGCCTACATCATTTATGATGGATAATGCTTGATAATACGAGGATATATAAAGAATGGTTAGGTTGGATGTCGCTATAAAAAAAAAAAAAAAACCTTGTACACTTGTTTCTAAATTTAATCCCAATTGTTATATGTTTATAAAACAGGGTACACCTAAACCAGCACTGTTTACCTTTCACATAAAATATTTAAAAAAGAGGATGACTTTATGAAACCTGTCAGCCCATGCTTCAGGAAAGTTTACAACGTTGTGAACACCGTATTAGTCTATGCTTAAAAAATTTATTTTTTTGCTCAACTGTCGAATCCACATTTAGTATTCATGCTTAGGCACAACTGTGGCACTGGTGTGGCACTATATTTATTTTTAGGCTTACCCCCTTTGGCGGGGGGGTCACAATCTGGCCGTACAATGGAGTGGTCCTACTACTCTGCGGCCAGGTTGTGTTAGGAAGAATACTGGCACCGTATTCCCTGCGTGTCGTAAAAGGCGACTAAAAGGGACGGGGTGAGGGGACTAGGGACCCCCTCTTTGTTTTTTAGTTCCTAATAGCAACAGGTCAGAGAAAGGGATGAGGGATTGAGTTACCCCCGTACCCTGAAGATTGGGTCTATGAATGTGCGTGGATGTAGTACGATTGAGGCTAAAAAGGAGGAGATTAGGAGAATGTTTGGGAGAAGAAAGTTGGATGTGTTAGCTTTGAGTGAAACGAAGATGAAAGGGAAGGGTGAGTCTATATTTGGAAGTGTGAATGGAAGATTGTCAGGTGTTGATAGAGGAAGGGCGAGAGAAGGTGTGGCCTTGTTGGTGAGTCCAGAAGTATAGCAGTGTGTGATTGATTGGAAGGAGGTGTCATCGAGACTGATGTGGATGAAGGCGAAACTTGAACGTGAGTTATGGGTGTTTGTGAGTGCATATGGGCCTGGTAGTGAAAGGGATGGAAGAAGAGAGGGAGTCTTTCTGGAATGATGTTGATGAGTGTCTGCAGAGTTTTGGAGCGAATGTGAATGTGGTAATGATGGGAGATCTGAATGCCAGAGTGGGAAATGTAGCATTTGAAGGTGTAGTTGGTATGCATGGTGTGCCTGGAAGAAATGAAAATAGGGAACGAATGATAGGGATGTGCGCTGAGCGAGAGATGGTGATTGGAAATACACTGTTTGAGAAGAAAGATATTTGTAAGTATACATGGGTGAGACAGGAGGGTGGAAGGGTTGTTGATAAAGCTTTGATGGACTATATGGTTGTGTCCAGGAAAGTAATAGCAAGATTGTTGGATGTGAGAGTTCTGAGAGGGGAGGGTGGAGGTATGTCTGATCACTACCTGGTGGAGGGAAAGTTAAGAGTAGGTAAGAGATGGGTGAGAGTAGGTAAGAGATGCGGAGGTTTTGAAAGTGAGTGAGTTGGATAAAAGAGAGAAAATGATAGAGTATCAGGAGAAATTGAAAGATGAGTGGAACACGGTGAAAGATCAGGAAAATGGCAGTGTGGAGGAGGAATGGCAGTTGTTTAAGAGTGCTGTGGTTGGGCATGCAGAAGAGGTGTGTGGTGTGAGACGTGTGGGTGGTGGTGTATGAAAAGGAAATGAATGGTGGTGCGAGGAAGTAAGTATGGCTGTGGCTGAGAAAAGACGTGCATATGAAGTGTGGCTGCAGAGGAAGGATGAGTTGTCATATAAGAGGTATAAGGAAAAGAGGAATACGGCGAGAAGGGCTGTGCTTGATGCTAAAGTGGCAGCAGATGAGAGGTGGGGTAGATGGCTGACTTAGAATTTTCAACAGAATAAGAAAATGTTCTGGAAGGAGGTGAAAAGGATGCAAAAGGGAGAGTCTGGGAATGAAGAGCGAATAAAAGCAGAGGATGGAAGGATATTATTTGAGATGGATGCAGTAAGGAAGAGATGGGCAGAGTATTTTGAAACATTGTTAAATGTAGAGGAGGAAAGGGTGGCTGAGATTGTGGCGGATGGAAGGGTGCAAGGAATAAATTTGTTGGGAGAGTTGAAGGATTCTTTGATCATGAAGGAGGAAGTGGAGAAGGCAGTAAAGGAGATGAAAACAGGGAAAGCTGCAGGTATGGATGGGTGTGCTGTGG
Organism: Coenobita brevimanus; assembly: GCF_032717465.1. Taxonomy (NCBI): domain Eukaryota; kingdom Metazoa; phylum Arthropoda; class Malacostraca; order Decapoda; family Coenobitidae; genus Coenobita; species Coenobita brevimanus. The sequence goes on along the minus strand of NC_136999.1, from coordinate 30,934,161 downwards.
AATGCCTGATGGGTGGTGGAGTGACTATTGTTGACTGGTTAGTAAGATTGTTGAATGTGTGCTTTGTGAAAGGTATGGTGCCAATTGACTGGGCAAGTGCTTGTGTGGTCCAATGTATAAAGGCAAGGGTGATAAATATGAATGTACTAGCTTTAGGGGTATAAGTCTCTTGAGTGTTGTAGGTAAGGTGTATGGTAGAGTGTTACTTATGAGAGTTAGAGAGGGTACAGAGGGAGTGATTGGTGATGAGCAGTGTGGCTTTAGGAGACGGAAAGGATGTGTGGATCAGGTGTTTGCTGTGAGTCAAGTGTGTTAAAAGTATTTAGCGAAAGGCAAGGATGTGTTTTGGGCATTGATGGATTTAGAGAAAGCGTATGATAGAATTGATAGAGAGGCTTTGTGGACTGTTTTAAGATTGTATGGACTTGATGGTAGGGTACTAAAAGGGGTGAAGAGTTTTTATGTAAATAGTAGAGCGTGTGTAAGAGTGGGAAATGCTGTGAGTGATTGGTTTCCTGTGAGAGTGGGGCTGCGACAGAGATGTGTGATGTCGCCTTGGTTGTTTAATATTTATATGGATGGTGTTGTAAGGGAGGTGAATGCACGAGTTTTAGGTGGAGGTCTGAGTCTATTGAATGTTGATGGTGGGGTGTGGAATCTGAAGCAGCTGCTGTTTGCAGATGATACTGCACTGGTGGCTGATTCAGAGGAGAGATTGAGACAGTTGGCAGAGGAGTTTGGAAGGGTGTGTCAAAGGAGGAAATTGAAAGTAAATGAGAATAAGAGTAAAGTGATGAAGTGTACGAAGTTGGTAGATGGTAGGGGTATGAATATAGTTTTGAATGGTGAGTTGCTTGAGGAGGCAGATTGTTTTAAATATTTAGGGTCACATGTTGCTGTGGATGGAAGAATAGATGCAGAATGAATGAAGTTGGAAAGGTGCTGGGAGGAATGAAAAAGGTGTTTAGATGTCGTTCGCTTAGAGTGGATGTAAAGAGAAGACTGTATGAGGGTGTTGTGGTACCGACCGCATTATATGGGGCTGAAACATGTAATATGGGTTAGCAGAGAGGAAAAGTTTGAATGTAATGGAGATGAGATGTCTAAGGTGTATGTGTGGAGTGACACGTATGGATCGAGTGCGAAATGATGAAGTGCAAAGGAAAACTGGACTTGTTCGGGAGATGGCTGATAGAGTTGAGCAGAGGGTGTTGCAATGGTTTGGACATATGGAGAGAATAGATAATGAGCGATTGGTGAAAAAGATAACCAGATCTTATGTGAGAGGTGTAAGGCTGAGAGGGAGACCACGAATAGGATGGATGGACAGTGTGAAGAGAGCGCTGGATGTGAGAGCGATGTCTGTTGAGCAAGGAAGAGTGGCTGTGTGTGACATAAATAAATAGAAGAGAAACTGTTAAGGAATAAATGATGATGCAGCCCTGAGGGGATATTCTCCCGCATTTGGTCTGATCAGCTAGTCAGGTCAGGTGCGGGTAAGGGGCTGGGTCTATTATGATGTGGCAGGGGTAAACCAGCTCTGCTGTCGGGCCCTGCTGTGGATGTCACTGATTGCACTGCGCAGTTGACCCTCGTGCAGTGTGGTGCGGTGAGGATCTGTCCCTTCTCCCCTTTGGGGCTAAGACGTGAATGAATGTGTTTGAATGGATGAGTAAATGGGGATTGTGTCATCCTGTCTCGGCTACCTCCCTTTCCGAGGGGGAAGCAGCCTAGGTATATAAATAGATAGACCCTGAAATTTTATATCCATTTCATTTTCTATGAAGTAAAGATTTTAATACCTGTTTTCTGCAATGATTTATGGAGTAATTCATAATTTTTTTAACCTCCACAAAACCGTAAAATATGATATTCAGTCTTTAATCATATTGTTAAAAGTCATCATTATGATTTTCATAACTAACAACTCTTGTGTGGAATACCACAATGATGCAGTTTTTGAATACCAATGCTTGAAAACATACAAAGTGCAAGTCAGTTCTTGATAGTCCTCTGAAAATGCAATAAAAATGTGAATTATAGGTGAATTAGAAATCAGTTGCTGAATCGTTAAGCTTGCCACCAATTAAATTCCGTGCCACAATGCTGGAGTCTCCGGTTGTGGCAGGACAATTTTTGTTTAAGAATATGACCATAAGTAGACTGCAGGGGATATCCTAAAAATTATTTAATCTGTTTGACGGTGAAGTGTTTCAGGGATCACATGTAAGTATTACAAGTAATATCTTTCATAAAAAACACATTTAACTTTACCGCAGACGTGTCATCATTTCTTCTCCAATTTTCCCACCTGACTTTTATTTCCTGTTACTTTCTTCTGAGAATTTCTGGGAAATTTGTGCATCATCTTCCCTTGTCCAGGATTGGTAGAATATCGGCAGGAAACACAGCAAGGCATAATAAATGAAGAAATCTGCTTAACAACAGATAAAAGCAAAACATCATGCTGGACATTCAATTTACCCACCCCACTGGGAGGCAACTTGGCGCCTGTGGGTCATGTGACCCGGGCAGGCTGAAGCAGTTGTTGCAACTTTACAGAAGGCGCTGTATGGAGTGAGTTTATGACGGACGCCCACACTTGTCATGCATCATCATTGTTCTTCAGCTAACAAGTGTGTAACTTGCAATACTTTGGTGATAGAAACTCCGTGTACAAACAGCTAGATAAGGAGTTTATTATGAGTTCACAATAAAATAGTCTGCCCTACTTGAGTGTCTGCTCTGAACTGAACAGTGGCTCCGTCTTCCCAGGCGTGGGGCCCTGGGAAAGCGTGCTAGGTCAGCAAGTTTAGTGGAGGCATGTATGCATTGGGGGGGGGACATATATACATTGGGGGTAGACATATTGTGGAGGGGGTACACTACCCCCCCGGGTAGCTGAGATGGTGTCTCCGGACACCAGGAGTTAAATGGTGTTTGATTATAGTATTAATGCAAGGTTGGGGAGGTTTGTACAAGGGATAAGTATGATACAGGGGCAGTAGGGGAGACATGGCCATGTTGAGGGAAGGGATTTAGGAGATATACAGATAAGATATACAAGGATTAATAGTTATGTGACCAGTAATGGTCGAAGGTATACATAGATATAATGGGGATTATACAATAATAGTTTGATACATGATAAACAAGGAGTAGATATGAGCGTTCTTATTGTTGTTCTTTGTTCATTTTTTTTTTTTTTGTATTTTCTGTAGGATACACTGTCACTCAGTAATGGATTAAAGAAATACCATCATTTTCTAGTAGGCAGAGGTCTGTTCACAGTTTGGTTAATTGTCAGATGGCATTAGTAGTCACTGAATGTGAGGGCACTAAGTATGGGGAGTTTCTACGTCGTGTGTAGGGCTTACTATGCCTGTAGCGACTCTGATTTCCTGGAGTCGATGTTCCATTTTTCTGACACAACAATGCACTGCACATATGATGAGCAGAAAACTTATGAAAGCGATAACCACAGGGGGAAACACAACTGTTGGATGAACCCATTAACGGCTGAAGGCCAGAGAAAATTGATCCATAATGAAATCACTGTCATTGAGGAATGTTAGCATGCGCAAGTTAGCGGAGGTGATGGTAATGTTGGCAGATGGTAGGGTGGAAGGCATGTCGATTGGTTGAAAGATGTCATAGGAGTGTTTACGGACAGCTTGGTGAGAGCGAGTGGCGTAAGTGATGACGGACTCTGATTTGACGGTACAATAGTCTGGTGCTTTGTAGAGACCACTAGCGGGGACGGATTGAACCGAAGAACCAGGACACATGATTGTGACAGAGATGGGAACAGCAAAGAAGAAGTACTGGACATGGTTGAGGTGAGCATGGTGGACCGGGAGTTCAGGAGCTGGTACAAAAGAACGGGCCGATTAGATGGAATGGTTAGCGAACTAAAGCAGAACTCACAGGGTGCTTAGCACTGCTGGGGAAGATAGCGTAAAAGGAGTGGGCAGCACAGAGACGAGAGAGGTCGGAGTAAGGGAGAAACATTTCTGGAGGTCTGTGGAAGAAAGGAAGGCAACTGAGAAAGATGATCATGGGAGAGGAGGAAATATTCTGAAGGAACGAGATACTTGTAACAAGGAGTTGTTGAGGGCGGAAAGGGAAGGGAATGATGTGGAACAGGGTAAAGGGATTATGGCAGAACAGGAAGAGGAATATGGGCGACGACGTATGTGGGTGAGAAAGAGTGGCTTCGAGAAACAGGATAATAATATTCGAGGGAGTAGGGGGAGGACTGGGGATAGACCAAAGGTGGAGTGGAGAGCCCATTCCAGGACAGAACAGGAGAGCTGAGACAGGTACTAAGTCGGCAGTGACACGTCCATTTATAGCATCGACCAGGATACGAACCAAGGTGGAGACTTGAGACAGGAGTGAGTCAATGGCCAGTTGGAGAGTTATCCATTTTGAGTTTGAGTATGGAAGACACTGAGGGATAACATTGAGATCTGAAAGGTGTCATTGTAAGATAGCGGTGAAGTTGTTTAGAGTGGACGTGATTTCATTTAGGTGGGTCATGTAAGCTTCTGTAACATAGTGTGTTTGGATTTTAATGACTGAGCGTTGGGATTCTAGGGCTGAAGCTAAATGAGTGAGATCAGATTTGAAGCCAGAAATGTCACGGGCTGTAGCAACGCCAAACAAGTCACTCTCAGAATCTCACCGTTGAAGTCGAAGAGACCTCGTTTCACATAGAGAAAAGACCAATGGGTGTCTGAATGGAAAATGTGTCATTGAGCTCAGTGAGATCTGTTACTTATGTATTGCAATTGCTGCAGGAGAGTGAGTAGGAAAAATGAGATACTCATTTGGGTTGTGTGTCCCCATGATGGCCGTGAGATGGGTCTTGGATTCCATGGAGCTGGTGCGGCGTAGGCAAGGTAGGGCAATGGCTCACGTTGGCCAGGGAAGCGCAAGATCATAGCGCAATGACTAGGCTATTTCTTCGATAAGCATGTTACACTCGCCTTCTGAGCCGACCAAGGCCCTGGGACGTACTCACACCATCGTCCTGACCTGACCCAGACCCCAGGAGGGTCAGCACTGCCTGCAGGAGATCCTTCTAACATCGTACCTAGAAAATCAGGGTAGAGTTAATGGGGAGGTCTTGAAAGAGGTTGGTGGGCAGAGCGCATTTTGGACCGATAGTGAGTGGTTGATGAATGAGTAGGTGGAGGTGGAGATGAAGGAGACTGAGGGATGAAGGTGGAGACAGAGTAGATTGAGGGATGTGTGGAGGGGAAGGGGGGGTCAGGGAGGTTGTGTAAGTGACTCTTCCAACAGGAGGCCACGGGGTGTTCGCTTTAAGCCACATAGACGTGGACCCATCTGTGGTGTCTCCCTTAGTGGACAGGTCCTGGAGGTGAAATTTGTTGCCTTGTTGAGTGAGGACGTGGGTGGGGCCCTGTAAATTTGTCATCCAGCTTAGAGGGAACAGCGTATGGGAATGAGACAAAGGCAAGATCGCCCTACATTGATAGTAATAGGAGAAGGCGGATTTATGTTGGCGCTGCAGCATGTCCTCCTGAGAGGAAGCCAAAGTGGATTGGACAGACTGGTGGATTGTCTGGAAGTTGGCCAATTTTTAGTTTAACATAATCATCCATGTTGTAGATGGGTTCTGGCTTTGAGGATAAGAGAGAGTATGGAGGTCCTTGTCAAAACCAAAGAGGACGAAAGAAGGGAGAGATTCAGCAATGGATGCATTGATGAAGCTATTGTGTGATTGAGGACGCCACTTGGGGAATCCAGTCATCCCAGGACGAACTATGGGAGCCTAGATGTCTGCAGGCACTCTAAGATTTTTCGGTTGTGGCATTCTGGCGGGCCATTGGAAGCCGGATGGTTAGGCAGCGACATTGCACTTACTGATATGTGAAAGCGGCGACAGATCTCATCTAGAAGGCTATTGTTGAACTCCATACCGTTGTCAGTAAGAATGGTATGAGGTCGGTACTGAACGGGCAAATTACGTGATCTACAAAGGCACGTGCAACGCTCTTTATGGTCTTGTCGGAAAGGGGTACGAGGACACAGTAGTGGGAGAAGTGGTTGACCACTACGAAGCAAGTACTCAGCACCAGATTCCGTGAGAGGTGGATTTTAAGAGATCGATTGAGACAGTTTCCCATGGTGCGTGACGGGATTGGGTATTGTAAGAGAGGTGCTGGTAAGCCGGTTGATCCTTTGTGGCGGTGGCAGGAAAGGTAAGAGTCACGGTGAGGCATTGATATGGCGGTGCACGGTTGGCCAATAGTATTTGAGACGTGCTTGGCACAAGCATCGGTCTTACTACCTGGATATAGGAAGCTTGAAGGTATTATGTACAATGTGAAGAACAGCCTTTGGTATCAGGGCAGTGAGGACAACAAGTTGGCGTACTTCGCGATTGGGCATGTCTTTGCCTGTTAGTAGTGTTTTCCTGTACAAGAGATCATCTAGCATGAACTCATCTAGTGATACTGGCAGAGTAGGTAAGGTCAAGGCATCGCCTGATTCTAGGAAATAAATGACTTTAGACCATATGGGGCCTTGGCGCTGGACAAGTTTAGAACAACTACAATTGAACGTTAGTGCTGGTGTTTAAAGTTACTTCAGGCTGCAGTGATGTTATAGCTGCTGCTACGTGACGTGAGTGCGTCTGCGACTACACATTCAACTTGCCTGGTACATATTGAAAAAGTGGGATTGAAGTGGATGATGACAGACCATCTAGCTAGCCTACCTGTTAGGTTGCGATTCTTAGACAAATCACATAGTGGAAGGTGGTCTGTTTGGATATGCACTGGATAACCATAGACTATATCTCTGAAATTTTTCAAGGACCAGACTACCGCTAAGCGCTTTGAGATCTGTGACACTGTAGTTACATTCAGCGGTTGTAAGGGTGCGACTAGCATACGTTATTACATGCTTCCTTGATGCTTCATGCGAGAGTTGCATCAAAACGGCACCAAGTCCAGTGCCTGAGGCGTCTGTGCAGAGAAGGAAGGGTGTGGTATAATCAGGGAACGCTAGAACAGGGGCATTTACAAGAGCTGTCTTTAGCTTTTGGAAAGCTTGTGACTGGTCGTTAGTCCGAACAAAGGGCACATTCTGCTTGAGTAAGTGGGTCAGAGGAGCGGCGATCTTTGCGTAATCTTGTATGAATCTACGATAATATTCACTGAGGCCCAGGAAACTTCCTACAGCTTTGGTAGTGGTAGGTTCTGGGAAGTTAATAATCGCCTTAGTTTTATCCTCATTAGTATGAATGCCTTGTGCATCTACGACATGGCCTAGGAATTTGATTTTCTTTTGCAGGAAGTCACATTTACTGAGACTGATTTTCAGGCCTGCGACCTGGAGGCTTTCCAAAGACTTGCCTGAGCTTGATGAAATGGTCAGGGATGGATTTACTCACAACAATGATATCATCTAGGTAAGCAAAAAGAGAGTGTCCCATCATACCTTTGAAGACTGAAGGATAGAGTCGCATGAACACGGAAGGAGCATTCCTCAGACCAAAAGGGAGTCTCTTAAACTGAAAATGTCCGGAAGGGGTACTGAAAGCTGTAACTGGGAGAGAGGACTCTTCCATTTCTGACCTGCCAGTACCCGCTGAGGAAGATCTAAAAAAAATGAAAAGACTACGTTATTTTCACCAAGGGATTCTAGCAAATCAGTGAGGACGGGTAGCGAGCTTGATCTGGAACGGTGACAGAATTGACCTTACGATAGTCGACTACTGGGCTAAAGTTGCCGTCCTTCTTTGGTACTAAGAAAAGTGGGCTATTCCATGGACTGACGGAGGGTTCAATAATGTCCTGGTCTAACATGACCTGTACCATTTAGTCTGTCTACTTTCTCTGGCTGTGAAGGGAGGAAATCAATACGCTGGTATGTAAATCAGCTGAGCTCCTGGTAATTAGTTCAATCGTATGTTTGACAAGGTCTGTTTTACCCATCGGTTCACCGGGTAAGGCAACCACGTTTCTGTACGACGTCAGAAGGTCGAGGAGTTGAGGCGTATTTTCTGGGAAATCTGTGCAAGTGAGATGTGAAAGCATATCAGGTGAATATGTCGGCACGAATCCTGTAGAGTTAATAGTACATACACTGATTGGCGTACTATCATCAGTCTGAATAGTAGGAATTGAGGAATCCTGGCACACCTTTACGGCCGCTGGGTATACTAGGAAGTCTCCAATCTTTACACCACTTTTAAGTTTTAGTGGAGCATTTGTGACATTGAGCAAGTACAGGTAGCATAAACTGTCCTCTAAGACTGTACACCACGCTGACTCATAAGTCAAGCCATTCACACAACACGTGTCAGGTAGTGTTAGTACATCCACTCCTTCTTTTGCACCGGCAACACAAACAGAGACTTTGGTGAACTCATGTGGTAACAAGGTTGTGCACGTATTCGTTACTGCACGTTTTGTCTCTGCATGTTGGAGAAGATCATGCACACTGTGTGAGGTAGGTAACTGAGGCATGTCTGAGTCAGCGATAGTGTTGTCGGGAGAGGAAAGAGTAAGAGCCATGTCCGAAGGCTGAGATGATGTATCAGTAGACACTTGAGGAATTTATCTCCTTGCTCGCAGTCAGTAAAGGAATGATCTCTGTATTCTCAGATGATGATAGTGGTGGTTTGGGCTGGGTTGGACTTTTTGGTAGTGATGGGGACAGAAGTAGTTGAAGGACTGATCTGATCATAAGAACAGGACAGGGACATTCCATACAACAAACTAGGAATCCAGAAATGTCTATACTACCACAAGCAGGTAATAATGCAATGGAGTGTTGTGCCATGGTGGAAGAAACCAATAAGGACATCTGCAGGATACTGCAAGTCATTAGTGACATGAAATTCAATTGGGATAGGGGGCAAATCTCTGTGTAGTTTGACTTCAAGGGTGACTCTTCCCTTAACCTTAAACTCTGAACCTTCAACACCACATAGGCGAATGTCTGGAGGGGTTCTAGGAAACTGACATGGTTGTGATGTCGTTGAATGGATGTAAGGAACTGTCGGAGATCAGATTCACTATAGATCCTGTGTCCTAGAAGAATGACGTTAGTATGTCATGACTGCATCCGAGAATGACTAAACCCGAGGATGTTATGGGACCTACATGGCGGATGGGGAGTTGGGTGTCTGGTTCTACATGATATTGGTCCAATACGGGCGCGGCGCTTCCCCCGACTGTTGGCGGTTGAGGTAACGGCATTCCTCAGTGGTGTGAGTCGTGCTGGATTTGTCGTATTTGCAGTGTGGACAAAGTGAGCGGGAAGGCGTATGCTGTCTGGTTAGGGAGTGAGGACGTCTGTATGTACGGTCGCAACTGGATGCTCGATGTCCAGGATGACCACAGTGCCAGCAAAGAATCGAAGGTGGTCTGTTCCACGACCTGTGGTAGGAGAACGATGCGTGGCAGGTCTGCCACGTGTGTAGTCAGGACTGGGAGCGAGATTGGTCTGGGGTAGTGGAGGTGTGACAAACTGAGGAGGCCAAGGGTTGGGTGGTACCCTGACGCATGTAGTTCAGACCGGTTCTTTCATGAATGGCTTTGGTGACCTGAATAATTTTATCTCCTGGATTGGAACCGATTTCCAAGGCTACCTCTCGCTGTTTAGGAGTAAGACAGTGAAGGAATCTCAGGTAATCCATTAAGTCAACAAAGTTGGTGAGTGAAAGCATTGGAACGCCATTTTTGTCTTCTAACCATTTCGTACCTACCAGTAATAGGAGCATCTCGCTACTAGTTGCTTTCATGGCGGCGGCAGCTTCGCGGAGCTTGGCATGTTGCGCTGGGACCCTCAAGTCCCTCATCTAGTTGGTTTAGGAGATTA
>NC_136999.1:30868434-30924200 GCF_032717465.1 Coenobita brevimanus | reverse complement strand
ATTACGCTTTGTTGACACTTTTTGTATCTTTGCGTCTGCTTGTAATTCAACACAGCTTTATCAAAGGCTCTCTGGTTCTTGTTCCTTTTACGTATTTTTTGCCTTTTCCGGTGGGCAAAATATACAAGTTTTACCTAAAACTCTTGAGGCTGAGGCCTCTTCCCCTGTGGAACGTCGCCTCACCTGTGAAAGGGAACCATCATCTTTGCCTTCATGTTGATCCAAATCACATTTCATAGTGAACATCTGGTGACATCGTCTATGATAAAATACCTGTGAGCATATCCCTCTCCTACCGTTGCAGCAAGGTCCAGCAGTGGTGTGTGATGTCTTATTCGGGCAGCTCTAAGAAAAAGTGTTCCAAGAAACATAGTCTCTTGGTGATACAAGATCACTATATGTGGAACACTGTCGTCAAAATGGATCACCTGGTCAAAAACAGAAAATTACTTCTGAATTGAAATATGGTTTAATTCTAGGGTAATCGAATGTACTTTGAACTCGAATATGGCATCAGTAAGGACGTATCAGTTCCGGTTCTTGAAAACCAGTTTATCAGTGTATCTTGCTCACAGATTGTGACTCATACATTTGTTTGTTTAGTGCCATCAATTAAATTTGTATTTTTGTTGCAGGTTACATATATTGTTTCCACTTCTGTTCTTGCAGAAATTCTCAGTTACTTTGACAGTGGAGAAAGATGGAATGCCGCAAATGTGTAAACTATCCTGACCAGTTTTTGTTACATTTGTGGAGCGTTCACCCCGGAAAGCTTCAAGAAACTCATCACGAAGAAGGCTGTTCAAGTGAACTTCAAAACCTACTATCAAATGTCTTGTTGGGTGACCAAGACAAGAAAATTATGGAGTGCCTCACATACCATGTAGGTCCTGTGTCCAATCACCTGAGTGAATGGATGCATGGAAAACGAAGTTCGGGTTTGCCATTCACTGTACCAGTGGTGTGGCGAGAGCCCAAAGACCACAGCAACGACTGCTACTTCTGTCTCACAAACATCAAAGGATTAACTGTCAAGACACGAGCCACAGTACAGTACCCCAATATCGCTTCTACAATCTGATCAGTGCCACACAGTGCAGAACTACCAGTTCCAAACCCACCTGCTGAACACAAACTAAGCAGCAAATCTTATTCCAGTCATAGCCCCATGGATGATGACTACCAAGATGACTCAGGAATCAGTGGGCCCAAACCATTCAACCAGGGAGCCCTTCATGATCTCATAAGGGATCCTGATTTGTCTAAAGAAATGGCTGAGCACCTGGAATCACGACTGAAGCAGCATAACCTGCTGAAAAATGGAGTGCGCATCACTACGGCACATCATCGACATAGATAATTGTTTGCATTTTTAAAAAGGGCAAACAACACATGTTATTGCAATGACGCAGTTTCATGTGACAACTCTGCAAGTCTGATTCATACAAGCCAGATGATTGGAGGCTGTTTATAGAGTCAGGAAAAGACACTCTGAAAGCAGTCCTCTTACACAACGGGAATTGGCTTCCATCTGTACCAGTAGTACACACAGAGAAGATGAGCGAGAGCTAAGAAACTATGAAGATTGTGCTTTCTGCTATCAATTATGAGAAGCACCAGTGGAAAATATGCAGGGAGCTCAAAGTGATCAGTCTACTGCTGGGCCTTCAGAGCGGTTACACAAGGAACATGTGCTTTCTCTGCTTGTGAAACAGTAGAGCTAATGCCAAGCACTATGTAAGAAAAGAATGACCAACAAGACCAGAAGATGCACCAGGAAGGTTCAACTGTGTTCACAAACTCCATGTGGATCCAGACAACATATTCTTGCCTCCACTGCATTTCAAGATGGGCTTGGAGGAAAATTTCGTAAAAGCCATGGATCAAAGGGTACTGGGTTTTAATACTTGTCTATGAAGCTCGGTGGCGTGGTATCTGAAGCCAAGTTATAAGCAGGGGTCTTGAATGATCCACAGATCTGCATGCTGGTTAATGATCGTGACTTCATCAAGGCATTAAACACACTGGAGAAGGTCGCATTGGAATCATTCGTGAATGTCTCACTGAACTACCTTGGAAACATTGTGCAAACAACTACGAAGCAGCTGTGGCAGGCATGTTACTGAGTTATCGAGCTCTGGGCTCACGGATGTCCGTGAAGTTTCATTTCTTTCACTCCCACCTCGATTTCTTCCCACATTACCTTAGAGACATCAGTGACGAGCACGGTGAAAGGTTTCACCAAGACATTGCTACAATGGAGGGTAGGTTTCATGGCCGATTCATTTCCAACATGATGGACGACTACTGCTGGATGCTAGAACGTGAGAAGAGTCAGCTGAACAAGCGAAAAAGCAAAGTGCAGAAGTATTTTTAGAACTTCATTGCGTGCTAATAGAATGTGCATTGGATTTCCATATTTCTGTACCATAAATCACCACAATATTATCTGTGTGTGCCTCAATATATGTTACAAGGTTGAGATGAGTTATGCCACATTGAATATGGTTTCAGTCTGATATTCAAGAAACCTGGTCCGACCACAAAATTAATATCAGATTTGAAATCATTGCCATCAAATTAGTCAGGGACACATACTCACGTATGAGAACCATTTTGGCTGTTGACTGGTGTTATGCATGCCTTCTCTGTATGCTGATCCATCTTCAGGCTGTAGAATAACGTTCACTCATGCATATGATAAGACAAGATAATTAAAGAAATGAAACAAGAATGAAATCAGTATATGCTAAGGTAAGCATAGGTAGGCCGAGTAACTATATAACAATTTTGTAGAATTATATCACATTCCTGGAAAGTATATTTATTTAAGGCTTATGAGAATGCCAGGCGCTACGTGGCAGTATATTGTAGGGGGTCAAATTTGGCGCCGTTTTTCACGACAACTGTCAATTGGATTCTAATGATACTTGTGAACGGAATGATAGTGACGAACAGAAAGCATTAAGAAACGACCAAGCTTTGGTGATGTCAGGGTCATTTATTGTTCACTGGATTTTAATAAAATTTTGCATAGTGTCATCCTATAACCAACACTCCGCTCAACAAAACATGAATTATAAACAACACAATGATCATTATAAGTGAGGTTAAAGCTTTTATAGAACCCACATGTGCACACAGCCCATCATCAACCCTATTTCCCGAATCTTCAGAAAACAGATTTTTCGGCAAAAATTTGCGTCTGTCTAGCCAGTGGAAGCTACCCATTTGGGACTACTATCATGTAAATTCTCAATGCCTATGGGTAGATCTTTGAAATGAAAAAAATAAACCTTGTTCCCCTTTTATGGCACTGACCACCCCAGGTACCTCACAGACTCGGTAGGATGGGGGAAAGATTAGAGGAGGTTCAGTCAGGTTTACTTGTGGCCTTGTGAAGTTAGTGTAGCTCTGGAGTTGTGAAGTAGACAGTATAGTTACATGGAAAATAAAGACAACGAAAGTCAGAAGCATGTGTTATTACGACGCCTGAGTTGATCTTGTGTTCATTGAAAGGCTGACCCTACGAAGAATAATTCACTAGGCAATGTCCTTCTCATACTGAACTACTGCTGTTGGAGCCTGTGGCAGTGTGGGACGAGGACGCAAGGATCTAAATATGTGAAAAAAAAAAAAAATCTCTTCCCTAATTATATGAAAAAAATCTACAAAGCACAATCTATGAAAAAAGTCCACATCTGTAAAAAAAAAAAAAAAAAAGTCTAAATGTACAAATAATAATTAAAATCTAATATGTGAATGATTAAAAAATTTAAATGTATGAAAAATAACTTAAGATTTAATTCAACAAAAAATAACATATGTAAATATACAAATGACCATAATGTCTAAATCTGTGGAAAAAATTACTTCAAATCTAACTCTAAAAAAGAAAAATCGACCATAAGATCACCAGGAACCCTAGCTTATTTACGGTTTCAATTTGGACCCATGTTAATAAAGTATTATTTGTTAAAGATTTATTCGGTTATAATTCTCCAAAGTTACGTCCTTTCCTCCTGTTACCCTTATTTCTGCTTCATATACCATTTTTGCTCTGTGTGCTAAGTTTGATTTTGCCAGGATGCATACACTTTCATTTTTTGTTTTTACTCAAACAAAACTTGACCTATACTTACCTAACAAACTAACATAAGTTGGTACTCAGGAAACAATGCTATCCTAACCTAGACTTGCCTGGGTAACAAATAGTGGGAAAGTGGAACAGAGAAAGGAAAACATTCTCCCGGAACACCTAGGCCGGTATTCTCGTCGGTTAAGAAAGCACCTTAACTCCATTTCCTCAACGACGTATTTTGCTTTTTACACCTTACTGTCCTTGTTTGTGTTATATATTTACTTATAACTTCACCATACTCTTCATAAATAACTTACGAAGGATTTTAACTACCCATTTTTAAAAATTAATTGCTAAGGAGGCGATGTTAGGGAGTTTCCTCAACCGACGAGAATACGGACCCATGTGTATTTCTGCATCCCTCTATAAAATGTCATAATACTCACAGAACTCTTTGCAAGCAGGTCAGTGCGATTTCTACGTTGGCGGAGCACCTACTTACAAATGACACTGTCGATAGTGGCGCAGAAAAACAGTCCTGTTTCGCCTGCTGTGGATAGGGTGTAAGTATGCTGAAGAGAATGATCAAACCAGGATGAAAAACACTCATTACACCCAGATATGCATGGCCAAATAGGCTTCACAAACGCCAATTCAGTGACTTGCGTTTTTAAAGTGAAATATTTAGGTGAGCAGAGTGACACTTAATTTAGGAGTCTGAAGATAGGAAACGTGGAGGACTAAGAAGAAGAATCATGGTTTAATGGAAGTAGTTAGTAGCAGTAGCCTAGTAGATGTAATAATAGTAACAGTGGTGGTGGTAGTAATAGTTGCAGTAGTAACAATGGTGGTGGTAGCAACAGTAGCATTGGTAAAGATACGAAACGTAGAGGACTAAGAAGAAGAATTATGGTTATTGGAAGTAGTTAGCAGTAGTAGTAGTAGAGGTAATAATAGTAACTGGTGGTGGTGGTGGTGGTACTAATAATTGTAGTTGTAGCACTGGTGGTGGTAGCAACAGTAGTAGTATTGATGGTAGTAGCAGTAGTAGTAGTAGTAGTAGTAGTAGCAGAATAGTGGTGGTGGTGGAGGTGGTTGTAGTAGTATGCGACCTCACTGCGAAAATGCTACATTGAATATGCCTTGACGACACCATAGAGCCATCTCTGCTGCCTCTGGACAGTGAGCACTTCATCCACGGATCAGCAAACACATCTGATGATGCAAGAGTGGATGTCAGTGCGCAAGGTTTCTGGACACTTGGGAAGAGGGCTTTCTTCGCCTTTAGGATATTTGATCCTATGGCAGCAAGTTACCGTGAACTGTCTCTCGAGGCTGCACACAAAAGAAATGAACAGGAAAAAAAATGAAACTAACAAAAAGGATCCAGCATGTGGATCACGGTCGATTCACTGCCCTTGTTATCACAGCATCTGGTGGGATGGGTCCAGAGGCGATGAGATTCTCTTCGAGACTGGCAGAGGTTCTTTTTGAGAAGAAGCATCAACCCCAGAGCTCTGTTATGACCTGAATTAGATGTCGACTGTCATTCTCTCTCGTGTAGTTTGCACTCCTATGGCTCAGGGCACAAGATCATCAGTCCTCAGGCCTGTCTCTCTGGCGAGGATGGATTACGAAGCTACAGTACTATGGTCGGGAGCCGCATAGACCAGCGACTCCAGTATATTAATGTCATTATAAGCACTGTAATGTTAATGAAAAAAAAAAAGTAATAACAGTAGTAACCAATAGCTGGTAACCACAGTCATTGGCGTGTTTTGGGCCAACAGATTGTATGATAAGGGCCAGTGTTAATCTTCACATTTCGATTCCAAATGGTGAACTGTGTTATGAAAACTGGTTTTGATCTTCACAACAAAATTCCCAAATGGATGGAGGTGAAATTAGAAAAAAGTCGCCCTAATAGTACTGTAGTAGTAGTAGTAGAAGCAGTAGTGTGGTGGTGGTGGTAGCAGAAGTAGTAGTATTGGCAGTAGTAGTAGTAGTAATGGTGGTGAAGAGGTGTGGTGGTTGTAGTAGTAATAGTTGCAGTAGCAGTAGCAGTATATTATTATTTTCCTTGTTTTTTTGGGTAGTAGTAATAGTAGTATAGTACTGGAGTAGCTGTTGTAGCAGTAGTGGTGGTGGTGGTAGTAGTAGTAGTGGTGGTGGTAGTAGTAGTAGTAGTAGTGGTAGCAGTAGCATTAGTAGTAACGGTGGTGGTAGTAGTAGTAGTAGTAGTAGTAGTAACAGTATATTATTTTTCTTATTTGTTGTTCTTTTTGTTGTTGTGACCCCGGGCTCATCTAGACGTGAATCCGGTGAAATTTTCGTGTCTTCATTTTACTGAGAAGGCAAAGCTATATTGTTGATTAAAACTTATATTGAAACTGAAATTAACAAATACAGATCTTTGTGTGTGTGTGTGTGTGTGTGTGTGTGTGTGTGTGTTTCATGCTAGTTGATCTGATACTACACGAATCCTTAAGTTACAGACAAGAAAATAATTATCTCTGGGTCATATCTCCGTGATACCACCAGATGACGTAAGGTTTTTCTGTTTATATATCTACCAATCCATTTATCTATAGCCAGGCATCATAATCTATCTATAGCCAGACATCTTAATCCCCTAAGGGTTGCCTGTAATGACCAGAGTGAAACTTCACAAAATTAATCACTGGTCTGGCTGAGATTTGAACTCAAGCCCTCGCGCTTTATAGATCTTTTCCATGTGACGTCACGAGTCATGTGACTTTTGTTTACGGTGACACATTGGACGGCAAATTATCGGAAGTCTAGAGAGAGAGAATTATAGAGTCTACAAAGGTATTCCACTGCTGTGCCTTCAGCTGTAAGACAAGGCAGAAAACTGGAAGTGGTGTACACTTTTACCGGTTTCCAGCCAATGAGGAATGGCAACATAAGTGATAGGTGCCGTGAAGAGGAAGAAATGGCAGCCTACGGCCTACACTCGATGATTTGTGAGCAGATACGGGCATATTTATCATTCTCTGCAGTTGCAGATGTCATGGGACATCCTAATTATGTTAATGTCACAGAGTACAGGACCCACATAGCCATATGTGTGGGGGGGAAAAGGGGGGGAGGGTCCATGCCACAAGCCTTGTTTTGGTATTATTCCAGAGTTTCACCCAAACAAAAATGGGCATAATCTATATTCTCCACAGTAGTGATGATCAGGAATGTTAGGTGCATAAGTAAAGCTGGTTAAATTACAGATTAGGTCATATTGAAGGTTAGGTTAGGTTAGGTAAAGTTTGGTAAGATTAGATTAGGTTAGGTTAGGTTAAAACTTAAAATATTATTTTTCCAATGTTTTTCAGTGTGATTCATTTGAAACTGATACTTTGTGCCATGGTGGATCTATTTAATAGTAGTGCAGTACAGATCATTACCGGTACTGAACACTTCATTGTAAAACTGTAATATACCACTGTGAGTCTGTATGCTAAACTATGTTTCAGTGACAACTAAAGAATAATTACTAGTACTACTACAGGTATGTATAATTTTCAGTTTTATTGCTCCACTGAAAGCCAAACTGCCAATAAATGCTCCAGTTAAATATACATTTTTCACTGAGTACAAAAATACTTTTAATCACAACTGAGAGTATAAATACTGTACTTACATCAACAGCCCTTTATATTTATCTTTTACCTGGTATGTACTATGAATTTCTTGTTAATGTAAAATATAATATCATTAAAATTATACTGTTGAAGTAGTATAATGTTGTGGTATTCATCATCATGAAATAAATGACCTTAATTTAAATTTGTGCCAGTGTTATGTTTCAGTTGCATTGTAAAAGTTAACTTGACAGTTTTGGCATATACTGTTAATTATGCATTTCATGTTCAACTATTTTAAACATATATATAGGCTGTGTATGTATCTAAGCATATAATTACTGAAATTTCCAGTATATGTAAATTTTGGGCAAATTTCCAGAATTACACGTAACTCACACTGAAGCTTAAAATTTTAATTTTTCAATGTTTCATAATGTGATTAACCCGCCCCATCCCGTCGACGTATGGGTACGTTGCAACGATTTGCATTTGCCAGTCCCGCCGACGTACCGGTACGTCGTGCAATTGCAAGGTCCCTAATTTGCACAATTTTCAATTTTCGCGCGTGATTTTATGTATACACGGGACACCTTCCTCTATTCCTCTACAAGATGCCAAGCAGGGACAATGCCTTACACCACATAACCTCCCCCCCCCACGCGCCATTGTCTCGGCAATTCACCTGTTACCAGTGACCTGGCTAGTAAAGATATTCAGGGCCAGAGTGATTCCCCAATCGATGACAATGTGGAGGACAATGTTTACATAGCATTAGAAGAAGAAACAGCCAGAAATAATGATCAGGTAATGTGGCAAAAAAAGGTCAGGTATGGTGATTAGTTAGTGAGTGAAACAATGCTTATAATGCCTTTATTACTGCTTGAAAACCAATATACTCTCATACTACATATACATTCGCACCAAGTAAATAAATAAATACCGTTTATGAGTGGATAAACTAGTTACCCTCCCATAGAACTCGTTTTCTTTGGTGCCAGCACGTTAGAAAACCCAGTTAGGTAAGGAGGAACTCCTACCTGGAATGAGTATTTTAAACCTCAGGTGAGCAATTTCTCTATGAATTTTCGATGTTTCTCACCAAAAGCGAAGGTTTTAGCCAAAAAAAAAAAATCGAAAATACCTCGGGACTAGGGGATGTCGGAGGTGCGGAAAACCTCGGGACGTGACGGGTTAATTTCATGCTAATATTCATATCTGTTGGAAATTACTTTTTTTTTTTTTTCAAACCAAGCTAACCAAACCAACCTAACCTAACCTAACCTAGGACCTAACTTGAAGATTAGGAAGAGAAAATAATTGCATTAGGCCAATAGGCCCATGCTAGACAGCTCCCACAAAAGTGTGACTTATCTACCCTGCCTAAAATAGCCCATGCCAGGAAGCTGTCACAGGAGTGTGACCGCAAGAATGACAAATTTTATATGTAACCTATACCTGCCATATGCTTATCTAGCCCATGCTTGAAACTTTCTAGTGAGGGAACAGCAACTACGTCACTGGGTAACCTATTCCATTCATTAACTACTCGATTCACAGTCAGTGTATACAGTCCCTAACCCTTTGGCCCCACGTAAAAAATTTACTGATTACCAAGATAATTTACATGTACCGGCACTGTATATTACTTGCAGCTAGCTATATTACACATATAGGCTACAATGTGAATGTCTGTTTACCCTGAGGGATACCCCGGAGAACTTTGACAGGGTGTTTACCAAATAGTGATAGAGGTCGCCATATCTGAGATCTGGTTTTGGTCCCCAATCCTTGAAACTGGTGAACTTCTCACTAGATTTGGTGTAAGGATCCAGCCCCAAACACTTTATCTTGTTCCTGTACATACTGTATCTTCGTGGCGTTGATCCAGATTTCTGCATATATCTGACAGTTCCATCTATGACAGCCATGTCTGGACAGCCACTACTGCGAGGAGTTTGCTGTCCAATATCGAGTTGTAAACAAAACCACGTGATTTCTGTGACGTCACTGGAAAAGGTCTATAGACAAGCATGTTACAACTGAGCCAACGAGAGGATCCCCGCTATGCCCCAAAGCAATGCGGGCTTTTATACAGTGCATTAAATCAACCTTTTATCCCCTTGGTGACTAACTTGGTCTGTTTTGAACAGACATGGTAGCGTAGTGCACTGGAGGACACCATTGGGGGTGCTGTGGACCATACCAGACAGCTCACCCTGGAATGTAAGGTTAAGATGCTGTCAGCAACATCACTGCCCTCTAAGCCTCGCCTCACATCCCACACTACTGCCAGCCAATGTAACGACTGAAATGAAAGTTAACAAATTAATCACATTGTCCCGCCCGAGATTCGATCTCAGGCCCCCACGCTTCATAGGCACGCACGTTACCACTGAGCCAAAGAGAGGATCCCCGCTATGCCTCTAAGCAGTGCAGGCTTTCATACACCCCATTACATGGCGACAAACAAATCGTTTCCCTGTTGCCCCGTCCTCTGCATTTTGCAGCCGTATTTCCAATTGACACAACTTCTCTCTCATCTTCCCTCCATTTCATTCCTTATCTCCCTATCCCCCTTTCCATTTCAACCTCATTCACATACACTCTCCTCCTTAGTCTCTCATTCTCCATCTTCTCCACATGGCCACATGAGGTAAGATACAAAACATACAAAAGAATTAAACCCTTATGTTGCTTACTTTCATCATCCCACCCAGTGGACTGAATTATGCAATTGAGTTGCGCTTTTCCTCTAGTCCATCATCCTACCCCTCGTGGGACAGGAATGGGACTGAGAGTTTTTTTTTTTTTTTCCGGTTAAACAATTGCAATACTGAGAAGTTGCCCCTCTACAGCACAAATATGTAAATGAATATGTGGCTAAGCATGCCTTGATAACAGAGGAAGTGAAAAAAAAAATGAAGGATGGAAAATATTAATATATGGAGGACTATATAATTCTTGATATAACCATGCACACCTAAATTAACCCGTGCCGCCCCGGCGACGTGAATTAACACGGCAACATTGCAAGGTCCCTAATTTGCACAATTTTCAATTTTCGCGAGTGATTTCGCGAGTGATTTTTGGCACGTATACACGGGACACCTTCCTCTGTTCCTCTACAAGATGCCAATCAGGAACAATGCCTTACACCGCATAACCTCTCCCCCCCCCCTGCACGCCATTATCTCGACAATTCACCTGTTACCAGTGACCTGGCCAATAAAGACATTCAGGGCCAGGGTGATTCCCCAACCGATGACAATGTGGAGGACAAAGTTTGGAGGAAGAAATAGTCAGAAATGATGATCAGGTAATGTGGGGAAAAAAAGGTCATTAATGGTGATGAGTTAGTGAGTGAAACAATGATTATCATGCCTATATTACTGTTTGAAAACCAATATACTCTTGTACTACATATAAATTTGTACCAAGTAAATAAATACTGTTCACGAGTGGATAAAATAGTTACCCTCCCATAGAACTCGTTTTCTTTGGTGCCAGCCTGTTAGAAAACTCAGTCAGGTAAGGAAGTACTCGCACCTACATCTGGTATTTTAAACCTCAGGTGAGCGATTTCTCTATGAATTTTCGATGTTTCTCACCAAAAGCGGATGTTTGAGCCAAAAAAAATAAAAGGTCCAAAATCGTCGGGATGGGGCGGGTTAAACAGCGTTTGCGCCGTTGACACAATACGAACTTGTATCAAACATTTCACGCACTATTTAGCCTCCTGCACTGTGTTGGTAAATCTGCCATCACAATATCTCTGAAATGCCAGGGAGTCTATCAAGGGTATTATGATATTTATGGACATCACACTGAACCGACCTTTGTTGAATAATGCGATTACGTAAATAACGAAGAGTATTACATGAACTGCAGTCGAGAATCGGATGTATATTCTGCACATGATACTTCACAAATAGAGATTCAACTAGACAACATGAGTAAACACTGCCTTTTGAATATTAATGCAGTTACTCGTGTTATGATCATATAAATGTTTTATGCATATACTGTGTTATTTCCATATTTGTTATTACTGTTTAAGTAAGTAACCAAAAAGTCATCTGGTCTTCAATATCCGGTTAGACCCAATAGCCTTGGTAATACCACAATGTTACTTGGTAAATGTCACAAAGTTCCTTGATTGATATGCACAAACAGTCTCTCTCTCTCTCTCTCTCTCCTACGACTTAAAAATATCTTTTGTCTTCACAGTGCCTTTGCGTTGGTGGAATCGGGTTTATTTAATAAGTGGGTGAAGCACTCCCTGGCCAACACCACCGCCTGTGTCAATCCACCCATGGTCATCACCGTCACTACTGTCCTCTCACTCGCCAACCTCTGGGTAATTATAAGACTGTGTGTTGTTTGTCAAGCGCTGCATATCTGTCTCTGTCTGCAGCAGTGGTTTCCAACCTGTGGGGCGCGCCCCCCATTGGAGGCATGAAGGGCTGCCTGGGGGGACACGAAGGCTTGATAAAGAGGGTAATTATATTTGACAACTATGAATTATGATGGAATTCAGTAATTTCTAAATATGAAGAAAATATTTCAGATATGAATAAGAAATCTAGTTATCTGAATATATAAACAATTTCAAAGATTAAGAATCTATGATATTTATTGGCATGTGCCAACTATGCCAGTAAAATACAGTATTTGAGGAAGAGGGGCTCAGGGAACGTGTCATTCAGTGAAGGGGGGCGAGAATTAGAAAAGGTTGGAAACCACTGACCTACAGTAGAGTATCTTTCTCTCTGTATCAAATACCAGTTGTCTATTTCCGTAAGAGGTGGGTAACAACAAATTGCCTCCACGTCATCCTGTCCTACATCTGCCTTTCCTTCAAATCATATTCACTCACTCACCAACCCCTGGGTAACTGTGGATTTTGGCCGGAATTCACAAATATATTTACGACCAACTCTCTCTCTCTCTCTCTCTCTCTCTCTCTCTCTCTCTCTCTCTCAACTTTGATTTCTTATTGGGAAGGACAATTGACATGGGAAGTTTCTACACTCCTCTTTTGTCTTCTTTTTCAAATAATAATAATAATGATAATATAATAATAATAAATAAACAATAATGATACTACTAGTATTACTACTACTACTACTACTACTAATAATAATAATAATAATTAAGCAAAAGAAACAGCGAGATCTGAAGCTGTCAATGCAAAGCATCGTTCGGTATGCATCTGTCAATCCTTGCACATGGACTCTCCTTATATCCTTCATGACAGGCTTCAGTGTGGGTTGAAACAAGACTAAAGAGAAACTAAGTCGACCCCATTCATTATTTTGACCTTGCTGACCTAATCAGTTCATCGTCCCTTCATAATGTATCACTGAAAAGACTTTGGTTGCAATCCAATGAGGGGTTCAGGAGATATCACGCCCACATCCATATGATTTTAACCCTTGACACCTTGACGTTGCTGACCTTCTCATTTCATCGCTCTTTCATACTCTACCACTGACAAAAGTTTGGCTGAAGTCCGTTTATGAGTTAAGGAGATATCGCATCTACAATGATACACTAAGTTGACCCCATATGAACTTGACCTTTGACCCCTTGACCTAGCTGTCCAAATCTTCTAGTGCATCACTGACAAAAGTTTGGTGGATATCTCATGGGTTCAGGAATATTATGCCCACATTAATGTTATGGACATATGCCCACAATGATATATTAAATTGATCCCATGTGACTTTGACCCTCCATCCCTTTACTTCGCTGATCTAATCAGTTCATCGTCCCTTCATACTGTATCAATGACAAAAATTTGACTGTAATCTGCTGAGGGGTTCAGAAGATATCACACCCACAAGATAAACTAAGCAGACCCTATATGGCCTTGACCTTTGACCCCTTGACCTAGCTGAACTAACCAGTACATTATCTCCTCATACAGCCTCACTGCCAAATATTTGGTGGAAATCTTTCAATGGCTTCAGGAAATATTGTGTCCAGAAAACTGTTATGGACAGGCACACGTCATAGGTGGGCAAAAGCATAATAATAAATAATAAACAGAACTATCTTACTGCCACAACTACTACTACCACTATCCAGAGGTGGGCACCTCAAATGAAAATTTAATTCAGCAACGCAAATCCGCAAACTAAGAAAAATGTTTTCTGCCACCAGAAATCCACAAAATTCTTGAAATGAGCAGTTCCGCAAATGCAAAAACTCAAACGCAAACTTCAGTACCACGGCATCAGCTTCATCTTATTCTGGATACCATAATAGAATTATATTATTTTTAGGATGATATTTTTCATAATCACAGGGTAAAAAAATCATCTCTTGTTACTCACATACTACAGTTATATCTTTAATCACTCTATCCTGACTAACAGTAGGTGTGTACGAAGTTTGGAAAATGCCTTAACCCTTTCGCGAGTGGTAAGTTTTAAGAAGTTTTGTGTTCCACTGCATATTGCCTTCTCCCCACCCCCTGCCACCCGCTGTGCGCTCCAAAAAAGTATATTCTCGGCTTATTTTCACCACCCAGACATATTTATTATGCCACAGAACCCACATATTCCTATTCGTCGATATTTTTTCTACATGATAAGCAAAAAAAAAAAAAAAACTATACGTACATTAGGGCAGTGTAAATAAGCATTCAGGAACAGTCATCTCACTTTCCAACATCATACTTCGAATGTTTACTAATCTATCTCTACATGTTATAAAATAATTAGAAAGAGAATTTTATTAGCTTTCGAATGGGATCGTTGCCATTTTCATAAGAGGTATCGTTTTCGAGTAATAAGTGAAAAAGTAAAGCCCATTTCCGACAGACAACAGAGTTTTTATTCGGGGAGCTCTAGCCAAAAACTTTTCTCGGCAGTGTTATGTTTTTTTTTTATTGTCTTATGAAGATTTTCATGGGCTTTAATTTGAGACCAGAACTACTACGCCTCACACTTTTCGAGGAAAATGTAAAAAACTATGGTGTACCCACCTGGATGCTGAACTGCCATCAGCCGCGGTCAGTTACACTATTTTCCCATAGCACACAAACATTTTTATGCTTGCTAGGTATGCTTTTTTTGGTTTTATTTCAACTACTGCTATAAAATTACATTTTTTTCTTTTTGTCATCTCAGAAACTACACATGAACACTACATCTGTTGCTAGCAACTGAAGCTAAACTTATTTCCCTGTCATTTTCGTTGATATAAAGAACAATATATAAGTATGCGTAAGTATGCAGACATAAAGATAGGTAAATAGATAAATAAAAAAAGAAAATCACTTACTTCTTTAGTGGTGATGCTCTTCCTGCAGGACCAGATGGGTTTGGAGGTGAGGAGTTTTGTACTGTCTGTGGGTGTTTGAGTGTGTGTGTGTGTGTGTGTGTGTGTCTGTGTCTGTGTGTGTGGTGTTTGAGTGTGTGTGTGTGTGTGTGTGTGTGTGTGTGTGTGTGTGTGTGTGTGTGTGTGCACTCCACTAGTGAAGGTATCACTCAGCATGGTACCTCTCGAAACAATTGCCCATGCAAAGTGGCACATCACATACAGGACACATGTTCCTTGTGTCCCTTCTCACCCCCAACCTGAAGCACAATGTACACCTGAGCCTCTTCCAGTTGGGGATCCTCACCCAGTGGTGGCCCAGAGTGCGGTCCAACCTGGCATCATCATCTATCACACGGCGATGCTTGATTGGGTGCCCTGGTGCTCCATGGTCCTGTCGTGCGGGAGTGGCAGCTGCAGGCCCAGGTACGGGTTCTCCTGGCGGACCAGCAGCTGGAGGTCGTGGTGGTGCTGGCATCCGTGGCGGTCCTCCTGCAGGCAGTGCTAGTGGCGGTGCTGGCACCCATGGTGGTCCTCCTGCAGGCGGTGCTGGTGCTGGTGGTGGGTGCACCTGTCCTGCTGCTGGTACTTGTGCCTGCTGGGTGCTGTCAGGTCTTGATTGTGCTGGCTGTTGGGTTGGAAGGTCTGGGGCATGGTGAATTATGTGTCCCGACGCGAGGCAATCCTCTTCAAGGAAATGCAGAAGATCGAAGATGATCTGCTCCACAAATTCAAGGAGAGTTACTGTCCCACGTCTGTACTTTTTGTACAAGGTGAATGCGTTGAAGACTGCCAGGTAGACAAAGTAGAATATGACCTTCTTTGTCCACTTGACGGTTCGCTGTTGGATGGGGTAGTACTGGACCATGTGATTGAAATGATCCACCCTACCCATGTACCTGTTGTAGTCCTCCACAACAACTGGCTTGTTGACAACCTTCTCCACATAGGTTGTCTGCCCGTCACGACCCCCGCACCTTCCCTCGAACCCTCTTGGGAATGGTGTCAGCGCTGAGGAAGGTGGACCCCATGTTGACAATGCACTTGTCCCTCCACAACAAGTTGAGTACATTGTCCTTGTGCCTGTACGCCATGCACTTCTCGGGCAGGCTCTTAGCCCTGGCAATGGCCTGCAGCTGGCATGGTGCTCCTCTAGGCAGTCGTAGGGCCCCACACACGTAAAGGTCAACAGTGATGAGTTGTTCACACAGGGCTACAAAATTTTAGTAATTGTCCATTAACAACTTTTAGCCCTGGTCCTTCAACGGTTCTGCAAGGCCCCACACGGTGTTCTCAAGGATCCACTGCACCCCCGTGTAGACCTCGAGGTTCAAGATGTAGCCCGAGGACAAATCAGCCGCCATGCAGGATTTGCGGGCATACTTGGTGGGCTTCCGGGGGTTGTAGATGCGGAAGGCCAGCCTTCCCTTGCACCCCAGAGAGCCCTCATTGAGGCTGAGATGCTCCTTGGGTTGATACCTGGACTGGAACTGCTGAAGGACCAAGCGAACGCGGATGAGCCGATCTTGGTTGTCCCGGGGTATGGGAAACGAGCTGAAGGTGTGGAAATGCTTTAGGATGGTAGTGAAGTGCCTTCCACTCATCATCTGCTGGAACCTTGGGTAGTCATGCAACTCAGAACTCCTCCAGTAGTGTCTGATGATGCGCATGTGCACGCCCCCATGAACAGGTATAACCCCAGGAAGTTGGCCATCTCCTCTTCATTGCAGGAGAACCAGGCATCCAAGTCCCCAGGAATGTGGCATACCGGTTGTTTTCATGGTGAGATATGACAATTCCCAAGTGAGGAAGAACCGGAAGAACTGCAGCGGAGTTGTTGGGATATCCACCTTGATCCCTGGGGAGCCAGTGAACGGCCCGTGGTTCGGTGTGAATGGGCCACTGCTCCACCCGGGATCCTCTTTCTCAGCGATGGCGTTGGCCTGCCCTCCGACCCCTTGGACGTCCCCCGTGTCCAGGCAGCGGACCATGGCGCCCTCATCTAGGAGGGAACGGCTCGAATGAGGTTGAGGCAGAGGACTTTGGGGACACCATTCTCCTCGGCCTGGCCGGCAAGGATGTCACCGTAGCATCCTGCACAGCAGACGTGGGTGGAGGGGCCATCGTCACATATGATGACCCAGCTTCTGGTGACACTGGCTTGGCCAAGGGGGCAGAGGGACCTGGAGATGGAGAGCCGACAAAGACAGCATTAGGACCGGCAGATCCTAGAGGTGAAGAGTGCTCTGCAGTGAGTCCTGCCGCCGATGGTGGTGTTGTCTCCCGTGGTGGAAGGCAACAGGGCAGCTCCACTTGCTGACCGGAAGGCGGGAGCTCAATCCACTCGTCCACCCCAGATCAGTCGCTCTCACTGTCACTCTCTGATTTGATCTCATCTAACAGTCTTTTCCACTGCTCTGGTGCCAACCCCTGTTTCATCTTTGCAACTGAATATGATGTTGTTCCAAGCCAACTGGAAAATGAATTGCTGTGCTAGGGTTGTGAGCTGAAATAAAGCAATCAAGATATTGTATTCACAGCCACCCAAGACCATTGTTCAACACTGTCACAACACAATGATTCATGATATACGTGTATGTCCTTGAAAAACATCGTCTGCTGCTCCTGACTTAGCACACAGGTAGAGGGCACCAACGTAACCTACGGAACATGTGCATGTACTTCGGTGTTGAAATATACTGTGTTTCTCTCAAACTGATGGATTTGGTTATGTGTAGTGTGAAAAGAATATGAAAGAGTGACCCACGTGCTCGTAAGAAAAACATCGTTTCCTGCACCTAGCACAAAGGTAGCGAAATCCAATGTGACATACAGAACACGTGCATGTATTTTTAGTGGTGAAATATACTGTTTTTCTCATGAAGTGATAGATTTGGTCATGTCTCATGTGAAATAAAAGCATAAACAGTGCGGTGTGTTCTTGTAAGAAAAATATCGTCTGCTACACCTGACTTAGCGCACAGGTAGGGGCCACCTAAGTGACCTACAGAACACATGCATGTACTGTAGTGTTGAAATATACTATGTTTTTCATAAAATGATAGATTTGGTTATGTGTAATCTGAAAAGAGTGAACCACGTGCTTGTAAGAAAAACATCGGCTCCTACACCTGAGGTAGCACAAAAGTAGCGAAATCCAACGTGACACACTGAACCATGCATGTAATTTTTTGTGGTGATACTTGCTGTGTTTTTCATAAAGTGGTAGATTTGGTTATGTCGCATGTGAAAAAAAAACACCTAAACAGTGCAACACATCCTCATAACAAATTCTTGTGTGCAAGACAGGTAACGCTACCTTTGCACTAAGTCAGGTGTAGCAGATGATGTTTTTCTTATGAGCATGTGGTTCACTCTTTCATTTTCTTTTCACAGTACACATAACAAAATCTTTCAATTTATGAGAAATACAGTATATTTCAACACTAAAAGTGCATGCACGTGTTATGTATGTCACATTGGGTTTCGCTACCCTTCCACTAACTCAGGTGTAAGATACAATGTCTTTCTTACGATCATGTGGTTCAGTCTTTCATTTTCTTTTCACATTACACATAACCAAATCTATTAATTTATGACAAACAGTATATTTCACCACAACAGTACACGAACGTGCTCTGTAGGTCACACGTGCAATACCTCAGGTATCGCAGACGATATTTTCTGATGACCACGTGGTGCAGTGTTTATGTTCTTCCACACAAGCATATGATAAACATATCACTCTAACACTCATGCTTTATTTCACACAACAAGCATACGGAATAAATATAATAAAATGAAATATCCCTAAACCTCCTCTATATTATCCTCTCATGACAATGGCGTGCCGTGGCTGTAAGGTGTACGTGATTCATGCACTAGCCAATATTTTATCACATACACTCATTGTACTATACTCCTATTTATTTTGCACTATAACACTATCCCACATATATCATTAACACAATGATTTCATCAACACCTTGGCAAATATTCCGTTCATGACAACACCGTCCCATATGGCAGTTTCCCGCCTCCCCCTACAGCTGCTGCACGCTTCACCATTTCCTTGCTCACTAGCTATTGCACATTATATTCACTTGATTCACTGTCACTATTTCTGTGGTTGAATATTCACATTTGGTGCAAGGTAGTGGCAGTGTAGTTGTGGGGCTATGGGGAGAAACAGTAGCACAATCTTCGTTGGGCCAACGGCTGATAACGGCCAGAATCGATTCACAAACACCTAATTTCCTCTTGCAAACACCAAATCTAATCAGAATAGTCCCCAAAATGTATACACAAGCATTACTGGTATGATGAAATACAAGGCGTGCCTGGAACGGGGATAATAGAGGAGGTTTAAAAAGACACGACCACGCGGCACCTTCCCTGCTAACAGCTGGTGTGGTACTGATCAACTTGTCTGTTCTTCTGCAAGTCCTGGGACCCACAGTTGCTAACTCATTTCTTTTGACGAAAGCCGGGCAAGCTATGATGCCTCAAAAAATGACGCAGATCGACCGAAAACTTTATTATTGGCGATTTTCTTTTTGCTTTAAAGACGTCAAACGTGTCATGAGTATTTTCGAGGAATGACCCTAATTACTCCACATGCGTCACCGAGTATGAAGGGGTTAAGTAATGAATGGGATATATAAGATTATAGTTACAGTAAAATACAAAAATATATATTTCAGTTATTATTATTAGCATATTAGACTGCTTTTACTACAGAACAAGGGTTAATCCTTCACTCACATATATAAATGAATTAAATTAATACACTTCACAGCTCACACTTGACAAGTTGACAAACCAGTTGATCTCTGTTCCTCGGCTCTGACCACAGGCCACACTCGTTAGTCACAGTCAGACTTTTCCAACAACTGAGATAACTCCACCATACAGTATATCTGTCTATTTATCTATATATCTATCAATCAGTCTATCTGTACTGATACTGCATGGAGAAAAGTGGATGTCAGGTAAGAAAACAGTAAAATTGTGTTCAGTTTCATTTTGAATGTTTCTTGTTTTATCTGTTGTTTATATACCTAGTGATTTTTGTTGAGACTGATTTACTGGCACTGGCAATGCTATAAGTCTGGCAATTTGAAATTTAAACTAAAGGTCATATTCTAGTTGGACTGGGAGGCTTCGTACCACATCTTTGCACTTTTCATCTTGTTATTGGCTTCTATGCTAAACAGGTCTTTCTAGTATCGAGGTAGTGTACATCACTAGCATATAACGTCTATGAATCTGGCAAATATATTGATTGTGAATTAGGCTTTACATTTTTCTTTATTTAATGGGAGAAAAACATCACTGCTGGCTTTTATCCTTGGATTCTTATTTCTTACCATCCCCTGAGAAAGCACAAACCGTATATCATTAAGATAATATAGTCAGGAATCCTCCAGTATAAAGCAGAATATGATTTGCTGTGACGATATTATGCTTTATTATTCAGTCACGAGTATGAACGTTGCCTCATCTTGGCATATACTCATTTTCAATCGTTTCCTAAGAGCTTGGTATGAAGCCAGTGAATAGGCCTACCAAAAAGAGATTAATCCGATTCTCTCTCTCTTTAAGGAATTGTAAAATTGTCGAACAAAATGTATGATAATGAAAAATGTTATTGTACATTGTACCAAAAGTGAATTTATCAAGCATATAAAATATGTATTGTACATATGGCAAGAGTGCGGGATGGCAGGCAGCGCTGGCAAACCGGACTCACCCAAACGCCGCCTGACAGGCTAAGCAACGTAGATGTTTGCATGATGATTTACATTTGCGGAATTGCATCCACAGGCACAAAACCATGAATTTCTGTAGAATTTGTCTCAAATGCAAAACCACAAAGGAAATTACACTTCCGTAACTGCGGAATTTGTAGTTTGCTCTGCGTTTTTTACTTGGGCCAGGCTTTCGTCCTTTTGCAGCTTATTTCTCGTAGCACAACGGTTGAATATGTCAATATGAGGGCTCCCCATCTCTACCACAGCACTTCTTCGTGAGTAGTACCATATTCCAGTGTTAATTTATGTTATTGCCCAGCATTCAAGATGGAAAGATGGCAATTTTATGCCAAGTTAAAATGAACAAATTATAGCACGACAAATATTTGTGCCTTCTGTTGGGAGAATTGCAACAGCAGGCAATTAAGCGCCATGTTGCATCCCATTCTCTCCCAATGCTCTCTCAGTTGCTCTGCACTGTTCCCTGTTTTTGTTTCCATCTTTTTATTTCCTTTCATTAATTCTTACTTTGATTAGTTTAGCCATTTTTGGTAGTGTATGTATCTTGCTTTATGATGCCTACATCATTTATGATGGATAATGCTTGATAATACGAGGATATATAAAGAATGGTTAGGTTGGATGTCGCTATAAAAAAAAAAAAAAAAAAAAACCTTGTACACTTGTTTCTAAATTTAATCCCAATTGTTATATGTTTATAAAACAGGGTACACCTAAACCAGCACTGTTTACCTTTCACATAAAATATTTAAAAAAGAGGATGACTTTATGAAACCTGTCAGCCCATGCTTCAGGAAAGTTTACAATGTTGTGAACACCGTATTAGTCTATGCTTAAAAAATTTATTTTTTTGCTCAACTGTCGAATCCACATTTAGTATTCATGCTTAGGCACAACTGTGGCACTGGTGTGGCACTATATTTATTTTTAGGCTTACCCCCTTTGGCGGGGGGGTCACAATCTGGCCGTACAATGGAGTGGTCCTACTACTCTGCGGCCAGGTTGTGTTAGGAAGAATACTGGCACCGTATTCCCTGCGTGTCGTAAAAGGCGACTAAAAGGGACGGGGTGAGGGGACTAGGGACCCCCTCTTTGTTTTTTAGTTCCTAATAGCAACAGGTCAGAGAAAGGGATGAGGGATTGAGTTACCCCCGTACCCTGAAGATTGGGTCTATGAATGTGCGTGGATGTAGTACGATTGAGGCTAAAAAGGAGGAGATTAGGAGAATGTTTGGGAGAAGAAAGTTGGATGTGTTAGCTTTGAGTGAAACGAAGATGAAAGGGAAGGGTGAGTCTATATTTGGAAGTGTGAATGGAAGATTGTCAGGTGTTGATAGAGGAAGGGCGAGAGAAGGTGTGGCCTTGTTGGTGAGTCCAGAAGTATAGCAGTGTGTGATTGATTGGAAGGAGGTGTCATCGAGACTGATGTGGATGAAGGCGAAACTTGAACGTGAGTTATGGGTGTTTGTGAGTGCATATGGGCCTGGTAGTGAAAGGGATGAAGAAGAGAGGGAGTCTTTCTGGAATGATGTTGATGAGTGTCTGCAGAGTTTTGGAGCGAATGTGAATGTGGTAATGATGGGAGATCTGAATGCCAGAGTGGGAAATGTAGCATTTGAAGGTGTAGTTGGTATGCATGGTGTGCCTGGAAGAAATGAAAATAGGGAACGAATGATAGGGATGTGCGCTGAGCGAGAGATGGTGATTGGAAATACACTGTTTGAGAAGAAAGATATTTGTAAGTATACATGGGTGAGACAGGAGGGTGGAAGGGTTGTTGATAAAGCTTTGATGTACTATATGGTTGTGTCCAGGAAAGTAATAGCAAGATTGTTGGATGTGAGAGTTCTGAGAGGGGAGGGTGGAGGTATGTCTGATCACTACCTGGTGGAGGGAAAGTTAAGAGTAGGTAAGAGTTGGGTGAGAGTAGGTAAGAGATGCGGAGGTTTTGAAAGTGAGTGAGTTGGATAAAAGAGAGAAAATGATAGAGTATCAGGAGAAATTGAAAGATGAGTGGAACACGGTGAAAGATCAGGAAAATGGCAGTGTGGAGGAGGAATGGCAGTTGTTTAAGAGTGCTGTGGTTGGGCATGCAGAAGAGGTGTGTGGTGTGAGACGTGTGGGTGGTGGTGTATGAAAAGGAAATGAATGGTGGTGTGAGGAAGTAAGTATGGCTGTGGCTGAGAAAAGACGTGCATATGAAGTGTGGCTGCAGAGGAAGGATGAGTTGTCATATAAGAGGTATAAGGAAAAGAGGAATACGGCGAGAAGGGCTGTGCTTGATGCTAAAGTGGCAGCAGATGAGAGGTGGGGTAGATGGCTGACTTAGAATTTTCAACAGAATAAGAAAATGTTCTGGAAGGAGGTGAAAAGGATGCAAAAGGGAGAGTCTGGGAATGAAGAGCGAATAAAAGCAGAGGATGGAAGGATATTATTTGAGATGGATGCAGTAAGGAAGAGATGGGCAGAGTATTTTGAAACATTGTTAAATGTAGAGGAGGAAAGGGTGGCTGAGATTGTGGCGGATGGAAGGGTGCAAGGAATAAATTTGTTGGGAGAGTTGAAGGATTCTTTGATCATGAAGGAGGAAGTGGAGAAGGCAGTAAAGGAGATGAAAACAGGGAAAGCTGCAGGTATGGATGGGTGTGCTGTGGAATGCCTGATGGGTGGTGGAGTGACTATTGTTGACTGGTTAGTAAGATTGTTGAATGTGTGCTTTGTGAAAGGTATGGTGCCAATTGACTGGGCAAGTGCTTGTGTGGTCCAATGTATAAAGGCAAGGGTGATAAATATGAATGTACTAGCTTTAGGGGTATAAGTCTCTTGAGTGTTGTAGGTAAGGTGTATGGTAGAGTGTTACTTATGAGAGTTAGAGAGGGTACAGAGGGAGTGATTGGTGATGAGCAGTGTGGCTTTAGGAGACGGAAAGGATGTGTGGATCAGGTGTTTGCTGTGAGTCAAGTGTGTTAAAAGTATTTAGCGAAAGGCAAGGATGTGTTTTGGGCATTCATGGATTTAGAGAAAGCGTATGATAGAATTGATAGAGAGGCTTTGTGGACTGTTTTAAGATTGTATGGACTTGATGGTAGGGTACTAAAAGGGGTGAAGAGTTTTTATGTAAATAGTAGAGCGTGTGTAAGAGTGGGAAATGCTGTGAGTGATTGGTTTCCTGTGAGAGTGGGGCTGCGACAGAGATGTGTGATGTCGCCTTGGTTGTTTAATATTTATATGGATGGTGTTGTAAGGGAGGTGAATGCACGAGTTTTAGGTGGAGGTCTGAGTCTATTGAATGTTGATGGTGGGGTGTGGAATCTGAAGCAGCTGCTGTTTGCAGATGATACTGCACTGGTGGCTGATTCAGAGGAGAGATTGAGACAGTTGGCAGAGGAGTTTGGAAGGGTGTGTCAAAGGAGGAAATTGAAAGTAAATGAGAATAAGAGTAAAGTGATGAAGTGTACGAAGTTGGTAGATGGTAGGGTATGAATATAGTTTTGAATGGTGAGTTGCTTGAGGAGGCAGATTGTTTTAAATATTTAGGGTCACATGTTGCTGTGGATGGAAGAATAGATGCAGAATGAATGAAGTTGGAAAGGTGCTGGGAGGAATGAAAAAGGTGTTTAGATGTCGTTCGCTTAGAGTGGATGTAAAGAGAAGACTGTATGAGGGTGTTGTGGTACCGACCGCATTATATGGGGCTGAAACATGTAATATGGGTTAGCAGAGAGGAAAAGTTTGAATGTAATGGAGATGAGATGTCTAAGGTGTATGTGTGGAGTGACACGTATGGATCGAGTGCGAAATGATGAAGTGCAAAGGAAAACTGGACTTGTTCGGGAGATGGCTGATAGAGTTGAGCAGAGGGTGTTGCAATGGTTTGGACATATGGAGAGAATAGATAATGAGCGATTGGTGAAAAAGATAACCAGATCTTATGTGAGAGGTGTAAGGCTGAGAGGGAGACCACGAATAGGATGGATGGACAGTGTGAAGAGAGCGCTGGATGTGAGAGCGATGTCTGTTGAGCAAGGAAGAGTGGCTGTGTGTGACATAAATAAATGAAGAGAAACTGTTAAGGAATAAATGATGATGCAGCCCTGAGGGGATATTCTCCCGCATTTGGTCTGATCAGCTAGTCAGGTCAGGTGCGGGTAAGGGGCTGGGTCTATTATGATGTGGCAGGGGTAAACCAGCTCTGCTGTCGGGCCCTGCTGTGGATGTCACTGATTGCACTGCGCAGTTGACCCTCGTGCAGTGTGGTGCGGTGAGGATCTGTCCCTTCTCCCCTTTGGGGCTAAGACGTGAATGAATGTGTTTGAATGGATGAGTAAATGGGGATTGTGTCATCCTGTCTCGGCTACCTCCCTTTCCGAGGGGGAAGCAGCCTAGGTATATAAATAGATAGACCCTGAAATTTTATATCCATTTCATTTTCTATGAAGTAAAGATTTTAATACCTGTTTTCTGCAATGATTTATGGAGTAATTCATAATTTTTTTAACCTCCACAAAACCGTAAAATATGATATTCAGTCTTTAATCATATTGTTAAAAGTCATCATTATGATTTTCATAACTAACAACTCTTGTGTGGAATACCACAATGATGCAGTTTTTGAATACCAATGCTTGAAAACATACAAAGTGCAAGTCAGTTCTTGATAGTCCTCTGAAAATGCAATAAAAATGTGAATTATAGGTGAATTAGAAATCAGTTGCTGAATCGTTAAGCTTGCCACCAATTAAATTCCGTGCCACAATGCTGGAGTCTCCGGTTGTGGCAGGACAATTTTTGTTTAAGAATATGACCATAAGTAGACTGCAGGGGATATCCTAAAAATTATTTAATCTGTTTGACGGTGAAGTGTTTCAGGGATCACATGTAAGTATTACAAGTAATATATTTCATAAAAAACACATTTAACTTTACCGCAGACGTGTCATCATTTCTTCTCCAATTTTCCCACCTGACTTTTATTTCCTGTTACTTTCTTCTGAGAATTTCTGGGAAATTTGTGCATCATCTTCCCTTGTCCAGGATTGGTAGAATATCGGCAGGAAACACAGCAAGGCATAATAAATGAAGAAATCTGCTTAACAACAGATAAAAGCAAAACATCATGCTGGACATTCAATTTACCCACCCCACTGGGAGGCAACTTGGCGCCTGTGGGTCATGTGACCCGGGCAGGCTGAAGCAGTTGTTGCAACTTTACAGAAGGCGCTGTATGGAGTGAGTTTATGACGGACGCCCACACTTGTCATGCATCATCATTGTTCTTCAGCTAACAAGTGTGTAACTTGCAATACTTTGGTGATAGAAACTCCGTGTACAAACAGCTAGATAAGGAGTTTATTATGAGCTCACAATAAAATAGTCTGCCCTACTTGAGTGTCTGCTCTGAACTGAACAGTGGCGCTGTCTTCCCAGGCGTGGGGCCCTGGGAAAGCGTGCTAGGTCAGCAAGTTTAGTGGGGGCATGTATGCATTGTGGGGGGGACATATATCCATTGGGGGTAGACATATTGTGGAGGGGGTACACTACTCCCCCGGGTAGCTGAGATGGTGTCTCCTGACACCAGGAGTTAAATGGTGTTTGATTATAGTATTAAGGCAAGGTCGGGGAGGTTTGTACAAGGGATAAGTATGATACAGGGGCAGTAGGGGAGACATGGCCATGTTGAGGGGAGGGAATTAGAAGGATATATACAGATAAGATATACAAGGAGTAATAGGTATGTGTCCAGTAAGGGTCGAAGGTATACATAGTTATAATGGGGATTATACAATAATAGTTTGATACATGATAAATAAGGAGTAGATATGAGCGTTCTTATTGTTGTTCTTTGTTCATTTTTTTTTTTTTTTGTATTTTCTGTAGGATACACTGTCACTCAGTAATGGATTAAAGAAATACCATCATTTTCTAGTAGGCAGAGGTCTGTTCACAGTTTGGTTAATTGTCAGATGGCATTAGTAGTCACTGAATGTGAGGGCACTAAGTATGGGGAGTTTCTACGTCGTGTGTAGGGCTTACTATGCCTGTAGCGACTCTGATTTCCTGGAGTCGACGTTCCATTTTTCTGACACAACAATGCACTGCACATATGATGAGCAGAAAACTTATGAAAGCGATAACCACAGGGGGAAACACAACTGTTGGATGAACCCATTAACGGCTGAAGGCCAGAGAAAATTGATCCATAATGAAATCACTGTCATTGAGGAATGTTAGCATGCGCAAGTTAGCGGAGGTGATGGTAATGTTGGCAGATGGTAGGGTGGAAGGCATGTCGATTGGTTGAAAGATGTCATAGGAGTGTTTACGGACAGCTTGGTGAGAGCGAGTGGCGTAAGTGATGACGGACTCTGATTTGACGGTACAATAGTCTGGTGCTTTGTAGAGACCACTAGCGGGGACGGATTGAACCGAAGAACCAGGACACATGATTGTGACAGAGATGGGAACAGCAAAGAAGAAGTACTGGACATGGTTGAGGTGAGCATGGTGGACCGGGAGTTCAGGAGCTGGTACAAAAGAACGGGCCGATTAGATGGAATGGTTGCGAACTAAAGCAGACTCACAGGGTGTAGCACTGCTGGGGAAGATAGCGAAAAGGTGGGCAGCACAGAGACGAGAGGTCGGAGTAAGGGAGAAACATTTCTGGAGGTCTGTGGAAGAAAGGAAGGCAACTGAAAGATGATCATGGGAGAGGAGGAAATATTCTGAAGGAACAGATACTTGTAACAAGGAGTTGTTGAGGCGGAAAGGGAAGGGAATGATGTGGAACAGGGTAAAGGTTATGGCAGAACGGAGAGGAATATGGGCGACGACGTATGTGGTGAGAAGAGTGGCTTCGAGAACAGGATAATAATATTCGAGGGAGTAGGGGAGGACTGGGGATAGACCAAAGGTGGAGTGAGCCCATTCCAGGACAGAACGGAGAGCTGAGACAGGTACTAAGTCGGCAGTGACACGTCCATTTATAGCATCGACCAGGATACGAACCAAGGTAGAGACTTGAGACAGGAGTGAGTCAATGGCCAGTTGGAGATTATCCATTTTGAGTTTGAGGTAGAAGAACTGAGAGATAACATTGAGATCTGAAAGGTGTCATTGTAAGATAGCGGTGAAGTTGTTTAGAGTGGACGTGATTTCATTTAGGTGGGTCGTAAGCTTCTGTAACATAGTGTGTTGGATTTTAATGACTCGGCGTTGGGATTCTAGGGCTGAAGCTAAATGAGTGAGATCAGATTTGAAGCCAGAAATGTCACGGGCTGTAGCAACGCCAAACAAGTCACTCAGAATCTCACCGTTGAAGTCGAAGAGACCTCGTTTCACATGAGAAAGACCAACGGGTGTCTGAATGGAAAATGTGTCATTGAGCTCAGTGAATCTGTTACTTATGTATTGCAATTGCCAGGAGAGTGGTAGGAAAAATGAGATACTCATTTGGGTTGTGTGTCCCCATGATGGCCGTGAGATGGGTCTTGATTCCATGGAGCTGGTGCGCGTAGGCAGGTAGGGCAATGGCTACGTTGGCCAGGGGCGCAAGATCATAGCGCAATGAGGCTATTTCTTCGATAAGCATTACCTCGCCTTCTGAGCCGACCAAGGCCCTGGGACGTACTCCACCATCGTCCTGACCTGACCCAGACCCCAGGAGGGTCAGCACTGCCTGCAGGGAGATCGCTAACATCGTACCTAGAAAATCAGGGTAGAGTTAATGGGGGAGGTCTTGAAGAGGTTGGTGGGCAGAGCGCATTTTGGACCGATAGTGAGTGGTTGATGAATGAGTAGGTGGAGGTGGAGATGAAGGAGACTGAGGGATAGGTGGAGACAGAGTAGATTGAGGGATGTGTGGAGGGGAAGGGGGGTCAGGAGGTTGTGTAAGTGACTCTTCCAACACGAGGCCACGGGGTGTTCGCTTTAAGCCATAGACGTGGACCCATCTGGTGTCCTTAGTGGACAGGTCCTGGAGGTGAAATTTGTTGCCTTGTTGAGTGAGGACGTGGTGGGGCCCTGTAAATTTGTCATCCAGCTTAGAGGAACGCGTATGGGAATGAGCAAAGGCAAGATCGCCTACATTGATAGTAATAGGAGAGGCGGATTTATGTTGGCGCTGCAGCATGTCCTCCTGAGAGGAAGCCAAAGTGGATTGGACAGACTGGTGGATTGTCTGGAAGTTGGCCAATTTTAGTTTAACATAATCATCCATGTTGTAGATGGGTTCTGGCTTTGAGGATAAGAGAGAGTATGGGAGGTCCTTGTCAAAACCAAAGAGGACGAAGAAGGGAGATTCAGCAATGGATGCATTGATGAAGCTATTGATTGAGGACGCCACTTGGGGAATCCAGTCATCCCAGGACGAACTATGGGAGCCTAGATGTCTGAGGCACTCTAAGATTTTTCGGTTGTGGCATTCTACAAGGCCATTGGAAGCCGGATGGTTAGGCACGACATTGCACTTACTGATATGAAAGCGGCGACAGATCTCATCTAGAAGGCTATTGTTGAACTCCATACCGTTGTCAGTAAGAATGGTATGAGGGGTACTGAACGGGCAAATTACGTGATCTACAAAGGCACGTGCAACGCTCTTTATGGTCTTGTCGGAAAGGGGTACGAGGACACAGTAGTGGGAGAAGTGGTTGACCACTACGAACAAGTACTCAGCGCCAGATTCCGTGAGAGGTAGTTTTAAGAGATCGATTGAGACAGTTTCCCATGGTCGTGACGGGATTGGGTATTGTAAGAGAGGTGCTGGTAAGCCGGTTGATCCTTTGTGGCGGTGGCAGGAAAGGTAAGAGTCACAGTGGGCATTGATATCGCGGTGCACGGTTGGCCAATAGTATTTGAGACGTGCTTGGCACAAGCATCGGTCTTTACCTGGATGGGAAGCTTGAGGGGTATTATGTACAATGTGAAGAACCTTTGGTATCAGGGCAGTGAGGACAACAAGTTGGCGTACTTCGCGATTGGGCATGTCTTTGCCTGTTAGTAGTGTTTTCCTGTACAAGAGATCATCTAGCATGAACTCATCTAGTGATACTGGCAGAGTAGGTAAGGTCAAGGCAT
This sequence comes from Coenobita brevimanus, assembly GCF_032717465.1. Taxonomy (NCBI): domain Eukaryota; kingdom Metazoa; phylum Arthropoda; class Malacostraca; order Decapoda; family Coenobitidae; genus Coenobita; species Coenobita brevimanus. The sequence goes on along the minus strand of NC_136999.1, from coordinate 30,894,345 downwards.
CGCCTGATTCTAGGAAATAAATGACTTTAGACCATATGGGGCCTTGGCGCTGAAAGTTTCGAACAACTTCTGACGTTAGTGTAGTGTTTTAAGTTACTTCAGGCTGCAGTGATGTTATAGCTGCTGCTACGTGACGTGAGAGTGCGTCTGCGACTACATTCAACTTGCCTGGTACATATTGAAAAGTGGGATTGAAGTGGATGATGACAGACCATCTAGCTAGCCTACCTGTTAGGTTGCGATTCTTGAACAAATCACATAGTGGAAGGTGGTCTGTTTGGATATGCACTGGATAACCATAGACTATATCTCTGAAATTTTTCAAGGACCAGACTACCGCTAGCGCTTTGAGATCTGTGACACTGTAGTTACATTCAGCGGTTGTAAGGGTGCGACTAGCATACGTTATTACATGCTTCCTTGATGCTTCATCGAGTTGCATCAAAACGGCACCAAGTCCAGTGCCTGAGGCGTCTGTGCAGAGAAGGAAGGGTGTGGTATAATCAGGGAACGCTAGAACAGGGGCATTTACAAGAGCTGTCTTTAGCTTTTGGAAAGCTTGTGACTGGTCGTTAGTCCGAACAAAGGGCACATTCTGCTTGAGTAAGTGGGTCAGAGGAGCGGCGATCTTTGCGTAATCTTGTATGAATCTACGATAATATTCACTGAGGCCCAGGAAACTTCGTACAGCTTTGGTAGTGGTAGGTTCTGGGAAGTTAATAATCGCCTTAGTTTTATCCTCATTAGTATGAATGCCTTGTGCATCTACGACATGGCCTAGGAATTTGATTTTCTTTTGCAGGAAGTCACATTTACTGAGACTGATTTTCAGGCCTGCGACCTGGAGGCTTTCAAAGACTTGCCTGAGCTTGATGAAATGGTCAGGGATGGATTTACTCACAACAATGATATCATCTAGGTAAGCAAAAAGAGAGTGTCCCATCATACCGCTGAAGACTGAAGGATAAGTCGCATGAACACGGAAGGAGCATTCCTCAGACCAAAAGGGAGTCTCTTAAACTGAAAATGTCCGGAAGGGGTACTGAAAGCTGTAACTGGGAGAGAGGACTCTTCCATTTCGACCTGCCAGTACCCGCTGAGGAGGTCTAAAGATGAAAAGACTACGTTATTTTCACCAAGGGATTCTAGCAAATCAGTGAGGACGGGTAACGGGAAACGATCTGGAACGGTGACAGAATTGACCTTACGATAGTCGACTACTGGGCTAAAGTTGCCGTCCTTCTTTGGTACTAAGAAAAGTGGGCTATTCCATGGACTGACGGAGGGTTCAATAATGTCCTGGTCTAACATGTTCTGTACCATTTGATCTGTCTACTTTCTCTGGCTGTGAGGAAATCAATACGCTGGTATGTAAATCAGCTGAGCTCCTGGTAGTAGTTCAATCGTATGTTTGACAAGGTCTGTTCTACCCATCGGTTCACCGGGTAAGGCAACCACGTTTCTGTACGACGTCAGAAGGTCGAGGAGTTGAGGCGTATTTTCTGGGAAATCTGTGCAAGTGAGATGTGAAAGCATATCGGGTGAATATGTCGGCGCAGATCCTGTAGAGTTAATAGTACATACACTGATTGGCGTACTATCATCAGTCTGAATAGTAGGAATTGAGGAATCCTGGCACACCTTTACGGCCGCTGGGTATACTAGGAAGTCTCCAATCTTTACACCACTTTTAAGTTTTAGTGGAGCATTTGTGACATTGAGCAAGTACAGGTAGCATAAACTGTCCTCTAAGACTGTACACCACGCTGACTCATAAGTCAAGCCATTCACACAACACGTGTCAGGTAGTGTTAGTACATCCACTCCTTCTTTTGCACCGGCAACACAAACAGAGACTTTGGTGAACTCATGTGGTAACAAAATTGTGCACGTATTCGTTACTGCACGTTTTGTCTCTGCATGTTGGAGAAGATCATGCACACTGTGTGAGGTAGGTAACTGAGGCATGTCTGAGTCAGCGATAGTGTTGTCGGGAGAGGAGGTAAGAGCCATGTCCGAAGGCTGAGATGATGTATCAGTAGACACTGAGGAATTTATCTCCTTGCTCGCAGTCAGTAAAGGAATGATCTCTGTATTCTCAGATGATGATAGTGGTGGTTTGGGCTGGGTTGGACTTTTTGGTAGTGATAGGGACAGAGGTAATTGAAGGACTGATTTGATCATAAGAACAGGACGGGGACATTCCATACTGTAAACTGGGAATCCAGAAATGTCTATACTACCACAAGCAGGTAATAATGCAATGGAGTGTTGTGCCATGGTGGAGAAACCAATAAGGACATCTGCGGGATACTGCAAGTCATTAGTGACATGAAATTCAATTGGGATAGGGGGCAAATCTCTGTGTAGTTTGACTTCAAGGGTGACTCTTCCCTTAACCTTAAACTCTGAGCCTTCAACACCACATAGGCGAATGTCTGGAGGTTCTAGGAAACTGACATGGTTGTGATGTCGTTGAATAAGATGTAAGGAACTGTCGGAGATCAGATTCACTATAGATCCTGTGTCCTAGAAGAATGACGTTAGTATGTCATGACTGCATCCGAGAATGACTAAACCCGAGGATGTTATGGGACCTACATGGCGGATGGGGAGTTGGGTGTCTGGTTCTACATGATATTGGTCCAATACGGGCGCGGCGCTTCCCCCGACTGTTGGCGGTTGAGGTAACGACATTCCTCAGTGGTGTGAGTCGTGCTGGATTTGTCGTATTTGCAGTGTGGACAAAGTGAGCGGGAAGGCGTATGCTGTCTGGTTAGGGAGTGAGGACGTCTGTATGTACGGTCGCAACTGGATGCTCGATGTCCAGGATGACCACAGTGCCAGCAAAGAATCGAAGGTGGTCTGTTCCACGACCTGTGGTAGGAGAACGATGCGTGGCAGGTCTGCCACGTGTGGTGGGACGGGAGCGAGATTGGTCTGGGGTAGTGGAGGTGTGACAAACTGAGGAGGCCAAGGGTTGGGTGGTACCCTGACGCATGTAGTTCGAACCGGTTCTTTCATGAATGGCTTTAGTGACCTGAATAATTTTATCTCCTGGATTGGAACCGATTTCCAAGGCTACCTCTCGCTGTTTAGGAGTAAGACAGTGAAGGAATCTCAGGTAATCCATTAAGTCAGCAAAGTTGGTGAGTGAAAGCATTGGAACGCCATTTTTGTCTTCTAACCATTTCGTACCTACCAGTAATAGGAGCATCTCGCTACTAGTTGCTTTCATGGCGGCGGCAGCTTCGCGGAGCTTGGCATGTTGCGCTGGGACCCTCAAGTCCTCATCTAGTTGGTTTAGGAGATTAATGAATCCCATGAGAGATGCGGTATTTGAATGCTGGCAACAAAAGGCTGATGAGTTCCATACGAAAATCAGCAAAGGTATGAATGCTATTGAAATGTCCTGCACGGATCGTGGATCCCATGTCCGATTTGCCGTGGTGCAAGCGACCCATGAGGTAGGCTACTTTGAGAGATTCATCGGTGATCTGCCTATTGTGGATGTCTGTTTCGACTTCTCTGAGGAAATCATAGACAGACCAAGTTGGGTCCTGGCCGGTAAATTTGGGTCGATTGGCAAAGTCGAGATAGATAGACTGTGGAGGATTGGCCATGGCTGGAAGTGCAGAAGGGGGGGTAGGAGAGGAGTGGGAGAGAGAGAGGGTAGTGGTAGTTAAGGGCGAGCAAGACGGGGTATGAAGGGTGGCAGGAGAGTGAACGACAGGGGAAGGAGTAGAGGAAGAAGAAGGGAGTGGAGAGGAAGGGGTAGAGGAGGAGGTATCTGGATTTACGAGTGTAGGGTGGGTAGGAAGTGGGTCTGCAGGAAGTGAAACGGAAGTGTCAGATACAGGGCGGTGGTACTCTTTGCCACTTCGTAAATGAGTGATCGTGTTAGAGTCGGCAGACGGCGTATGATCAGATGATGTTTCCGGGTCGAGAGGGCTGGTATTAAGCGGGTGATGTGGAAAGTATGACATTTAATGCGGCAATGGAAGATGAGATGAAGGATGAAGATGGATATGTAGGTGGAAATGGATAATATAACAATGAGCGAATGTAATACACGAGTAGGTGTGAAAACGAATGAAGGTGCGGGGATGGATGGTGTAAATAAAAGGCGAAGGATGAGATGGATAATAAGTAACGTAGGTGAAGATGAAAACGGGGTAATGGAAATGAGATGAAATATTTACAATATCCAATCTGTAGAGAAAATCGAGGATAATCTCTATAGAAAGGTAAGGTATACTATAGTTACACAGTAGAGACGGGATTGACGAGATGTATGACGTGCAGGTGTGGCTGGGCGTAGCGGGGCTGGGGCGGGGCGGGGCGGGGCGGGGCGGCGGTGGAGAGACAGCTGGGCGGAAAGGAGAGTGGTTGGTGACGAGACTAGAGCAATATGTTGGATGAGTCTTAAGTCGAGACGGGAAGAGACTCTGCGATGAGTCACTGGCAGGGAGTGGCGGTCTTAGGAGGCTCACGTAATTCAGACCACATGTGGTGGCGTCGGGGCCGGTGGTGGGTTGTGAGGGCAGATGTTGGTTCAATGCAGGTGTAGAGCTGTTGAGTTGCAAATGCAGAGAATGGCGGTGGGCAGACAGTGGGCAGACAGTGAGAAGTGGCACCGTGGGGGCAGGAATTATGATGAGTTCGGAACAGGTGCCAGGAACAGATGCAACAGGTGCGTAGGACGGCGATGGTGACACTTGCGGTCAGGAACAAGGTGTGTGGGCGGGGTTGTTTGAGAGGTGAGCACTGGTGAGAGAAATTGTACACCCGGAAAGCACAGCCGGTTATTACACCACTAGAGGCACTGAGGAGGGGTGAGGCTGTGAGATGCGAGACGTCACGTCGTGTATCTGTTGGTGGCACTAAAATAAATTTGAGGAGGCGGTCAGAATCTGATGGTCCGAAACACCGCTGCTACCAAATGTAACTTGCAATACTTTGGTGATAGAAACTCCGTGTACAAACAGCTAGATATGGAGTTTATTATGAGCTCACAATAAAATAGTCTGCCCTACTTGAGTGTCTGCTCTGAACTGAACAGTGGCGCCATCTTCCCAGGCGTGGGGCCCTGGGAAAGCGTGCTAGGTCAGCAAGTTTAGTGGGGGCATGTATGCATTGGAGGGGGACATATATACATTGGGGGTAGACATATTGTGGATGGGGTACAAGTGGATACCATATAAAGACATGCGCAGAGGAAAACTTTTACAATTCTTTAATTCCTCATTATTCTTCTATCTAGGACTGTCTATCTATTGCAAGACACCTTAATCCCGTAAGGGATGGCCACAAACAAATCGCCATCATGTCGCCCTGTCCCCCGCCATTTCACTGTCCTACTCCCAGCTCACACTTCCCTGTGTCATATACTTCTTCACTCCATCCCTCCACCTCATCCTTGGCCTCCCCCTCCCTGCCTCCATTGCACTCACCGACACTCTCCTCGTCAGTCTCTCACTCTCCATCCTCTTCATGTGGCCAAACCGCCTCAGTATGTTTCTCCTAACGCTTCCTATCACATCCACATCCAAACCACAATGCTCCTTCACCTTCTCATTTGTCAGTCTGTCTCTCCATGTGACTCCATATGCTCCTCTCAAATAGCTCATTTCCACTACTCCCACTCTTGACTTCTGTCCTCCCAGCGAGGTCCAAGCTTCACTTCCATACGATAGAGTTGGTATCAGAATACTGTCATCCAGTAACCTTTTCACTTCCATGCTCACTTCCCTGTTTCACTGCTTTCAAAGAACAAGCAACTTGTTTTCCTTGCTGTACACATTCAAGCACTTCATCCTCTGAACTTCCATCCTTACTCATCACACTACCCAAGTTCATAAATGCACTCAAATTTTCCATTTCCTCCTCATTCAGCCACACCGTACACTCAGTGACTTTATTTCTTTCGAAGACCATAACTTTACTCTTTGCTATTCACCTTTTTATTTCGTATCTTACACACTATCCCAAACTCATTCACCAAGCCTTGCAACCTACCATCGTCTTCACTTAACAACACAGTATCTTCTGCAAACAACAGTGCAGGGAGTTTCCACACATAGTACAGCCTCATTAGGGCAGCTCGAACATCCACTGCCTTACCTTGTATCTCTTTTATCACCCCATCCATATGCAGATTGAACAGCCATTGAGACTTGACACATCCCTGATTCAATCCAACCTTCAAATAGAATAATTCACTCAGTTCACTGTCCACAGGCACGACAGCCTTAGCACCCTCATACATACTCTTCGAGGCATTCTACAACTTCCCATTTACTCCATATATTCTTAGTACTTTCCACAATACTTGTCTGTCCACCCTGTCATATGCTTTCTCCAAATCCATGAAGGCTGCATACAACTTCTTTCCCTTTTCTAGAAAATTTTCCACTAAAGACCTAAGAATGAATATCTAATCTACACAGCCTCTTCCCTTCCTAAAACCTCCCTGTTCCTGTCCAACTAATTCTTCTGTAATTTCCCTAACTCTGTCAATAAGTATCCTACCATATATTTTTCCTATCACACTAAAAGGAGAAATGCCACTATGATTACCACACACTTCTTATTCCTATTTTCCTTTGCACAGGGAAAGAATTATACCTGGCTTCCAATCCTCTGAGACTTTACCTTCCTCCCAGGCCAATCTGCATATCTTCCACGTCCAATCTACTACTATCTCTCCACCATGCTTCAGCATTTCACCATGCACTCCATGACTTCCTAGGGCTTTCCCCATTTTGACTTTCTTCATTACTTCCACTACTTCCATCCTACTGATTTTTTCCCTTCTTCTCACATCCCTCCTTCTCCCAGCCATTCCCCAGCCACTTACATTTTCATTACTTTCATTCTCAATGTTCAGCAGTTCCTTAACCTGTAATGTGCTGGGCAAAAAGAAAACTGATAGCCTACCCATCTATGCCGGTTGATTTTGTTTTTGTTTTTCTCCTGGCTGAATGGGCGTAAAACATCAATGTAAAATTCTGGCACTAATAAAAATAATCAGCAAAGCCAGAAAGTTTGCTGAAACGTGTCAGGTTGGTGCCACCCGACCTCTGAAATCTTCGAGGTTACTGAGAGAGCAGAGCGGCTGTGAGCTTGTAAACCGATTTTTTCCTTTTATTTTTTTCTGGCTTAATGGGCTTAATACATCAAATATAAGATCCCTGGCACTAATAAAAGTAATCAACAAGGCCGGAAACTTGGTTGATTTTAGTCAGGTTAGTGCCACCCAAGCTCTGATATCATCAAGGTTACTGAGAAAGCAGAGCAAGTGTGAGCTTGTGAACCGATTTTGGATATTTTTTTGTGGACAAATGGCCTTAAGACACCAATATAAGATCCCTGGCACTAATGAAGTAACCAACAAAGCCAGAAAGTTGGTTGAACCAAGTCAGGTTGGTGCCACTTGACCTCTGAAATCTTCAATGTTATTGAGATGGCAGAGCGGCTGTGAACCTGTGAAGACTGTCACTTGCCTCCCACGCTCCTAAATCAGTGTTGTAAGAGTAGTGGAGAAATGGCTGAAGTTACCGAGATGCGTTATTACCTTCCATTTTCCTTTGGTTTCTTTCAATGACATCTCAGTGCTGCAGGACGTAGATCTACATCACTGGCGTTTCTGAAGGGGACGTAGATCTATGACGCAAGCAGAGTACAGGTTAAAGTGTTCTCTCCATCTGCTCACTTTCTCTCCCTTCTTCACTAGTAATCTACCATTTTTATCTATTACTCCCCAACTAACTTCTTGAACACATTTTCATACATTCCCTCCACTTTACACTCAAATACCTTTCAAAATCCTCATCCACTCTCTTCATACTCTCTCTTACTAATCTTTTCACCTCCCTCTTCCTCTCTACATATAACTCTCTTCTGCCTCTCAACTTCCTCCTCATCTCTGTTTCTCATCCACTCACTATATACTTTCTTCTTTTGTGCCACAGCCTGTCTCATGTCTCCCTTCCACCATGCTGTTTCTTGCACATCCTTTCCTCATCTCTTCACCCCACACACCACCTCACATGCCGCACAGATTCCATCTGTGAATATCTTGCGCACACCTTCTGTGTCCCCCATCTGCTCCAAATCATATTTACCCAATCGCTCCTCGACTTCTCTCGTATATTTTGCCTTCTTTCCATCCTCTTTTAACCTTTTCACCCTCTTTGTAAGAACTACTTCCTTCTGTCCTTCCCTTCCTCGATTTCTCCACTTCATTTCAACCTTGACTTTCGCCGCCACCAATTGGTGGTCAGAAAGTCCACTCCCTCAAACTCTATGTGCTCTTGCATCCATTACACACCTTCTCGTTCTGTCATCCACACATACATAATCAATCGTTGCCTTCCGTTCATTCAATTCATCACCCACCCTTCTCATCACTAGCCACGCATACTTGTGGATCATTTTGTGCCTGAAGAGGGTATTAACTATCACCAACCCCCTCCTGGCACAAATGTCCTCTAGAGCACTGCCATTCTCATCTATCCCTGCAGGCACACCCCACTCACCAACTACTCCATCTACCTTCACATTCCCTACTTTTCCATTCGTATCTCCAATCGAAAACACTCGCTCATTCCTTTCAAACTTTTCAGTACATGCTTCCACATTTGTGCAGAACTCTTCTTTCACTTTGCATGCATGATCTTGTGTTCACACAGACACACACACACACACACACACACACACACACACACACACAATCGCCCCCATTTGAAGTGCAGTTTTAAATCTTATCCACACAATTCTTGAGCCAACTAACCCATTCTCTCATACACTCTCTTTCCATCTCTTGCGCACAAAAATTCACACTCCTTCTTTTGCCCTCTCATTCTCACCCACTCCCAAGCATACACCCCATCCATTCTCCCATTCCCTCGCAGTTTGACCTTTCTATTTAGCTTTAGTTTATCCACATATCCGTACATCCACTTTTGAACCCTCAAGCACCTGGACATTCTCTGTTATATTTCACCTCATCATTTGCATCCCTTACATTCCATGTCGCAATCCGTATCATGTCCTATGTTCTCCTTAGTCTCCTTTGTCAGTTCTGGTCCGTGGCTTGTTGTTCGTATTTATAGTTAGTTGTTTTCCGGGGAGGCGCACTAACCCTCAATCAACCCACTTGTTGTCACGTAGGGAACGCATGTTGGTTAGTTATAAGGTTACCACCCAGCGTTGTAAGTGATTTCCTGGTTTATGGGAAATCATATGGTTTGCCACTCAGTGTAGAGCTATCCAAAAAACAGAGTACTGCTACACTGAGTGGATATTGGGCGCCCTGACTTACCCTTCTTACCTATTAAACTTACTGGACAAGATTAAGGATGGAGACGTCATTGAAATTAATGTTTGCAGTCTTCAAACGATTATATTAATGAAATATATATATTGTCCATAAACTGTTTCAATACAAATGAGTTTTCTGCAGATATCCATCTATCCTTCTATCAGCCTGTCTACCTAAGGTGAAAATTTTTGTCCTCAGACAACTACCATGCCACATAAATGTACAAAAACTCTTAAAATATTCCCAACAGTTTTTATAAACATCGATAGTACTACTGGTTTTCTTGCTGTTACACTTCAAATATTACTTTTGAATTGAGGTAAATAAGGCCAAAATCTATAATAAGGTGGGGGGAGGCGTTCGAATTACCCTCTTTGGGAGTTAGGGGAGGACCGAACATTTTTTTGGCAAATATTGAGAATAGCAAGGAAATTTGGGAATGCCTTCTATCAAGTGACACATTTATTAACTTTATATTTTATTATTATCATTATTATTATTATTATTATTATTATTATTATCATCATCATCATCATCATCATCATCATCATCATCTATTACCAAGCGCCTTAATCCCATAAGGAGAGGCCACAAACAAATCGCCTCCATGTCGTTGTCCCCCGCCATTTCACTGCCCTGCTTCCAACTCACTCTCCCCCTCTCATGTACCTCTCCACTCCATCCTTCCATCTCATCCTCGGCCTCCCGCTCCCTCTCCCCCCCTCCACCTCACTGACACACTCTCCTCATCAGTCTCTCACTCTCCATCCTCTCCACATGGCCAAACCACCTCAGTGTGTTTCTCCTAACGCTTCCTATCACATCCACATCCACACCACAATGCTCCTTCACTTCCTCATTTGTCAGTCTGTCTCTCCATGTGACTCCAAAGGCTCCTCTCAAATAACTCATTTCCACTGCTCTCACTTTCGACTTCTGTCTCTCCAACAAGGTCCAAGCTTCACTGCCATACGTTAGCGTTGGTATCAGAATACTGTCATGTACTAAGTTTTTCACTTCCATGCTGACTTTCCTGATTCTTATCACTGCTTTCAAGGAACCAGCAACCTTTCTTCCTTGCTGTACCGATTCAAGCACTTCACCCTCCAAACTTCCATCCTTACTCATCACACTACCGAAATACTTAAACACACACATTTTCCATTTCCTCCTCATCCAACCTCACTGTACATTCACTGACTTCACTTCTCTCGAAGACCATAACTTTTCTCTTCCCTACATTCACCTTTAAGTTCCGTTTCTTACAGACTCTCCCAAACTCATTGTTATTATTATTATTATTAATATTATTATTATTATCAATATTAATATTAAACTGTTTTCAGGGCATGTTCGTGGTGCTTGGCCTAGGCTGTGGGATATCATGCCTTGTTATCCTGTTGGAGAAGATTGTGTCCAGTACAATCCCGTTGACAGAAATGCACTGAAGTATATAACGACATGTCTCTCTCTCTCTCTCTCTCTCTCTCTCTCTCTCTCTCTCTCTCTCTCTCTCTCTCTCTCTCTCTTTTACACTGTTCCTGCATTATTTTGCATTTATAGATCTGATACGAAGCCCAGTTGTTATATTTCATTTTTATTAAGGATATCTTTTGCTACGAGGGTTATTTTTATACAGTTAACGGACTGATTGAAGTAAAAAGATTATGACAGCAGAACAGTGGTCAGTGCAGCTGTTAGTATATATATATATATATATATATATATATATATATATATATATATATATATATATATATATATATATATATATATATATACACTTCCGTTTTTCCTAATGTATTTTTTTTATTGTAGCAGGTCAGATATCAATAAACTTGTAAACGTATTTCTGTTTTTGTTGGCAGATGATTAGGGTATAATGCAGTTATCTCTTCTGCCTCTTGATTACAAAGATGGTGCGAATATATCAGTTTTGTTTAGTACGACTCAGTTTTATCCAGGATATGGTAAAAATCTTTGCAATACAGGTTATAGGTTTCAATTCTACTTCGTTCACTGCCACAGCTATCTTCTGATCAGAAAAGATACAGTCTAGTGGTTTTCAGAACAAAGTACAAAAAATATCACTGTACTGAAACGTTGAGTGGATTGGTGTTGCTACACTGCATTAATCTGTAGTATGATACATAACAGTGCATAATGTTTCACTGTCACAGCCTCCTGATTAATATATATATATATATATATATATATATATATATATATATATATATATATATATATATATATATATATATATATATATGTTACATAGCCTATGATTTCATCATCCTTTGTGTAATTCTAACGTACAGTATGCTGCATGTTTGATCACGAGCGTGTTCTACCTCACTCCCCCCTTCTACCCTTATAGTAAAGTAAGTCGTTCTTTCTGTTGTTCAGAGCAGGATTGTCAACTCTTTGTCCCCATGGCTTCATTTGCGTGTCCTTCTTACAAGTTGTATCAAGCTCTGCCGGCCCCTATATAATGAGCTCAGTCTCTGGGTTATTGCCACTTAGATCTACTCCTCATTTTGTTCACATCTCTGTCCTCCCCTGTACAGTTGTTATTATTGTGTGTGCTCAGGAAGTTTCCAACCATCTAGCAGCTGTGTAATTTGAGTATAAGTGTTGTTGCATTTTTTCTTGTACTGTGTAGCGTAAGGCGTTAATTCTTGGGCCTGGTGGGGCTTTTGTGGTTCATGTGTTTTGGGTGTCAGCCCTTATTAATAATATTTTTTATCTGTAATAATATATCTTGCATTCACTGAGTATTATCTGGTATTCTCATTTTATCAGGGCTGACTTAGATAAATTTACTCATGCTAATTTCGTGTTAATAGAGGCTATTGCAGTTAACCATATATTTAACCTGTTTATTGCCATTACATTATCCTTATGAGTCCTGAATGTTTTGTTGTTAGTTTGAGCATTAAACTTTAACTTGTAATTTTACCTAACTCTTTTGTTTTGAACCTGGAACTTTACGGGACAGTAGTGATTTTTAGTATTCTCACTTAAAGTGTACATTATCTTTCTTTGTTCAGTTACATAAATTTGGCGACCTCTTATCAGGATATCCAGGATATTATCATAAGGATATTGCTTGATATTTTGCGACTGTGATTTATTCATGATGTCTACTATTACTACACTTGATGAAGCCAAAGATTTTTTGTCAAATGTGCAAACAGTGTGTGATGTAGAAAACAGAACAAAGAATGAACTTACAGTAAGCTTGTTCCTCAACAATTGGGAATTGCAGTTCACTCTCATCATTCTAAAGATCAAATTGTTGGCATGATTAATAAGACCTTGTTTAATGTAACTCCCCCAAATGAGCAAACGCAGATTGAAAGAGCTAAGTTACAGCTAGCTCTGCAGGAGGCTCGTGTTAAGGAAGCTGAGTTTCAGGCTCGTGCTAAGGAGGCTGAGTCTCAGGCTAAGGAGGCGGAGTCTCAGGCTCGTATTCAGAGGCTGAATTTCAGACAAATATTCGTATTCAGGAGGCACAGGCACAGGCTCAGGCACAAATTGAACTAGCTAGGATTCAGGCAGACCATGAGTATCGCATGAAACAAGGTGGAACTGGATCATCTAGCTCTGATGATTTTGATGTGGCTAAAAATGTTAAACTTGTCCCTCCTTTTAATGAATCTCATTTAACAAAGTATTTTCAGTTGTTTGAGAGGGTAGCTACAGGTTTTAATTGGCCCAAAAAGTATTGGCCAGTACTCCTTCAAACTGTTCTCACCGGTAAAGCTCAAGTAACTTATGCATCTTTGCCTCAGGATCAATCTGATAATTATGATGTCGTTAAGAGCTTGATTCTTAATGCCTATGAGCTTATTCCTGAAGCCTATAGAGTAAAATATAGGACAACTTATAAGCAAGATAAGCAATCCCATGTTGAGTATGCAAAAATCAAAGAAGATCTGTTAGAGCAGTGATTAAATTCTAAGAATGTGGATTCTGATTTTGGTAAATTTAAGCAGATGATTTTGCTGAAGGACTTCAAAAGCTGTATTAATAATGATGTAAGCCTATATCTTGATGAGAAAAGAATAGATAATTTGTCTGATGCTGCAGTTTTAGCTGATGAATATGTTCTCACTCACAGGAGATATTCTAAAGAAAAAGGGAAAGCTGAGAGTAAGTACGTTGCCTCTACTCAGAGTACAGGTAACAGGAAAGAGAATAAAGATGATGTTTCTGAGGAAGTAAATACCAGCTTCACCTCTAGATTTCAAAAAAGTAAATGTACTTATTACAGTAAGCTTGGTCATACTACGGAGAAATGTTTCAGGAGACAGCGTGATGTGAACAAAAAGGAGTCTTTAAATATTCAGTCAGTTGGTCTACTGTCCACCCTTGAGAGTTCCCAGAATTCTTTAACTGAGTTAACTGAACCTGCTTTGAGGGGTAAATTAAATCCTCATGATGAAGCTCCTCTTTTGAGCAGTAACGTGGGTGACACTCTCAAGAGTTCATGTGCTAATTTCCTGTCTGATGGTTTTGTCAGTCCTCTGGATAGTAATGACAGGAAATCAGTTAAAATATATCGTGATACAGGTGCTTGCCAATCCCTTATGCTGACCAGTGTTCTAGGCTCTAATGTTAATTCCTCTGATGAAACTGTAATCTTACAAGGTGTATGGAATAATTACTTCTCTGTCCCTCTGTGCAGAGTGAATTTAGAGTCTGGTTTTGTTAATGGTTCCGTTATGGTTGGGTTGGTTGAGACACTCCCAATGTCAGGTGTAACTTCTTACTTGGAAATGATATTGGTGGAAGTTAAGTGTGTCCAGCTTCTCAGTTGTCTAGTGAGCCAGTGGCTGCGACCCAGGATTGTGATGTCCCTGATGTGTTCTCTGCATGTGGTGTCACTAGCGCTAAGTCTAAAGTTACTGGTGACTTAGAGGATAATGATGATGATGATGTTATCCTAGCTGACACTTTTCTTGCTAATTCGGACCACTCACCAGATGAGGCAGTACCCCGTAGTGTTGATAATTTGTCTCGTCAAGAGTTGGTTGTGTTGCAGGTTGCTGACCCTGAGTTGAAAGGTCTAGCTAACTCTGCTTGCAGTGAGGAAGAGTCAACCGGTGCTTCTACTTGTTATTATATAAAGTCAGGAGTACTTATGAGGAAGTGGAGACCCCCAACAGCATCAGCCGACTGTGAATGGGAGGTTGTACATCAAGTTGTCATCCCTCGTGTTTGTAGGCTTGATATCATTAGAGTGGCTCATGATTCCAGTTTGGCAGGACACCTTGGAGTGAGGAAGACTGTGGCACGCATTTTGAAACACTTCTACTGGCCAGGTATCTTCAGGGATGTTTCCTGGTATTGTAAGTCTTGTCACACCTGTCAAGTTGTGGGGAAGTGTAATCAGACCGAAAAGGTTGCACCTCTAGTTCCCATTCCTCCTTTTGAGGCGCCATTCACCCGTGTGTTGGTGGATATTGTGGGCCCTCTTCCTAAGACTTCTTCAGGATTTTCTTATGTGTTGACCCTGATTGATATGGCTACTCGTTATCCTGAAGCCATTCCACTTAGAAATGTCTCAGCAAAGAACGTGGTTAAGGAAATGCTGGGGTTCTTCACCAAGTTTGGTCTGCCCAAGGAGGTACAGTCAGACCGGGGAAATAATTTCATGTCAAATGTTTTCAAGCAGTCTCTGAAAGAGTTGGGCATCACCCAGATCACGTCTTCAGCTTACCATCCCCAGACCCAAGGAGCATTGGAGAGATATCATCAAACACTCAAATCGATGCTCAAGAAATACTGTTTGGAACATCAGAAAGACTGGGATAAAGGTCTTCCATTCGTTGTATTTGCCGCAAGAGAATCTCCAAACGAATCGCTGGGATTCTCACCCTTTGAACTACTGTTTGGCCATGAAGTAAGAGGACCCCTTAAGCTACTCAAGGAATGCTGGCTGTCGGAAGAAGATGACGTCAACCTGCTGGAGTATATGAAGAAGTTCAAAGAACGGCTGTCCACTGCTTTACAGCTGGCAAGAGAGAATTTAGGAGCTGCTCAGGAGAAGATGAAGACTTGGTATGATAAGAAGTCCAGGTTACGCCACTTTCAGCCAGATCAGGTTTTGATTCTGCTACCGGTGCATGGGCAACCTCTTCAAGCCAAGTTTAGTGGTCCTTATTTCGTGGAGAAGAAACTCAGTGATGTCAATTATGTCATCGCCACACCAGATTCTAGAAAGAGCAAACAACTTTGTCACATCAACATGCTAAAGTTATATCACAGGCGGGACGAAAATAACCCAGTCTGCACTGTAGCTGTTCCACCCGAGTCTGCAAGTGAAGTTCTCCCATGCAGCATGAGCCTGCGTGATAGTTTGGGGAAGAATCCTGATATCATGAATGATCTCCAGACTAAGCTTTCTCATCTACCTCCCGAAGAAAGGCAGGAGTTTTCGGCATTACTGCAGGAGTACCTGCAAGTGTTCCGTGCTACTCCAGGAAGAACCACTGTGTTGATGCATGATGTCGATGTTGGAGACGCAAAGCCAACTAAACTGCCTCCTTACCGTGTGAACCCAGTGAAAGTTCCTCTCATCCAGAAGGAGCTTGGGTACCTGTTGGACCACAAGATGATTGAGCCCTGTCAGAGCGAGTGGAGTTCTCCTGTCACTCTAGTCCCTAAGCCAGGTGGGTCACAGCGGCTTTGCATCGACTACAGACGTGTTAATCAGATAACCAAAACAGACACTTACCCTCTCCCTCGCGTGGAAGATTGCATAGATAAGATCGGAAAGGCTAGGTACATAAGTAAGTTTGATTTGTTAAAGGGATACTGGCAAGTACCTATGACTGAACGTGCTAGGGAAATCTCATGTTTTGTAACACTAGGAAAGACTTTTGCATGTTCTGTAATGCCATATGGTATGAAGAATGCACCAGCCACATTTCAGAAGCTTATGAATGTTGTAACAGAGGGTTTGGCAGGGTGTGTTGTTTATATTGATGATGTATTAATCTTCAGTGACAACTGGAAAGATCACCTATGCCATGTCAGTAAATTTCTTGAGCGTTTGGTTCAGGCTAATCTTGTAGCTAATTTATCAAAGTTTGGTCAAGCTAAAGTTCAGTACCTTGGGTACGTAATTGGTGATGGACATGTTGCACCACCAGGAGCTAAGGTTCAGGTTATAAGTGATCTTCCCAGACCTAAAAGTAGGAAAGAGCTACAAAGATTTTTGGGAATGGTAGGTTATTACAGGAGATTTGTTCTTAACTTTTAAATTCTTGTATCACCACTTACAGACCTACTGAAAAAGGGAGTTAAATTTCTCTGGACCGATAACTGTGAATCCTCTTTCAGCAAACTTAAAGCTATCCTATTAAGTCAGCCAGTGCTCACTACTCCAAATTTTGCTAAGCCTTTTAAGATGGCTGTTGATGCAAGTGATACAGGAGCTGGGGCTGTTTTGCTGCAAGAGGATGATCAGGGTATTGAACACCCTGTATCTTATTACAGTAAGAAGTTCACTCCACCTCAAAAGAACTACTCAACTATTAAGAAAGAGCTTTTGGCCTTGATTTTGGGTTTACAGCATTTTTCATTTTATTTGTGTTCTGGTTTTGACCCCATAGTCATTTATACCAATCATAACCCACTGAAATTCCTTAGTAAGTTTAAAGATAAAAATCAGAGATTGACAAGATGGAGTCTACTTCTTCAGGAGTATTCATTAGACATACAACATGTCAAGGGGAAAGAAAATGTTATTGCAGATTGCTTATCTAGACTTTAGACCGATTGTTTTAGAGTAATAAGAAATTTCCTTTGTAAATTTCTTTTTCTTTGTGGGGAGGTGTTACATAGCCTATGATTTCATCATCCTTTGTGTAATTCTAACGTACAGTATGCTGCATGTTTGATCACGAGCGTGTTCTACCACACTCCCCCCTTCTACCCTTATAGTAAAGTAAGTCATTCTTTCTGTTGTTCAGAGCAGGATTGTCAACTCTTTGTCCCCATGGCTTCATTTCCGTGTCCTTCTTACAAGATGTATCAAGCTCTGCCGGCCCCTATATAATGAGCTCAGTCTCTGCACTATTGCCACTTAGATCTACTCCTCATTTTGTTCACATCTCTGTCCTCCCCTGTACAGTTGTTATTATTGTGAGTGCTCAGGAAGTCTCCAACCATCTAGCAGCTGTGTAATTTGAGTATAAGTGTTGTTGCATTTTTTCTTGTACTGTGTAGCGTAAGGTGTTAATTCTTGGGCCTGGTGGGGTTTTTGTGGTCCATGTGTTTTGGGTGTCAGCCCTTATTAATAATATTTTGTATCTGTAATAATATATCTTGCATTCACTGAGTATTATCTGGTATTCTCATTTTATCAGGGCTGACTTAGATAAATTTACTAATGCTAATTTCGTGTTAATAGAGGCTATTGCAGTTAACCATATATTTAACCTTTTTATTGCCATTACATTATCCTTATGAGTCCTGAATGTTTTGTTGTTAGTTTGAGCATTAAACTTTAACTTGTAATTTTACCTAACTCTTTTGTTTTGAACCTGGAACTTTACGGGACAGTAGTGATTTTTAGTATTCTCACTTAAAGTGTACATTATCTTTCTCTGTTCCGTAACAATATATATATATATATATATATATATATATATATATATATATATATATATATTTATTTATTTATTTATGCGAAGAAGAAGGAACCAAAGGCCATGAGCCCACAGTAACATTTTCCTCCAAGAGCAAAACAAAATACAATAGAGAGCCAAATTCAAGATCCGATCATTTTGAGATACCTGGACACACTGCGTTTAAAAGACTGGAGATCGTAGGCAGTAGGAAATACAGACAAAGGGAGACAGTTCCAGAGTTGACCTGTTGCATAAATGAAAGACTGGGAGTAACGGTTAACTCTTGCATTAGAGAGTTGGATAGAAAAGGGATGAGAGTTTGCTGCCAGACAGGTGCTACGCACCCGTCATAGAGGTGGAGGAATGCAAGCAGACAGTTCAGAGAAGCAGAAACCATTAAAGCAGCGATAGAAAAGAGATAAAGATGCAACAGTGCGGCGAAGAGACAGAGGTTGAAGGGAGTCAGTAAGAGGAGGAGAGTTAATGAGATGAAAAGCCTTTGACTCCACCCTATTGAGAAGAGCTGTACGTGGGGAGCCTCCCCACACATGAGAGTTGTTCTCCACACAGGGGCGGATAAAACCCCTGTATAGAGTCAACAATTGTGCAGGGGTAAAGAAAGAGCGGAGTCGGCTTAGCACACCCAATCTCTTGGAAGATTTTACAAGAGATGTAATATGATCTTTCCAAGATAAGTCCCGAGTAAATGAAACCCCAAGCATGTTCAAGGATGATGCAGGATTAAGCTGAATATTATTAAACATTAGTGGGTATACCTGTGGAAGATTTTGTCGGGTTGATAGGTGTAAAAACTGAGTCTTAGATGCATTAAAAACAACCATATTATTTTTACCCCAGTCAGAGATACGAGCCAAGTCAGACATTAGGAGTGCCATAGTCTCATCCCTTGTTTGTTGAAGTAACTGTTGAGATGGGCATTGCGGGAACCGAATGGAAAGGTGTAGGGTGGAGTCATCAGCGTATGGGTGGATAGGGTTAGATGTACAGCTTAGATCATTGATGAATAAAAGGAAGAGAGTTGGTGATAGGACAGAGCCCTGAGGAACACCACTATTGATAGATCTAGGAGAAGAATGATGGCCGTCTACAACAGCGGCTATAGAACGACCTGAAAGGAAGCTAGCGATGAAGGCAAAGATAGAAGGATAGAAACTGTATAAGGGCAGTTTGGAAATTAAAGATTTATGCCAGACTCAATCGAAAGCCTTTGAGATATCAAGTGCAATGGCAAAGTTTTCGCCAAAGTCCCGAAAGGAGGATGACCAGGAGACTGAAAGGTAGGTGAGAAGATCGCCAGTGGAGCATCCCTGACAGAACCCTTACTGACGATCGGAAAGAAGATTGTGATAGGAAAGATGCCTTAAAATTTTTCTATTGAGAATTGACTCGAAAACTTTTGAAATACAGGACGTTAAAGCAATTGGACGATAGTTGGAGGGTTGGGAGTGTTCACCCTTCTTTGTGACTGGCTGAATGAGAGCAAAACTTCCAGCAAGAAAGAAAGGAAGAAGTTGACAGACAAAGGCGAAAGAGTTTGCCTAGGCATGGTTGTCACGGGGTTTTTAATAGATGCAAATATTAAGTGATAAATGTTAAATAATATTCAATAATATTGAAGAGCAGGACAATGATTGTCTTGCTAAATCAAGCAACAATTACTTTACGCTGACTTGCTTCGCACGATTCTCTAAGAACGAGAATTTATAAACTTTCTCAACAGTACACAGCAGACACTAATTACTCAATTGCTGTTTATTAGTACTGTTAGCCTCTGGAGAAAGTTACTTTACCCCTGACAATAAATAACTAATACTATAAATAATATCAGGTTCTTGCTGATGCTTAACTCCTAGGAGGCACAACGGATTTTAAGCTTAATACACAAGACTGGCCTAAGTACCAGTTATGAATGGGAAACATTTATGCAAGCTAGGAGTTATATGGGAAATAAACTTAATTGTGGAGAAATGAAACAAGAGTTTAATTACATTAAGCTCACGAAAAAGAACTGTTAAATTTATTGATTACAAAATAAATTTAACGTTACATTTCAAATCAAATTAATGAGATCTCACTCACTCACTCACTCAAAAGCTAAATTCTTACGCCTAGGAAAAACACCTTAACTAAGCTTTTAAGACTAGGAAAACGAAAAGAAATACTGGTCAATGAATGCTGTGTATCACCCAAAGAAGGGAGGGAGCGTGGAGAACTGTAGTCTAGTGGAGCTTGGGTTGACCTCTCACTTCTGGAGCACAGAACCTCTCTTCGTCAAAGCAAACACTGGACTGCGTAAGTCGTGGGAAAGAAAAGGGGAGCACTAGGCCGCATTTTTCTATCGGTCGAGTGAGCAAAACGCGCCCAAAACAAATCACTCAGTGGAAGTGCTGTCTCACACAAAGACGATCACGTATGAGAATGAAAAATTGATTTGACAAAGCTTCCGTCCGAATGAGCGGTTAACTGAACGATAAACTGGGATTCCACTTGAGTTCGCAGTTTCCCACAAAAGCCAATGTCACTAGCCGACTCGTGACATTACGCCCTATCAAAATCAAATCTTTTTTCCTTCAGAAAAAAGATTTCAATATGCATACATATAAATCCTACCTCAGTCACACAAGATTCACACTGTGGTGTGTGTGCTATCCTGCTACAGGAGAAAGTCGCAGTCGCCAGTGAGCGAAAAAAAAACTCGTATTTACGTTAATAGAAGCAAGCTTGAGGGAAAAACTCCGTGACGACGGTGAAAATCCTGTACTCAGGTCAAACTGAGTGAAAAGTCGCTACGTTTACACTGACAACTAATTGTTGTGTAGTGTGATGTATGTGATACATGGTGTAGGTGTAACAGTTGTGGTGTAACTGTACCTACGTGTAAAATGACACAGTAAATATTAATAATATGGTGACGACGAAGGCAGAGGAGAAGAGGCGGCAGCGTGCGGCAGACGATCAGCTGGCCCGCGCGGCAAAACTGCTACACACATTGCTGTACCTGCAAAATCAATTAAGGTGGAGCATCAAAAGTGTCAATGAGACAAAATTCTTATTACAATTACTCTCTCTGCCTAGCAATCAGTACATGCTACAAAAAGTACGCTCTAGCTGAAAAATACAAATGACAGCCTAAGCTTCGTACATTCGAGGTCGCCATTAATTATAGCACAAGATTAGTGTCGGCAAGTTGAGAATCCTTGTGCAAACTCGGGTCTTCCATAGCCTCGAAGTGCACACGGGTTCTCAACCTGTGCCTTAACCTACAGTACTTATATTAATATCGGGGAGCTGAGAATCCTTGTGCAAACTTGGGTCTTTCATAGCCTCGAGTCGCCTCTGCGGAATTCTCTCTCGAACTTCCCCCTTAACCTACAGTACTTATATTAGTATCAGGGAGCTGAGAATCCTTGTGCAAACTCGGGTCTTCCATAGCCTCGAGTCGCCTCTGCGGAGTTCTCTTTCGAACTTCCCCCTTAACCTACAGCACTTATATTAATATCGGGGAGCTGAGAATCCTTGTGCAAACTCGGGTCTTCCATAGCCTCGAGTCACCTCTGCGGAGTTCTATCTCGAACTTCCCCCTTAACCTACAGTACATGATATGTATGTACAGGCCCTGAACATGATGTGTCCTGTGGGGCCAATGGGCGAGACGTCAGGTCTGCACCCACTTCACCACTTCCCTGTCTCTCAACTGACTCAGAGATTACAGGTGTGGTTACAAACGGCACAGGAAGGACATGTCCCTGATTAGTGGTGTTACTTTGACACACACTGCAGGAACGGACAAAACTATCTATGTCTCGTCCCATCCCTGGCCAGAAAAATCTCGGATACGGCCCTGGGTCTTCCTTTTGCCCATGTGACCTCCTGAGGCTGAACAATAACCCCATTGTAACACTGCTAGGCGGTACTTGGCGGGAACGACAAACTGCAGTCGAACCTCGCCCTCGGGTGTTCGTGACTCACGATAAATCCGTCCTTGTTTGCAAAGGAACTTGTCTTGACCTCCCCGTGAATACTTAATCACTCGACCCTTTTGTTTGTTCCGCACAGCAGCAAGTGTCGGGTCAGAATGTTGTTCTTGTACAACAAGTTGACTACACATCAGATCTTGCGGCGATTCAATGATCACTGGGGTGACAGTCTGGAGCCTCAGCCATGGCTCGTGTTACCACAACAGCCGAAGTCTGAGTAGCGTCATGTTCGGTGCAACTATCCTTGACACTAAAAATGTTACCTACTATAGGGTCAAATAGAGGTTCTGGCATGACAACTGCAAGTGTCGTACCAGTATAAAATGGAGATGCCACCTGGATACATGCCTCAGGGAACAATCTCACTGATCCATCAGTAAGGTTTGCATGGATCTGTCGACCTGTATACTGCTCAGACCGAACTAGACTCTGCTTGACAGAGCAACCTGAGGAACCATTATCTCTCAGGACCTTCACAGGAATGCCTCCCACAAACCCTGGCTGAACAAGGAACGTACTATCACCTGTGGGAGGGCCTGTGGAGGAAGCAGCTAGGCACTCATGAGGCTGCTGAATTGATGCGGCAAACATTGTGCCTTGAGGATTATATACTTGAGGGGTTGTACCCACTGCCTGTGGAGATGGAACATTGGCCATCTGTGGAGGGGGTTTCACTGTCACTGTGGGACTAGTGAACTGTGGGGGAGTACCCATACTGGTAGGGACGTGACCACCGTGCTGCTGCTGAGGAATGAAGGCTGCGTTCACTTCCTGCCTCTTTTGAGCTGGTGGTGAAAAAGTTTGTCCCAACTGTCGGTTGCATGGCTGATACTGCCGCTGGTTAGGGTACTTGTTGTACCTCTTCCACTCAGGTTTCTGAGTGTTTTGCCCCTGGTCCTTCCACTGGGGTTTTGGACCTTGGCCATTATTCTGAGAATGGCCTTGCTGCTGGGGTTCAGTCTGAGATGGCTTCCCAGATTTGGCAGTATCTTTTCTGCTCCAGGTGTTTTGCTTACGAGTTTGATACCCGTATGCAGTAAAGAATGCGTCAGCCTTTTCTGCCATTTGGCTGGCATCTTTCACCTGGCAGATCTTAAGCTGTGCTATGAGCTCAGCAGGCCACGACCTCTCTAGCTGTGTATGCAGCATAAGGTCAATTATCCCCTCACGCGTGGAAGGAGTTTCATCTTTCTCCATCCACTCATTTAAGTAAGCAGTGAGACGATCAAGGAACTGAACAGCTGTCTCCTTGTCTTGGAGACAAGCTCGCATGAACTGAACTTTGGGGTCATCTACTGTGAGACCATACGCCTTAATGAGTGCAGCTTTCATCATCTCATACGTGAGACTCTCTCCACGAATTCTGTGGAGAATATCGATGGCAGGGCCCTCAAATAAACTAAGAAATTGGATCCGCTTAGCTGCCTCATCCAGTTGATACATGTCTGCCATGTCCTCAAAACGAGCTATGTACGGCTCGATTCGCTCGCTTTCCTTGTATGAAGGAAGCTTGATGCGTGGGGTCGCCAGGACATGTGTAGGAAGAGCGCTAGTGGAGCTTGGATTAACTGCACCAGATGTGTCTGAAGCCAAGGAATCTCTCTTGAGCTTCAGCACTTCAAGTTCATGTTTTTCGCGTGCTTCTTGCTCGGCATGTTCATGTTCTCGTTTTCTGTCTCGTTGTTCACGCTTGTATTCGCGTTGTTCTCGCTCTTGTACTAGCTCGAGTTCACGTTGCTTTTGCTCGTGTTCGCGCGGTTTCTGCTCGTGTTCGAGCAGTTTCTGCTCGTGTTCGCGCAGTTTCTGCTCGTGTTCGCGCTGTTCTCGCTCGTATTCGTGCTGTTCTCACTAGTGTTCGCGTTGAATCTTACGCTCTTCACGGGCATCATTCTCGTGCTTCTGGTCCATATTATGCCGTGAGAGTATGTACTCTTTAATTTCAGTTGGGTCTGTAAGACCCATTTCTTTGGCTTCCTGTAAAAATACAGTGGTAGCCATGGCGCTAATTTACTAAGTAAACCGAAACTGAGTACTGACTGCTTCGCAAACGAATGCTAATAAACACAAGTAAAGAATACAGACACAAGCTAGTGGTGGCCAGTCTTCTCTAGTTAACTGGAAAAGAATAAAGCAAAAATGCAAGTAACTGAGAAGACTCAATAATTAACACAATGGGTACGGCGGCTACCCAGGAGCGAATAAAATCGTCTGGCATTACCAAAAATAAAGTACCAAATAAAGTTAAATACTCTGTGGATTAATAAAGCAAAAATTCACTTGCTAAATTAACGGTAACCACCAGTAAACTTATGCCTATAAACTTTAATGATAAATACCTAAATATGAACGAGTGAGCACTATCTCGTGAATAGCTTTAGAGCTAGGAGTTAATATCCTGGAATGAGGTCGCCAATTGTCAAGGGGTTTTTAATAGATGCAAATATTAAGTGATAAATGTTAAATAATATTCAATAATATTGAAGAGCAGGACAATGATTGTCTTGCTAAATCGAGCAACGATTACTTTACGCTGACTTGCTTTGCACGATTCTCTAAGAACGAGAATTTATAAACTTTCTCAACAGTACACAGCAGACACTAATTACTCAATTGCTGTTTGTTAGTACTGTTAGCCTCTGGAGAAAGTTACTTTACCCCTGACAATAAATAACTAATACTATAAATAATATCAGGTTCTTGCTGATGCTTAACTCCTAGGAGGCACAACGGATTTTAAGCTTAATACACAAGACTGGCCTAAGTACCAGTTATGAATGGCAAACGTTTATGCAAGCTAGGAGCTATATGGGAAATAAACTTAACTGCGGAGAAATGAAACAAGAGTTTACATTACATTAAGCTCAAGAAAAAGAACTGTTAAATTTATTGATTACAAAAAAATTTAACGTTACATTTCAAATCAAATTAATGAGATCTCACTCACTCACTCACTCAAAAGCTAAATTCTTACGCCTAGGAAAAACACCTTAACTAAGCTCTTAAGACTAGGAAAACGAAAAGAAATACTGGTCAATGAATGTTGTGTATTAAGCTTAAAATCCGCTGTGCCTCCTAGGAGTTAAGCATCAGCAAGAACCTGATACTATTATTAGTATTAGTTATTTATTGTCAGGGGTGAAGTAACTTTCTCCAGAGGCTAACAGTACTAATAAACAGCAATTGAGTAGTCTCTGCTGTGTACTGTTGAGAAAGTTTGTAAATTCTCGTTCTGAGAGAGTCCAGCGAATTGGCCCGATAAAGTAATCATTGCTTGATGTAGCAAGACAATTCTTGTTCCTGCTGTTCAGTATTATTGAACATTATTATCAATTAATAATATTAAGCATTTATTTTAAAAACCCCGTGACAAGGGTGTAAGCACAGAAGCACAGTTCTTGAGAACAACAAGAAGGACCCCATTAGGCCCATATGCCTTATTAGTACTGAGGCCAGTGATGGCAGATATTACATCAGCTGAAGAAATTTTAATGTCAGCCATGAGGAAGTCAGAGGGGGGAAGTGATGGAGGAACAGCACCGGAATCGTCTAAGGTGGAATTGGAGGAGAAAGTCTGTGCAAAGAGATCTGTTTTATCAGTAGAAGTAATAGCTACAGAACCATCAGAGTAGAAAAGAGGAGGGAAGGATGATGAGGTAAAGTTGTTAGAAAGATTTTTGGCAAGGTGCCAGAAGGAGCGGGAAGAATTCGAGTTGGAGAGTTGAGAGTATTTAGAATGGATGAAATTATTTTTAGTAGAGCAAAGAACAGACTTAGCATGATTCCGGGCAGAAACGTAAAAATGATGTGATTCAGGAGTGGGTTGGCTCCGGTACCTTTTGTAGGCCCTCTCCTTGTAGCGGACAGCATTAGAACAAGCGTGATTAAACCAAGGCTTTCTTGCGTTAGTCAAAGGATATGAGAAAGGAATGTATGCTTCCATGCCTGA
>NC_136999.1:30733434-30860934 GCF_032717465.1 Coenobita brevimanus | reverse complement strand
GGCAATCGTTCAGGGTGCATATTGTCCTGACAGGGATCCGTCCATGTTTTGACAGGGAATTGTCTGACGACGAATTGACTTGACGGTGAATTCTCAGAACCCGCTGATCATGGGTAATCATATAAACCAGTTTGATTTGTTACAAGGCTTCATTTAATGTTTTAATTTATTTAAGTGCTTTTACTTACAAGTACATACCAGAACAATATATATTTAACTTAAACTCAGTACTGTGGAAAAGCAGTACAGCAAATCTTTAACGAACAAATAAAAAAAGCAATATTTCGATGCCTATCAGGTATACTGGTTATAAGACTTTATTTCTTGCTGTAATGTTATTTAATAGTACTTTAACTTGCAGATAAACTTACCAGAACAGTAATGTAAATATTTAACTTACAAATACAGTACTGTGGATAAAACAGTACAGTGAATCACGTAATCACGTGATCAATACAAACCATGCGTGCTACGCTGATGTTCGAGGGATTGGCCTTTCAAAGGCCTCTTTTGCATAAATTTATAGTTTTCGTAATGATTCTTTAAACTTACGTTGTCTTCTTATACGTATCCCATCACTAACTGCATATAATAGCGAGCGCGTTCGGAGAGAACGTGTTCGGTGCGACCTTACTGTATACTCATTTCTTGCCTGTTTATAGTTGTTATATGCTCTCCCACTATTGTGTCTTCTGTATTTATTCCACAACAAGTCTCTTTTTTCCTTTGATTTTTTACGTTCTGTATTAAACCCCTGTGGCGGGGGGGACACAACCTGGCCGCACTATGGGGTGGTGCTACTACTCTGTGGCCAGGTTGTGTTAGGAAGAATACTGCCACCATATTCCCTGCGTGTCGTAAAAGGCGACTAAAAGGGGCGGGGTGAGGGGACTAGGGACCCCCTCCTCTGTTTTTTAGTTCCTAAAAAGAGACAGGCCAGAGAAAGGGATGGGGGATGGAGTTATCCCCGTACCCTGAAGATTGGGTCTATGAATGTGCATGGATGTAGTACAATTGAGGCTAAAAGGGAGGAGATTGGGAGAATGTTTGTGAGAAGAAAGTTGGATGTGTTAGCTTTGAGTGAAACCAAGATGAAAGGGAAGGGGGAATCTATGTTTGGAAGTGTGAATGGAAGATTGTCAGGTGTTGATAGAGGAAGGGCAAGAGAAGGTGTGGCCTTGTTAGTGAGTCCGGAAGTACAGCAGTGTGTGATTGAATGGAAGGAGGTGTCATCGAGACTGATGTGGGTGAAAGCGAAATTTGAACGTGAGTTGTGGGTGTTTGTGAGTGCATATGGGCCTGGTAGTGAAAGAGATGAACAAGAGAGGGAGTCTTTCTGGAATGATGTTGATGAGTGTCTGCAGAGTTTTGGAGCGAATGTGAATGTGGTAATGATGGGAGATCTGAATGCTAGAGTGGGAAATGTAGCAGTTGAAGGTGTAGTTGGTATGCATGGTGTGCCTGGAAGAAATGAAAATGGGGAACGAATGATAGCGATGTGTGTTGAGCGAGAGATGGTGATTGGGAATACACTGTTTGAGAAGAAAGATATTTATAAGTATACATGGGTGAGACAGGAGGGTGGAAGGGTTGTTGATAGAGCCTTGATGGACTATGTGGTTGTGTCTAGGAATGTAATAGGAAGATTGTTGGATGTGAGAGTTCTGAGAGGGGAGGGTGGAGGTATGTCTGACCACTACCTGGTGGAGGGAAAGTTAAGAGTAGGTAAGAGATGGGTGAGAGCTAGGAGGGTTAGGTGTGGCAGGGAGGTTTTGAAAGTGAGTGAGTTGGATAAAAGAGAGAAAAAGATAGAGTATCAGGAGAAATTGGAAGATGAGTGGAACGCAGTGAAAGATCGGGAAAATGGCAGCGTGGAGGAGGAATGGCAGTTGTTTAAGAGTGCTGTGGTGGGGCATGCAGAAGAGGTGTGTGGTGTGAGACGTGTAGGTGGTGGTGTAAGAAAAGGAAGTGAATGGTGGTGCGAGGAAGTAAGTATGGCTGTGGCTGAGAAGAGACGTGCATATGAAGTGTGGCTGCAGAGGAAGGATGAGATGTCATATGAAAGGTATAAGGAAAAGAGGAATAGAGCGAGAAGGGCTGTGCGTGATGCTAAAGTGGCAGCAGATGAGAGGTGGGGTAGGCGGCTGACAGAGAATTTTCAACAGAATAAGAAAATGTTTTGGAAGGAGGTGAAAAGGGTGCGAAAGGGAGAGTCTGGGAAGGAAGAACGAGTAAAAGCAGAGGATGGAAGGATGTTAATTGAGATGGATGCAGTAAGGAAGAGATGGGAAGAGTATTTTGAAAGATTGTTAAATGTAGAGGAGGAAAGGGTGGCTGAGATTGTGGCGGATAGAAGGGTGCAAGGAATAAATGTGTTGGGAGAGTTAAATGATTCTTTGATCACGAAGGAGGAAGTGGAGAAGGCAGTAAAGGAGATGAAAACAGGGAAAGCTGCAGGTATGGATGGGTGTGCTGTGGAATGCCTGAAGGGTGGTGGAGTGACTATTGTTGACTGGTTAGTAAGATTGTTGAATGTGTGCTTTGAGAAAGGTATGGTGCCATTTGACTGGGCAAGTGCTTGTGTGGTCCCGTTGTATAAAGGCAAGGGTGATAAGTATGAATGTACTAGCTTTAGGGGTATAAGTCTGTTGAGTGTTGTAGGTAAAGTGTATGGTAGAGTGTTAATTATGAGAGTTAGAGAGAGTACAGAGGGAGTGATTAGTGATGAGCAGTGTGGCTTTAGGAGAGGGAGGGGATGCGTTGATCAGGTGTTTGCTGTGAGACAAGTGTGTGAAAAGTATTTAGCGAAAGGCAAGGATGTGTTTTGGGCATTTATGGATTTAGAGAAAGCTTATGATAGAATTGATAGGGAGGCTTTGTGGACTGTTTTAAGATTGTATGGACTTGATGGTAGGTTACTAAAAGGGGTGAAAAGTTTTTATGTAAATAGTAGAGCGTGTGTAAGAGTGGGAAATGCTGTGAGTGATTGGTTTCCCGTGAGAGTGGGGCTGCGACAGGGAAGTGTGATGTCGCCTTGGTTGTTTAACATTTACATGGATGGTGTTGTAAGGGAGGTGAATGGAAGAGTTTTAGGTGGTCTGAGTCTGGTAAATGTTGATGGAGGAGAGTGGAATCTGAAGCAGCTGCTGTTTGCAGATGATACTGCACTGGTGACTGATTCAGAGGAGAGATTGAGACAGTTGGTAGAGGAGTTTGGAAGGGTGTGTGAAAGGAGGAAATTGAAAGTAAATGAGAATAAGAGTAAAGTGATGAAGTGTACGAGGTTGATAGATGGTAGGGGGATGAATATAGTTTTGAATGGTGAGTTGCTTGAGGAGGTAGATTGTTTTAAATATCTAGGGTCACATGTTGCTGTGGATGGAAGAATAGATGCAGAAGTGAAGTTTAGAATAAATGAAGTAGGAAAGGTGCTGGGAGGAATGAAAAAAGTGTTTAAATGTCGTTCGCTTAGAATGGATGTAAAGAGAAGGCTGTATGAGGGTGTTGTGGTACCGACTGCATTATATGGGGCTGAAACATGGAATATGGGTGTAGCAGAGATGAAAAGTTTGAATGTAATGGAGATGAGATGTCTGAGGAGTATGTGTGGAGTGACGCGTATGGATCGAGTGCGAAATGATGAAGTGCGTAGGAGAACTGGAGTTGTTCGGGAGATGGCTGGTAGAGTTGAGCAGAGGGTGTTGCAATGGTTTGGGCATATGGAGAGAATGGATAATGAGCGATTGGTGAAAAAGATAACTAGATCTGATGTGAGAGGTGTAAGGCTGAGAGGAAGACCACGAATAGGATGGATGGACAGTGTGAAGAGAGCGCTGGATGCAAGAGGGATGTCTGTTGAGCAAGGAAGAGTGGCTGTGCGTGACAGAAATAAATGGAGAGAAATTGTGAATGAATAAGTGATGACGCAGCCCTGAGGGGATATTCTCCCGCATTTGGTCTGATCAGCTAGTCAGGTCAGGTGCGGGTAAGGGGATGGATCTGTTATGATGTGGCAGGGGTAAACCA
The DNA here is from genome assembly GCF_032717465.1 of Coenobita brevimanus. Taxonomy (NCBI): domain Eukaryota; kingdom Metazoa; phylum Arthropoda; class Malacostraca; order Decapoda; family Coenobitidae; genus Coenobita; species Coenobita brevimanus. The sequence continues at coordinate 30,856,908 of NC_136999.1, read as the reverse complement.
GTTCTGCTGTCGGGCCCTGCTGCGGATGTCACTGATTGCATTGCACAGTTGACCCTTGTGCGGTGTGATGTGGTGAGGATCTGTCCGTTCTCCCCTTTGGAGCTAAGATGCCAATGTATGTGTTTGAATGGATGAGTAAATGGAGAGTGAGTCGTCCTGTCTCGGCTACCTCCCTTTCCTTTGGGGGAAGCAGCCTAGGTATATAGATAGATAGATAGATAGATTTATTTTCTTTTCTGCTTCTTTGTGCTGTGAGATGTAATTTTGGGTCCTGTTTCAAGTTCACAGAATTTTCCATATATAACACTTGAATTTTGTCCTCTAAGCTTCCTTTTCCAATCTGTTTCTAAGAAGCATTTATTTAAGTCATGGTAGTTTCCCTTTTTGTGGTTTAGGCTCTTTTTGTTACTCTCATTACTGTTATCTATGTCATATGCAATCCTGAAGCTGCAATTTAATACTACATGGTCGCTTTTGCTGAATGGAGGGTGATACATTGTATTGTCAATACCATTTTCTTGCCTAGTAAATATAAGATCTAGTATTGAAGGATCATCAACCTCTATTTTTTTTTTTCCTTTACATGTTGTGTTAGGATAGACTTCTGCAAAAGGTCCAAGGGCTTTTGGTTCTAACAGCTTTCATGGCTTTTTACATCTAGAATATTCCATTTTATATTTGTATTAAAATCCCTGGTTAATATAATTCTCTAAGATTTCTCTTCCGTTCTGTGTAGTAATGCTCTTAAACTCTGAATTGTATTCTCTGCCAGGTCTTCATATTCGCCTCTTTCCCAAGAGTTTGTTCTGGGAGGTATGTATAAATCTACCACAATAAATTTCCCTTCAGATGTAGTAATCTCTACTGCAATCAGTTCTACTTGTGACGGTATATCTAATTCTGTTTCTCTGAGTTGTAGATTTTTCTTTGTTGATATTATAATTCCTCCTCCTTTTTTAAAATTCCCATCTCTTCTCCATATATTGTATTCCTCTATGTTTAGAGTAGGCTATCGTTTGATATCCTTGGGGTTAATTTTGTTTCAGTTAGGCAAATAATATGTGGTTCCTTTTCTTTGGTATAACCTTTCATCTCTAATAATTTAGATACCATTCCATGTACATTTGAGTACATCAGCTTAATCATCTTGTTTACATACTAGCCATAGCTTGAGTCCATTACCTTCCTTTTTTTTATTCTCTTCTGGTTATGTACCACTTTCGTACCTGCTATGCAATTACTCTATCTTTCCTCGTTGTTTGTTTTTGCTTCTTCCCTCTTCTCCTTTAGTGTACCCGGTTCCTCTTGGATTAGGCATCTCTCTGTCCTTACTTTTTTTTTTTTTAATCCTCTTTTTCCTTGAGTTTGTTGGCATTTTTTAGTGTTTCCTCTACAGAATGTTACTTGCGGGGGCCTTGACTTCTTCCATATTTCCCGAGCCTTTTATGTTCTTCTACATATTTCTCACAGATATCCTCTCATACCTACTGCAGTAAGTTCATTATCTTTTCCATCTCCTTTTTGTCCCTTGAAATTCTTGTTTTTATTTCTTCTTCATATATGCCGCTGATTACTGTGTTAATATTTACAGCTTCACTGACTTGTTTTGGGCTATTCTTTATAATTTCTTTCACTTCCTTTCTTACGCTTTTTTCTTCTACCCTTGTATCTAAATCATTCTTTACTTTCACCATTTCAGCATAGGTAGTTTGTACCTCATCTTGGTAAGTTCTCACCATTTCATTTACCTGTGTTATTTTCTCTTCAGTGTTACTATTTTGGTTTTATCAGACTTCTTTCTTGCCTGATTATCTCCGAAACATTTCTGAAATTACCAATAATTCTCTAATGGTTAACAACTGTACCTCCCATTTCACTAGCTTTTGTTCTCAGTGAATTTACCTCAGCTGATAGTTCATCTACTCTTATGGCTTTTCTGTTTATTTCCTTTAATGATTTCTCTCTTTTTTTTTTCTTATGTCTGTGTAGCTCATTCTTGATTTCTTCAATTTTCATTTCAAAGATCTTTCTAGTCTCTTCACTTTTTCAACTATTTTATCGTAAGTTTCCTTTTCAACCAGTTCTGGGTAGAAGTCATCATCCTGTTTTTTACCTGTCTCTTTTCTTAACATCTTCTAAAGGCATCTTTCAAAATATGAAACCATCTTAAAGAAAAGATCTCTACAGTGTCAGCATCACTCTGTCGTCTGCTAACCTTGATATCCAGCTGACATAAGGAAATTCATCACATTCCTTGTCACTGATACAGATGTTTACTTACTCTAGGCTACACTTCTTTGTTATTTCTTGTTTTAGTTATGTTGGAGCATCACCTATATTAGCCTGATACGAGCTTGACCCGTAAACAAATACAGTTTAGGTATACCCAGAGCGAAGCCCAGAGATACACGTCTGACTCCTGTGCTAGTAGAGCAGTGTGTGTGTGTGTGTGTGTGTGTTCTTACCTAATTGTTCTTACCTAATTGTATCTTTACAGGAATGAGTCAAGCTCGTACTGTCCCGTGTCTTAAACCATATTTATCGTACATATCCTTAAATTTGTGAATTGTTTTGGCACACACCATTTCATTCAGCAGTGCATTCCATTGGTCAATTGCTCTGTTTAGGAAACTGAATTTCCTTACGTCTTTATCACCTCTCTTCTTATGCAGTGTGTGTGAGAGAGAGAGAGAGAGAGAGAGAGAGAGAGAGTTCTTACCTTACCTAATTGTATCTTTACAGGAATGAGTCAAGCTCGAACTGTCCCGTGCCTTAAACTATATTTATCGTACATATCCTTAAACTTGTGAATTGTTTTGGCACACACTATTTCATTCGTTAGTGCATTCCAATGATCAATTGCTCTGTTTGGGAAACTGAATTTCCTTACGTCTTTATCACCTCTCTTCTTATGCAGTTTTTTGCAGTGACCTCTTGCTGATGCTTCTCCATATGTTAAGTAATCATTTATGTCTATTTTCTCCTTCCCTGATATGCACTTATATAGCATTATCATGTCACCTCTTTTCCTTCTCTCCTGTAGTGTTCGTAGATTCAGTTTATTTAGTCTTTCTTCGCAGCTTAGGTCCCTTAAGCTTGGTATCCATCTTGTAGCGGCCCTTTGAACTTTTTCAATCCTGTTTATGTGTTTTTTGAGATGAGGACTCCAGACTACTGAGTCATATTCCAGGGTTGGTCTAATGAATGATGTTATTATCCTTCTTAGCATGTCTTCATTTATGTATGTGAATGCTATTCTCATAATTGCAAGCAGTGTATACATGTTCCGTACCTTCTCGCTGATGTGGTCAGCCGGAGATAGTCTGTTATTGATAATTACACCTAGGTCCTTCTCTCTTTCTGATGTGTATAGAGTTTTATTTCCTAACTTATAATCCCAATCAGGTCTTTTTCCACTTTTACCAAAGTTGATTACATGACACTTGTCCACAATGAATTCCATTTGCCATGTATTACTCCATTCATGAAGTTTATTTAATTCTTCTTGTTGCTCTTTACAAGAGTCTGTGTTAGTAATTCTCCTTTGTGTTTTTGCATCATCTGCAAACATATTCAGATAGCTCTCATTTCCAGTGTTACTGTTTATATCATTTATATACACTAAAAACATGATTGGTGCCAGCACTGAACCCTGTGGTACTCCACGAGTCACTTCTTTCCATGAGGAGTAGTTTCCTCTTAGTACTGTTCTCATTTCTCTTTTTATGAGAAAATCTTGCAACCAACAAAACAGTTTGCCTCGAATTCCTCCTTGATGGTACAGTTTCCATAAAAGTCTTTGGTGTGGTACTGTGTCAAAATCTTTCTTGAAATCTAAATAGATACTGTCCACCCATCCTTCTCTTTCCTGTATTGTGTTTGTTACTCTGTCATAGTAGCTCAACAGATTAGTAACACATGATTTTCCTTTTCTGAAACCAAACTGTCTTTCTGTTATCATACTGTGTTCTTCTAGACGATTTACCCAAGCTTTTCTTATAAGCTTTTCTAATACCTTGCTCACAACACTGGTCAGTGATATTGGTCAGTAGTTGAGTGGATTTTGTCTATTTCCTTTCTTGAATGAGGGGACAATATTTGCTTTCTTCCAAATATCAGGTAGTTTACCTTGACTCAAGGATTTCTTGAAAATTAAAAATAATGGTTTACTTAACTCTTTTGCACATTCTCGTAGTACCCAACATGAAATTTCATCAGGACCACTTGCCTTTCCTCTGTCTAATTTACTTAACTCCTCCTGTATTACTTTTTCTGCTATTTGTATATCTGGTAGTATGTGTGGACATGCATGTTCCACATAGTCCCTCTCAAAAATTTTTTCTTCTATAAAAACTAATTGGAAATTCTTATTTGGTGCTTCACAAATATCTTTCTCTTGTGTATAAGCGATTCCCTCGTCCGTAATGGATTGTATTATATCTTTTACTTTGGTTTTGCTTCTGATGTAGCTGTAAAACAGCTTTGGTTGATCACTACTTTTATTTATTATATCCTCCTTAAACTGTTTTTGGGCTTCCCTCCTTATTCTTGTATAATCGTTTCTTGCCTGTTTGTAATTATTATGCGCCCTTTCACTATTGTGTCTTCTGTATCTATTCCACAACAAATCTCTTCTTTCTTTTGATTTTTTACATTCTGTATTGAACCATTTCTGTATTTTCTTATCTGCTTCTTTGTGCTGTGGGATGTACTTCTGGACTCCTATTTCATAAAATTCACAGAATTTTTTATATACAGCATTTAAATCTTGTCCTCTAAGCTCATTTTCCCAATCAACTTCTAAGAAATACTTCTTTAGGTCTTCATAATTTCCCTTTTTATAGTTTAGGCTCTTTTGGTAACTTTCATTGCTGTAAACTATGTCATATGCTATCCTAAAGTTGTAATTTAGTACTGCATGATCGCTATTGCCGAGTGGAGGGTGATATACTAAACTGTCAATATCGTATTCTTGCAATATCGTTTTCTTGCCTAGTAAATATTAGATCTAGCACTGAAGGTACATCGAGTCCTCTTTTTCTGGTGGTATCCCTCACATGTTGCGTTAGGAAAAACTCTTGCACGAGATCCAGGAGCTTTTGGTCCCAACAGCTTTCTTAGCTAATTATATCTAGAGTATTCCAATTTATATTTGTATTAAAATCTCCAGTTAGTATAATTCTTTCCGATTTCTCTTCCATTTTATGTAGTAATGATCTTAAACTCTGAATTGTACTCTTTGTCAGGTCCTCATATTCGTCTCTTTCCCATGTGTTTGATCTGGGTGGCATGTACAAATTGGCTACAATTACTTTCCCTTCAGATGTGTTGATCTCTACTGCAATCAGTTCGACTTCTGATGGTATATCTAGTTTTATTTCATTGACTTTTAGATTTTTCTTAGTTAATATTATAATTTCTCCTCCTTTTTTTAAATTTCTGTCTCTTCACCATATATTGTATTTCTCTAAGTTTAGTATGTCATTGGATATCCTTGGTGTTAATTTTGTTTCATTTAGGCATATTATTTGTGGTTCATTCTCTGACATAATCATTCATCTCTAGTAATTTAGATACCATTCCATCCACATTTGATTACATCAACTTTATCATCTTGTTTATATACTTGTCATGACATGGTTTTACTACCTTCCTCCTTTTTATTCCATCCTGTTTGGGGGTTCTATAATTGTGTGTGAGTGTGTGTGTGTGTGTGTGAAAATTAATGTCGAGCAGAAGGGGATTATGAAGTTGAGGACACGCACACATAAAAAATAAAGTTGTTAACCCGCGGCGTCCCGTCGACGTTCTTTAACGTCCACACGTTTTGTCACTGTCAATCCCGTCGACGTACATAAACGCGAAAAAATTGCAAGGTCCCTAATTTGCACAATTTTCAATTTTCGCGAGTCATTTTTGGTATGTATACACGTGACACCTTCCTCAACAAGATGCCAGGCAGGGACAATGCCTTACCCAGCATGACCACCTCCCCCCCCCTGCATGCCATTGTCTCAGCAATTCACCTGTTATCAGTGACCTGGCCAGTATGGCCATGTCATGCCACGGTACGAAATTCAGGGCCAGAGTGATTCCCCAATCAATGACAATGTGTAGGACAAACTTTACATAGCATTAGAGGAAGAAACAGTTAGAAATGATGATCAGGTAATGTGGCAAAAAAAGGTCAGGTATTAGTGAGTGAAACAATGCTTATAATGCCTATATTACTGCTTGAAAACCAATATACTCTTGTACTACATATAAATTCGTACCAAGTAAATAAATAAATATCGTTTTTGAGTGGTGTGAAATAGTTATCCTCCCATTAAACTCGTTTTCTTTGGTGCCAGCCTGATAGAAAACCCAGTAAGGTAAGGAGGTACTCCTACCTGTAATGAGTATTTTAAACCTCAGGTGAGCGATTTCTCTATGAATTTTCGATGTTTCTCACCAAAAGCAAAGGTTTGAGCAAAAAAAAAAAAAAATCCTAAAATAGTCGGGATTGGGGTGAGTCAGTGGTGCAAAAGTGGTCGGGATGGGGCAGGTTAAGCTGTAAATCATTCCGTAATAATATGGGTTGATAAAAATGTCTAATATTAAATGTATGGGTGGTTCTATAATTTTTATTGCACTGGCAAACTTACCCTCATGTTTCAGAAAGACGTTCACGGTTACCCCACAGTTTATGTTATTTTGGTGAAATAACACAACTATTATGTCAAGAAATAGACCTGCGATGATTTGTACAGCTAAACAGAGCCTTAATAAAGATAAAAAATGACATATTTCCTGGAACTGGTACATCAGCTAAAGCACCATTTAGCAATTCTAAGTGACGTCATAAATTCTTAATTGCGGAGGACCAAACGGCATGCTCATTACTTCCACAACAGCAAAAGACAGGTAAAAAAAAAAAAGTCTGAATTGCCCAACGATTGGCAACACTGCATAGACTACGTATATTTTCAGAATCTGGACATAAATCTTCCATTAGCCGTTGATTTGGCATCTCAGTTTACACAATATTCTAGGGATAATCCAAAGCCAAATGTAATACTGGGGACAAAAATTAAAAATAAAATTACTAGATCATGGACACACAACTATGTTTCGCACTGTAGGTCATTGCGATAATGGACTACATTAAGGCTCCAAATCAATATTGCAAGCCTTTAAAATTGCCAGCCCTCGAAGCTGAATTAAACTAAAACCACACGAGTCTTTTTTTTTTTTTTTTTTAACAAACACCAGGATATAGTCGAGGTATGGTGTGATGAGTTGGCGCGATTCTCTATCTAAATAAACCCGTGACATTGAACTTTGTGGGAAACCGCAAATTCTAGTGAATTCCCATAAGTATCACTCAGTCAACTGCCACGTATTCACCTGATCGGGAGTGTTTTTAGAACATTTTTCACTGTTTCATAAGTGATTATCCTTGTGCGTGACATTAGCGCTTTCGCTGAGTGATTTATTATGGGCGTGTTTCGCTCACTCTCTTTTCGTTAGTCGTTACCAGTTGGCGGCTGGCCTCAGTCCTCACCTCGCTTGTTTGAATTCAGTTAGGATTGAAGCGCTGTGAGACCAGGTCATTCTTCAGCAGGTTCCTGAAGTCTCCACTCAGTGTGATCTGGCGTAGAGGTTTAGCGTGTGTGGCAGCATCCTTCCTCAGCAACGATGCCCAGTTCATCCCGCCTAGCCCCTTTTCTGACCAGTATTTTCCTTTTGTTTTTCCTAGGTTTAAGAGTTTAGCTTTTGAGTGAGTGAGTGAGTGTGTTCTCCATATTTCTGAATTCATTTTGAAACATGTAACATAAATTTGTTTCATTGTAATTAATAAATTAACAGTTCTTTTCTCTTGTGCTTAATGTAATGTAAACTCGTGTTTTATTTCTCCACATAAAGCTTATTTCACTTATAGCTCCTAGTTTGCATAAACACTTTCCATTATTCGTAACTGGTACTTAGGCCAGTCCTTTTGTATTAAGCTTAAAACCCGTTGTGCAACCAGGAGTTAATGCACCAGCAAGAACCTGTTTATCATTAATAACATTAGTTATTGATTGTCAGGGGTGGAGTCACTTTCTCCAGAGGCCAACAGTACTACAGCACGTGTGAGTAATTAGTCTCTACTGTGTACTGTTGAGAAAGTTTATAAATTCTCGTCCTTAGAGAATCAGCAAAGTAAGCCGGTATAAAGTAATCATTTCTTGATTTTCACAAGTCAATTCATTGTCCTGTTCTCAAGTAACATTTTAAAGTATCAAGTATTATTGAATATTATTCTTTAATATTGCATACTCACAAAATAAACCGTGACATCTGGCGACCTCATTCCAGGATATTAACTCCTAGCTCTAAAGTTATTCACGAGACAATAGTCACTCACTCATACTTAGGTATTTATCATTAAAGTCTATAGGCACTATCTTACTGGTGATTATTAATTCATTTTTATCAATTTTAAGTAATAGTTTTCACAGTCAGTGTTTTGTTTAATTTTCTTTCTTTACCAGTCTAACTTCATAAAACTGGTCACCACTAACCTATGCCTATATTCTTTATTCTCGATCATTGGCATCTTTCTCTACAAAATAGCAGTCAGTGCTTAGTTTCTAGTTCACTTAGATTGACTTAGCATCATGTCTACCAACATCTATGTACAGGAAGCTAAAGATATGGGGCTTACAGACCCCAAAGAAGTAAACGATTATATCCTCCCTCAGTTTAGTCACAAGCAGCAACGCGAGAATGATGCTCGTAAAGAACGTAGAATCCAACGCGAACACGAGCGAGAACAAAGCGAACAGGAGCAAAAACAATGCGAACTCGAGTTAGAACAACGTGAGAGAGAACGTGAATACGAGCATGAACAACGAGAGAGAGAACGAGAACACGAACGTGCCGAGCGAGAAGCACGCAAAAAACATGAACTTGAAATGTTGAAGCTCAAGCGAGATTCCTTGGCTTCAGACACATCTGTTGCAGCTGGCCCAAGCTCCATGAGCGCTATCCCTGCACATATTATGGCGACCCCACACATCAAGCTTCCTCCATACGAGGAAGGCGAGCAAATTGAGCCATACATACCTCGTTTTGAAGACATGGCTCAACTTTACCAGCTGGATGATGCAGCTAAGCGGCTTCAGTTTCTTAGCCTGTTTGAGGGCCCTGCCCTCGATATTCTCCACAGAATTCGTGGAGACAATCTCACATATGAGATGATGAAGGCCGCACTCATCAAAGCGTATGGTCTCACAGTTGTCGACGCCTAGAGTCAGTTCATGAGGGCACGTTTACAGGAAAAAGAGACTGCCGTTCAGTTTCTTGATCGGCTTACTGCTTACTTAGATGAGTGGATGGAGAAAGATGAAACTCCTTCCATGCGTGAGGGGATAATCATCCTTATGCTGCGCACACAGCTAGAAAAGTCGTGGCCTGCCGAACTTATGGCTCAGCTTAAGATCTGCCAAGTAAAAGATGCCAGCCAAATGGTGGAGAAGGCTGATGCATTCTTCACTGCCTACGGGTATCAAACTCGTAAGCAATACACCTGGAACAGGAAAGCTGACAAATCTGGGAAACCGTCTCAGACTGAACCCTAGCAACAAGGCTGTTCTCAGAATAATGGTCAAGGTCTAAAACTGCAGAAAAAGGACCAGAGGCAAAACACTCAGAAACCTGACTGGAAGCGGTACGACAAGCAGAACCCTAACCAGCAGTAGTACAGGTATTTCAAGCAGCAGCAGGGCAAGGACAAACCACGTAACCCTCAGTCAGGACAATCGACTTTAGTGTATAGGAGGCAGGATGCAAATGCAGCCTTCATTCCCCAACAAGCACACAGTGGTGCCAACCCCACCAGTACAGGTACTTCCCCGCAGTTCACTAGCTCCCCAGCGACAGTGAACCCTCCATCTCAGGTGGTCAATGCTCCAGCTCCTCAGATGGTGAGCATGACCCCTCAGGCATCAAGTTCTCAGGGCGCCACATTTGCTGCATCGTTTGTTCCGCAGTCTCACCAATGACTGGCTGCTACCTCCTCAGACCCTTCCACCAGTAACACTGCCTTTCTTGTTCACCCAGGGTTTGTGGGAGATGTTTCTGTAAATGTCCTGAGAGATAACAGTTCCTCAGGTTGCTCCGTCAAGCAAAGTTTAGTTCGCCCCGATGAGTACATGGGTAAGCAGATCCAAGTTAGACTTATTGATGGATTAGTGAGATTGTTCCCTGAGGCACGTATCCAGGTGGCATCTCCTTTCTACACTGGCTTGACAGCTGCTGTTGTCATGCCAGACCCCTTGTTTGACCTCATTATCGCCAACATACCGGGCGTCAAAAACAGTTTCGCCATAGATGTTGCTACTCAGACTTCGGCTGTTGCAGTAACATGAGCCATGGCCAAGGCTCCGAATCGTGTCACCCCGTTGACCGTCGCAACGCCGCAAGATTAGATTCGTAGTCAAGATGTTGTCCAAGAACAACAGTCTGACCCGACACTTGCCTCAGTGTGTAAGAAGCTGGAGGGTAAAGTGATTAAGTATTCACGGGGAGGTCAAGCCAGGTTCCTTCGCATGCGAGGACGGCTATACCGTGAGTCACAAACAACCCAGGGTGAGGTTCGACCGCAGTTCGTCGTTCTCGCGAATGATCGCCGGGCAGTGTTCGAATTAGGTCATTGTTCAGTGATGGGAGGTCACATGGGCCAAAAGAAAACCTCTGACTGCATCCGTGCTGACTTTTTCTGGCCAGGAATGGGACAGGAAATAAAAAGGCTTGTGCGTTCCTGTGATGTGTGTCACCGTACCACTGACTGGGGAAGTGTCTGTCCTGCGCCACTGAAACCAATGCCTGTAATCTCTGAACCATTCAAGAGAGTAGCAGTTGACATTGTTGGGCCAATCTCCCCTAGGGCAAGTGACGGATCAAGGTATATCCTCACTATTGTTGATTTCAGCACACGGTGGCTTGAAGCCGTGGCCCTTAAGAATATAGAGGCCGTCACTGTTGCTGAGACATTGATTGAAGTGTTCTGTCGCGTAGGTATCCCCAAAGAGGTCTTAAGCGACCGGGGTTTGCAGTTCATCTCTGCAATGATGAACGAAGCATTCAGGTTGTTGTCCATCTGAGGCCTGTGAACTACACCTTATCTTCCCATGTGTAACAGGCTGTGTGAGAGGTTCAATGGGACTCTCAAGATGTTAAAGCACATGGTCGCCGAACAGCCAAAGGAATGGCCATGGTTCATTGATCCTCTTCTGTTTGCTTATCAAGAAGCCACACAGCATTCCTTGAAGTTCTCACCCTATGAACTGGTGTAAGGAAGGTCAATCCGTGGACCATGTCAAGTCCTTCGCAAGTTATGGGACGATGAAGAACCCGACCTTGAAGTCAAGACCATCTACACCTATGTCATTGATCTAGCTGACCGCCTCCAGTTGACGTGTGAGTTAGCTAAGGAAGAATTGAACAAGGAGCGTGAAGTTCAGAAAGCCTATTATGATAAGAAGGCAAAACTTCGAAAGTTTAGTCCAGGCGATAAGTGCTTGGTGTTACTCCCCACTGCCCAGAACAAGTTGTTGACGCAGTGGAAGGGTCCATTTGATGTAGTAGAGCGCATTTCAGACCTCAACTACATAATTCAGATGGGGAATCTTCGTAAAAGGTTCCACGTTAACATGTTGAAGGCTTATCATGAGTCAAACCCCGAGGAGACTGGCCTATGAGTAGCTGATGATGGTGACCAGCCACTGGAAGAAACCGGGGCAGCCGCAGTGATCCCAGCTGATGACCATGATGATGAGCCCTTAACCACTCAGTCCCATCAGGAAGAGACTGTCGGAGATGTTTTACTTAACACTGACTTAGCATTGGGTGATCAGAATGCCATAAGGTCACTGCTCTGTCAGTATGCTGATGTCATCTCTGACCAACCTAGACTTGCAAAGGTTGATTGTCACAAAATTGAGTTGACCAGCGATACTCCCGTGAAGGTTAAGCCATATCCGATTCCCATGTGACTACTGGGTGCAGTAGACAACGAAATTGCTAACATGGAGATTGAAGGTATTATTGAAAAGTCCTCATCTCCTTACTGCAGTCCAGTGGTAGTAGTTTGCAAGAAAGATGGTGGAGTCATTATTTGTGGCGACTATAGGAGGCTCAATGCAATCACCAAAGAGCATGCTGAGCCAATGGGTGACCACATTGCCATCTTCTCCAAGCTGGCAGGGTCACGATATTTCACAAAGCTCGATTTGGCGAAGGGATTCTTTCAGATTCCCCTTCCCCTTCACCCCAAGACCTGTCAGTTCACTGCCTTTGCTACTCCTAGGGGGTTGTATCAGTATAAAGGCCTCCCATTTGGACTTACAAATTCCCCAGCAGTATTCAATCGTGCCATGAGACAAGTGCTCCATGGTATTGTAAGAGTAGAGATGTTCGTTGATGATGTCCTCGTTCATTCTGCCACGTTGGAGGAGCACCTCAGACTCTTGGAAATTGTCTTCAGCAGACTCCAGAGTTTCAAGATGACTGTGAAGCCTAGCAAATGTAAAACTGCTCACAGTGAGGTGGAGTTCCTTGGACATATTGTTGGCAACAATCACTGCAGGTGTCAGGGTGACAAGATTAGGAAAGTTAGAGAAGCCCCGAGACCCGTGACCAAGAAACAGGTTAGGGCATTCGTTGGCCTAGTGGGGTATTATAGGAGTTTTGTCCCCAACTTTGCTCTTATTGCCCAACTGTTGTACGAGGTGCTTCGAAAACATGCTCCAAACACCATTGAATGGGGAGAAGCACAAGAGAGATCTTTTGCTGTCCTTAAAAATATGCTGTGTAAGGAGCCTATCTTGCAGTTGCCTGATTCCAACAAACCTTTCATACTGCGCACTGACGCTTCACAAGATGGAGTAGGTGCCGTATTAACCCTTACACCGCGGGCTTGTTTTGCTTTGACTTGCGGCTCCCGCGGGCATATTCGCGCTCTGACAGACTCTCTAAAAATATTTGCCAAAAATCAGTTATTAGTCCTAGAATATTAAAATCACACATACTTATGGCACATACCTTCAGCTTTCCCCTTGGGTGTTTGTTGAGCCTTCGTCGAGTACCGTAGGACTTGTGGAGACCTCTGAAGTTGGGTAACGAAGTCTCCACTTTACACTTCCCAACAACTTGTAATATGATTACCACAGCCTGATATTATCACTAGAAACACTAATCTATGATTCTCAAATAGTTTGGAATCCATACTCCCCCAAAAAAACACTGTGAAAGCAATGAAAATTACGAGGGCGTATGACCATCCCACTTCCGATCGTTCGCCGCTAGTGTTGTCTATTATTCATAAAAACACTCACAGTTTATATTTCTGTTACTATATAACACTTATATATATCTACAGTCTTTATCCATAAGTTTCCTTCAGTAATAGTAGTTTATTATCACTGTAGGGATTCAATTTCTTTCAGTAAAATACGTAGCATTCACTTTCTCGTCCTGTATACTAGCATTGAGAGTGAATGTCACTTTCACCTTCACTCTCATAACTCATAGTATTCATATATACTAGAGTGAAACTTTCACTTTCATTACTCCTAGTATATATACTCGTATTCTTATAATACCATTCATTTACATTTCTATTTACGTTCTCTACTTTATTTACATTATTTACATTTCTATTTTATTTACACTGTGTTATGCACTGTCACTTGAAGTAACTTATAAAACTATTTTCCACTGTTCACTTATATTTACATTCATTGCTTTCTTGCTGTGTACACATTATTTACACTTAATTTACAATTCCATTTGCACTGTTTTACTCAATAAAAAGATCATAGTCACTCTTTATCAATTGTCAGCCCTTTACCTCTTTCCACACGAGGTTTAGTAGGGCGTAAAGGTCACAGGGCCCTTTGCATGGAGCTATAAAGCGACGGAAGTTAGCAGGAGCAAATCAGACATACTCCCACTTTCAAAGACGATGGTGAACTGATAGTGGTGGCCTCCTGCCGCCTGGCTAGGGTAGGTCCAATACTACCAACTTCAGCCTTATGAGACCTGCTAATATATAGCAATGAAATGATTGGCAGGAAACCAAGACAATACATAATAAATTAGGTAGTTCCAGGTGAATGTAAATATCACTTAGGCTTCTCCCTTCCCTCCTTATATGTATATTTATTACGAAAATAGATTATACGGCATATTTCAAGGGGAAATAAACAGCGAAAATTAGTGAACGAGTGCACGTGAGGTGTTGTCAGGTGATAATTAGCCAATTCCAGGTGTATGGCACTATCACTTACCTTATTTCTTTTTTGTATATGTTATTTGGTATAAGAATAGGGCATAGGGCTTATTTCAATGGATGAAATCTATGGAAAATTCCATGGAAGATTTACTTAGCATAGAATACAGTGTGGTGGCCTGCAATAATTAGGTAGTTCCAGGTGAATGTAAATATCACTTAGGCTTCTCCCTTCCTTTCTTTTATATATCTTTATTACGAAAATATATTATACGGCATATTTCAAGGGGAAATAAACAGTGAAAATTAGCGAACGAGTGCACGTGAGGTGTTGTCAGGTGACAATTAGCCAATTCTAGGTGTATGGCACTCTCACTTACCTCATTTCTTTCTTGTATATAATATTTGGTATAAGAATAGGGCATAGGGCTTATTTCAATGGATGAAATCAGTGAAAAATTCCAGGGAAGATTTACTTAACGTAGCACGGCGGAGCAGGCGAGAGGATAGGGTAATGGAGGGGAGGTAGGGAGGGGAGTCAAGAACGGGGAGAAATAACTAAATTGTCGACAATGGATGGGAGTACAGATGATATTAAGAGTGCAGACTAGTGTCGGACATTGGCAGTACCGATAGATGATACAAGCCACCACTTCAAAGCCCGGGCGAATCCAAAATAACACAGAATCACAAAAGTGTCGCCCCGCGGTATGATCCCTTGCTCCCAAGCGTCACGGAAGTGACGCCCCGCGGTTAAGGGGTTAATGCAGGAATAAGAAGGTGTTAATTTCCCAGTGGCATACCACAGCCATAAGCTAAATCCCGCTGAGAGGAATTACAGTACTGTTGAGAAGGAACTCTTGGCGTGGTTGATGGTGTTAAGAAATATTACTATTATTTATAAGGGGCACCATTCACTCTGGAAACTGATCATATGCCACTCACTAGTCTCAGCACGACCAAGATGGCTAATGCAAGATTGACACACTGGACACTGTATTTGCAGCAGTTTAACCTTGTTATGAGATACATCAAGGGAAGTGACAATGTAGGCGCAGACCTGATGTCTCGCCTGCTAGCTGATAACTAACACAGGTCCCATTAGCGAATTGCAGCATTTGATGTCCTGTACAAACGCCCAGTCTTTTCGCTAATTAGGTATAAGGTTTAACCAGTAAACTGGGTTCCATTAGCGAATCACAGTGTTTGATGTCATGCACAGATGCCTAGTCTTTTCACTCATGACCATGTTCCCTGGTTAATTTAGCGAATTGCAGCATTTGATGTCCTGCACAAACGCCCAGTCTTTTCGCTAATTAGGTTTAGAATTTAACCAGTAAACTGGGTTCCATTAGCGAATTGCAGCGTTTGATGTCCTGCACGGATGCCCAGTCTTTTCGCTCATGTCCATGTTCCCTGGTTAATTTAGTGAATTGCAGCATTTGATGTCCTGCACAAACGCCCAGTCTTTTCGCTAATTAGGTATAGGGTTTAACAAGTAAACTGAGTCAGCATTTGATGTCCTGCAGAGACGCCTTGACTACGTTTCCTGGTTAATAATGTAAATAATGCACTTTTTGTAACATACATACTGATTGCTAGGCAGAGAGAAAGAAATGACACTTTTCATATATGTATTACATACATAACGCTACATGACAATTAGTTGTTAATGGAAATGTAGCGAACTTATGGTTCAGTTTGACCTGAGTACAGGATTTTTCACTGTCACGGAGTTTTTTCCTCAAGCTTGCTTCTATTAACGTACATATGAGTTTTTTTTTTTTTTTTCACTCACTTGCGACTGTGACTTTCTCCTGTAGCAGGATAGCACACACACCACAGTGTGAATTTTGTGTGACTGAGTTAGGTTTATATGTATGTAAATTGATTTTTTTTTTTCCTGAGGAAAAAAAATTGATTTTGATGGGGCATAATGTCACGAGTTGGTGCGATTCTCTATCTAAATAAAGTCGTGACATTGAACTTTGTGGGAAACCGCGAATTCTAGTGAATTCCCATAAGTATCACTCAGTCAACCGCCACGTCTTCACCCGATCGGAAGTGTTTTCAGAACATTTTTCACTGTTTCATAAGTGATCATCCTTGTGCGCGACATTAGCGCTTTCGCTGGGTGATTTATTATGGGCGTGTTTCGCTCACTCTCTTTTCGTTAGTCGTTACCAGTTGGCGGCTGGCCTCAGTCCTCACCTCGCTTGTTTGAATTCAGTTAGGATTGAAGCGCTGTGAGACCAGGTCGTTCTTCAGCGGGTTCCTGAAGTCTCCACTCAGTGTGATCTGGCGTAGAGGTTTAGCATGTGTGGCAGCGTCCTTCCTCAGCAATGATGCCCAGTTCATCCCGCCTAGCCCCTTTTCTGACCAGTATTTTCCTTTCGTTTTTCCTAGGTTTAAAAGTTTAGCTTTTGAGTGAGTAAGTGAGTGTGTTCTTATTTCTGAATTCATTTTGAAACATGTAACATAAATTTGTTTCATTGTAATTAATAAATTAACAGTTCTTTTCTCTTGAGCTTAATGTAATGTAAACTTGTGTTTTATTTCTCCACATTAAGCTTATTTCACTTATAGCTCCTAGTTTGCATAAACACTTTCCATTATTCGTAACTGGTACTTAGGCCAGTCCTTTTGTATTAAGCTTAAAATCCGTTGTGCAACCAGGAGTTAATGCACCAGTAAGAACCTGTTTATCATTAATCGCATTAATTATTGATTGTCAGGGGTGGAGTCACTTTCTCCAGAGGCCAACAGTACTACAGCACGTGTGAGTAATTAGTCTCTGCTGTGTATTATTGAGAAAGTTTATAAATTCTCGTCCTTAGGGAATCAGCGAAGTAAGCCACCATAAAGTAATCATTTCTTGATTTTCACAAGTCAATTCATTGTCCTGTTTTCAAGTAACATTTTAAAGTATCAAGTATTATTGAATAATATTCTTTAATATTGCATATTCACAAAACAAAAAAACGTGACATATGGCTGCCACTCTTGTTCATTAAACATACGTGATCACGGGACTAACACGGACAACATATTATTTTGTATCGAATGGCCACCACAGCCCACCCAAGAACAATCTGTCTCCTGTCGGCCCTGTCAACCCTTGTCTATCGTTGAGGCCCTGGATATCTGGACGTGCATCTATATACCTAAGCTGCTTCCCCCAAGGAAAGGGGGGTAGCCAAGACAGGACGACACATTCCCAATTTACTCATCCACACACACACACATTTATTCGTACCTTAGCCCCAAGGGGAGATTGTGCCCTCTCTGTGGCGGGAGGAACACAGTCTGGCCGTGCTATGTGGTGGTACTGCCACTCTGCAGCCAGGTTGTGTTAGGAAGAATTTTGCCACTGTATTCCTTGCGTATTGTAAAAGGCGAAAAGGGGCAGGGTGAGGGGACCAGGGACCCCCTCTTCAGTTCTTTAGTTCCTACAATGAGACAGGGCATCAGGACGTGTAACTGGTATAATAATATCCAGCTCAATCCTGCGTCATCTTTAAACATACTTGAGGTTTCTTTCTCTCGGGACTTATCTTGGAAAGATCATATTATTATATCTCTTGTATAATTTGCTTCCAAGAGATTAGGTGTGCTAAGCTGACTCCGCACCTTCATTACCCCTGCACAGTTGCTGACTTTATACACGGGTTTTATTCGCCCCTGTGTAGAGTACAATTCTCATGTGTGTGAAGGCTTTCCATGTACAGTTCTTCTCAACAATGTGGAGTCAAAGCCTTTCACCTCATTAATTCTCCTCGTCTTACTGGCTCCCTGCAACGTCTGTCTCTTCGCCACACTGTTGCATCTTTGTCTCTTTTCCATCTCTACTTCGATGGTAACTGCTCCTCTGAACTGTCTAATTGCATCCCTCCATCACTACGAAGGCGCGTAGAACCCATTTAGCAACAAACTCTCATCGCTTTTCTGTCAGACTCTCTAATGCGAGAGTTAACCATTACTCCCAGTCCTTTATGTATACAGCAGGTCAACTCTGTAACTGTCATCCTCTGTCTGTATTTCCTACTTCCTATTATCTCTAGTCTTTCAAACGCAGTGTGTCCATGCATCTCGAAATGGAAGGATCTTAAATTTGGCTCTGAGCTGTATTAGTTTTGTTTTTTCTTGGAAGGAACGGTTTGTGGGCTCCTGTTCTTTGGTTCCTTCTTCCTTGTATACAAAAAGTACTTTTCGTGCTGATCTTTTTCCATCATTTTAAATAGTCGCCAATAACCTGACGGCAAAAAGTGAAATGGAAAGATTTTAAAAAATAGCTTGATGCAATTTCGTCGCCCCCTATGAAGTGTCACTTGGGGCAGTCATATTGCTCGCCTGCTCCCCCCCCCCCCCGTTACGTGATTGATTCCATCCTACTGAGAAGAACTGTATGTGGTGAACTCCCCCACACATGAGAAGTATACTCCACACACATGGGCAAAAAAGTTCACTGAATGAAGTCAACAATCTCGCAGAACAAAAGAAAGTCTGGAGATTGCTTAGTACATCCAGTGTCTTGGAAGTGGATTTTGTGAAAGAGGTAAAACTGCCAAATGATGATGCAGGTGACTGAGGCCAGCTCAGCGTGAACAGAAGTCTTGCGTATTGTAATGAGGGAGAATCTGGCATGATCCTGATTTTTAATACATAAAAGTTATTGTGTGGGGAGCAGAATGGATTCGGGGAGGGCAGAGGACATATTGATTAGTTATTTGCAGTAAGATTTCCGGTAGAGAAGATTCTGCAATTGGAGAAAGATGATTTTACTATTGTTGATCTATTTTTCAACAGCCATATTGTCTTGTCCCTTGAAGTTTTTTTTTTTTTAATCTATGGTAATATCATTAAATTCCCTTGTTGTATGCGGTTAGTTAAGGTATATATATTCAGCTCTTCAAAGGGTCCGTCATAAGGGATATTTCTCAAACAAGATATAATTTTTCTCTCTGCTGTATTCTCAAATTTCTCCCTACCTTCTTAAGATTAGGACGACCAGAACTGGATGCAGTACTTAAAGTGTGGTCGTACCAGAGATTTTCACAAGGTGAGGATGATATTTTCAGATATACATTCGACTATTCTTTCTTTAAAAAATCATAAATTTTATATTTGGTATAAAATAATTTATTATAAATCCTAAGTCTTTTAGGGGATCTACAATATTCAGGTAATTGTTATTCACTGCGGAGCTTGAGAGATAGGAGACAAGAGAAAGGTGGAAGGGGAGAGGTGGAGAGAAGGTGAACGAAGAGGTGGAGAGGTGAGGGAGGAGGAGATGAGAGAGGAGTTGAGGAACGACAGATGGACAAGAGGTGAGGAAGAGGAGGTGGACAGGTGAGGAAGAAGTGGAGAGGAGGTGAGGGAGGAGGAAAGGTGGAGAGGAGGTGGGGAAAACATGGGATGTGTGATTGATGGGGATGACTGTGCAGTGACGAGTATGACATGGTCAGACGCTGCTGGTAAGGGCACCACTAACACTAAGATCCGTATTCTTATAGTTAAGAAAGCTCTCTAACACCCTTTCCTAAGCGATTTATTATATTTATTATACCTTACTGTTCTCTTTCGTGTTACCTATATCCCTCCAATATCGCCACACTCTGTATAAATAATGTACAAAATTAAATTCACCAGCCATATCAAAAAATAAATCTCTAAGGAAGAGGTGTTAGCTAGCTTCCTTAACGGACGAGAATACGGACATTGGCCAGAAACAGGTGTGCCACATCAACACTGACACTTGAGAATAGCTTGGAAACAAAAAGGACGGCGAGTAGATAGTGAGTTGACAAGATATATTACAGAGAGGGAATAGCGACAAGAATTGCCCTTGAATTCTTAAGATGCTAAAGGATTAATATTGATCTTAATGTCTCCCAGGGAAAGGATCACATAGCCTAGCAAGGGAATTCCAAAATCTAAAATCAACGCATGGAAACAAAGCTGCAGTACACGGCAAGGATCAATGAGGATTTCGTCTTGTGGCACGACATGTTGCTAGTGATGTTTACTGCCTTGATGCCTTCTAACTTCCTAGAGCTATGGCGAGTTCTAAACAATTACAACTGAGAGGAAACGAAGCTAAAATTGTAATACTAACCTATATTCGAAACTTGCAAGTAATTTTTCATGAAGTAAAACAGGAATGTAATACACACACACACACACACACACACGCACACACACACACACACACACACACACACACACACACACACACACACAGATTATATATATATATATATATATATATATATATATATATATATATATATATATATATATATATATATATATATATATATATATATTGAGGTAGTTCTATTTTCCATCATCTTTGCGTCATTTTTGTCAGCTGTTCACTTCATGGATTCCACAGCTTCCTTATCAGTGCATCCTCTTGTTCTTATAGGCCTCATCCTGCCTTCAGTCTAACTCAAGTAACTCAACAAACGGCACAAAAACTCTCTGTCAATGTAAACTTATTTACAATATTTCCTAAATTTGATCACTGGGGCACATGACATCAAACACCATGGCATGAGTGGAAACAACGGGAGTTTGTAGAGAAACTGGTGGTGAATGGATGCTATGGTGAGAGGGGAGGTGTTCACTGATTAGTGTGGTGAGAGGGAAGATGTTCACTGGGTGGTTTGGAGAGAGGGAAGGTGTTCACTGGCTGGTGTGGAGAGAGGGGAGGTGTTCACTGGCTGGTGTGGTGAGATTAGTGTTCACTGGGTGGTGTGGTAATAGCGGAGGTGTTCATTGGCTAGTGGTGAAAGAGGTGTTCACTGGGTGGTGTGGAGAGAGGGGAGGCGTTAACTGGCTGGGTGTGCTTATATAAGGGCGGCGGGAGGCGGGTCAGTACTTAGTACTCAGTTCCTGCTCCGGGCTGTGAGGGTCCCGCTCCGGCCTCACCTGCTCCCACACCTTCACGTGAGTCATGTGGCACCGTGTTACTACACACTTGTTGTCAGTCATGTGGCACCGTGTTACTACACACTTTGTTGTCAGTCATGTGGCACCGTGTTACTACACACTTTGTTGTCAGTCATGTGGCACCGTGTTACTGCAGACTTTCTCAGTCATGTGGCACCATGTTACTACACACTTTATTGTCAGTCATGTGGCACCGTGTTACTACACACTTTGTTGTCAGTCATGTGGCACCGTGTTACTGCAGACTTTGTCAGTCATGTGGCACCGTGTTACTACAGACTTTGTCAGTCATGTGGCACCATGTTACTACACACTTTGTTGTCAGTCATGTGGCACCATGTTACTACACACTTTGATGTCAGTCATGTGGCTCCATGTTACTACACACTTTGATGTCAGTCATGTGGCTTCGTGTTACAACACACTTCATTGTCAGTCATGAGGCACCCTGTTATTACACGCTTTATTTTTGTCATGTGGCACCGTGCCACTGCATACTTAGTTTTCAATCTTTTGATGCCGTGTTTCTACATAGTTTATTCTCAGTCATGTGGGACAGTGCTACTACACATTTTCTTACCAGTTTTGTGGCAAGGCATCTCAACGTTGGAATCTAATTTTACAACAATACAATTGTGTTACATGCTATGTTACTAGTGATGTGCAATTTTCCTTTTCGTCCTTTGAGGACAATAATTCTTACTCCCACTACACTTATTTGCATGGACAGTTTATGAATCTCTATTTGGCTTTTAAAGTATATTAATCTTCTAGATTTAATTACAACAGAGGCAAGTACGTGAATATAAATGTCTGTGTGTCGCTTTATAAATGTGGAAGGAAGAAATGCGCCTGTGTCAGTTCAGTAAATGGCCTAGTTAATATTTTGCTGTAAAATTCAGAACAATCGGGATAAAATGTGGCTCTCTAGCTTGACGTTAAGATATGAGAAGTGGCTGTGCATTCGGTTGTACATGAGATCGAATTAGGTTACGAGGAATATATTTGTAAAACAATGGGATTGGATGTCTCATTTCCAGACGTTCGTACACTGGCATCGAAGAAACATCTACATTCTCACTACACACGCAAGGCAGTACAACACCTCGGTCCGAACACTAATACAAGCTCCCATCCCGTCATCCACAGAGCACAGGTATCCTTAAAAAGGGGTGATCGAGAACAGTTACTTAGACTTACAGTAGTACAAGGTATCATGCAGTCCTCCTCAATTATCAGCTTAGATTTGGGTTGGGCAGAATCACAGATGACACATGCCCAACTTGAAGAATAGGCTTACACAACATTGCACACATAATACAACACAACACAGCACCTATCACACTAAGACGCAGACACAATGTCAACGATGTGAGGGAACCTGTGGGACGATCCCATAGGTAAAACTGCTTACCTGTGGCCAGGCGTACCATGATGGAGAAGGAACAACAACAATAGCAACAGAAATGGCATTAGAATATATAACAATGTATACGAATATATATATATATATATATATATATATATATATATATATATATATATATATATATATATATATTGCCAGACGCCTCAATCCCGTTCGGGGTGGCCACAAACAAATCGCCTCCAAGTCGCCCTGTCCCCCGCCATTTCACTGCCCTGCTCCCAACTCACACCCCCCTCTCTCATATACATCTTCACCCCATCCCTCCATCTCATCCTCGGCCTCCCTCTCTCTCTCCCCCCCTCCACCTCACTGACATATACTCTCTTCGTCAGTCTTTCACCCTCCATCCTCCCCACATGGCCAAACCACCTCAGTGTATTCCTCCTAACGGTTCCTATCACATCCACATCCACACCACAACGCTCCTTTATATCCTCATTGGTCAGCCTGTCTCTCCATGTGACTCCACAGGCTCCTCTTAAATAACTCATTTCCACTGCTCTCACTCTTGACTTGTGTCCTTCCAACAACGTCCAAGCTTCACTTCCATACATTAGAGTTGGTATCACAATACTGTCATGTAGTAACTTTTTCACTTCCATGCTCACTTCCCTGTTTCTTATCACTGCTTTCAAGGAACCAGCAACCTTTCTTCCCTGCTGTACCCTTTCAAGCACTTCACCCTCCAAACCTCCATCCTTACTCATCACACTACCCAAGTACTTCAACGTACCGGTACTCACATTTTAAAATTCCTCACCATCCAACCTCGCTGTACATTCACTGACTTGACCTCTCTCAAAGACCATCACTTTACACTTCCCTACATTCACCTTTAGATTCCGTTTCTTACACACTCTCCCAAAATCATCCACCAAGCCTTGCAGGTCCCCTTCGTCTTCACTCAACAACACAGTATCATCTGCAAACAACAGTACAGGGAGTTTTCAAACATTACCCTCTCTCGCCAGGGCCACTCCAACATCCACTACCCTACCTTATACCTCTTTTAATACCCCATCCATGTACAGATTGAACAACCATGGAGACATGCCACATCCCTGTTTCAACCACACCTTCAAAGAAAAAAATTCACTCAGTTCACCATACATATGCACTGCAGCCTTAGCACCATCATACATACTCTTCACTGCATACAACAACTTCCCATCTGCTCCATATATTCTTAATAATTTCCACAATCCTTGTCTATCCACCCTGTCATATGCTTTGTCCAAATCCATGATAGCCGCATACAACTTCTTTCCCTTCTCGAGAAACTTTTCCAGTAAATATATCTATATATATATATATATTATATATATATATATATATATATATATATATATATATATATATATATATTAGTTGCTAAGAGAAGATTTGCTGCATATTTGACAGACGTGTGGAAGAAGTATTCTGGGATTCCATTTAACTTTTGACCGATTAAACAGTCAAAATCTTCTGGTTAAGCAGAACAACAGAAATACAGGTGAAAAAGACAAAGGACACATTTGATAGCTGCACCTACCTCAGCAATGCAGAGGCAAAAAAAAAAAAAAAAAAAAAAAAAATCACTCAGGGGGAGGAACAGGAGTGAACCCCGGGGTCTATACTGTCTGATCAAGTTGAACGCCTACAACTGTGAAAAAACGCGTCCTCCCACTGGGAGTAGAGTCCCTGTGTGAAGCAGCCATGGGGGTTGTATCCTACTTAAACGTGGCCAGGTTGAAGGTCTACCAGTATGCAAAATTTCGTGTTCCCAAGTTTTCAGCAGTTACTTCAACAAACAAGGGATGAGGCTATGGCACACCTAATTTCTGACTTGGCTCGTATCTCTGACTGGGGCATTAATAATTTTGTGGTTTTTAATGCTTCAAAGACTCAGTTCTTCCACCTATCAACCCAGTAAAGTCTTCCACAGGAGTACTCACTAATGTTTAATAATATCCAGCTCAATCCTGCATCATCCTTGAACGTGCTTGGGATTTCATTCCCTCGGGATTTATCTTGGAAAGTTCATATTACATCTCTTGTAAAATCTGCTTCCAAGAGATTAGGTGTGTTAAGCCGACTCTGTACCTTCTTTACTCCTGCACAGTTGTTGACCTTATACACGGGTCTTATTCGCCCCTGTGTAGAGTACAACTCTCATGTGTGGGGCAGCTCCCCATATACAGCTCTTCTCAATAGGGTGGAATTAAAGGCTTTTCGTCTCATTAACTCTCCTTCTCTTACTAGCTCCCTTCAACCTCTGTCTCTTCGACGCACCGTTGCATCATTATTTCTTTTCATCGCTACTTCGATGGTCATTGTGCCTCTGAACAGTCTGCTTACATCCCTCCACCTCTACGACGTGCACATAGCACCCGTCTAATAACAAACTCTCATCCCTTTTCTGTACAGCTCTCTAATGCAAGAGTCAACCGTTACACCCAGTCCTTCATTTATGCAACAGGTTAACTTTGGAACTGTCTCCCTCTGTCTGTATTTCCTACTTCCTATGATCTCCAGTCTTTCAAACGCAGTGAGTCCAGGCATCACGAAAGAATCTTGAATTTGGCTCTCTTTTGTATTGTGTTTTTTTTTTCTTGGGAGGAACGGTTTGTGGGTTTCTGGCCTTTGGTTCCTTTTTCCTTGCATTAAAAAAAATGACCGTGCAATAAATTTTTGTCCAGGACCCCCGTGGGTCCCCCCTCCCGTGAGGGGCGTCCTTTGGGAGTCTCACCCTGCCTAAAGTGTAGCCCCAGTATAGATCTACCATTAAGTGAAATTTCATAATCTTACTTAAAAACTCCGGCACTGTCTCCCTGGCGGCCGCCCCAACTCTCCACTGAGTTGCAAAAATAAATTTAAAATTATGATGCCAGTCAAAAATAAATGCAATGGAAAGAATGTAAAGCCAATGTATTGTCTTTCTCCTCCATTGACTTACGTGATATGAGCTGGAAAAGGGCGAAAACCGGAGCCAAGTCAAAGTTAAAATAGTATGGTAAATATATTTTTGGAAGGGATATCATCTATGAACAGAAGTAATCCTATAATCACAGGGTTGAACACTAAAGCGATACACAGAGGATTAGCAACCTATCTAATTATCTGATTTAGTCACAATAACAGTTGAAAATGTTAGGTAAGAGACTGATTAGGAGGACGTATGAGTATGGTGGTGGGGTAGGGAGGAGGGGGAGACTTCAGGATGAGATTGAAGGATGGGATGAAGAGGTATATGTCAGAATGGGGTGTAATTAAAAAGGGAACAACTAGATTGTAGAGGCTTTAGTGACACGGAGGCAATTCCTTTGTGGCCACCTCAAACGGGATGAATTCGACTGGCGATAGCAAGAATGATAGCTTTATTTTGTTATTTTGGTTTATGTGTTTATTTATTTTTAAATTTCATACAAGTACCTTTTTTTTAGTACAAGAAGAAGGAACCAAAGGCCGGGGGCCTGCAAATTTTTGGCTCCTAGACAAAAGAGATGCTCCCATTGTTACCGTCCACCTGACAGAGTCAGAGGAGAGTGTTGATATCACTGTGATCAATAGGTGTCTGTCCGCAGAGTTGGGCAGCAGGGTGGCTGGCCAGGCTTAGAAATTTCGTTTCCGGACCAGAACTCAGAATGTATTGACTGTAGAGTCATGAAATTGTCTTATAGTGAACTGGTGCCTTTTCATAGGTAGAGTGCTGTCATAAGTATGTTTTTTAATGCCTTATAGTAGTTAAAATGCCATAAGATTATATAATGTTCTGAAATTGCAAAAATACATCAAACTGATTATTTCAATGCGTTTTTCTATTAAAACTGCAAGTATTACACCTTGGAGACAGAAATTGTACATGAAAAATGATTATATGAATGTCTAATCACGTATGAAGTTTCATGACTGTACCTATTATGTCATCATAAAAAAATGGCTGCCTAAATAAAAAAGGACGAGTCATTATTTCATTAAATCTGCTCATAACTTCATTACTACCATGGATAAAGTACTAAAAATTTTAAGTTTTAATGTCTCTGTGATATAAAGGAATGATTAATTGGCTGAATGTAATTAAAATCAGGCGGCACAACTGCCAGGGTCATATACCGCCGGACAACAAGGTAAAAGACGCGGCAAATAAAAAGTGCATATTCAAAGTACGTTAATACCGTTAGGAGAAATGAAACACTGAAAATAACAAAAGAAAAGTTTATAAAATATCAATTACTTATAAAAGCAGAAGGAGGGCCGCCTCCTAAGAAAAGCTAAAAATATCAGTAAAATCGCTAGAGGCCCCACCAGACATCGAGGACAGACAGTAGGCACCATCTGCCTCCTTATGCCTATGGAGGAATCTCTGACGTAGGTCCCCCAGACTCGGACACTCGACCAGCAAGTGACAGACAGTAAGGGGAACAAGGCAATCATCACAGTACGGTTGAGTCTCACCACTCATCAGGAACTCATCTGTAAGCCGAGAGTGCCCAATGCAAAGCCTTGCAAGAGCCACCTCCATTTGCCGATGCATGGAGGGGAGAACCTATGGCACAACTACTCTCTGAAAAATTTCTTTTAGTTTATTATGAGCAACACCATCCCAGTGTCTCTGCCAAAACGTACGAATTGCGTACTGCAAGTAAGCAGGAAGTGGGTAGTCGAAGGTCAGTTGGGGGCTGTTAAGAAGATGCAGCTTTACCTAATGTATCTACCGTCTTCCTGCCCACCACATCAACATGTAAGGGAACCCAACAGAAGTCCACATGAAGGCCACAACAGCCAAAAAGAAAAAGCCACTCTAAAATTGATAAAACCAATGAATGGAATGCATTAAAAGACTTTAGTGTGGAGAGAGCACTACAGGAGTCACTAAAAATCACAAAAACAGATCAGGGAAGAGTAAAAATGAATTTGAGAACATATAAAATCGCAGTCAGTTCCGCCATATACAATGAAGTAATACCAGGAAGGCTACCGCCTCTACTAGAGTAAGGGAAGACAACACTGAAGCCTACTCCAGTATCAGTCTTAGACCCGGCAGTATAGACGGGGACAGAATCCTCATGAGTGGAGGCATGTTCAAAAGAGAGAGAGAGGGACACCTGAGAGGGAAGTAAGCCCTTTTCACCAACAACAAACCTACAAAATGTCATATGAAGGAGTAGCCAACACTCACCCTTGGGATCAGATGAGGACAAACTGCCAGTCTCAGAACAGAGAGGGTTTACATAACAGGCCAGACCCTGTAACCAAAGGGCTTTGGGAAACTAGGACGGGTGTGATAAACAGAATATTGAGAATCTTGAGAGATGATGGAACAGGAAATTGAGTCTGAAATGTAGTGAAGACGATATCAACACCTCACATCAACGACTGGTGTCGCACATCCAAGAGGAGTACACCAGCATCCACCAACAAACTTGAAATCGGGGATGATCTGAATATGTCTGTTGCCAGATGTACACCAGCATGATGCACAGAACTTAACAACCGGAGACGGGCATCTGTTGCAGACGAGTAGATCTCACACCCATATTCAACTTTAGAAAGAATAAGAGACCTATTGTATGCAAGAGGAGGAGAGTCTGACGGTAAGCACCCCAAGAGGTATTAGCCAAAACCCTCAAAAGACGCAAAGTTTTAAGACAGGCCGTCATACAGAACAAACATGAGGAACCCAGGTTAGTCGTCTATCAAAAAAGAAGACCCAGAAATCGTGTGTCTTCCACACAGGATATTCTCTGACCATGGAGATACAAGTCAGGGTCTGGGTAAACCCCTTGCAGACAACAAAAATTCATAGCCACTGTCCTTGTTAAAGAAAAACGGAGACCGTGAAACTCTGCCCCGTCAGAAATTCTATTAAGAGCCAGCTGCAACTTCCTCCCTATCAAAGACATTCTGGATGCGGTGAAGGAAATTAAGAGGTCATCGACATATAACGAGCCTTGTAAATCATCAAGAAGTACACCGATTATGCTGTTAATGGCCACAGCAAAGACAGTAACACTAAAGATACTCCCTTGCGGTACTCCATCTTCTTGTGCACGGGCATTAGAAAGCACTCCTCCCATTTGGACCCTTAAAAAAAGATTAGATAAAAGCTGCTGAATAAAAATAAGCAAGCACCCACTAGGATCAAATTCATGAAGAGATAGTAAAATGCCATGGCGCCAGGCAGTGCCATATACCTTCTCCAGATTGAAGAAGACCGTTACCTGGTGTTGGTTAGTGCAGAAAGCCTCACACACAGAAAATTCCAAGGACAGTAGTTCATCAGAGGTAGACTGCAATTTTTGAAAACCATCCTGGGCAGGGTATAAGAAGTCACTTCTCTCTAAAAACCACACAAGCCTAACCTTGACCATCTTTTCTAGAACTTTACATATGCAAGAAGCCAGAGAATTTGGCAGATAATTCATTGCCACTAGGTGGCCCAAGGTTTGGGGATGGCAATAACCACAGCATCACCCCAACAACCCGGAAGCTCCTCAGAACACCAGATCTTATTACATAATACTAGCAAAAACAAAAGGGACTCATCAAATAGGTGACGTAAAAAGGCATCAAGAATATCATCTCAACCAGGAGAGGAATCATGGCACTGTGACAGAGCTGCCTGGAGTTCAGAAATAGAGAATGAGACATTGTGAGACTCTCCCCCAGAAGAGGCAAAACTGAGACCAGGAAACTCTAGGTGCCTACAGTGGCAAGCCGAAGGCATATCTGCATCCTTTTGTGACACACTGGCAAAGTGATCAACAAACAACTCTGCAACAGTGAAAGGATCAGCCACAGTTCCACATGCTGCACATAAAACAGGAGGGGAGGGAATAATAAATATTCCTGAAATTTTCCTTACCCAGTTCCACACCTGAGTGATGAAAGTCCTCGGACTGATGGAGGAAACACAGCCCTTCCATTATGAACGCCTTGGCCTCCTTTAAATCCCGCCTCATATGAGCTTGTGTCCTCTGATATGCTACCAAATACTGAACATCCCCACGGTGACAATGAAGTCAAGAGAAGGCGACTCATTTGGCTTTCACTGTGGAACTGAACTCAGAATTCCACCAAGGAACAGGACGTTTAGGAAATTGACCCCTCATTCTTGGAATAGATGAAACGGCTGCTGAGTGCAACAAGTTAGTGAAAAATGACACTGCCTCAGTAAGACAGCGAAACTCATTAACAGAAAGGGAAGTGGAACTTAATTCCCTGAAACGTGGCCAGTCAGCCTTATCCAGAAGCCAGTGAGGAAGACGTGCCTGAGGTCCAGCTACATTAGGAGGTAAGAGTAATGGAAAATGGTTGCTGCCATATAGGTCTGCCAACACATCCCCGTTAAAATCTAAAACAGCATCAGCTAAGCATAAGGACAAATCAGTTGCAGTAAAAGTTCCAGTCTGGCTGTGGAAATAAGTCATTATGTTGGAGTTGAAAATGCCCAACTCCTCATCTTCCACTGAAGAGGCCAGCATGACAACCCGAGAGTTGGCCCTCACTGTTTCCCCAGAGTGGATGGTTACCATTCATATCTCCTAGTAACAGAAAAGGAGAAGGAAGGCCACAAATAAGGTGTTCCAGATCCGCCCTTTCAACAGCAGCACTAGGAGGAAGATAAAGACTGCAAACTGCACACTGCCGACGTAAAAGCATCTGGAAAGCAACAGCCTGCAGAGGAGTGGAGATGGTCAGATAACTGTATGGAATATCCTGGTGAAGGAAGATAGCAGCATCTCCATGACGACCTTGACCCAGCACTGGATCAGAATAAAAGGCATGGTAGCCAGAAGGACTGGAAGGAACAGCATCACCTACCATGATCTCCTGGATGCACATGCACAGAGAAGTAAACTGAGAAACAAGATGGCACAGTTCCTCATAGTTAGCATGTAAACCCAGACAGTTCCACTGGGTGATTCAACCCATAGTGGAGGTATGATGATTAAGTGTGGAACTGTACACTTGGCAAGCAAGCAGGTTTGGATTGATGCATATGATAGCCCTTCAGAGGAGCCTGCCCAGCACCAGAAACCCTCACCATCTGTTGAACATCCGAAGGCAAACGTCAGGACGAGGAAGTAAATTTTGCAACTCTCTTTCTTGGAGCGGGCATTCCAGTTTGTTTGGAAGGCAGCTTGGGGGCAGCCTTCATAGATGTAGGGTGGACATTGCCCCACCAGAAGCCCTGGAGGAGGAAGTAGAGTTCACAGGACTCGATTCATTTGATAAGGCCATCCCATGCTTTAGATATGAGGCACCAATGAGCTGTCCAACAACATCCCCAGGTGGGGACCGGACCAGAGGTGAACCATCAGCTTCAGCTGTCACCTGGCTAGATCCCTCAGCCTGCTGGGTAAAGAAAAAAAGAGAGGAGTCGACACAAGGTTCGACAACAGAGACCTTAGGTGGACGGTCTTCATGCTCAGAGGACTCTGACGAACAATTATGACGTTTGCTAGGTACAGATGGAGCCTCAGAAATACTGGGTAAGACGGTAGAAGGAGTCCGGTTAACGTGGACATCTGCCACCACCATAAAAGTGTGCAAGCCATCACCCACCAAAATGGGGAAGGAAACAGTCAGAAGAGTGGTCAGGCTAATATCATTCTCACAAACAGTACTAACCATGGGGACAGCAGCGCACAAATCACGAGTTGAAGGAGTGAGTACTGGAATGGGTCGAGGCTGCCTCTGAGATGCAGGGCGATGCACTGGTGTTCAAGAAAGGTCAGAAGCATAAGTAACCCTGGGCTGAAAGAAGAGAGTCTGGGCTCTCTTTTTTACTTCAAGAAATGAAACCCTCTCACGTGTATAAATGGACAAAATCTCGTTTTCAAGGCAGTATCTTGGACAGTTTTTAGGAGAGATAGCACCTCCACAGTGATAGCATTTAAGGGGTCATGTGCAGTCGCTGCTATGGCTTGGTCCGCCACAGGAGGTGCAGACACCAGGAAGGCCAGCCTGTGCACAACGGCAAAAAATCGGCTGACGTGACCATACCCCTGACAGTGGAAACATTGCTTTGGGGTCGGCACGTATGGCTTAACAGGAAGTGAGAGCCAAGCTACTTTAACAGACGTAGGCAACATTAGCCTGTCAAATGTCAGGAACAAGGTGGGTGTCGGGGTCAAGATACCCTCTGTTTTCTTGTGCAGATGTTGAACAGTTACAACACCAAAAGACTGCAGTTTCTCCAACAACCATGCCTCTGGGTATCGAAGGAGGTCATGGGAAAAGATGACACCCTTACATCGATTAAAAGTATTGAGGAGCACAGGTAACAGCTGCACCAGAGACAGAGATCATATTCAGTGAGCTCTCTTCTAGGGATGACACCTCAACAAAGAGGCTTCCATCCCCCTGAGAACAGATTTTAGGTTCCTGACCACAGGCTGAAACAATGGCACGGTGCAAATGAAAAATGTTAATATATAGCACTGACCCACCCACAGTGGATTTGACTACCAGATACTTGGCATATGATGCCGGCACCGTTTCATCCGGGGCCAACCTCAGAGCCACACCAACCTGACAGGAACGCCTCTCAAGATGCAGCAGAATGCTGGGGCAGAGGAGGATGCTCCCCAGGGGCCTGGAAAGGCTCCAGAGTGACAAACGTTGAAGAAGAGTGCAAAGAATGGTCAGGGTCACATGCAGCATCGTCAAAAAATTTATCCCTTGGATTGCGCAATTACCTTTTTTCTTATCCCCCCCCTCCCCATGGTGTACATAAAACTACAGATTTTTTTTTTTAGTTCTTGTTTATTATAAACTTGAAGATAAACATCCAGGGCACCATCCGGTGAAAAAAAAAATCTCTCCATATTTCCATAGGGCCATGCGTAAGTTTACATACCAGAGTAGTGAAAAAATGACATTTTTTTTTTTTTTTTGCTTATAATAAACTTAAAGATAAACATCCAGGGCATCATCTGGTGAAAAGAAAAAAATCTCTCTCTCTCTCTCCATCTTTCCGTAGCATCATGCGTAAGTTTGCGTAAGGGTCGAGTTGTTAATGTGATGCACGGCCAGCACAGCCTGAGCTGTGGCTCACAGTGTGACACTACCCAGCCTGAGCTGTGGCTCGTGAAACACAGGTTAATAATATTCCCCTCCATATATCAACACATAATCCTCATTTCTCCACCCCTCCACCCACCATGGAGCCCAACAAGGGGAGGTCGTATACCAGGAACAACACTGGTGACCCCAGAGGTAGCAGGAGAGTATATGCGGGTAACCACTGGGGGTACCAGACAAGGGTGACCCCAGGACAATAGGAGACACCAGGCCCCCCAGTCCCCACTTGACCCTAGCCAATGCATGACCAGCCGTTTGACCTGGTCGGGCCCAACTAGGCTGCCTGTCTAGCCGGAATAAGGGACCAAAGAGGTGTATTGTTAGCTGCACGGCACATCGTACAGCATCACTCAACCCCAAGGACTCCCGTCTCCCACCATTATGGGACACCACGCACGGCAAACACGTGGGGAGGCAACAGTCCCATACTAGCTGGCAAATGAGCAGGGATTAAGATCACCATCAGCCCTCCTCCACCAGTGATGTAGGAAGTGCTTGGTCCACGAGACCGACAAATGCCGAACTCTACAAAGGTAGGCAGGGATCCAAAGTAGGTGGCACCACAAACCACGCTTCAGGCCTTGCCACCACGTCAAGGTGACTCCCACAGCGAGGCTGTGTTATACAGGGTAAGGGCCATTATGTGCTTGGTTAGGTGTGCAGGGAGGTTACGTGCTTGGTCAATGGAGGGTTGCAACAGCAAAGTGTTGCCTATGTTTTATACTGGACGTCTATTGAGGTCGAGATATGTGAGCGCTTTACTGACTGCAGAACAATCCACAGAACCAGAATGCAGTTCCCTCGGTCCACCAACTTCAGTGAGCGCATGAACTTCGTGTGGCTGTGGGTGGGTGGCATGTCAGCTCGTGCCATAGCCCGGGAGACAGGCACCAGCGCTGCCACTGTCTGCCGGTGGATCAGGCGCTGGAAGCAGGAGGGTCACGTCCAGAACATACCATGCAATGGAAAACTACGCAGAGGGAAACATAACGTTAAAAAAGGCAATGGATGTAAAGATTTTATCCCCTCAGACTGTAATGTTGCCACGTCAAAAGAGGCAGGGAGGCATATGGCACAAACAGAAGGTATTCCTGTGTATGTGTCAATGACTCCTTGTATGATACATCACACGATTTGGATGCTAAATTACGCACTTAGAACTATTAATAACACAACACAATTCCCCCATGAATACACTTCAAGACCAGTAGTATTCAAATCCGAATATGTGTAGTGACTAAAAGTGAAGTAAACATGGGTAAAGGTAGTCGATCAAAACTGCATCGCTCAGGAGCGCACGATGATATCCAAAATTATCGATATAATAAGAGCTACCCAAGAATGATTATTTGTCATCATCTAATTGTTGATATAACAAAAATATCATTAGAAAATGTCAAAAGCATGAAATTTGTAGCATCCTAAAAAAAAACAAAAAAACAGGGGGAAAGGGGGGACTAATCATCGTGGGAAAAAATTATTGGGCAGTTTCCAGTAGCCATCGTTCGTGGTATCAGACTGTTTCGCACCAAGTGTGCACCGATATATATATATATATATATATATATATATATATATATATATATATATATATATATATATATATATATATATATATTGAAAGAAACAACTAACTTCTCTTTTTCGTCTGAAGAATATTTACATCTGACGAAAAACAGTGAAAAACCCTATGTTCACTATTGCGTGTTTCAGATGGTTCGATTTTTCCGCTATGTATTGGTTAAACTTTGGGAAGATACATGTGTCTTTGTCACGTATTTTTGTCGAGAAAGGAGGCTTCCTAGCACCTCTTCCTTGGCGGTTTAGTTTTGGATATGGCTTGCTAATATCCTTTTGTATGTTATTTAGTCAGAGTATCGTGAAACTAGAAAGATAATAACCAAAACAATCGTTTAGGAAAGGTGTTAGGGAAGTATATTCTTCAGTACCGTTGCATATATATATATATATATATATATATATATATATATATATATATATATATATATATATATATATATATATATATATATATATATATTATAGGAAGGTGGAGGAAAGAAGAGAGAATAGGGGAAAGGATAGTAAGAAAGAGGAAGGGGGAGTAGACAGTTGGTGGGCTGGCCACCTTGCTTTTGTTTTGTTTATTGTGTTGGTTTGGCAAGTACATATAGTGATTTTGTGTGTGTGTGATTGTATGTGTGTGATTGTGTGTGTGTGTGTGTGTGTGTGTGTGTGTGTGTGTGTGTGTGTGTGTGTGTGTGTGTGTGTGTGTGTGGGTGTGAGTGTGTGTGCGTGTGTGTGTGGGCGTGCGTGCGTGTGCGTGCATATTATGTGCATGTTTGAGTTAAGCTAGCTAGCTTATTTGAGGGTTTGGCTGGGTTGTTTGGGTTTATGTCGTAATTAGGTGGCTTGTTTTGTATTGTGAGATTGAGTAGTTTGGGTACAAATCAGTGCGTCACTCATCGGTTTTAGTTGCGTTTAGTAAATTGGTTTAGGGTCATGGTTGTTTATTATGGTTTTTAAACTACTAGGGAACCATTTATGGAAAGAGCGATTCTCCTCATTGATGTTGTTAGTGAATGCGTTGTATGTTTCGGGGTTTATTACCTCGATTTTACTCCAAATTTTTTTAGCTTGGTTATGTAATCTTATGTTTAATGGTTTGGTTTTGGTTATGGCGTGTATTTGTTCCGTGTTAAGTGTGTAAGGGTACTGCTGATTAGTTGCAAATCTGAGTGCTTTGTTTTGTAAGATTTGTAGTTTTTTAAGTTGGGTATAGCTGACCGTGTGTGTGGGAATGGGGGGATATTCTAGAATGGGGAGGATCAGTGCTTTGACAAGGTGGGATTTGACTTTTGTAGGCATGTTCTTGAATCTGAGTAAGCGGGATAATGCTCCTGTGGCTTTTTGTTTTCTATCCTGTACACTAGGAAGATAGCCTCTTGAGTTAAGTTTAAAACCAAGTATTTTTCCCTCTCCTTTGAAGTCAGTTATATCTTCATTAATTATTAAAGGTTCTTTTTTGGTGTTGGCTAGTTGAATGACGGAAAATTTATTTATGTTAGTTTGTATTCTCCATTTAGATGCATATTCGTTTATTTTCTCGACTTCGCTTTTAGTTCTTGAGTTCATGATCATTCTAGATGGTCCAGGATAGTTAACAATTTGGGAGATATCGTCTGCGTAGCTTATGTTGATGCCATGAGTGGCTTGTGGGGAGTCACTGGTGAAGATGGAGTAGAGAGCTGGTGAAAGGACGCTCCCTTGAGGAACCCCACTTTCCAGAGCAAAGCTAGCACCTGTATAATTATTTATTTTGATTTTAGCCTTCCTATCGTCAAGAAAATCACAGAGAATTATTTCAGTTATAGTTGGGAGGTTGAGATTCAGTAGTTTATATTTAAGGCCTAAATGCCACACCTTGTCAAAGGCTTTTGTTACATCTCTAAGGATGATGTGGCATTGTCCTTTGTTAGATTTACTTATTGCTATTTGTTCTGATGCTATTGCAATTGCTTGAGTAGTGCCCCTTAGTAGACGGAAACCGTATTGATTCTTATAATATAGATTCTCAGTTTCAAGGTGTAATCTGAGCCTTTTATTAATTATTCTCTCTAGTATCTTTCCAGGGACTTCTAAAAGAGAGATGGGTCTGTAATTCTCAACGAGATGTGGGTTCTTGTCCTTTTCTGGGATGAATTTTATGATGGTTTCTTTAAATTTGTCGGGGAAATATTCTGCAGAGATGGTTGCATTAAATATGTTTTTTAAATTTTCAATGGCTATATTGGGGAGATTGGATAGTATAGTTTTATTATATCCACTTTCTCCCGGGCAAGTCTTTTTTAAGTTCTTAATGATAGAGGTAATTTCGTCTGTCGTGATAGGAGTGGTAAATATTGTGTTTGAGTCTAATCTATCGGGGTGAGCTGAGTGGTACGGTGTTAATCTATCTATGTTGTTGGTAAGGAATTCTTTTACTGTATTGTCGTGCCTGTTGTTGTTTTGTTCTTCTTCGATCTCTTGAAAGATGGACTCCCAGTGTCGCCTATGTGTTCTTTCTTTTTCAGAGGCTGAGTGTTGTCTGTTTCCCAGATGATCTAATACGTAGTGAGGGTCGGGGGTAGAAGTTCCTGAGAGGATTTTTATTTTACGCCAAAATGTGGAGGGATCGTTATAAAGATTGGCGGTGTTTGCAATAGTGTTTGCCCAATGTGTGTTGTGTTCTGTTAGAAGGGATGTATGTAGTTGAGTTTGAAGTAGTTTGTATAGTCTAAAGCGATCTCGTGTCCATCCATGTGTTTGGGAATGAGTTCTTAATGCATTGTATTGATTGATGAGGATCTGTGTGTCTCTGTTGTGTTTAGGAGTAGTGATTGTTCTATGTGTGGTTGTAGGGATGTTGTTGTTGATTGCCATATTTATGTTGGAGTATCATCTTTCAAAAGATTGGTCAAATTCCTTTAGTGTTCTATCATCGGGGATATGAAAGTTAGTAAATGTTGTGGTTAGATCTTGTTTAAAGTCATTCCAGTTGGCCATGACAAAGTTAGGTCGAGGTGGAATGGGGACGGTTATTGGGGCAGTGGAGATAGTGGCGATTATGGGGGTGTGATCACTAGTGGTGAGAGGGCCGGGAGAGAAATGGGTGTTGTGATAAGCTGTTAGGTTGCAAAGAGCTATGTCTGGGGTGGAGGTAGAGTTGTGTGAGAGGAATGTAGGAAAGTTGGGACCAATGTGTCTTACTGTGGTGTCCTGGATGAGTCTTGCAAGTTGTCTTCCTACGACGTTTGAGTTTCTGTTGCCCAGGAGGCGGTGTTTAGCGTTAAGATCACCAATGAGGTATACAGGGATGGTTCTTCTGAATAAGTTAATAAAATCGGGGGTTGGGAGGTAAGGGCAGCTAGGGGGGAGGTATACTGTAGCAATAATGATTTTTCCAGTGTGCGTTTGTACTCTACGGCAATCAGATCTGAGATAAAATTGTCTATGATTTTGTATTGTAAATTGTTTTTCAGTGCAATGGCTGTGCCGTCCATAGGGCGGTTGAGAAAGTTTTTACTATGTGTTTTATACCCAGGGATACGGAGTGAATTTGGTGCGGTAGTGCTGTGGCTATTTATAAGAATGATATCTGGATCTAAATTACGGTAGGTATTGCTAAGACCTAGACTTCGACCATGCCAATTAAGGATGTTATGTTAAATGATTTTCATTGTCTATGTCTTTGGGGTCTGGACTGAGAGGGTTGGGAAGCCTTTGTGTGCTGATCCCCTAGCCGTAGGAGAAGTCTTTCTTCTTCGGTGTTAGCTGGCCGAATAAGATGTTGGAAGGTTTCTAGTTTTTCACAGGTGATTCTTAGTTGGTTGAGTGCTAAATCTGGACTCAGTATGTTGTTATTTTGTATGAATAAGGCTTTGTTTTCTTTTATAGCTTTGGCTAGTTCTCTTTGTTTGTATTCTTTGTTTGACTTCCAAATTGAGGGGAGGACTACAACCTCTACCTTGTCATTTTCGGTTTCGTCTTCGTCAGAGGAGCTTAGGTGTTCATCTGATTCGCTGTCTGTTTGGTATTTTGTGATGTCATTACTTCCATGTGGTATGGGTTCATCTTCATGTGTGTCAAGCGCCATTGCCTCTTCGTTTTTCTCTTCAGAGATAGGGGTGGTTTGTGTGTAAGGAGATGACTCAGCAGGTTTTTTATTTGTATTGGCTGGGGGAGAAAGAAGATTTTTAGTTGTTGATGGCAGAATGGCTTGTATAATTTTTTTAGAGGGGGTGTTAGGGAGGAGTTTCACAATTGGTAGACCATTAAGTGTGCAACTTTCCTCCAGAATTTTTTTTAAAGCTGCCTGGGTTTGCAAGCTCGTGCATGTGAGCATTCATGATAAAGACCATGTAGTCTGCAAACTTGTCGTTGGGAGATCTATTTTGTATAGCAGCTGCTGGGGTGTTAGGGTTTGGTTTTGTTCCTTGTGCAAAGCTTAGACCTGGTCGTACTGTGGCGGGGGAGGGTGTATTTATTGCTTTCTTTAATATTTCTTTTCT
The DNA here is from genome assembly GCF_032717465.1 of Coenobita brevimanus. Lineage (NCBI taxonomy): Eukaryota > Metazoa > Arthropoda > Malacostraca > Decapoda > Coenobitidae > Coenobita > Coenobita brevimanus. The sequence continues at coordinate 30,818,147 of NC_136999.1, read as the reverse complement.
TTTAAGGCATTTCATAGCCATAGTGCGGTGGTCTCCTTCGCAGTTAATACACTTTTTGAAGTTGGAGTTGCATTTCTTCCAAGTGTGAACAAGACTGGAGCATTCAGAACAGATTTTAAAATCTTTGGGTTTAGGACATTCGTTGATATTGTGTGTGTCCATTTCGTAGCACTTCATACACATTATGATATGGACATATTTCTCAGCCTGGATCTGATTTTTGCTGATGCACAGATGGAACAATTTCAGCCCTTCAATTGCTTTTTCTGCCATCTTGATATCATCAAATTCTATTTTGATTGTGTTTCTGTTGCCAAATTTGGTTATTTTGGTGATTTTGGCCCAAGAGTTTTCTTTTATGACTTCTTGTTCAATCTCCTCTTCACTGTGGGAGTAGATGATGTCATCTACTTTGGTGCAGATAATGCTCCTTTTGGCTTTTAGTTCGGGAGGGAGGATTGGGGTGAAGCCATTATCCTGTAAAGATCTTTTCAGAGGATGAGACAGGAGCTTATTGGTGTCATCTTCTGTGGCTGTAGTTGCAATGATGAATTCTTTTGAATCATGCAGTCCTGTTATTTTTATGTTGTGAGGAGCAACTATTTCAAGCAATTTCAGTTTAACTTTTCTTGGGGATTACTGTGTTTAATTTTAAGTTTACCCATTTTTCAACATAGGGAAAAATCCTGATAGGCCACTAACAGGCCGCCTAGTTGGTCCAATCTACCTGTGATCTGGGGCTTGTAACCTAAACTCCCCCCCCCCTCTAAAGGGAGTGACCGCTTGCAAGGTCAAAGGAGTACCCCTGATCCTTAACTCTGTTAGTAAAAATACCCACTCCAGTGCTTCCTATAACCACCCCAGAACGGGGTCCCCTCGTGCCAATGGCCTCGGGGTTCGGCTTCGTACCACACCAGAACCTCTACTGGGCAAGCCTAACAGGACCAAAGTAGAATCTACTGTAGAAGGAATGAAAGGTAGTCTTTCGTAGTAAAAAAATTCTCAGCCATGGTGAGCGGGCTGACAGACGAGCATATAATGCCCACCTGAAACTTATAAACTGTATTCTGTAATAATATATGGATGAGGTCAATGTCATTATGATATATTCTGAAGGCAAGTATTCATGGCGGTTAATGAAATTCCCTAACACGTTTTCCTATGCGATTTAGTTTCTTGCACCTTACCGACCTCGCCTGTGTTATATAAATCCTTCTGATGTCGCCATAATCTGCATAAATAACCTACACAGGAATATTACTCAGTCATATCCAAAAGCAAATCGCTATGGAAGAGATGTCAGGGAACCTCCTTACCCTATGAGAAACGGGCCAAGGAGAATAATGAAGGATTTTTAATTATGCAGTGCCATCAGTGGCAAAGGACGGACATCTCATAACTTCAGTGCGATGCCTCATTCTCTTTATACCTGCTACCTACAGACGATTTTATTAAGCTTTGAGGAGCCTATTCAAAGTGGTTGAATGAGATGTCACTGTCATTAATCGCTTCATTACCAAAGATCTCCATTTTCAATACGGACATCTGGAAGCAGCAAGAATAGAGTGCATACTGTACATTACCGTAGTGTAGGGGTCAGTAGCCGTAGTAGCATTTGTATCACTTGGTTCATCTGAAACATGATCCCGGTGGGCTGCAGGCTTAAGCTCATCTGCAGTTTACCTCCCCTTCTTTCTGTGGACGGGGAAGTAGCTGAGGGAATTCTGTACAACCAGGCAGTTGAGCGACCTGGTTTTAAGCATGCCACCACCTGAAGGCGTCCCTCTGCAGGACCAGTGCAGAGGTTAATGTACACAGAAGTAGCCATATTTTGAGGTAGGAACCAAGCAACCCTATTTCAAGGGTGGATGATGGTGATGAAATTTATACCGTAGGGCTACTCAACTGGCGGCCCGCGGGCCAAATCCGGCTCTTGAGTCGTTTTTGTTTGGCTCTTTGACCAACTAGAAAAACGAAAATAAACAAATAAATAAGAATAAAACAGAACGTTTTGCATTTTTCTTTTTATTCATGTATCTAGCGGAAAATGTACAGACAAATAATATATTTCTCTTGTTTTTTTCTATGTATATGTGTTGAAATTGAGGGAAAAAATACAGATATAATAATGTATGGCACTTTTGTTAATCTGACTTTAATAATTTGGCCCAACTTCTAGAGTAGTTGAATAGCCCTGCCGTAATTCTTCATAGACTAACCATGACACTGGCAGTTGTAATGTAAAGTAAATGCAAATAAGTGAAAATGTTATTCGTTAGCTACAGATTATTATTGAAAGGTGTATTCTTTGGCCCGTATTATTGTCGGTTAAGGACGCCCACTAATAGCTCTTCCTAAAAGATGTATTTTGCTTATTGCACCTTACTGTCCTCTTCTGTGTTATGTAAATCGCTTCATGTCTCGCTTCACGTTACATACATACTGTACCAAAGGATATTAGCCAGCCATATCTGAAAATATATAGCTAAGGAAGAGGTAACAGGGAGCCTCCTTAACCGACGAGAATACGGACCTTTGTGTTTAGGACACTTTATAGAGGCCCAGCATTAGCAGTATGCTTGTCTCTAGTGCACGTGAATGTTCTTTGGTGTAATATAAGTTTTAACTGTGAGTACTGAAAAGCTCTGGAATTACAAAAATAAATACTGAAAGCAAATAACTGTCGTTTGGGGACGCGAGGCTGGTGATAATAACAAAGCCAGCACAAATGTCATTTTCTTTATTAGTGAGATGTTTCGATCCCACCATGTATTATCAGACCTTGGTACAGAAACAACTATTATTTGTATCTAGTATGCATAAAAGAGTAACAAAAAATGTAATACATAACTTGCATTAGGAATGATTAAGAACATATAAAATAGCTAAAGTTGGCCAAAAAGAAAAAAAAAAGTAAAAACATTACTAAGTATATATGATGCATTTGCCACAAAAGAGCTAATGGGAAGCTATGTAATTAAAACCACAAACAGTGGTTGTATAGGCCTGGTAAGATAAGTTGGGGTCACGTCGTGTCAGGTTCCCTTTTGTTCTGTGTCCCTTCCTGCTGCAGGATTATAAGACCTCCACTCTCATGTTTCTGTCACTCTTTCTGAATATGAAATACACGTAAATAATTACTGTCTCGGTTTTCATTTCTCCTGTGATTAATCTGCATACATATCTTCACCTTGAAATAAAGATTCCCCATAAATTTTATCTATGTAATGCTCAGGCAGTGATCTTTCTAGGGTGAATTCTTCAGCCATGAGCACAATCACTGGTCGCGAATTTGTGTAGAAACGCTCACATTCGCTCCTTCCACTATCTACTCCTATATAAGCTGTCTGTAGAGTCACATTTAGACTGAAATTGTTTTAGGTATGTAGTATTAAGAACTGCCTACATGCTTCATGAGGGGGAAAAGTAGCTTCCTACTGTGATCCATTGTACAAGTGAGTGAGCATAATATTTGTAATGCTTTTTCCGTCTGCTGTGGGTATGGACAGCACACCTGGCACACCTGGAATATATGCACCTGGACAGTACTAAACGGAAATTATACAAAATGGAAAGGTTACAGGTGGGGTTTCACAGTTATGAGTAATATAATTTTTGAAGACGTCAAAATTGGCACCTATCTGTATATAACTGAAGGTGGTGAAAAGAATCTTAGACCCCCAAAATGTTATGTTTCATTCAAGGAACTTCAAGTTTATGTTATAAAGACAACTGAACAGAGTCAAGAAAAAAAAAAAAAAAAAAAAAAAGGCAAGTGGAATTTACTGTTAAAAAAAAAAAAAAAAAAGCCACAGCATATGAAAAAAGTAGGAAAATGACATATTTGAATTGTAAAAAGTCTGGGAGAAAATCTCTGCATAAGTTAGATACATATCTTTGAATGTCGCCTGTACACTATAAATATTAAAAAGCATGAGGGATAGACAGTATTACACAACTGGATATGACAAAAATTGACTGTAAAGGATGCATTGTTTTTCTAATACGAGCAAATGATTCTTGGAACCATGTATCAGATTTAAAGAAATAATTGATAAAATGGTAACAGAAGAACAAAATCCTATAACAAAATCACACACACACACACACACACACACACACACACACACACACACACACACACACACACACACACGTTCAAACTGGTACACTACCACAGTACATTACTGAATCATAGCCATCATTATTTGGAGCTGTGGTGTTATGTAGCCGTTACTGTCCCTCTAGTATGCAATTGTTAGTGTGTCAGTGTGTTCAAGAAGATCTTCAGTGGTAGATGTCAGTAAGGATGTCACTAGGAATGCTAATGTTAATATCTGAATGAAGTGAAAATGGATGTTAGTATTGTAATGGTAATATTTAGTGGATTATATATGAAATGTCAGTGAAAAGTGTATGATAATAGTAGCAGCACCTCCAGATTCACCTGAAACGTGAACCCTGTGGCCTGCAGCCTTTCTGCAATGTACATTTTCCTTTCGGGAGACAATGAAGTGCCCAAAGGAGGTCTGCATAACCAGGCAGGGGAGCAACCTGGTTATATCAGTGCCACAACGTGAACGTGACCCTCTCCAGCACGGAAGAGTGTATAATTAATTGTTACGTGGAATCTGAATAAGTTGAATGTGATTCTCTTTATTATCCATACACCAGATTACAAGAGTCCTCCAATCATAAAAAATCTGTAACAGCTGGACTTGCACAACTGTAGATTGGCGTGTGGGGGAAAACCCCCCCTGAACATGCAAGCTCTAAATAGATGTGGTTCAGGGAATAAATGAAATCTGATAGACAGAAGCTCCGCAATATGGCACTGTGACAGTCCAGTCATGAGAGCTATCAGACTCCCGTGTAGCGTGGGGAACTGCAAGGAGAATTGGCACAATGGATGCAACTTCGTTTAAGCATTTCCCATAAAAGTATCTGTAAAATAATGTAAGGGAGGTCTATCTATCTATCTATCTATTGCCAGACGCCTCAATCCCGTTTGGGGTGGCCACAAACAAATCGCCTCCAAGTCGCCCTGTCCCCCGCCATTTCACTGCCTTGCTCCCAACTCACACCCCCCTCTCTCATATACCTCTCCACCCCATCCCTCCATCTCATCCTCGGCCTCCCCCTCCCTCTTCCCCCCTCCACCTCACTCACATACACTCTCTTCGTCAGTCTTTCACCCTCCATCCTCTCCACATGGCCAAACCACCTCACTGTGTTCCTCATAACGCTTCCTATCACATCCACACCACAACGCTCCTTTATATCCTCATTCGTCAGCCTGTCTCTCCACGTGATTCCACAGGCTTCTCTTAAATAACTCATTTCCACTGCTCTCACTTTGACTTGTGTCCTTCCAACAATGTCCAAGCTTCACTTGGGAGGTATTGTAGGGTTATTAATAATTCTAACAACTTTGATTTGAATTTTGTCTAGTTATTTTACTGCGACCTCTGCATATCCACTCCACAAGGGTGAGTAATTATCCACTTGAGAGTCCACATGACTTGTAAATCATAGCTAACTGCTCATCAATGAAGAAGTTACGGGATCTGTAAAATGAGCCAATTTTTTTTTTTTAAAGCCTAATTAAATATGTGATCTAACATGAGAGGTGAAGGCGAGGGCACTGTTAAGTGAAACACCGAGAATTTTAATAATTTTGGAGATTGGAATATTAGTAGCACTGAAGATAATATAGGAATCAGGCAATACCTGTCTATTAGTAAACTATATAGATATAAATTTCGTAGCATTAAATGAGACAATGTTATTTTGTTACCATTCAGTGGCCTTAGATAAGTCTTGATTAATGGAGATTGCTGTACTGAGTTGTGAGTTAGAGGTATTAAATTTTTCGAATAGGTGTTTAAGTGTGAGTGAAGTGTGAAGTGTTGAGTCAACTGCACATGAATGGATGGGATTGTCGGTGACAGATAAGGGATCATTAATATAATTAGGAATAGGGTTAGAGCCAGAACTGATCCTCGTGGCACGCAGGCATTAATCAAGTGGAAATTGAAATATACATCATCTACAATTACTCTTACCTTTCTCTTCCTGAGATCTGAGGACATTAGATGAGCAAAAGTTGATAGGCCATAACAAGGGAGTTTGGATAGCAGGGAACGATACCACTGTCAATAGGATAAGGCAGGCAGGTATGTAGGTAGCCAGTTAGATAGGTGAGAATCAGTCTCGATAATGTAGATGATGTGGGGAATCGTGATACCAACATAAAGTCGACAGGCGTTGGATAGTATAACTGTGGGTTTACGTATTTTCTCTGTCACTCCTGCCCCTTCATCTCTCTTGTATCGTAGGTGAGGGATAGACACTCTTGGATTACAGAGCTTTATTGTGACACAGTTATTGTTGGTGTGCTGAACAGTTAGGTAACGTGACAGTTAACCTCCTACACTACCCAATCTTCTGAGCTTCCTTCTGCCTTCTACTGTTCTCTCTGGCTCTCTGACTGCTGTACCTGACTTCCAGGAATTTGTGCTGCTTGGTGGGGATGTGTGTAATGTCTAGTACATTTCCACCACTTGGTCTAACCGACTTCTACCAGTTGCCCCGCTTGTTTGCTGCATTATGAGATTCTTTATCATCTAGAAAATGTTTGCCATACATTCTGCTTGATTCTGGCTAGAGGTTGTGTATGTCTCCGCCTAAGAATTAGATATTGCAAGTGGTACCTATTGTGCTATGAGATATATACTAATTATTACATCTCTATAACTTTTACATATGACATTTTAACGTCTATATATTGCTCGGTCATGCTAAACTGTCATACCTACGACATACCTTGATATTACAATGTGCTCAGTATAGAGGAATAAGTTACACTGATTATTTGTCTACCTCTCAAACAATCATTGTAAAAACATTGTATCTGCTATAATACTGTAAAATCATAGTAAAATAATTGTAGGAACATAGCAGCATTTTGTAGTAAATAGTTGTAACATAAAAGATAATTGTATCTCTCTCTCTCTCTCTCTCTCTCTCTCTCTCTCTCTCTCTCTCATATATATATATATATATAGATATATATATATATATATATAGATAGATAGATAGATAGATAGATAGATAGATATAGAAACACACACACAGATAGATAGATAGATAGATATTTATTGACCACAAAAATACATCCACAAAATATAACTATGTACAGTAAAAGACAAAAAAAAAAAAAAGGTCCAAATGCAGATGCAAACATTAAAACAAGAAAACAACACTAATAGAAACCACACACAGTAAAACAAAAATGGCAATTGGTATGCACAGAAAAGATCACAAACAGACACAATGCAGTACCAACTTATACCCTGAGAAGTGCACAAAAAGATAAACAATAAAAAGAAAAATAAAGAAAATCATATCACATTGACAAAAATGCAGTTATGAATACAACCTCAAGACAGAATGAACAGAAGCTCACACATCATAATCAGTTCTTTCCATAAGATTTTCTAAAGTTGTAATTTTAAAATGTCTACGTAGATTCTCTGACATGGGACACTGCTGAAATACATGCGTCTGTTTATCTCCACAGTTACACAGGCGTTCCTCTATCAGCAACCGACCTCTTCCGTGCCTGTTCCATCGCCCTTCTTCTATTGCAAGGGAATTTGCACTTATTCGTACAGTAATTGTGAGCAAGAGATGCGTTCCAGCTCCATAATTACTCTTTTCAACTCATATATTTTGTGGGCAGAAAGACTGGGATTTAGTAAGTGATATAACTGATATCTGGAAGATACAGACACTTTAACTTTTTCTTTCAACTGGTTACGCGCAATTCGTACATCATCCACATCATTCTCAATAAGGTTTCTAACATAACGTGACGTGTTGCAGTTACAGTCAAGTGTCACTTGAAGGGCATGAGATAATGGATCACCATCTATGTTTCTCCCTTCTCTCCACATTATTACAAAGAATTTTCGTTGTCACCTCCTAACCAGCGCATAAAACGGGGGTAAATCTGACTCCAACAAACACAGATCATTGGTAGTGGTTTTCCTAACACCCAATAATTTCTTAATACACCACATATACTGTTTCTTTACAGGTTTAACATCTCCGTTCATCCACTACTCTGAGCCTACATAATCGATGCCATTAATGCACAGTTAAAAACCTTCTTATTCACATAAAATGGAATATCATTATTTTTATTAACAAACTCTATAAATTTCAATGCATGGCATGTTACTCTCTGGGCATGGGCTCTTATCGCCGTGGATGTAGAACCATCAGACTTGAACAGGTTGCCTCGGTATGTATTCTGGCTGCAGTGCTCCACCGTCACACCATCCACTAACATAGGCTCCCTATCCACGTCCTTACTGTTCAGTGCCATAAACTTAGTTTTTCTTACGCTAGCGTCCATCCCATGTGAAACACAGAATTCATTAAGTAAACAAATTTTTCCTATCATACCCAACCTTGACGTAGACAGAAGGATGGTGTCATCCATCAGGACCAGCACATGAAGCCACTGCAGAAACCCATCCATGCCACAGCTATGTTTTATTAACCTTATCATGTCATTAACATAAAGGACAAATAGCAGGCATGATGATGGGTCTTTTTAACGTAGTGATTAGTGCTCCACCAATAATACTGTTTGTCACCCTGTACATGGCAGTAATAGCAAAAAGCATCGTCATACCACAACCCACTCTCTTCAAAACAGAAAAAAACACATTTCTCATAACCTTATCGTAATTTTTAGAAAAGTCGACAAATGTAATAAACAATTTAATTTTCTTCTTTATTGCCATCTGGATAAACAAACGCAGCGTTACTATATGCTCAATACGCCTTCTTCTCTCCAGGCTACCTGCCTGCTCCCTAAATGGTTTAAATCACAAATTACGTCTGTTACACAGCACCATATCATACAGTTTCGCCAAACTATTTACAACACTGATACCTCGAAAGTTAAGCAATGATGGCAACACACACACACATTATATATATATATGCAGAGAGAGAGAGAGAGAGAGAGAGAGAGAGAGAGATGGTGGGGTATATGCGCGGGAGTAGGAGAATGAGAGGGCAAAAGAAGGAGTGAGTGAAGGAAGAAGAATATAAGAGAGTATATATATATATATATATATATATATATATGGGTGTGGTATATGCGCGGTAATAGGTGAGAATAAGAGGGCAAAAGAAGGAGTGTGTATTGTTGTCAGTAACAGAAGGAAGAAGAATATATGACAGTATGAATCAGTTCGCTCAAGCATTGTGTGGGTAAGACTGAATGTGTGACTACAAATGTGGGTGATTGTGTAAGTTTATGTGCCAACGGATGATTTTGTTAGCAGAGCGAGAGAAGAGTTCTGGACAAATGTGGAAGCGTGCATGGAAAAGTTTTAAAGAAATGAGAGAGTGTTTTTGATTGGAGATACGAATGGAAAAGTAGGGAATGTGAAGGTGGATGGAGTAGTTGGTGAGTGGGGTGTGCCTGCAGAGATTGATGAGAATGGCAGTGCTTTAGTGGACATTTGAGCCGGGAGGGGGTTGGTGATAGCCAATACCCTCCTCAGGCACAAATGACCATAGGTATACGTGTTGAGTGATGAGAAGGGTGGGTGGTGAACTGAATGAACGGAAGGCAATGATTGATTATGTGTGTTTGTGGATGAAAAGATGAGAAGGTGTGTAATGGATGCAAGAGTATATAGATGTTGAGGGAGTGGAGTTTCTAACCACCACTTGATGGTGGTCACAATCAAGGCCCAAGTGAAACGGAGAAATAGAAGAAGGGAAGGACAGGAGGAAGTAGTTCATACAAGGAGGGTGGAAAGGTTACAAGAGGATGGAAAAAATGCAGACTACAAGAGGGAAGTGTAGGAAACATTGGGTAAATATGGATTGGAGAAGATGGGAACGTGGAAGGTGTGTGAAAGATATTCAAAGAAGAAATCTGTGCAGCATGTGAGATGGTGTGTGGGGTGAAGAGAAGACGAAAGGGGGAGCAAGGAACAGCATGGCGGAATGAAGAGGTGAGAGAGGCTGTGGCACAAAAGAAGAAAGCATATAATTAGTGGATGAGAAACAAGGGCGTGCAAGAAGTTGAGAGATGGAGGAGAGAGTTATATGTAGAGAGGAAGAGTGAGGTGAAAAGATTAGTAAGAGTAAGAAGAGAGTGGATGAGGAATTTGGAAGGAATTTGAGTGTAAAGTGGAGGGAATGTAAGAAGATGTTCTGGAAAGAGGTAAAGAGAGTTAGACAGGGTTCCAAAGAAGTTAGTTGGGGAGTGAAATCTAAAAATGGTAGATTACTAGTGGAGAAAGGAGAAAAAGCGTGCAGATGGAGAGAACACTTTAAGGAATTTTTGAACATAAAGAATGAAAGTAATGCGAGTGTAAGTGGCTGGGGAATGGCTGGGAGACGGAGAGATGTGCGAAGGGAGGAAGAAATCAGCAGGATGGAAGTTGTGGAAGCAATGAAGAAAGTATAAATGGGTAAAGCCCTAGGAATTGGTGGAGTTTGTGGTGAAATGCTGAAGCATGGAGGAGAGATAATAGTAGAATGGATATGGAAGATGTGCAGATTGGCCTGGGAGGAATGTAGAGTCCTGGAGGATTGGAAGTTATTTTATAAATATTCCCCTGGACTAAGGAAAAGAGGAAGAAGAATTATGTGGTAATCATAGGGGCATTTGTCTTCTTAGTGTAACAGGAAAAGTATATGGTAGGATACTTACTGACAGAGTTATGGAGATAACTGAGGAATTAGCTGGAGAAGAACAGAGAGGTTTTAGGAAGGGAAGAGGTGTTGTAAATCAGATATTCATTCTTAGATCTTCAGTGGAAAAGTTTCTAGAGAAGGGAACGAAATTCTATGAGGCCTTCATGGATTTGGAGAAAGCATATGACAGGGTGGATAGATAAGGATTGTGGAATGTATTGAGAATAAATGGAGTAGATAGAAATTTGCTGAATGCCGTGAAGAGTTTTTATGACGGTGACTAGGCTGCAGTGCGTCTGGATAGTGAACTGAGTGAATTTTTCTATTTGAAGGTTGGATTGAAACAGGAATGTGTCATGTCTCCAAGGTTGTTCAATCTCCATATGGTTGGGATTATGAAAGATATACAAGGTAGGGTAGTGGATACTGGCACGGCCCTAGTGTGAGAGGGCAGTGTTTGGAAGCTCACTGTACTGTTGTTTGCAGATGATACTGTGTTGTTAAGTAAAGACGAAAGGGGGCTGCAAGGCTTGGTGGATGAGTTTGGGAGGGTGTGTAAGAAACGGAATCTAAAGGTAAAAGTAGGGAAGAGTAAAGTTATGGTCTTCAAGAGAAGTGAAGCCAGTGAACGTGTAGCGAGGTTGGATGAGGAGAAAATGGAAAATGTGAGTGCATGTAAGTACTTGGGTAGTGTGATGAGTAGGGATGGAAGTTTAGAGGGTGAAGTGCTTGGAAGGATACAACAAGGAAGAAAGGTTACTGGTTCCTTGAAAGCAGCGATAACAAACAAGGAAGTGAGCATGGAAGTGAAAAGGTTACTACATAGCAGTATTGTGATACCAACTCTAACGTATGGAGGGGAAGCTTGGACCTTGTTGGAGGGACAGCAGTGAAGAGTAGGAGCAGTGGAAATGAGTTATTTAAAAGTAGCATGTGGAGTCACATGGAGAGAGACACTGACAAATGAGCAAGTGAAGGGGCGTTGTGGTGTGGATGTGGATGTGATAGGAAGCATTAGGAGAAACACACTGGGGTGGTTTGGCCATGTTGAGAGGATGGAGAGTGAGAGATTGACAAGGAGAATGTGTTAGTGAGGTGGAGGAAGGGAGAGGGAGGGGAAGGCCAAAGATGAGATGGAGGGATGGAGAGGTGTAAGAGAGATAGGGATGTGAGCTGGGAGCAGGGCAGTGAAATGGCGGGGGTCACGGCGACATGGAGGCGATTTGTTTCCGGCCACCCCTTACGGGATTAAGGCTTGTGGCAATAGATAAATAGATAGATACACACACACACACACACACACACACACACACACACATATATATATATATATATATATATATATATATATATATATATATATTGCCAGACGCCTCAATCCCGTTTAGGGTGGCCACAAACAAATCGTCTCCAAGTCGCCCTGTCCCCCGCCATTTCACTGCCCTGCTCCCAACTCACACCCCCCTCTCTCATATACCTCTCCACCCCATCCCTCCATCTCATCCTCGGCCTCCCCCTCCCTCTTCCCCCCTCCACCTCACTCACATACACTCTCTTCGTCAGTCTTTCACCCTCCATCCTCTCCATATGGCCAAACCACCTCAGTGTGTTCCTCATAACGCTTCCTATCACATCCACATCCACACCACAACGCTCCTTTATATCCTCATTCGTCAGTCTATCTAAACATGTGACTCCACAGGCTCCACTTAAATAACTCATTTCCACTGCTCTCACTCTTGACTTGTGTCCTTCCAACAACGTCCAAGCTTCACTTCCATACGTTAGAGTTGGTATCACAACACTGTCATGTAGTAACTTTTTCACTTCCATGCTCACTTCCCTGTTTCTTATCACTGCTTTCAAAGAACCAGCAACCTTTCTTCCCTGCTGTACCCTTTCAAGCACTTCACCCTCCAAACCTCCATCCTTACTCATCACACTATCCAAGTACTTAAACGTACTCACACTTTCCAATTCCTCACCATCCAACCTCGCTGTACATTCACTGACTTCACCTCTCTCACAGACCATCACTTTACTCTTCCCTACATTCACCTTTAGATTCCGTTTCTTACACACTCTCCCAAACTCATCCACCAAGCCTTGCAGCTCCCCTTTGTCTTCACTCAACAACACAGTATCATCTGCAAACAACAGTACAGGGAGTTTCCAAACACTATCCTCTCTCACCAGGGCCACTCCAACATCCACTACCCTACCTTGTACCTCTTTTATTACCCCATCCATTTACAGATTGAACAACCATGGAGACATGACACATCCCTGTTTCAACCCAACTTTCAAAGAGAAAAATTTACTTAGTTCACCATCCACACGCACTGCAGCTTTCACACCATCGTATATATATATATATATATATATATATATATATATATATATATATATATATATATATATATATATATATATATATATATATATATATATATATATATATATATATATATATATATATATATATACAATAGCATTATAATAGTCATAACTTGGTAAGTCTACAGTAGTCAATTGTATATGTGATGGATTTGCTTTGTATATAGAAGAGACATAGCTAAACAACAGAAAATGAATACATGTATAATGAAAGTAAGACTATACTACATGTATATGTTATATACGTAAATATTAATGTAATAGCTTTATAATAGTAATAGTTTACAATGGTAGGTTTACTGTAGTCAACTGTATATGTGATGGACTTGCTGTCTATTCAGAAGAGCCATAGCTACATAACACAAAATGAATACATGTATAATGAACGTAAGGTTATACTATATTTTACCCTATATTTTATTTTAAATAAAATATATATACAATATTTACTCAGATGGTCTCACTTGTAAAGTACAACCTTTGAAAACTAATTCTGTGCATAGCCAATGGCAATGAGCAAATGTGATGGAGAAAATTACAAAGCTGACTGGAGCTGAGCTGTGATTATAATATGGATTGAATATAATCCTACCGTATTCCTTCCAAGTTGCATTGTTTGATTTATCAGCTGCTTGGTTTCAAACCTGGGTGAAGTCAACATAATGTGTGTATTCATATTTAAATTCATCTTAGAAAATGGTTGGAAGTACTTATGTGTATGGTTGAGAATAGCATAGTGGTTTATAGCAGGTAATGCGGACAGTGGAGATTTTAGTACTGCACTGTATTCCGGTGATATGTATAAACAAGATGCTGATGCGTGGGCTGGAGGTGTGTCTGGGCAAGTCACAAAAACTGATGTACAGGAATTTTGAGAGAAACAGAAAAACTGTGAATATCCAATGCATTAATGATGGATGACTTTATCTGGAGCAAATGTGAAATTGCAGTGATGATGGATGCTGTGAGTCTTTAGGACAGCCATTTCACAAGGGACTGTCTCAGCTGGCTGAAACATGAAGAAGTACGCAGGACAAAGGTGAAATGTATGCAATGATGTGCGACATTTATGTTCAATTGTTGTTTCATAAGCGAAGGTGGCTGTTTCATGTTTATTTGACACCATGATGACTTCTGTTTTGGTGTTGATGGTGACTAATGAATTATCTTTTTTAGAAGGAAAAGGGTATATTTGATAGGCTGTGAAAAAATCATACGTTATGAATGGTACATGAACTGCTATTGATGTTGGTATGAGTGCTGCTTCTAAGTATAGATAATATATCATCAGATTCCTTTCCTCAAACAATGGCTTCAAAACTATGCTTAATTACGCCCTGACTGATTATCTGACGTAGACTGAAAGTTGTAAGTAAATTAATGGTGATCCTTCTAATGCTGTTCCTTTCATGAAAGACTAATAATGAGCTCTAGGTCTGTCTAGCTGAAGTATTATGTCAATATGTTGCATTATCACTGAAAGGTGTTGGAAAAGTGTATGATTTCCTAGTTTCTTCGCAATTTCTTGAGTTGATTTCTCAGTCTTTCGTAGGTTCTTTACACTCGTCATCATTACACCGTTCTGGGTATCAGCTAGCTTACATTGATGTTAGATCATTTGTGCAGTCTTCTTATATTTGTTGTTTATTTCATCAAGATCATTCTCTGTAGCCAGTCCAACAATGTTACCTAGAATCTCTCCACCTAGATCGAGCAAGCCACGTTTGTTACGTGTATTTGTGATGCTGTTTGTTTCCCTAATTGTGCCACTCCCACATGATGGGATGTCCTGGATCATGCTGAGCATAATGTACTTAGCCTGTTGTAGCTTCCAGACTGCTAACTTAATCATTTCAGACATTTACTTGGTGACGTGACCATCTGAGGAACATCCTCTAATAACTGCTTCTAAAGTCCTAAGTGGCCTAGCTATGTTCACCAACATGACTGGTAGGTTGAAGAGAATGTCCAGACCAATTTCACTACTCACTACACCTTGTACAATAGCTGGGGAGGCTGTCAGTGCAATAAGAAAACTTTTTTTCTTTTTTAAATAACAGAACAGAGGAAGGAAAAACAAATGAATAAAAAAAAAAAAAAATCCATGCATCAGATTACTGGTGTCTGCTGTTCATAAAATATCTGTAACGGTTAGACATGAACAGCAGTAGGTTGAAGTCGGGAGGGAAACAACTCTGGGGAAGCGAGTTCCGGAGAGATGCAGTTCAGGGAATGAAAGAATTCTGATAGGCAGAAGTTCTGCAGTATGGCTGAGTGACATTCCAGTCATGAGTGCTGCCAGCTGCCCGTGTAGCACGAGGGAAGGCATGGAGAGGTGGCACCAAGGACGCAACTTCGTCTGAGCATTTGCTGTAGAAATATCTGTAAAATAAAGCAAGGGAGGCAACATTCCTTCTTACTTATAGGGGAGGTAGTTTATTAGTAATAGCAGGGTTATTAATAATTCTAATAGCTTTGTTCTGAATTTTGTCTACTTGTTTTAATGCAACCTCTCCACATTCGCTCCACAAGGGTGAGCAGTATTCAAGCTGAGAGCGCACATGACTCTAATAAATTATAACTAGCTGCTCGTCAGTAAAGAAGTTACGGACTCTGTACAATAATCCACGTTTCTTTGAGGCGGTTTTAGCAAGTGATCTGACATGAGAGGTCCAGCTGAGGACATTGTTAAGCGAGACGCCAAGAATTTCAATACTTTTGGAAATGGGGATATTTGTAGCATTGAAGGTAATATACGATTCTGGCAATACCTGCCTATTAGTAAATTGTATATATTTAGTTTTACTAACATTAAATGAGACAAGGTTGTTTTGTCCCCATTCACTGATAGTGGATAAGTCTTGATTTAAAGAGATGGCTGTACTGAGGTGAGAGTTAGAGATATCGGACTTTGCAAATGGATGTCTGAGTGTGAATGAACAATGCAGTGTTGAGTCATCTGCATATAAATGGATGGGATTGTGGGTGACAGATAAGAGATCATTAATATGAATGAGGAACCGGCCAGAACTGATCCCTGTGGCACGCCGGCATTAACTGAGTGGAAAGTGGCATATGCATCATCTACTTTTACTCTTAATTTTCTATTGCTGAGATATGAGGAAATCAAAGGAACAAAAGAGTTTAGTCAATAGCAAGGGAGTCTGGACAACAGGGAACGGTACCACACTCTGTCGAAAGCTTTAGAAATATCCAGGGCTACTGCATGAGTTTCACCATGTAGGTCAACTGATTGGTGGATGGTATGAGTCAGGAGATTATGTCAATGGTGGATCTTTCTTGGCGATAACCATACTGTCTGTCACTAATTAAGTTGTTGGATTCAAGATATTTAACTATGTGCTTATTAATTTCAGTTTCAAAAACCTTACCAAGAGAAGATGTGACAGCTTTTGGTCTGTAATCAGAGGGGTCAGAGGAACTTCCTTTCTTTGGAATTGCTTGGATATTGGCTTCTTTCCATGAATTAGGGAATGAAGTACGTTTGCATAGTCTGAACAATTTTGCAAGAACAGAGGCAAGTTCTGGGAAACATTTTTTCAAAACAGTTGGCGGAATTCCATCTGGGCCTAGAGCTTTGTTGGTAGGTAAATTGTCTAGGATGGATTTCATATACCTTGTTTGTATTTTAAGTGGAACAATGTCGGGAGAGTCAAGTTCTAGTGCTGGGACATTCTGGCTGGCTTCCTCTAAGGTAGAATTTCTGGCAAATGTACTGGCAAAGATATCTGGTTTCTCACGTGGGTCATTTTTAATGTTGCCATCTGGAGATTTTAATGGGGGAATGGATGATGACTTGTTAAAGTTATTATTGAAAGAATTGAGAGTTGACCAGAATATTCTATTGTCATTAGCGTTGTTAAGTAGTTTTGATGTTTGGTTTTGAAGAAGGTTTGATATAGCAAGATTTATTACAGCTTTTGCATGGTTTCTAGCAATTTTAAATTGAGAGAGTGATTCAGATGTTTTTCATTTCAAGTAATAGTTATATGCTGATGACTTTTGGGCTGTTGCTCTGGCACAGTTGCTATCAACCCATTTTGGAGAGTTCGATCTTTTAGTGAATTGTTGACTTGGTATGAATAAATCCATACCAGCTAGTATTAAATTGCAAATGTGGGACTGGGTAGAATTGACATCACAAGAGAAGAAAGACTGCCATGGAATGTCAGCTAGATAATTTCAAAATTCATCCCAGTTTGCCCTATCAAAGTGCCACCGGGTCACCCTGACAGGTTCAGAATGGGGAGGTTTGGGGGGGCTAAGTAATGAGGCTTTGATGAGATTGTGGTCAGAGGATCCAAGTGGAGACAATATCTCTATCCTGTACTGATCTGGATTATTTGTCAGGATCAGATCCAAAAGATGGGCATTATGGTCAGGATTATCTGGTATTCAGGTTAGTTGCTTTACCAGAATCGTGAGATTAAACGATTCTGCAAACAGCTCGCACTCTAGACCAGCATCGTCAGTCCTGGCAGAGTGCAATAACCATTCAACATTATGTATGTTAAAATCACCCAAGATGGTAATTTCGGTGTTAAGGGCAAGATTAAGGTTACTCAACTGTGTGGAAATGGAATCAAATACACTGGGTTCAGAAGAAGCATTTGGGGAGCGATAAACTACACATATATATTTGGTGATATTTTGATAGTTCAGTTTATACAGGGAGTATTCAAAACTGCGTGAAGTGCATTTTAAAATGGTGTCAACTGCATATTGGGATTTGATATAACAACAGGTGCCACCCTTATTACGGAAGTTTATAGGAGATTTTAACCAGGAAAACAATATGGGGATATTTCAGTAGTCGGTGAGATTTGTGGTTCTGTGAGGAATAGGGCCAGAAGGGATATGGACTGTAGGAAAAAATGGACTGAATTTAAGTTGGCATTAAGCCCACGGATGTTGATGAAAAATAAGGTGGCATTTTCACTTCTCCGCTGACGAGCATGGCCTGAAATCACACTAGTCGCTGCTGGCACAGTCACTTGATGGTGACTGGGAGGATCCTGTGCCGCCAGCCCTACCCTGCCAGTGGTGGCAATCCGAGGTACCACCTCTTTTGTCTTACTACTTGATCAGGGTGGAGATGAGGAGATCTTGACATCATTAGATACATCAGAATCCATGGAATAACCCCTCATCTTTACCTTCGGATAGAATAACTTCATGAGACAGCTAATCCACTAATGTTAGCAAGTCATGCTAAGGGTGATGATAGTGATAATGAACATTTCTGTTATCTCGATCTGTTCAACCTATTACCCATAAAAGGAGTCTAAATCTTTTCTTAGGTCTTGCAAGTACCTTATGGTAAATGCTGTATTAGATGCACCTATGTCTGCCTGTTTGATATGTGATCATAATGTATTCCGATATGTGTTAATTTCTTATGATTTATTTTCATCATATGTACTAGGCTTTTCGGTCATATCCAATGTTTTATCATTGCTAGCTAAAATTCTTGAGACCCTTGTTCAGTGATCAATATGAATTTGTTTCTCTTCGTCACTCAATTCGGACTTACGTTAGTCAGTACTTTATTGGCTGTTCTCTGTATTGCTCTGTATGAGCCTTCAAATTTCGGTGACAGTGTGAATGATGCCATAGACAATATCACCTAAGTTGATATTTGACTCTTTTTGCTTTCCTCATAACCCCTAAAGTACTATGACTGACAATCATCAGTTTGCAAGTTTGCCAGTGACGATCATAGAAGGTCTGTCAAAAACTGCTGAACACTAAGCCAGCCCATTTTATCACGTAAATGGTTCCTACCCAACCAGAACTAATGGACGATGTGGTGGGAAGGAAGATCCCACCCCCTCACCTGGTCAGTGGAGGGATCCCCCCCCCAGCAACTTCTCCACCTCCCTCTGGCTAATTGGATACAGCCAGCTCTGTCCCCTCCCACTCAAACTACCCACTAATACCACATCTACATCATATTGGGGGGTTGTCTCATGCCCATTCATCTCCCCCCCAGAGCCCCCCCTCCACCACCTCCCCCCGAGCCCCACCTCCCCATCCCGGTCGATTTTTCACCAATGCCCTCCACCAATCCCGGCAGATTTTCGTTTTTTTGGGGGGTGTGGGCTAAAACCTCTGCTTCGTATGAGAAACATTGAAAATTCAGAAAGTGCTCAGTTGAGTTTAGAAATGCCGGTACATTTGACAGTACCCTCACCTTGGTACCGTGTTCTCTTGAGCCAGGCTTCAGAGAAGACGTTTTCCATGGGTGTGGTAACTATTCCAAACCACTCAGAATGGGAAGATATTTATTTATTTGGTATGAATTTATATGTAGTACAAGAGTATATTGGTTTTCACACAGTAATATAGGCAATATAAGCATTGCCTCACTCACCCAACACAACAACATACTGCACCCTCTTTGGCAATGTTACCTCCTCATCACATGTGCACATTTCTTCCTCTAATGCCACATAAACTTTGTCCTCCACATTGGCATTACTTGGGGAATCACTCTTGCCTTAAATTTCATACCGTGGTGCAACATGTCTTTACTGGCCAGGTCACTTGTAACAGGTGAGCTGCTGAGACGATGGAGCGCAGGGGGGGAGGTCACGCAGGGTAAGGCATTGTCCCCACCTGGCCTCGGGTAGAGGAAGGTGTCATGCATATACGTACCAAAAATCAAACACAAAATTTGAAAAATGTGCAAATGACGGACCTTGCAATTGCGACACATATATAAACGTCAATGGGAGTCACAGTGACAAAATGTTTGGCCACCTATGTATGTCAACGGGATGCAGCGGGTTAATAAGAGAACAGAGGAAGGAAAAACAAATAAATTAAAAAAAATAATCCATACACCAGACTACTGGCATTCTCCTTTCATAAAATATCTGTAACAGTTGAACTTGAACAGCTGTAGGTTGAAGTTTGGGAGGAAACAACTCTGGGGAAGCAGGTTCCAGAGAGATACAGTTCGGGGAATAAAAGAATTCTGATGGGCAGAAGTTCTGCAATGTGGTTGAGTGACATTCCAGTCATGAGCGCTACCAGATGCCCATGTAGCACGAGGGAAGGCATGGAGAGTTGGCACAGTGGACGCAACTTCATCTGAGCATTTGCCATAAAAATATCTGTAAAACAATGCAAGGGAGGCAACATTCCTTCTCACTTATAGAGGGGGTAGCTTATTCATAATAGCAGGGTTATTAATGATTCCGACAGCTTTGTTCTGAATTTTGTCTAGTTGTTTTAATGCAACCTCTCCACATCGAATCCACAAGGGTGAGCAATATTCAAGCTGAGAGTGCACATGACTCTTATAAATGACAACTAACTACTCATTGGTGAAGTTACAGACTCTGTACAATAATCCAAGTTTCTCTGAGGCAGTTTTAGCAAGGGATCGGCATGAGAGGTCCAGCTGAGGGCATTGTTAAGTGAGACACCAAGAATTTCAATACTTTTGGAGATGGGAATATTAGTAGCATTGAAAGTAATATCCCAGTCTGGCAATATCTGTCTATTAGTAAATTGTATATATTTGGTTTTCCTAGCAATAAATGAGACAAGGTTGCTATGTCACAATTGATTGATCATACTGTAGATAAGTCTTGATTTATGGAGATGGCTGTACTGAGTTGAGAGTTAGAGATATTAGACCTTGTAAATGGGTGTCTGAGTGTGAATGATCTGTGAAGTGTCGAGTCATCCGCATATGAATGGATGGGATCGTGGGTGACAGATGAGAGATCAATAATATGAACCAGAAACAAGGTTGACACTAGAACAGATCCCTGTGGCACGCTGGCATTAATTGAGTGAAAATTGGATTATACATCATTTATTTTTACTCTTATTTTTCTGTTGCTGAGATATGAGGAAAGCAGAGGAACAAAAGCCGTTAGTCCATAGCAAGGGAATTTAGACAGCAGGGAGCAGTGCCATACTCTGTCGAAAGCTTTAGAAATATCAAGGGCTACTGCATGAGTTTCTCCATGTAGGTCGATTGATTGATGGATGGTATGAGTCAGGAGACTGAGTATGTCAATGGTGGATCTTTCGTGGCGAAAACCATATTGTTTATCGCTAATTAAGTTGTTGGATTCAAGATGTTTAATTATGTGCTTATTAATTCATATTTCAAATACTTTACCAAGAGAAGATGTGACAGCTATTAGTTTGTCATCAGAGAGGTCAGGGGAACTTCATTTCTTTGGAAATGGGTGGATATTGGCTTCTTTCCATGAATTAGGGAATTAAGAAGTACGTATGCATAGTCTGAATAATTTCGCTAGAACAGAGGGAAGTTCTGGGGAACAGTTTTTCAAAACAATTGGAGGAATTCCATCTGGGCCTGGAGATTTGTTGGTTGGTAAATTGTCTAGGATGGGTTGTAGCCTACATATATTCTCTGTATTTTAAGTGAACATTTTCGGAAGAGTCAAGTGCTATTAGTGGGATGTTCTGGCTGATTTCCTCTATGGTAGAATTTCTGGCAAATGTACTGGCAAAGATATTTGCTTTCCCACACTGGTCATTTGTAATGTTGCCATCTGAAGATTTTTTCTTATTATTGAAAGGACTGAGTGTTGACCAGAATATTCTATTGTTATTAGGGTTGTTAAGTTGTTTGGCGCTTGATTTAGCAAGATTTATTACAGCTTTTGCATATTTTCTAGCAATTTTAAATTGACAGTGCTTCAGATGTTTTTTTTTATTTTAAGTATAAGTTATATGCTAATGACTTTTGGGCTGTTGCTCCGGCACAGTTGCTATCAAACTATTTTGGAGAGTTCGATCTTTTGGTGAACTATTGACTTGGTATGAATAAATGCATACGAGCTATTATTAAGTCATTAATGTGAGACTGGGTAGAACTGACATCACTAGAGAAGAAAGACTGACATGGAATGTCAGCAAGATAATTTCTAAATCCAGTCAGTTTGCCCTATCGAAGTGCCATCAGGTCACCCTGACAGGTTCAGAACGGGAAGGTTTGGGGTTTGGGGGGGCTAACTAATGAGGCTTTGATGAGATTGTGGTCAGAGGACCCAAATGGTGACAGTACTTCTATCCTGTATTGATCTGGATTATTTTTCAGGAATAGATCCAAGAGATGGGCATTATGGTCAGGATTATCTGATATTCTGGTTGGTTGTTTAACCAACTGTGTGAAATTAAATGATTCGTCAAACAGCTTGCATCCTAGACCAGCATCGTCTGTCCTGGCAGAATGCAATAACCATTCAACATTATGTACGTTAACTTCACCCAAAATGGTAATTTCGGTGCTAACAGCAAGGTCAAGGTTACTCAACTGTGTGGATATGGGGTCAATTACATTGGGTTCTGAAGAAGCATTAGGTAGCAATAGACTACACAGATATATTTGGTAATATTTAGATAATTTACTTTATACAGTGAGTAATCAAAAGTAGTTGAAGTTTAAAACAGTGCCAACTGCATATTTAGATTTGATATAACAGCAAGTGCCGCCCTTGTAATGGAAGTTTGTTTGGAGATGGTAACCAGGAAAACATAACGGGGATATTTTGGTACAGGGAGAGATTTGTGGTTCTATGAGGAATAGGGCTGGAGGGGATATGGGCTGTAGGGAAAAATGAACCGAATTTAGATTGGTGCTGAGACCACAGATATTGGTGAAGAATAAGTCTGCACCTGCACTTCCCCACTGACAAGCATGACTAGAAATTGCAACAGTTGCTGCCAACGGTTGCTTGACGGTGACCGGGAGGACCCTGTGCCACCAGCCCTACCCTGACAGTGGTGGCAATCCGAGATACCACCTCGTTTGCTTGTAATAATGCAGTGGCCATTGCTAAAAGGAGTGGGAATAGGTGTGATATCTTGTGTGCATGCAGTGTGGTGTAGACTGTTGGAGGTAGAGGTACTGAGAGAGTATGCTGGCCTACACTCTGTTTAAAGAAAGCACTGAAAATGTTGAGCAAAGGGAGATGGTCAAGACCAAGTCCTGAGAGCTGGTGAAATGGGAGCTCCAGCTCTCCCTATCACCAACTTGCCATCCACCTCGGGAGTACTGACCTATTCGACTGGGGCTACAGTCTACTCCTCGGCAGTTTCCCTACTGGGATCATTTTGTGTGTGTTTCCTGCCACCATAATACCCCCCACACCACCTCCTTCAGAGTGTGGGTGTGTCTCATCCACTCTCACCCCCACCAGAGACCCCCCACCCCACCTTCTCCACATTGGGGGGGTGTCTCATCCCCCCTCACCCCCACAAGAGACCCCCCACCCCACCTACACCTTCCTTCCTCCCAATCCTTTGTCCCAAATGTGACGCAATAATATCGTTGCCATGATCGGCCTGTCTGTTTGCTCTCACCATTTTTTCTTTTACTATAATGCTGACTTCTGCATCAAGTTTCACCAGTGGAATCATATTTTACATTGATTTCATTGCCCATGGGGCAATGTAGGTCTGGATGATGGATAGATGGATGGATGGATGAATTCATTGGTTCTGGTAAGGTCCTATAGCAACAATTATTTTTTAGCTGAAATTTTCATTGGGATCTTTTTTTTCTTATGTTGACTCTTATACCTAGTTTCATTAATAGAAACATATGTTACACTGAATTAGTTGACTCTCGTAAGGTTCTCTAGAAAAACCTAGGCTTCAGCCGATGTTTTCCTGTTTTCTGTCTTATTGCGAGGGGGACTTTCATTAGCTCTGCCAGGCGGTTTTGCGGTAGCCATTAGGCCTAGGGGACTGAGACTTGCATTTGCAGGTGTGTAAATTAAAGCTCTTCAAATCTGTAAGAAAAAATATATACCTTGGTAGGAGATGCAAATTTGACCCTGAACTGCAGCTGGGATGGAACATAGCTTTAGAAAAATGTGATCTTCAGGGGTTAAATGATTCCGTAATTTTTTCCTTGGACATCGTTAATTGTATCTTTAACTTTGTGTGTACTTCCTGTAATTTACCTCAATGAAGTTTAGGATAATCATCACAATTGTAGATAGGAATTTGCTCTCCTTCCAGTATCTCCTTTGGGAGATGTTTGTCTATACCATAAATATTAAAATGAGGTGTATCCTCTCTAGACTTGTTAATTGCACAGTTCACTGATGCTTCAACTAAGTGGATCCAATCATTCCAGTCTGCATAATTCTCATTGAGAATGTGACATAGTACAGTACAGTCGTCAGCATAAATTCGCTGCAGGCCTACTCGTGTGATGTGAATCCTCTTGTCTGGCAACACCGTGAGAGGACTAGTTGCCACATAGACTTTTATGCACTTTAAAGGCATTTTTTCTAAGAAGTGGCATTAGTGACTGCCTAGAGTACAATATTCCATATACCGTACCGTAATTGATTAGTATAAAAAGATGCAAGAGTTGACAGAATGTTACGCAACGACGTATGAGCGTAATACTCTGGTATTCCGTGTTATAACCGTGTCTAAACTCCCTTCCCCTCTCTCCCCCATATTCCTGCTGATATCCCCTCCCATCCCTCCCTTTCCCTCCTACCTCCCACCCACGTTCATGCCTCTCCACTTTCTCCTCTCTCCACCCTCTCTACCTTTATTCATTTATCCACGGCACTAACTAGACTGGCGCATCGTAATTCTGTCTTGACTGTTTACTAAACCCAGCCTGCCCTATTCGTAGTTGCTCGCAGTACTACCAACCATATTCAAGGTTTATTATCATTATTCCTTCCTGTTCGAGTCCCATTCTCTCCACATCTCCTTACCACTTATTCTGTTTCAGTTGTCTTTCTTTTCTCCACCTTTTGCCACTACCAACAGCCGGAACATATAGGAACATTGAAGTCTTGCTCTTTTGATGTATTCCTTACTGTTCTTTGTTTGCGTAAGCCTGGCAGTCGGTGGCTATTATTTCAGAAGGTGGAATTTAACAAACATTTGTTCCCATTCCTCCTACTTGTTTATCTCTCTTTCCAGGGATAATGTTCCCATTTTCCACTGTTCATTGATTCATGAAGCAGTATCAGAACCATAATGTTTCGAATTGCTGCATCATGTTTGGAATAGAGAGTGAGAGAAAAAGACTTGCATGGCAAGAAACTCTTGATTGTTGAGCAAAAAGATTACAGGAATACACAAGAGAGAGAGAAGAGTGCGGTTCATTACGTACATTAGTGTCGTGGATAGTACAAGGCAGATAGGGCAGGGAGGGGGAGGTGAGGTGAGAGGTAGGCTGTGGAGGGTCATCGTGAGGGTTACGGGCGAGAGAGCGGGAGTTTCATCATTTCATAACATTCATCTGTCGTCTTTTGCACATTTTATATGCTAATCAGATGTAAAGAATATTGCATTCTGGGCGATTAATAATACTAATTTTTACAAACACGTAACGTATAAAAGCCTGTGTGGCAACTATTTCCCATACACGGTTGCCAGACAAAATGACCACATCACACGAGCAGGTTTGCAGCAACTCTGTGCTGATGACTGTACACCCAACACTTTTTTATTCTACCTCTCCACTAATCCATTGGAAGCTGGATGGTAGGATTAGACATTAACCTTTTTCATACTGTAATTTTTATATATTCCTTGTAAGACTTCAGAGTTAATTCTCCTCCACACTCATTTACCAACCCACCACATGTCGGCCGACTGGGACCTTCATGGAGCCGTAGTGCCAGCCAATTTTGGACTTTTTTTGCTAGACAGGTTAGGAATCATGAAAAAACATTGAAAACAACCATAAAAGTACTCACAGAGGCCTAAAATGTCGCTTTTGAGGTCGATTCTCTCTCGGCAGGCGGCTTAAATGCTGGGAGTAATGCCCGTAGACTTCATCAGCTGCCACCGACACCCAGCGAGTTGAGGTAAGAGATCTTCATTTTCTCCATGTGTAACAGGCACGTGCAGAGGGGGGGGCGGAGGGGGCTTGAGCCCCTGCCCCTTTGAACCTTGATGCCCAAAGTGCCCTTTTGTCAGAGTTTTTGTGTGTGAAAATCCGTCTGTGCAGCCCAAAATAATAAAAAAATAATAATTTAGATCTACCTTGGTCGACCTCGATCACGTGATCCACAATGTGCCCTGCCCTCAGTTGTAGTGATTCGCAATTTTGCATTGCCATTTTCTTGTCTTTTTTCTCGCTGTTTGACGTTTGTCTTTTAGCTGGTATCCGGTTGGGTTGAAAGAGAGAGAGAGAGAGAGAGAGAGAGAGAGAGAGAGAGAGAGAGAGAGAAACAAAAAAAACAAGGAACACCAGTTACACCACAGCCACACATTTTAGCCTGCCATAATCGTACGTGTCCTGGTCGCGTCACAGTGTGACGCGTCCAGGACACGTCACGGGACAGTTTACCTGCTAATCAAAGCTGCTGGAGAGGGCCGCGGGTGACAGTGATAGTGCAGATCCGAGGGGGTAAACAAACATCTTGTCTGCCGACTCTGCCGCCGGTGAGTATGTTTTGCATTTGCAGTGGTATTCGTTTGTGCATGGATGGTGTATTCTTACAAGATGCAGTGAATTACTATTAAACGGTCTCTGGTAACAAAGGGCAGATTTTGAATGGATTAAACTTGTGGCTATACAGTACAATGTTTGAAAAGGTATGAAATGTCTCCCTGTCCCAGTGTGTTTGTGTGTGTACAGTGTTTTATATGCGTCAGATTGTAGTTTAACGATCGCATATGCGGCATTTCATTGTGCAGAGTCTGAGAGATGCCTCGTAAGGAGAGGAGGTTAAAGCAAAAACCAAAGGAGCTGTGTGAGGCCGTGAAAGGCAGTGGATCACTTACCAGCTGGATGACAGAGAAAAAAAAAGTAAGAATAACAGTTACTTGTACCAGCTAGCTATTTACATTGCAGAGTCACAGACTACTACACCCTCCATCTGCCTCACTACACCCTCCATCTGCCCCACTACACCCTCCATCTGCCCCACTGCACCCTCCATCCTGCCTCACTACACCCTCCATCCTGCCTTACTACACACAGTTTCAATGTTGTTCTCAATAACAATACCAATCAATAATTATCCCACCATTCACGATAGACAATGTATCATCAGATTGTACCTTGTTTCTAGATGGACTGGGAGCGAGTCATGACGAATCAGATGAGAGAATGGAAGGAGAGAAAGAAGAGAAAGAAGAAGACACTGTGCATCAGAGAAATGAGAGCTTGCTGGAAACAGAGAGCCAGGAGGAGACAGAGGCTGGAGGAAGGCCTGGAAGGGTGTCAGAGGTTATTGAGCCCACACAGAATGTTGAGGTAGAGGAAACAGCTATCCAGGAGAAAGATGTTGGAGTGAGAGAGGCAGAGCCTGAATTACAGATAACACAAACTGTGGAGGTAGAGGAAGCAGCAAGCCAGGAGGAGGCAGATACCAGAGGGAGGCAAACATTCTCACACCTGCTTGAACTTACCCACCCAAATGATCCTGCCCATGTTCAACAACATAACATCAAATGTGATGATTCCTTCATTCAGTTTTGCAACAGTACCGGACCCTGTCAACCAGTACTCTCATCCTTTCCAAAAAATGAAAAAGGGCGGTCATTTCAAAAGAAATTGTATGAGAACAACACATGGCTAGAGTACTCCCCAAGTCTTGACGCAATGTTTTGTTTCAGCTGCCGTCTTTTTTTGAGTGAAGAAAAATACACAAGCCGGAAAACATGGAAATCAGAAGGAGTTAATCAGTGGAGAAAGGCTCTTGATAGAATTAAAGATCACAGTGCCTCAGAATCACACATGTGTAGTATGGTGAGGTGGAACAATTCAAAAAAGAGATCACTGGAGGCAGCTTTCGAAATGGGTGACCGTGCATCACAAGCTGCTAAAGACAGGGAAAGAGAAAAAAACAGAGAAATCTTGTCCCGTTTACTAGCCACCACACTTTACCTGGCAAGACAGGGCATGCCTTTTAGAGGAGACGATGAGAACCCGTCAAGCCAAAATCGAGGTAATTTCATAGAGTTGGTAGAGTTATTTGGTAAATATGACAGTATAATTAAATTGCACTTAGAATCGGTAAAACAGAAGCAAGGACCTGCTAAAAGACCTCTTGTCTCACTCCTCTCCAACAGAAGTCAGAATGATATGATTAGAGCTTTGGCCATATCAGTAAAAAGGGTGATCCAGAAAGAAATCCAAGAGAGCAAAATCTTTTCAATTCTCATGGATGAAACTACAGATGCTGCACACACTGAACAGGTTTCTTTTGTCATTAGGTATGTGCATAACATGAAAATCAATGAGCGCTTTCTTCAGGTGTGTAACATTCATAACACAAGGGGAGATTCTCTTGAAAACTTAGTGATAGTTCTACTTGAAAAAAATAATCTGAAGTTGGAAAACATCCGGGGTCAAGGTTACAATGGTGCTGCAAACATGAGCGGACGCTTTAACGGACTTCAGTCAAGAATCCTTAAAAGAAATCCAAAGGCATTGTACGTACACTGCCAGGCACACTGCCTTAATCTGGTGTTAGTTGAAAGTGCAAAGTCGAACATCTGTTTTGTCAGCTTCTTTAACTTAGTTGAGAAACTTTATGCTTTTGTGGCCAACTCATCCAAACGACACTCTGCATTTATTGAAATGCAGAAGACGATGTACCCTGATCGGGGTCCACTGGAGCTAAAGAAGCTGTCAGACAAGCGGTGGGCCTGCAGAGAAACAGCCCTTTGCACTCTGAGGAAGGTCCTCCCAGCTGTTATGCAGTTTCTTGAGGAAATGACACAGCAAGACCCTCCTGACTCTTCAGCAGGTGATGCAATGATTCTACTCAAGAGCATCAACTTTGAATTCTTCCTGTGTTTGGAAATCACCTGTCCAATCTTCCAGGTAACTGCGATGGCTTCTAATGCTTTGCAGCAGAAAGACATGGACCTGGGTGCAGCATACAAAGTTGTTAATGGAGTTTTACAGGGACTGGTGCACAGCAGAACAGAGGAGGAGTTTGATAATATGTATAAACAGGCTACAGAGAAGGCTGCATCAGTGGGCCTGGACCCTCCAACTGAGATTCCTGGTCAAGCTAGGAGGAGGAAAATGCCAGCTAAGTACAAGTTCACTGCCACAACAGCTACTGTTGATCACATTTTCCCTACTTTGCAAGACTACTATCGTGTTAAAGTGTATTACGTTTTTGTGGACACAATGACACATGAGCTTCGGAGACGCTTTAAAGGAGAAGATAACTCCACTTGGGAAATCCTAAATGCTTTCCACAGCCTGACAGTTCCAGAGAACTGGAAAACAGCAAATCCTCCAACAGAAGCACTGCAAGCTGTGAAGAAACTCTGTCAGTTCTATAACATTGAAGTAGACAAATTGCAGACAGAACTTAGGTTCTTCCATGCATCATACTCATGCCCCTCACCCATCAGTGTGACATCTATTCTTACAGTGGTCAAAGAAAACAATGCACATGTGGTTTTCCCTAACTTGACTGAGCTGCTGAAGACCTACGGCACCCTTCCGGTGTCTACAGCTACTGTGGAACGCTCTTTCTCAAAACTGAAGCTGGTGAAAACAAAACTTCGCACCCTTTGCACAGAGGAGAGGTTGTCGGAGCTTCTTTTACTTGCGATTGAAAAGGATATTCCAGTCAACCTTAGTGAAGTCATTGATATTTTTAAGAGCATGGGCAACAGGAAGTTGTTGTTGTAACTGCAAGAGAAGATGCCACTGTGGTGTGTAAACACACACACACACACACACACACACACACACACACACACACACACACACACACACACACACACACACACCTTAGTGACCTCTAATCTCTATTCTTTCTCTCATTAATCAGTTACATTAATAACATTATAAAGTAATTATGAATACGTCATTCATGTCTATGATGTCTGTTAATAAATGCAGGATGGATTATGAAACAATAGACATTTAAGATTTCAGAAATATGAATTTTTATTATTACTGGCCTCTGTCTACTAATTTATACATGAGTAATTTGAGTATGAACAATGATGTGGTATGTTGTGATTCGATGTTATCTTTATGAATATGGGTTGCTACAATTCAACCGGTTATAGTCAGGTATGCTTTTGCATCCTTTCTCAAATTCATGCTCCATGTGCCCCTTTTTAACTTTTGAGCCCCTGCCCCTCCAACGGTCTCTGCACGGCCCTGATGTGTAACGATCTCAAATGACCCAGGGACACTCTCGGATGATATATATATGATGTGGGAACTGACTCCAAGCATAATTACGCACGGGGATGCATTGCAACATTCAAGTTAGAAAGTGGAATCTTTCAGATAATGTTCATATTATTGGATTTTCTAGTTTTCACATGTAAACAAGTGTTTTCCCACACATATTTATTTTACATTTGCATATTTTTTTTTTCCACAAACAATTATTCTTGTACATTGTACTCACTATATGTGTCTTTTGTCGAACACACAAGACACATTAAATGAGTTATATACGAAGTACTTACACTGCATTTATTATTATGAAATCACTTATTATTTCTATATACATTACAGTATCTCTCATAGGCATCTTTTTTCGCACATACCACAGTTGATATTAATGTATAATCAATTACCGCCTCCGGCTTACGAATGTGAACCCGTTTCCCAGTACAGTAGTCCATGGTCTTGGTGAGATGCATCAGCAGGTGGTGAACCGTCAATAACAAGTTCACTTCTCGGTTGTCGTGCCAGGTGGTGGCGAGGATATTGTTTGCCTGATAAAACACCACCTCCTCCCTTTGCAGCTTCCAGGCCACCTGTATCATGTGCCGCCGAGTTTTCTTTGCTGTTCTGCAGATACCTGTCTCCACCTTGTGCAAGTGTTGAATGAGAATCGGGCTAGTGTAACAGTTGTCTAGGTACAGGATGTGCCCATGATGAAGGCATTTCTTCATCATTGTCGTCACCACGGCCCCTGACGGTCTGACTGTTCTATCTCCCATAAGTTCCATCTGTGCACCTGTGTACAGGACAATGTACTGCACATAACTGGTCTTGCAGTCACACATGATAAAAATCTTGAACCCGAAGTGGCATCTCTTGCTTGGGATATTCTGCCTGAAGGTGATGTTTCCCCTCCATAACACGAGACTCTCGTCTATGACCAGGACTCTGTAGGAACAGAGAGAGGCAGAGAATGGCGCTCTCAGATGATCAAACACCAGCCTAATCCTCCTTATCCTGTTAGTGTTGCCAATGTTGCTGGATGGTGGCTTAGTATATACTGAAACCTGTCCCATGCCATAACTCTTCCAAGGGCGTCAACATTAGTCTACAGTCCAGGACAATGGCAACTGATTCTTCTTGATTAGTCCCACTGGGAAAACCATCGCCAGGAAGAGGTACAATTTCCCACTCGTTATGTCAACATCAGTCAGCTGTGGTTTGTCTGTGGGGTTGTACCATGGCAGAAGGTGGCATAGGTGTTAGAGAGGAGAAAGATTCTCAAAAATAGCTCCCTAGTTAAAAAAATAATCTTGAAACAAAAAATGATTCTCCTTGAGGTGGGAGTCATCTCCGCCACAATACATCCTGCCATATTACTGCCTGTGAAGGAATGAATGATGGGAACAAAATTATTACTCCCATGTTCCCACTCCCACATGACTTTATCCCCTCCTTTGGTTTCGCTTTCATCACCACTGGGGCCACCTCAGTTGCCGTCATCATGATGGGGAGGAAATTCAGTAAGTTTTTTTTTTTTTAAATAACAGAACAGAGGAAGGAAAAACAAATGAATAAAAAAAACAAAACCATGCACCAGATTACTGGTGTCCTCAGTTTATAAAATATCTGTAACAGTTAGACTTGAACAGCAGTAGGTTGAAGTTTGGAGGGAAACAACTCTGGGGAAGCGAGTTCCAGAGAGATACAGTTCGGGGAATGAAAGAATTCTGATAGGCGGAAGTTCTGCAGTATGGCTGAGTGACATTAAAGTCATGAGTGCTGCCACCTGCCCGTGTAGCACGAGGGAAGGCATGGAGAGGTGGCACCAAGGACGCAACTTCGTCTGAGCATTTGCTGTAGAAATATCTGTAAAATAACGCAAGGGAGGCAACATTTCTTCTTACTTGTAAGGTAGGTAGTTTATTAGTAATAGCAAGGTTAATAATAATTCTAACAGCTTTGTTCTGAATCTTGTCTACTTGTTTTAATGCAACCTCTCCACATCTGCTCCACAAGGGTGAGCAATATTCAAGCTGAGAGCGCACATGACTCTTATAAATTATAGCTAACTGCTCATAAGTGAAGAAGTTACGGACTCTGTACAATAGTCCAAATTTCTCTGAGGCGGTTATAGCAAGTGATCTAACATGAGAGGTCCAGCTGAGGGCATTGTTAAGCGAGACGCCGAGAATTTCAATACTTTTGGAAATGGGGATATTTGTAGCATTGGAGGTAATATACGATTCTGGCAATACCTGCCTATTAGTAAATTGTATATATTTAGTTTTACTAGCATTGAGACAAGGTTATTTTGTCCCCATTCACTGATCGTGGATAAGTCTTGATTTAAAGAGATGGCTGTACTGAGGTGAGAGTTAGAGATATCGGACTTTGTAAATGGGTGTCTGAGTGTGAATGATCTATGAAGTGTTGAGTCATCTGCATATGAATGGATGGGATTGTGGGTGACAGATAAGAGACCATTAATATGA
The DNA here is from genome assembly GCF_032717465.1 of Coenobita brevimanus. Lineage (NCBI taxonomy): Eukaryota > Metazoa > Arthropoda > Malacostraca > Decapoda > Coenobitidae > Coenobita > Coenobita brevimanus. The sequence goes on along the minus strand of NC_136999.1, from coordinate 30,785,363 downwards.
ACGAGGAACCGGCCAGAACTGATCCCTGCGGCACGCCGGCATTAACTGAGTGGAAAGTGGAATATACATCATCTACTTTTACTCTTATTTTTCTATTGCTGAGATATGAGGAAATCAAAGGAACAAAAGAGTTTAGTCTATACCAAGGGAGTTTGGACAACAGGGAACGGTGCCAGACTCTGTCGAAAGCTTTAGAAATATTCAGGGCTACTGCATGAGTTTCACCATGTAGGTCAACTGATTGATGGCTGGTATGAGTCAGGAGATTGAGTATGTCAATGGTGGATCTTTCTTGGCGAAAACCATATTGTCTATCACTAATTAAGTTGTTGGATTCAAGATGTTCAACTATGTGCTTATTAATTACAGTTTCAAAAATCTTACCAAGAGAAGATGTGACAGCTATTGGTCTGTAATCAGAGGGGTCAGAGGAACTTCCTTTCTTTGGAACTGGGTGGATATTGGCTTCTTTCCATGAATTAGGGAATGAAGAAGTACGTATGCATAGTCTGAATAATTTTGCAAGAACAGAGGCAAGTTCTGGGAAACACTTTTTCAAAACAGTTGGCGGAATTCCATCTGGGCCTGGAGCTTTGTTGGTAGGTAAATTGTCTAGGATGGATTTCATATACCTTGTTTGTATTTTAAGTGGAACAATGTCGGGAGAGTCAAGTTCTAGTGCTGGGACGTTCTGGCTGGCTTCCTCTAAGGTAGAATTTCTGGCAAATGTACTGGCAAAGATATCTGCTTTCCCATGCGGGTCATTTGTAATGTTGCCATCTGGAGATTTTAGTGGGGGAATGGATGATGACTTGTTAAAGTTATTATTAAAAGAATTGAGAGTTGACCAGTATATTCCATTGTCATTAGGGTTGTTAAATAGTTTTGATGCTTGGTTTTGAAGAAAGTTTGATTTAGCAAGATTTATTACAGCTTTTGCATGGTTTCTAGCAATTTTAAATTGAGAGAGTGATTCAGATGTTTTTGATTTCAAGTAATAGTTAGGGAGGAGGTGGAGAAATAGAGCTTGCCTTCTCACTTTCCCTTTGACTAGCACTTTTCTTCCCCTTGCCTTTTCCCTTCCCTTTTACTTTACCTTTTTTTCCTTTCCCCACTGTTTGAGGCTGCGGGGAGGAAGCACAGGGAGGGTGTGGGGAGGGAGCGCAGGGAGGTTCAGATGCGGTGGAGGTGCTGGGTTGGGGATAGGCAGCGCAGCATGGGGTTGGAAGTGGCAGGTATTGTCACACACCAGATGAATAAAACAAAGCAGTGTTCACCTTGTACTTGTTACTACACAGCTCTGGTGATCCTACCCATGAGGGCAGCCAATGTTCACCTGAAGGGTTGGATTTATATTCCTCATCACTAGAGGAATCGTCCATGGAGCGAGGGCGGCACGTTGAGGTGGAAAGGGGTGGTGGTGATAGTGTAGGGTGAGATACAGCTATATGGGCAACCATTATACCTCGCCTGTCTTGGGAATGGAATCTCGTCCATGCTGCTTGATTTCAACTCAGGTTGGATGTAGTTTTGATCAGCAACATCATCATCAATGGAAGAATCACTTCTTCATCATTAGGACTGTGCAGAAGCTCGTCAATCTCATGTTGGGCAAGACTATGATGTGCCATGGTGCTCACTCACTCATTCACAAAGTGTGACTGGGTTGGCGGGGCTTCTTGCAGGAGGAGGAATGTGGTGATGACTCATTGTGTGGGTATGAGGCCTTGACAGGCACAGGAGTATCCCTAGCAAATATTTCATGCCAATTTTGAATTTTTGAATTTTGATAAATATTTCAAATAGACAACATATAAATACGTCAGTGGCATTTTCTGCACATGCAGGGCCTGACATATTTGTACGTCACTGGCACTGGGCAGGTTAACACCTTTGGTGTGATGAACCTACAGATAGCATTATCTATAATTACTCGCATGACAGGTTTTGCCATCTTATCCTTAATTGGGACCAAAATCACATATCATGAGAAATGATCAGTAGCAACAAAATGATACTGATTTTAACTGTTGGATAAGGGTAACTTGTGTAAGTCATCTTTGACAACAAACCACGGTTGGTTTGGCATGGGATAATATCCTATGGGTGCAGTTGTTAATGTGCTTTGCACATGATTCACATCTGTCAATGTGATCATGTATATCTTGGTGTAACGATGGCCAATAATAGGACATCTGGGCCAGCCTTATTGCCCTATCTTTGCTAGGATGCCCTGCATAATTATGGACTATCGTGTATTATCCTAAAAAAATGAGGTATCATTGTATTAGGTAAAACTAACTGCCTGATATTTCTTCTATGCTTTGGTTGTCCTGGATTTACCCTACATAAGGTATTGTTTACTATGGCGAAATGTTTAACCTGTTCTGTGCCAGAGCCTCTGTCGGCTGCTGTGCCCATAGTACCATGGGTGTGGAAGGCAAAGTGACCAAGAATGCCAGCTAGTTTCATCTTTTTTTTTTTCCTTTGCTGTCTTCAGCTCTAAAACAGGTGTTTTTCATCCAGCAGCTCTCAACAAAACTTGGCTTGCCAATCTTGTAGACTTCATCGGCCCCTGCACTCCAGATTTGCATCAGATGCCTACTTTCAGATACAGTCAGCAGCTGATGTGCAAACATCGTCTATATTGGTGTGGAGTGGGTGAATGCATGGAGTATTTGTAGCATGGAAATGCAATCTGGTTTACGTCATGCAGCCACTGTCAAAACTATGGTGATGTGAAGTTCGGGTTCTGTGCTAATTTTATGTATTTTCACTTTCACTTTTTTTTATTATATTGATGAAAGGCACTATAAACACTCGCATAAGGTACAATATATACTAATGATGCACATGATCACATTACTAATGGTAAATAACAAACATATCATGTTACTTTCCTTACAGTAGTTGGTTTCACTATTTACTTCTATTTTCTTACATTTACTTATATTATTTTCACTATATACACTATTTTATGCTTCACTGTCAGTTAGTTCATCATTTGGAAGTTCTCCAGCTTCAACTGGAAGTCAGGAGTAAGCACAGTATTTTCGGCAGCACAGCGTCAGACAGATTTGGGTCATAGGGCTATTTTCAGAAAATGTCAGAGGCTGATGTGGATAGATAGTCCATTTTGGTGTACTGTAGAGTGGGTGGATGCGTGGAGTACTTGTAGATAGGAAATGCAGTCTGGTGCATGTAATGCAGCCACAGTCAAAGTTAAGATAATGGGAAGTTGAGGTTCCATTCTAGTTTTACGTATTTTCACATTTTTTTTTATTATATTGGTGAAAGGCACTATTAACACGTGCATAAGGAACAATATACGCTAATGCTGCACATGATCACATTAATAACGGTAAATCACACTCTCTAATACTATTTCCCTTACAGAACTTGATTTCATGATTTACTTCAATTGACTTACATTTATTTAAATGACTTACATTATATACACTATTTATGCATCACTGTCAGTTAGTTCATCACTTGGAAGTTCTCCAACTTTGACTGGAAGTCGGGAGTAAGCATATTATTGATAAGAAGCTGAATTTCGTAGTTAGGTATTCTTGAAGTTTCTCACTGATTCCCGATGTTTATGGTAGTTTCAGTATGAGTAAGAGTTGCTAGTTTGCCTGCTTTTTGTGAGCGTAGTTGTTTCGTACTTTATGCATTAATTTTTGTGCTTTTTTTGTCTGTGTAATGTTTTAGTTATGTGGCTGCTTGTTAGATTAAGTAATTTAAGTTTGTATGCTGAATAATTTAGAGTGTTATGCAGTGTAAGAAACTCTGGCATGTTTTGATGTCTCCTAGTTGGTAACTGTTTTAACAGTTCCCCACCTAGTGTGTGCTATAAGTTTCTAGGGTAATGTAAGGCTCTATAACGATGAGGAAGACTAGAGCAACTTCAGTCGGTTTTCAGTTCATTTTGAGTGTAGCGCAGTGTCAGTGAAGTCTGTATATTTTCGGTGCTTGTGAAAACAGTGAAGTGTTGTTGGCAAACACTGAAGTGTTATTAAAGTTTGTATATCATTGGTACTTGTGAAAATAGTGAAGTGTTGTCAAGCAGTATGTGTAACTGCAGTTAGTAAAGTTTGTATAGTGAAGTTGAGAAGCAAATTTTGCAAAATAAAGATAGTGAACTTAAGAAGCCAATGTTTATTTACAATGCCTCAGTTGATCCTGCATACAGTACACCGAAAGGCTGCCTCTAGGAAAAACAACTCACTGGGCAACGTCCTTCCTATACTGAACTACTGCTGTTGGAGCCCATGGCAGTATGGAGTGGGCACGTAACACTGGTGTCAGGAGTGTGGATAATTTATCCCTCTCACATACGCATAAGTTGCAGTAAGTTTCACAGAACACGATTTTATTCAACTGGCCGCCAGGCCGCGCGCTGCTGAAAACACATATTCTCGATATATTTTCGTCACCCAAACCTCATTATACGGCCATGAAAGCTACATCATCTTATTCGTTGGTGTTTGTTCTAGCTGATAAGCACAAAAAAGAAAAGAAAAGAAAAATACGAATAAAACTACAAAAGGTTGGCGTGAATAAACATTTTGCAATGTTCATCTCTTTTCCCAACATCACAATTCGAATGTTTTCAATCAGACAGAAAAATGTTATTAGAAGTTTTGATAGAGAATTTCATCAACTTTCAGAAGAACTTTGTCCGGTTGTGATACGATTTGTAGTTTTTGAGAAAATAGCCAAAAACTGAGTCATTAAAAAAAATTGATTTTTGTTCAGGGAGTTCTACTACAAAACTTTTCTCACACACCGTTTGTTTTTATTTCATAATAATGTGTAGAATTTCATGAGCTTTCTCGTGGTTCCTACAGATTTTTGATACTCCTCATAGTTTCCGAGTAAATCGCAAAAAACTACAGGGTACTCACGGCCACGCTGCACTTTTGTCATGTGCGCAGAGGAACTGTTATATTCCCGCCTACGTAACAACGACTTTTTATCAGAGATGTTACATTGTTATGTTCTGTACATACATAGAATTTACTGCTCTTTATCATGGTTCTTACAGGAAATTAATACTTCCATTAGTTTTCGAGTAACTGGCCAACAAAGTGAGATTACTCCTCCGAGCACTGGCTACTTTTACCGTGAGGAAAAAACACACTCTGTTCCCCCCACCTTTTCCTACAAAATAAGCTCCCAAAGGCTTATTTTTTCGTAATGAACATACATATAATTCACAGATCTTTACCATGGTTCTTACAGGATATTGATACATCCAATAGTTTTCGAGTAATTGGCCAAAAAAATGAGATTACCCCTCTGAGCACTGGCTACTTTTACCTCAAGCGAGAAAAAAAACACTCTGTTTCCCCACCTCTTCCTACAAAATATGCTCCCAGAGACTTATATTTTGGTAATGAACATACATAAAATTCACTGATCTTTATCATGGTTCTTACAGGATATTGATACATCCAATAGTTTTTGAGTAATAGGACGACAAAGCTAGAATACTTCTCCAAGCGCTGGCTACTTTTACCGCAAGTGAGAAAAAAAAAAACTCTCTCCCCCCGCCTTTGCCTGAAGACTGCGCTCCCAAAGCCTTTTTATTTTTTTTCAAGTACAGACTGTAAAACCTCAAAGGGTTGTTTTTATAGTGCTATAACTTACTCAACATGACTTCTACTCTTTTTCCTAGTTACTACTAATGAGGCTGTACTTTCTGTCATATGTGTAATATGTAGAAGAAAATAGTTATTTTTGTGAAAAATATAGGGGTCAAGATATAGGTCAATGTACAAATCAACAAAATTTGAAAAACTCACTTCCTCCAGGGGTGTTGAGTTGCTTATAGGACTTTGTGGGATCTGAAGATGAGGAGTTATGTAATGTGTGAGTGTGTGTGTGTGTGTGTGTGTGTGTGTGTGTGTGTGTGTGTGTTTGTGTGTGTGTGTCTGTGGGGTGTGTGAGTGTGTCTGTGGTTGTGTAATTGTGTGTGTGTGTGTGTGTGTGTGTGCATGCTTCATTAGGGAATACTTCGCTTGGTAAGGTACCGTTCGAAGCAATCATCCATGCAAGGCGGCACATGACAAACAGGACACATGTGACTTGAGTCCCTCTTCATCTTCGCCAGGGCACATAGGGTGCACTGGAGCCTCCCCTGGTTGGGGATCCTCTCCCGTCAATGGCCCAGTGTGTGATCCAACTGCACTCTGTCATTGATGACTCTCCGACGTTTGGTTGGATGTCCTCCTGGTCTTCCCCAGTGCATTATCTTGGAGGTGCAGCTGCAGGGCTGGGCATGGCAGCAGCAGCAGGTTCTCCCAATGGACCAGGAACTGCTGGAGATGGTCGTCTTGGCACCTGCGCTGGTCCTGCAGGCGATGGTGGCATTGGCTCCTGTGCTGGTCCTGCTCCTGGAGATGGTGGTGTTGGCACCTGTGCTGGTGCTGGTCCAGGAGATGGTGCTAGCCCAGGTGACAGTGGTGCTGGCATCTGTGCTGGTGTTGCTGCAGGTGCTGCAAGTGTCAGAGGTCCTGCTGGCCATCGGGTTGGAAGGTCAGGGGCATGGTGGATGACGTGCCCTGATACAGGCCACTCTGCTTCATCAAAGCAGTGGAGCTTGTCAACTATCTCTTTCACAAATTCCAGTAGACTGACTGACCCACGCGAGCACTTCTCATATGGGGTGAACGCATTCAAAATGGCCATCTGGGTGAAGTAAAACATGATCTTGGTCCATTTCACGGTCCACCACTGAATGGGGTAATACTGGACCATCTGGTCGAAGTGGCCCATCCCACCCATGTGTCGACTGTAGACCTCCACCATGATGTACTTGTCTACGGTCTTCTGGACATAGGTTGTCCTCCCCTCAGGACTCCTGGTCTTCCTTCGAACCTGCTTTTGGATGGTGCTTGTGCTGTGGAAGGTGGAGACCATGTTGACGATGCGCTTGTCCTTCCACAGCAACACCATCACATTGTCCTTGTGCCTTGCTGCCATGCTACCCTCTGGCAGGCTCTTGACCCTGGTGATGCCCTGCAGCTGCTTTGGTGCTCCTCTTGCCAGGCGTAGGGTCCCACACACATAGGTTCCTGCACTGAAGAGGCGTTCGCACAGGGATACAGAGATATAATGGTTGTCCATGTAAAATTTGTATCATTTGGTCCTTCAGCGGTTCTACAAGGCTCCAAACGGTGGTCTCCGGCACATTCTTCTGCCCCATATACACCTCAAAGTTCCAGATGTACCCCGAGGAAGCCTCAGCCAAGATGTAGAACTTGATGGAGTACTTCAAGGGCTTCATGGGGTTGTAGAAGCAAAAGCTGAGGCACCCTTTCCATGCCAGCGAACCCTTGTTCAGGCTGAGGTGCTCCTCGAGTAGGTAGGGGTCCTGAAACCGCTGAAGGAGGTACTCTATCACCGTGCGAACCCTGATGAGCCGATCGCAATTGTCCTGGGGTATAGCGAGTGAGATGAAGGCATAGAAGTGTTATAGGACAGCCCTGAAACGCCTCCCACTGATCACTCACTGGAAAAGGGAGTAGTTGTGGAGACAGGATCTCCTCCAGTAATGCCTGATGGTCAGCATATTGACCACCCCCAGGAAGAAGTAGAGCCCCAGGAACTTGGCCATCTCCTCTTTAATACAGATGAATCATGCATCCAACACAGTTCCTAGGAATGATGCGTACCTATTGGTCTCATGGGTAAAATACGTCAACAACTCCCTGGTGAAAAACAGCTAGAAGAACTGGAGAGGCATTGTTGACGGATCCACCCTCATTCCTGGGGATCCTGTGAAGGGCCCATTATGTGGTGTGAATGGGCCACTGCTCCACCCTGGATCCTCTGTGGCAACACCTCCCACAGTGGTGGCAGTGGGTCAGCCTACCGACACCCTTCTGCCTCCTCGGACACCCCTTGGCCGCCCCCCATAGCCGGGCCGTGGAACACGCCGGCCTCGTCCAGGTTGTGATGGCTCCGATGAGGAGGATGACAAGGCTGTCTCCTGCTGCTGCAAAACGTGGGGGGGGGGATGAATGCTGTCGGTGAAAGCACCCTTGTCGACCGGGCAGGGGATGACTACACAGTCGCATCCTGCACCAGTTGCGCCGCAGACACTGTGCAGTGTGCAGGTGCCAGTGTCAAGTAACTAGGCCCTGCTACCGGTGACATGGGCTCAGCCAAGAGAGAACTGGAGGCTAGAGGTGGAGAGACCGCGATGGCTGCTGGAGCGAGAGGTCTGAGCAAAGGCGATGTCTGTTGTGCAAGTGAAGATGATGGCTGGGCTGCTGATCCCAACACTGGTGGCGGTGTCTGCTCCTGTGGAGGTAGGGGTCAGGGCAAAGCCTCCAAATGGGTCGTAGTGGGACATTGTCCCAGTCCTCCCCAATAGAAGCATTGTTCAGCTGCTCCTCCTCCTTGCTCTCGGTCTCTGCCTCAAAGAGAACTTTCTGCCACTCCTCAGGAAACAAACCCTTCTTCTCCATTGTGGCAAGCACTGATACACGGAAAGTCCAGTATGAGCTGTTGGTTCTCAGCTGAGAAACGAGATATTATTCACTGTCACACAACACTTTCCACTGAGAGTATCACTACACAAATTATATTATATCTTTCCGTACGACCAGTTGCCGCACCATTTACAAACAGATCACATAAACGATATCTTTTCAGTGTCTTTGCACAGTGTCATACCTGTCCACTGTCGTCCGTAGGTGTTGTCTGTAGGTGTGTCTGGGTTGACTGCCGAAATGTTGAAGGCCTCAGGAGATCAAGGGATGAGGTTAGTCACTGACCTGATAAATAGGATTATTCATGAGTGTGTTGTCCCAGATGATTGGCTGAAGAGTGTAATTGTAAATGTGTTTAAAGGAAAGGGTGATGCCCTGGAAAGAGGAAATTATAGAGGTATAAAGCTATATATCAGACAATGAACATAATGGAGACAGTTTTAGGAGGTATGATTAGAGAAAGAGTTAATATTGATGAGATGCAGTTTGGGTTTATGCCAGGTAGGGGGACCACTAATGCCATATTCAATGTTCGACAGCTTCAGGAAAAATATATCGGTAGGAGAAGGGATCTGTATTTAGTTTTTGTTGATTTTGAAAAGGCCTTTGACAAAGTTCCTCAAGAGGTGGTGAAGTGGGCAATGAGAATGCTTGGCTTGGAGACGTGGCTGGTTAAGATGATTATGGCTATTATGTGGGGACTTGCATCCAGGTAAGAGTGAATGGAGAGTTGAGTGATGTGTTTTCTGTGAATGTTGGTGTGCATCAAGGGTCAGTTTTGAGTCCCATGTTGTTTATCATGGTACTTGAAGCCATCTCACGTGACTTTAGAAATGGACTCCCATGGGAGATATTGTATGCTGATGATTTGGTGTTGATTGCAGGGAACGAAAGGGAGGCTAAGGAAAGTTTTAAGAAGTGGAGAGATGGTATGGGGTACAAGGGCTTAAGGGTAAATGAAGATAAAACAAAAGTGATGATACCTAGGGTTTGTGGCGGTACTGTCAAAGATGAGGGAGAGTGGCCATGTGCAGTTTGCCACAAGGGTGTGGGAAGTAATTTCATCTTGTGCGGTGTTTGTGATAAATGGGTGCATAAGAGATGTAGTGGATCAGAGGTAGACTGCGAGATAATGCTGATTTTATGTGTACGGTGTGTCAGGGTGAGCAGGTGGAGATTGTCAGACGTGAAAGGATTGAACTTGCTGGTGAATTTCTTGAGTGTGTGGAGGAGTTTTGTTATTTGGGAGACATGTTGTGTGCTGGAGGTGGGGCTGGAGCTAGCTCTGTGGCTACGATGAGAAGTGGTTGGAAGAAGTTCAGGGAGCTCTTGCCTCTCCTGACATTGAGAGGACTCTCCCTACGTGCTAAGGGGTCTTTGTATGCAGCATGTGTTAGGAGTGTAATGCTGTATGGTAGTGAGACCTGGGCAGTAAAGGAGGATATTCGCCTGCTCAGACGTACAGAAATTACAATGATTAGGTAGATGTGTAGTGCATCCCTGTGTGCAAGGTCTGGGGGGGCTGGGTTTACAGTGGAATAGTTGAGAGGTAGGATGGGACTGGAGTGTATTAGTGTTGTTATGAGGAGAGGTAGATTGAGATGGTTTGGACATGTGGAGAGGATGGGGGGTGATAATTGGGTGAGGAAGGTGAGAAGTGTTAATATTGGGGGGTGGGGTTATCAGGGGTAGACCGAGAAAGACATGGGACGAGGTCATTAAGTGTGACCTCAGGATTAAGGGACTGAACAGGGAGGCTGCAATGGATTGTGCAGCATGGAGAGCCGCCATTAGGTGTTCAAGGCCGAGGGATGCAAGCATGTTGGAGCCTTTAACCCGCCGCGTCCCGTTGACGTATATATATGTCCACACGTTTTGTCACTGTCAGTCCCCTTGACGTATATAAACGTGCATCAACTGCAAGGTCCCTAATTTGCACAATTTTCAATTTTCTCACGTGACATTTGGTACATATACATGGGACACCTTCCTCTACAAGATGCCAGGTGGGGACAATGCTTTATCCCGCATGACCTCCCCCCCCCACACGCCATTGTCTCTGCAATTCACCCGTTACCAGTGACCTGGCCAGTAAAGACATGTCGTGCCACGGTATGAAATTCAGGGCCAGAGTGATTCCCCAATCAATGACAATGTGGAGGGCAAAGTTTTCATAGCATTAGAGGAAGAAATAGTCAGAAATGATGATCACGTAATGTCGCCAAAAAAGGTCAGGTAAGTTGATGTGTTTTGTGAGTGAAACAATGCTTGTATTGCCTATATTACTGTGTGAAAAACAATATACTCTCATACAAGGTATAAATTCGTACCAAATAAGTAAATAAATACCGTTTATGATTGGTGTGGAATAGTTACCCTCCCACTGAATTCGTTTTCTTTGGAGCCAGCCTGATAGAAAACCCAGTAAGGTAAGGGGTACTCCTACTCGTATCGAGTATTTTAAACCTCAGGTGAGTGATTTCTCTATGAATTTTCGGTGTTTCTCACCAAAAGCAGAGGTTTGAGCCAATAAATTTTTTTTCCAAAATTGGTCGGGACTGGGGGGAGTCACTGGTGGAAAATCGGTTGGGGCGGGGCAGGTTAAAAATGAAACGATGTATATATATATATGTAAAAATCAATCAATCAATCATTTCCTGTGGCACCCCACGGAATGCATAGGGGCCTTGATGAACTCTCTCCACCAATGTTTGTCTCTTGCCATCTCCTTCAGGTCCCACCAACACTTCTCTCCTGCTTCTCTTTTCATTGTCCTCAACCAGATTTCCCTTGGCCTACCTCTGCCTCTTCTTCCTCTAGCAGTCCACTCTGGTACATCCTGTATTAAACTGCCTTCTTTTCTATTTATTTGCCCCAGCCACTTCCAGCAAGACAGTCTCACATATTCATCAAATGGTTCCACTCTCGTAATATCCCTGACTCTTTCATTTGTAACTCTGTCTTGCCACTTTACCCCAAGAATCCTTCTTAGTATTTTATTCTCAAATCCTAATACTTTTTGATCTGTTCCAATTGTCCTGTACCATGCCTCATGCCCATAAATTAAAATTGGTCTAACCATGGACTTGTAAATTTTTACTTTAGGATGTACCGAAAGCATATTGTTATTCCAAACAGATTTCAACATTCCAACGGCTTGCCAAGCCAGTCTAATCCTTTCCTCAATTTCACCGTTTAATGATCCATTAGATGATACAATCGTTCCCAGGTATTTAAAATTTTCTACATTTTTCACCACATTATTCCTAATTACATAATCGATTTGGTTCTGCACGTTCATATTAATAATTTTAGTCTTTCCACAATTTATTACCTATACCACTTTTTCTCCTTCCTCCTCCAAACAATGAAGTTCCCTCAGCATCTCGTAAATACTTTTGCAAATCAGAACAATATCATCAGCATAGTCCAAATCCATCAGCTTCTTATTTTCTTTCCAGTTACTTCCTGCACCTGTTCTCCTTACAACCTTTCTCATAACATAATCCATAACCAAAACCAGCAGCAATGGCGAAAGAACTCCTCCTTGAATCACTCCTGACCTAACTTCAAATGGATCACACAAAGAACCACCCACCATTACCTTACAAGAAGTGCCTTCACGCAGGCTTCTAATAATATTTACAAAGTTTTCTGGTATATCATAGAATCTCATAATTTTCAACATAGATCCACGTGAAACACTATGAAACGCCTTTTCAAAACCCACAAAACACATACTAAGTGGCATTTTCATCTCATTAGCTTGTTTTGCATTACATGCCTTACAATAAAAATCTGATGATTACAGCCTTGACCATTTCTAAATCCCGCTTCTTCTTCTCTTAAAATTTTATCAATTACTGGCTCTATTCTGTTCAACAAGACTTTGAAAAAGACTTTTGCAACTCTCTCTCTCTCTCTCTCTCTCTCTCTCTCTCTCAATCCTGCATCATGCTTGAACATGGTTGGGGTTTCATTCACTCAGGACTTATCTTGGAAAGATCATATTGCATCTCTTGTAAAACCCGCTTCCAAGAAATTAGGTGTGCTAAGCCAATTCCATGCCTTCTTTACCCCTCCGCAGTTGTTGACTTTATACACAGGTTTTTTCACCCCTGTGTAGAGTACAAATCTCATGTATGAGGAGGCTCCCCACATACAGCTCTTCTCAATAGGGTGGAGTCAAAAGCTTTTCGTCTCATCATCTCTTCTTCTCTTACTGGCTCCCTTCAACCTTCGTCTCTTTGCCGCGCTGTTGCATCTTTATCTCTTTTCTGTCACTACTTCAATGGTCACAGCTCCTCTGAACTGACTGCTTGTATCCCTCCACCTTACGGCGGGTGTGTAGCACCCGTCTAGCAACAAACTCTTAACACTTTTTCGTCCAACTCTCCAATAGTAGAGTTAATCGTTACTCCCAGTTTTTCATTTATGCAACAGGTCAACTCTGGAACTGTCTTCCTTTGTCTGTATTTCCTACTTCCTATGATCTCCAGTCTTTCAAAAGCAGTGTGTCCAGGCATCTTGAAATGAACGGATCTTGAATTTCGCTTTCTTTTGTATTGTTTTTGTTTTTTTCTTGGGAGGAACGGTTTGTAGGCCCCTGGCCTTTGGTTCCTTCTTTCATTCATATAAAAAAAATATGACTACCACAATGATTCCATTTCTACCTCCACAAGTATTACGCTTCTTACTACAGTACAACGTGACTGTGACGCAGCACCTTCACCTCGAGATTTACGATGCACCACTAGATTGGCACACACCACACACCTTCACGAACACTTGCAGCATGTTGGCCTTACATTTCACACAAATTTATATGCATATACATTATCACTGTCAAATTCCATCCTGAAACACCTCTAATAATCCCTTCCCAACGACAGTGTACGGGTAATGCCTCCCCCGTTCCACACTATGGCTATGGCATACGTAACACATGCTAGTTCCAATATATCACAAAGCCAGCCACTATATCTTTCACACACTATACAGTTTAGGCATGGGCTTCACTATATACATATATGTACTCACAGCATAGGACCCAGGGGAAGCAGAGCGGTAAAACCCTGCTACAGTGAACACGCATCTTGCCCCTAGACCTAACGACTGATAATGGGCACCATTTCTTCTCAAGATATATATCTATGTTCCATTGACAAAACCTCTTCAAAATATGCTCAGAAATAATATATTATCACAGTCAGTCCATAGGGGCTTTGACTCAGGCAGGAGGGGGAGAATTAGAGAGATTTAAAGGGATAGCACATGTGACACAACCCTACAGCCTGATTCCTTGTGAGGTACTGAGTTTTCTTGCTATGGACAGGCTCCGAGGAGGCTCTACAGTGTTGGCAAATTTTACCTCGGAAGACTGAAGCATCTGCTAGAACGCGCCTAAATTTGACGCAAATTGTCCAAAAAATTTTCTCTTGTTGGTGTTTTTTCTGCTTTTTCACACGATTCACGTCAATGTGCGTTTATGTGCCAAACCACAAAAAAACGCGATTCATGTCAATGTGCCTCGAAGGGTTAAGTACTGCAATGAGTCTAATCTTTGACATGGAAGCAAAAGCGGTACAGACCAGAGGCCAAGCAAGACAAGAAGAGGCATGTCTGGCATCAACCATGAAGATACTACAAGCACAGAATGAAGGCCAGAAAGAAATTAGAGGACAATTACAGGCACAAAATAAAAAACTTAAAGAACAATTACAAGCACAATGTGTCCAGTTACAAGCACAAAGTGTCCAACTACAATCACAGAATGAAGGCCTACAGGCACAGAATGATGGACTACAGGCAAAGAATGAAGGACTACAGGCACAGAATGAAGGACAGAAAGAACTCAAAGAACAATTGCAAGCACAGAGTGAACAACTATAGGCACTAAGAACATAAAGATCAGTATGAACAACTTCAAGAAGCATTACAGGAGCAACAAAGGGAATTACAACTGAGGATGCAAGGACAGCTAGATGATTTTATGGAGGAAGTGAAGGAAGAACAGCAACAGCATTAGGAGGACGTAAATGCCAAGCTAGAGCAGCAGAAGTATCAGGTATGCAATAATGTGATGGAATACAGACAGCATGCAGATGACCAGCAGAAATATGTAGATGACCAGTTCAAGCATGTGGATGGCAATTTGAAGAAAATTTTTTACAGAACAGGGGCTGCATGTGGTGGATCTTGACGAATCCCAAGCATCTAAAGGTAGCTTTACAGGGCTGAATAATCAGAATCAGAAGTTTTAAGTCTTGGACTTAATTACGATGCCCCAGTAATTGGGCTCCAAACCAGTGAAGTGCATGCCTATAATGGGGGTCCAATTAAAAAAGAAACTTCAGGAATTTGATGGTAGAGTGTCTTGGGAAGCTTACCGTGCACAGTTTAGGTTACTAGCTGATTAAAATGGTTGGAATGATAGGCAGAGGGCTGTGCAGCTTGCTACTAGCCTTAACCCATCACGTCCCGAGTTTTTCCGCACCTCCAACATCCCCCAGTCCCGAGGTAATTTCGAAAAAAAAAATTTTGGCTAAAACCTCCACTTTTGGTGAAAAACATCGAAAATTCATAGAGAAATCGCTCATCTGAGGTTTAAAAAACTCAGTCCAGGTAGGAGTTCCTCCTTACCTGACTGGGTTTTCTAACATGCTGGCACCAAAGAAAACGAGTTCTATGGGAGGGTAACTATTTTATCCACTCATAAACGGTATTTATTTATTTACTTGGTACGAATTTATGTGTAGTATGAGAGTATATTGGTTTTCAAGCAGTAATATAGGCATTATAAGCATTGTTTCACTCACTAACTAATCATCATTCATGACCTTTTTTTCCCACATTACCTGATCATCATTTCTGACTGTTTCTTCTTCTAATGCTATATAAACCTTGTCCTCCACATTGTCATCGATTGAGGAATCACTCTGGCCCTGAATGTCTTTATTGGCCAGGTCACTGGTAACAGGTGAATTGCCGAGACAATGGCGTGAGGGGGGGAGGGGGGAAGTTATGCGGTGTAAGGCATTGTCCCTGCTTGGCATTTTGTAGAGGAATAGAGGAAGGTGTCCCGTGTATAAATACGAAAAATCACGTGCGAAAATCGAAAATTGTGCAAATTAGGGACCTCGCAATTGCACGACGTACCGGTATGTCGCTGGGACTGGCAAATGCAAATTGTTGCAACGTACCCATACGTCGACGGGACGGGGCGGGTTATGGGTGCCACAATAGAAAATATGGGGAAGATGTCAGGACAGGAGAGGAACAGTTATCAGTCCTTAGTAGACAGGCACAACCAGAACCATGTAAGATGCCCTAGCCAGGGTTCTAGAATTCGAGTCCTACGTCATGTCTAGTACATCCTCTTTTCAGGCAAGTCATAATGCAAGATTCAAGGCAAGAAAGGGGCAGGTACATGATGTGGAAAAAATCTGTAGGAAGTTGCTGGTACTGTGAAAAGCCAGGACACAGAAAAGAGGACTGCAACAAGTGGAAGAGGGAACAGGAGAAAACTGGAAGAGGCTGCTGGTTCTGCGGGAAGCTGGGACAGAAGGAGTTTTGTCACAAGATGAAGAAGAGAGCAATGGAAGGAAATCTTCAATTGTAACGAAAGCCTGTTGGACATGTAGCAAGGTGGGACACTTCAGTTCTGAATGTCCGAAGAAGAAAAAGGATGATAAGGAGAACGCTGCAGAAGACCAGAAAGAAGCAGAAAACTAGTGGAGGTTGATATCAAGAGGCAACCACCACCCGGCTTTTCCAAAGTAGCCCCACCACCAAGAAAATGCAAGAGAACTGCAATCAACAATGTGCGAATAGATGGAAGAATAGACGGAAAGAAGTGTTCCCTGGTGACTGAATTGGCCTCAGTGCAGACTTTGGTGAGGCCTGATTGTTACATCATCGGTATCTGCCTGAGTCATCAGAACAACTATGTGGCATAACTGGGCACTGCACAGAACTGTGGGGACCCCTGGATGTCTGGACTGAAGTGGCAGGGCAAGAGGCTACTCTTCCAGTCTATGTGGCCAATATGGAGGATCACTGCCTTCTGTGTCTGGACTATCTGATGTCCACGGGATGTGAGCTGGACTTCTGCTTGATGATGCTGAAGATTCGAGGAAGGTTAGTTCCTGTAATGGCAGTGAAATGTACCAGTTCTGGTCGCGAGGTGAGGGCCCTCTGCTCTACAGTGGTACCCCCAAAATCAAAACTGCTACTCCAGTGTAAGGTGAGCAGCTCTTTGGGAACTGTCTAGGGGTGGTGGAGCCAGATGTAGTACAAGACAAAGGCCGGAGTGATGGTAGGGAGAATTTTGGTGGAAACTGGTGCAGATGAAGCGCAGGTTGTGGTGGCCAGTTTCTGCTTAGTGCCACAGAAGATCAACGAGGGAGAAACTGTGGGACTGTGCCAGGCGGTGGACCCTGAATGGCACCATAGGAAGGCCTGTAAAAAAAGCATAGTCAAAGAAGATGAGTACATGACAGACCACTTACGAGACCAATTTTCAAGGAGTTGCCAATGCCTGGATGGCTCAAAAGTGCTGAATTTGCAGATGTCTTTTCCACCGGAGACCTAGACCTCGGATGCACTGATCTGGTGAAGCATTTTATAGACACTGGGGATCACCGCCTGATTAAACAGCCAGTGTGGAGGATGGCGCCAGCCTATGGCAAGAAATGGAGAAGGTGATGGAGAATCTCTAAAGTCAACCTGCATCCACCAGCGCGTGAGACGCACACTTTACCACTGTACCACAGAGGGTCCACAACAGTTACCATAAAACTCACCCCGCATCATAAGACACGGGGCTGCAGCAGCTCGTGAAAACATTCGACCTCTAGGTGGGGATACTGTTTTACAATTTGTTCAAATACAAGTGTAGAGCTTAACCTATATATATATATATATATATATATATATATATATATATATATATATAAGACCATAAAAAATTCAGAATACCACGGAAAAGCTCTGTATGGTCGTCTCACTCGGCTGTTTATTTACTTTTGGGTCGGTTGAAACTCAGTATCGTTGTTGTTGTGTGGTTCAGCTCAGCAGACGACAGTCAAACAACTGTCAAGTGGGAAGCAAGAATAGTCATATGACAATCTTTAAGTGTTATTATTTCAGTTAAAGATGACTTCATTAAATATGTGTGCTTTGCCTACCATTATCTTGAAATAATTCAGTAGCCAATGGGTGACGAAAACTCCGATGATTTGAAACCTCCACAGTCCACACAACAAAGTCAGCTGATATAATAAGTGCGTGTTTAAACATACTTTCTTATATATATATATATATATATATATATAGTTTCCTGTGGCTGTGCTATTATAATACCAGGTAATGAAGTGAACAATAACTAGTACATTGGAGAAATTACTAAATATGATCACAAATAATCAGTGGCAAGAGTATGAAGGTTGTAAACGTAGCAGTGGATTCGTGAGTCATCTTTGCTGATATTCCTTGATTATTTCATTCCTATTTTTTTTTCTGACATTGCCTTGTCTGCCTGGGGGAGCGTCCAATGTCAAGGGGCGTCCTATGACACGGGAAGTATGGTATTATATATATATATATATATATATATATTGTTACATAGCCTCTGATTTCATCATCCTTTGTATAATTCTAACGTACAGTATCTTGCATGTTTGATCACGATTCGCCTCGTGGCTTCCATAGTGACCAAGCTTCCGTGTTCTACCTCACTCCCCCTTCTCCTCCCTTATAGTAGAGTAATTCGTTCTTTCTGTTGTTCAGAGCAGGAGTGTCAACTCTTTGTCCCCTATGGCTTCATTTGCGCATCCTTCTTACAAGTTGTATCAAGCTCTGCTGGCCTCTATATAATGAGCTCAGTCTCTGCATTAATTGCCACTTAGATCTACTCCTCATTTTGTTCACATCTCTGTCCTCCCCTGTACAGTTGTTATTACGATATTGTGAGTTCTCAGGAAGTCTCCAACCATCTAGCTGCTGTGTAATTTGAGGATAAGTGTTATTACATTTTTCCTTGTATATACTGTATAGCATAAGGTGTTGATTCGTAGGCCTGGTAAGGTTTTTGTGATAGTTATTATTAATAAGATTTTGTATCTGTAATAATATATCTTGCATTAACTGAGCATTATCCGGTTTTCTCATTTTATCAGGGCTGACTTAGATAAATTTACTCTTGCTAATTTCGTGTTAATAGAGGCTATTGCAGTTAACCATATATTTAACCTGTTTTTTGCCATTACATTATCCTTATGAGTCCTGAATCTTTAGTTGTTAGTTTGAGCATTAAACTTTAACTTGTAATTTTACCTAACTCTTTTGTTTTGAACCTGGAACTTTGCGGGACAGTAGTGATTTTAGTATTCTCACTTGAAATGTTCATTATCTCTGTTCCGTAATATAAATTTCGTGACCTCTTATCAGGATATTATCATAAGGATATTGCTTGATATTTTGTGACTGTGATTTATTCATGATGTCTACTATTACTACGCTTGATGAAGCCAAAGATTTTTTGTCAAATGTGCAAACAGTGTGTGATGTAGAAAACAGAACAAAGAATGAACTTAAGCTTGTTGCTCAACAATTGGGAATTGCTGTTTGCTCTCATCATTGTAAAGATCAAATTGTTGACATGATTAATAAAAGCTTGTTTAATGTAACTCCTCCAGATGAGAAAACGCAGATTAAAATAGCTAAGTTACAGCTAGCCCTGCAGGAGGCTCATGCTAAGGAGGCTGAGTTTCAGGCCCGTACTAAGGAGGCTGAGTTTCAGGCTCATGCTAAGGAGGCTGAGTTTCAGGCAAATGCTAAGGAGGCTGAGTCTCAGGCTCGTATTCAGGAGGCACAGGCACAGGCTCAGGCACAAATTGAACTAGCTAGGATTCAGGCCGACCATGAGTATCGCATGAAACAAGGTGGAACTGGATCATCTTGCTCTGATGATTTTGATGTGGCTAAAAATGTTAAACTTGTCCCTCCTTTTAATGAATCTGATTTAACAAAGTATTTTCAGTTGTTTGCGAGGGTAGCTACAGGTTTTAATTAGCCCAAAAAGTATTGGCCAGTACTCCTTCAAACTGTTCTCACCGGTAAAGCTCAAGTAACTTATGCATCTTTGCCTCAGGATCAATCTGATAATTATGATGTAGTTAAGAGCTTGATTCTTAAGGCCTATGAGCTTGTTCCTGAAGCCTATAGAGTAAAATTTAGGACAACTTACAAGCAAGATAAGCAATTCCATGTTGAGTATGCAAAAATCAAAGATCTGTTAGAGCAGTGGTTAAATTCTAAGAATGTGGATTCTGATTTTGGTAAATTTAAGCAGATGATTTTGCTGGAGGACTTCAAAAGGTGTATTAATAATGGTGTAAGCCTATATCTTGATGAGAAAAGAATAAATAATTTGTCTGATGCTGCAGTTTTAGCTGATGAATATGTTCTCACTCACAAGAGATATTCTAAAGAAAAAAGGAAAGCTGAGAGTAAGTACGTTGCCTTTACTCAGAGTACAGGTAACAGGAAAGAGAATAAAGATGATGTTTCTCAGGAAGTAAATACCAGCTTCACCTCTAGATTTCAGAAAAGTAAATGTACTTATTGTAGTAAGCTTGGTCATACTACTGAGAAATGTTTCAGGAGACAGCGTGATGTGAACAAAAGGGAGTCTTTAAATATTCAGTCAATTGGTCTAGTGTCCACCCTTGAGAGTTCCCAGAATTCTTTAACCGAGTTAACTGAACCTGCTTTGAGGGGTAAATTAAATTCTAATGATGAAGCTCCTCTTTTGAGCAGTAACGTGGGTGACACACTTAAGAGTTCATGTGCTAATTTCCTGTCTGATGGTTTTGTCAGTCCTCTGGACAGTAACGACAGGAAATCAGTTAAAATATATCGTGATACAGGTGCTTGCCAGTCCCTTATGCTGACCAGTGTTCTAGGCTCTAATGTTAATTCCTCTAATGAAACTGTAATCTTACAAGGTGTAGGGAATAATTACTTCTCTGTCCCTCTGTGCAGAGTGAATTTAGAGTCAGGTTTTGTTAATGGTTCCGTTATGGTTGGGTTGGTTGAGACGCTCCCAATGTCAGCGTGTAACTTTCTTACTTGGAAATGATATTGGTGGAAGTCAAGTGTGTCCAGCTCCTCAGTTGCTTAGTGAGCCATTGACTGTGGCCCGGGATTGTGATATCCCTGATGTGTTCTCTGCATGTGCTGTCACTAGGGCTAAGTCTAAAGTTACTGGTGACTTAGAGGATAATGATGATGATGATGATGTTATCCTAGCTGACACTTTTCTTGCTAATTTGGACCACTCACCAGATGAGGCAGAACCCCGTAGTGTTGATAATTTGTCTCGTCAAGAGTTAGTTGAGTTGCAGGTTGCTGACCCTGAGTTGAAAGGTCTAGCTAACTCTGCTTGCAGTGAGGAAGAGTCAGCTTGTGCTTCTACTTGTTATTATATAAAGTCGGGAGTACTTATGAGAAAGTGGAGACCGCCAACAGCATCAGCCGACTGTGAATGGGAGGTTGTACATCAAGTTGTCATCCCTCGTGTTTGTAGGCAGGATATCATTAGAGTGGCTCATGATTCCAGTTTGGCAGGACACCTTGGAGTGAGGAAGACTGTGGCACTCATTTTGAAACACTTCTACTGGCCAGGTATCTTCAGAGATGTTTCCTGGTATTGTAAGTCTTGTCACACCTGTCAAATTGTGGGGAAGTGTAATCAGACCGAAAAGGTTACACCTCTAGTTCCCATTCCTCCTTTTGAGGCGCCATTCACCCGTGTGTTGGTGGATATTGTGGGCCCTCTTCCTAAGACTTCTTCAGGATTTTCTTATGTGTTTACCCTGATTGATATGGCTACTCGTTATCCTGAAGCCATTCCACTTAGAAATATCTCAGCAAAGATCATGGTTAAGGAAATGCTAGGGTTCTTCACCAAGTTTGGTCTGCCCAAGGAGGTACAGTCAGACCAGGGAAGTAATTTCATGTCAAATGTTTCCAAGCAGTCTCTGAAAGAGTTGGGCATCGCCCAGATCACGTCTTCAGCTTACCATCCCCAGACCCAAGGAGCATTGGAGAGATATCATCAAACACTCAAATCGATGCTCAGGAAATACTGTTTGGAACATCAGAAAGACTTGGATAAAGGTCTTCCATTCGTTGTATTTGCCGCAAGAGACTCTCCAAATGAATCACTGGGCTTCTCACCCTTTGAACTACTGTTTGGCCATGAAGGAAGAGGACTCCTTAACCCCTACACCGCGGGCTTGTTTACCAATAACTTGCGTGTGCCGCGGGGTTATTTGGGCTCCGACAGACTCTCAAAAAATATTTGCCAAAAATCAGTTATTAGTCCTAGAATAATAAAATTACATATGCTTATGGCACATACCTTCAGCTTTCTTCTGGAATGATTGTTGAGCCTTCGTCGGTTACCGTAGGACTTGTGGAGACCTCTGAAGTTGGGTAACGAAGTCTCCACTTTACACTTCCCGACAACCCGTAATATGATTACCACAGCCAGATACAAACACTATAAACACTATTCTACAATTTCCAAGTAGTTTGGGATCCATACTAAAAAAAAAAACCCATTGTGAAAGCAATGGAAATTACGAGCGCGTCTGATCGTCGCACTGGCACTAGTTCGCTCATGGTAGTCTGTCATTTATTATTCATAAAACCCCTCACACTTTATATTTCTATTACTATATAACACTTATATATATCTACAGTCTTTATCCATAAGTTTCCTTCAGTAGTATTAGTTTATTGTCATTGTAGGGATTCAATTTCTTTCAGTAAAATACGTAGCATTCACTTTCTCATCTTGTATACTGGCATTGAGAGTGAATGTCACTTTCATCTTCACTCTCATAACTCATAGCATTCAGACATGCTAGAGTGAAACTTTCACTTTCATTACTCCTAGTATATACTCGTATTCTTATAATACTACTCATTTACATTTCTATTTACGTTCTCTATTTTATTTACGTTATTTACATTTCTATTTTATTTACACTGTGTTGTGCACTGTCACTTGAAATAACTTATAAAACTATTTTCCATTGTTCACGTATATTTACATTCATTACTTTCACTTGCTGTTTACACATTATTTACACATTATTTACAATTCCACTTGCACTGTTTTACTCAATAGAAAGATCGTAGTCACTCTTTTATCAATTGTCAGCCCTTTACCTCTTTCCACACGAGGTTTAGTAGGGGTAAAGGTCACAGAACCATTTGCATGGGGGTGAAAAAAAGGCCTTGAAGTCAGCAAGTTGAAACATACGTCCTCTCACTTCGGAAGATGAGACTACACTGATAACGCAGGGGCAGCCTAGAGGCCTGCTTTAGGGGTTATTCAGAGTTACCAATATTACTTCTTGAAACAGCTAAGTCTAGCACTGATATGATTGGCAGGAAATCTAGACAATACATTATAAATTTGGTAGTTCCAGGTGAATGTAAATATTCTCCCTTCCCTCCTTACATTTATATTTATTACGAAAATAGATTAGAGGCCTACTTAGGAGATATATAATCAGAGCTACCAATGTTAAATCTTGAAACAGCTTTGTGTAGCACTGATATGATTGGCAGGAAATCTAGACAATACATTATAAATTAGGTGGTTCCAGGTGAATGTAAATATCACTTAGGGTTCTCCCTTCTCTCCTTACATGTATATTTATTACGAAAATAGATTATACAGCATATTTCAAGGGGAAAAAAACAGCGAAAATTAGCGAACGAGTGCACGTGAGGTGTTGTCAGGTGATAATTAGCCAATTCCAGGTGTATGGCACTCTCACTTACCTGATTTCTTTCTTGTATATATTATTTGGTATAAGAATACGACATAGGGCTTATTTCAATGGATGAAATCAGTGAAAAATTCCAGGGAAGATTTACTTAGCGTAGCATGGCCGGGAAGGCGAGAGCATAGGGTAATGGAGGGGGGGTAGGGAGGGGAGTCAAGAACGGGGAGAAATGGCTAAATTGTCAACAATGGATGGGAGTACAGATGAGATTAGGAGTGCTGACTAGTGTTGGACATTGTCAGTACTGATAGATGATACAAGCCCCCACTTGAAAGCCCGGGTGAATTCAAAATAACACAGAATCACAAAAGCGACGCCCCGCGGTATGATCCCTTGCTCCCAAGCGTCACGAAAGTGACGCCCCGCGGTTAAGGGGTTAAGCTACTCAAGGAATGCTGGCTGTCAGAGGAAGATGACGTCAACCTGCTGGAGTATGTGATGAAGTTCAAAGAACGGCTGTCCACTGCTTTACAGCTGGCGAGAGAGAATTTAGGAGCTGCTCAGGAGAAGATGAAGACTTGGTATGATAAGAAGTCCAGGTTACGCCACTTTCAGCCAGGAGATCAGGTTTTGATTCTGCTACCGGTGCATGGGCAACCTCTTCAAGCCAAGTTTAGTTTTCCTTATTTTGTGGAGAAGAAACTCAGTGATGTCAACTATGTCATCGCCACACCAGATCGTAGAAAGAACAAGCAACTTTGTCACATCAACATGCTAAAGTTATATCACAGGCGGGACGAAAATAACCCAGTCTGCACTGTAGCTGTTCCACTCGAGTCTGCAAGTGAAGTTCTCCCATGGAGCATGAGCCTGAGTGATAGTTTGGGGAAGAATCCTGATATCATGAAGGATCTCCAGACTAAGCTTTCTCATCTAGCTCCCGAGGAAAGGCAGGAGTTTTCAGCATTACTGCAGGAGTACCCGCAAGTGTTCCATGACACTCCAGAAAGAACCACTGTGTTGATGCATGATGTCGATGTTGGAAACGCAAAGCCAATTAAACTGCCTCCTTACCATGTGAACCCAGTGAAAGTTCCTCTCATCCAGAAGAAGCTTGGCTACCTGTTGGACCACAAGATGATTGAGCCCTGTCAGAGCGAGTGGAGTTCTGTCACTCTAGTTCCTAAGCCAGATGGGTCACAGCAGCTTTGCATCGACTACAGATGTGTTAATCAGATAACCAAAACAGACACTTACCCTCTCCCTCGCGTGGAAGATTGCATAGACAAGATCGGAAAGGCTAGGTACATAAGTAAGTTTGATTTGTTAAAGGGATACTGGCAAGTACCTATGACTGAATGTGCTAGGGAGATCTCATGTTTTTAACACTAGGAAAGACTTTTGCATGTTCTGTAATGCCATATGGTATGAAGAATGCACCAGCCACTTTTCAGAAGCTTATGAATGTTATAACAGAGGGTTTGGCAGGGTGTGTTGTTTATATTGATGATGTATTAATCTTCAGTGACAACTGGAAAGATCACCTATGCCATGTCAGTAAATTTCTTGAGCGTTTGGTTCAGGCTAATCTTGTAGCTAATTTATCAAAGTGGGAGTTTGATCAAGCTAAAGTTCAGTACCTTGGGTACGTAATTGGTGATGGACACGTTGCACCACCAGGAGCTAAGGTTCTGGTTATAAGTGAATTTCCCAGACCTAAAAGTAGGAAAGAGCTACAAAGATTTTTGGGAATGGTAGGTTATTACAGGAGATTTGTTCTTAATTTTTCAATTCTTGTATCACCACTTACAGACCTACTGAAAAAGGGAGTTAAATTTGTCTGGACCTATAACTGTGAATCCTCTTTCAGCAAACTTAAAGCTATCATATTAAGTCAGCCAGTGCTCGCCACTCTAAATTTTGCTAAGCCTTTTAAGATGGCTGTTGATGCAAGTGATACAGGAGCTGGGGCTCTTTTGCTGCAAGAGGATGATCAGGGTATTGAACACCCTGTATCTTATTACAGTAAGAAGTTCACTCCACCTCAAAAGAACTACTCAACTATTGAGAAAGAGCTTTTGGCCTTGATTTTGGGTTTACAGCATTTTTCATTTTATTTGTGTTGTGGTTTTGACCCCATAGTCATTTATACCTATCATAACCCATTGAAATTCCTTAGTAAGTTTAAAGATAAAAATCAGATATTGACAAGATGGAGTCTACTTCTTCAGGAGTATTCATTAGACATACATGTCAAGGGGAAAGAAAATGTCATTGCAGATTGCTTATCTAGACTTTAGACAGATTGTTTTAGAGTAATAAGAAATTTCCTTTGTAAATTTCTTTTTTTTTTTTGTGGGGAGGTGTTACATAGCCTATGATTTCATCATCCTTTGTATAATTCTAACGTACAATATGCTGCATGTTTGATCACGATTCGCCTCCTGGCGTCCATAGTGACCAAGCTTCCGTGTTCTACCTCACTCCCCCTTCTCCTCCCTTATAGTAGAGTAAGTCGTTCTTTCTGTTGTTCAGAGCAAGAGTGTCAACTCTTTGTCCCCTATGGCTTCATTTGTGCATCCTTCTTACAAGTTGTATCAAGCTCTGCCGGCCCCTATATAATGAGCTCAGTCTCTGCATTAATTGCCACTTAGATCTACTCCTCATTTTGTTCACATCACTAATTACACTCTTAATGGCTACAACAAAGAAAGTAACACTAAAATACTCCCTTGTGGTACTCAGTCTTCTAATGCATGGGGATTAGAAAGCATTCCTCCTACTGGGACCCTTAAAAAACGGTTAGATAAAAACTGCTGAATAAAAATAGGCAAGTGCCCATGAAGACCAAACTCATGAAGAGAAAGTAAAATGCCATGACACCAGGCAGTGTCATATACCTTCTCCAGATCGAAGAAGACCGTGACCTGGTGTTGGTTAGTGGAGAAAGTCTCAAGGATAGAAAATTCCAAGGACGGTAGTGCATCAGAGGTAGATTGCACTTTTTGAAAACCATGCTGGGCAGGGGATAAGATGTCACCTCTCTCCAAAAACCGCACAAGACAAACAATGGCCATCTTTTCCAGAACTTTACATATACAAGACATCAGAGAAGCAGGCCGATAATTCGTCGCCTGTAAGTGTTCCTTACCTGGTTTGGGGATGGGGATAAGTACAACAACACCCCAACAAGCCGGAAACTCACCAGAAAACCAGATCTTATTGAACATTGAAAGCAAAAATGAAAGAGACTCATCAGACATGTGATGTAAAAAGGCATAAGTAATATCACCATAACCAGGAGAGGAATCATGGTATTGTGACAAAGCCACATGGAATTCAGAAACAGAAAAAGGAACATTATAGGAACTCTCCCCCAGAAGAGGCAAAACTGAGTCCATGAGACTCTAGGCGTCGATGCTGATAAGCGAAAGGCGAATCTGCATCCTTCTGTGACACAATGGTAAACGATCAATAAACAACTCTGCAAGAGTGAAAGGATCAGCCACAGTTCCACCTGCTGCAGGTAGAACAGGAAGGGAGGGAACAGTAAACTTTCCTGAAGTTTTCATTACCTGGTTCCACACCTGAGTTATGGCAGTCCTCGAACTGATGGAGGAAACATAAACTTTCCAGGATGAATGCCAGGCCTCCTTTTGAACCCGCCTCATATGAGCTCATGCCTTCTGATACGCCACCAAATACTGAGGATCCCTACGGTTACGACAAAGGAACTGCTATCAGAGTTCCACCAAGGAACCGGACGTTTATGAAACTGACCCTTCGCTTTTGGAATAGATAATACAACTGCTGAGTGCAACACTTCAGTGAAAAACGATATCGCTTCAGTAAGACAGCCAAACTCATTGACAGAAGGGAAATGGAATTTAATTCCCTAAAGCGTGGCCAGTCAGCCTTATCCAGATGCCAGCGAGGAAGATGTGGCTGAGGTCCACATGCAATAGCAGTCAAGAGTAACGGCAAATGGTTACTGCCATACATGTCTGGCAACACATTCCAGGTAAAATCTAAAACAGCATCAGCTGAACATAAGGACAAATCAATGGCAGTAAAATTTCCAGCCTGGTCAGGGAAATAAGTCATCTTATTGGAGTTAAAAATGCCCAACTCCTCATCCTCCACTAAAGAGGCCATCATAACACCCCGAGGGTTGGTTTCACCATTACCCCATAGTGGATGGTGACCATTCATATCTTCTGGTAACAGAAAGGGAGAAGGAAGGCCACAAACAAGGCATTCCAGATCCTCCCGTTCAACAGTAGCATTAGGAGGAAGATAAAGGCTGCAAACTGTTTACTGCCTGCGTAAAAACACTCGGACAGCAACAACCTGCAGGGGAGTGGATTTGTCCAGATGACTGTATGGAATATCCTGGTGAAGGAAGATAGCAGCACCTCCATGATGATCTTGGCCCGGCACAGGATCAGAATAAAATGCATGGTAAGCAGAAGGACCGGAAGGAAAAGCATCACCAACCATGGTCTCCTGGGTGCACATGCATAGATGTGTGAATTGAGAAACAAGATGACACAGTTCCTCATAGTTTGCACATAAACCCCGAGAATTCCTCTGGATGATAGAACCCATAGTGGAGGGATGATGATTAATTGTGGGACTGTACCCTTCTGACAAGCTAGCGGGTTTGGATTGTTGCTTAACAAGGCCCTTTGGAAGAGAATGCCCAGCACCAGGAACCCGCACCCCATGTCGAACATCCATAGACAAACGTGAGAACAAGGAAGAGGAAAGTCTTACAACACTCTTCTTCTGAGGTGGAACAACACTTGGTTTGGAGCCGTTATGGTGCACAGTATGCTGCCTGGCTGAAAATAACCTGGAGGAAGAAGAGGGTCGGAGAATGGTCTGTGGTGGAGCAAGAGATGGCTTGGTAAGGGGAACGCAAGCTCCACTAGCCGGAGTAGAGCAGGCAGTGCCACGATGAGAAGGAGCACAATAGGTAGCACAGCCCACAGTACTGGAACCTTGAGATGGCAAGGCCTCATGCAGCTGAGCAGGCACATCAACGACCTGGTTACCACCGTCATATGGTGGTGGGTGGGCCATCAACGAAATGCCATCCTCAGCCTGCACTCACCCCAACCCCTGAGCATTCCAAGTAGTGGGCTTCTCAGCAAAGATCTTTGGTAATAGTGCTTCCATCTATGAGCACTCTGAGGAGCCATAATGACACTTACCATACACAAAAGGGACGTTGGGAGTTTTAGATGTGTCAAGGCAGGGCGTGGTGTCAACACAGACATTTGCCACAGGATGAACTGGGATAGGGGAGGCACTTCCAGATCCAAGAAGCACCACCCAACAGGGGACACCCCAAGACAGTGGGCGCCTCCCTAGAGGAAACAGCCGCTTTCAGGCTGCATCCCCTCAGTGGAACCTTTCGACTGAGAAGGCCAGGAAGTAGAACCCAGAGAACTTAATGGGGTATTGTGTGATGCCAAAGGCACCTGCTGGGTAGCTTCAGGGCAAGACAAGAAAGCAGCAGAGGTAACCCCAGAGCGAATGAACCTCTCCCTTACCCTGGCCTTTGCCTCAGAAAGAAATTTTCTCCTTCGTTTGGACAGAAACAACCTCATACTCAAACTTGTACACATCACAGTCCCTTGAGAAGGCTGCATGCGATCCTCCACAGTTCAAACATTTAGAGGGTTAAAAACAATCAACCATACCATGGGAAACACCACCACAATTTCTAGAGACCTCAGGAAGGCCAGACACTTCCAGCTGGCAAGAATGGTGAACATGACCAAACCTTTGACAGTAATAGCACCTTCTAGGTTGGGGATCATAACCTTAAGCTTCCACCACAAAGCAGTGACAACCTCTGGCAAAATAAGGTGATGAAACGTCAAGATAAGAATGGGCGTCTGTGTTAAAACTCCATCAACTTTCTTCATAATTCTCTGTACTGCTACAACTCCCTGAGGAGTCAGCCCCTCCAGGAGGGAAGAATCAAAATAAGAGATCAAGTCACGAGAATACACAAACCCTCGGGACTGATTTAAGGCCAAGTGACGAGAGGCAGACACTGGATAACTGGCAACCATAGTAAGGAACTGGATGTGTGAATTCTCTTCTTCCTTCCTGGCCTGTAGCAACAGAGAACCATCGCTCTACAAGGAGACTAGGATAAATCCACATGCTGTAACTAAACCATTATGAATCTGAAAACAGTTCAGGATCTGGAAGGAAGTACCATCAGCCATTTTGAGTACTATGTATTTTGTATAAGAGTGTTTCGCAAAGACACCAGGTAACAGCTCGATAGAAGGGACATCTGGATTTGCAGTTTTGGTAGATGACCCAGAGGGTAAAGGGTCACCAGCCAGAGTGACCAGGTGATGACGACTCGTGCAGCTGGTCACCGACCACACGAGTGGTTAAGGAAGTGTTAAATGTATCTATATGTACATTTGTGACAGGTAAAACGGCACCAGGAGCCAAAGAAAACTGCCTACCAGGGAGTGAGGGGACCAAGCACAGTCTGATGGGAGTGGGGCACCTCGTACCCAGAGGGCGACCAAAAAGGACACTGTATGGTGCAAAAGTTCACTCCCACCAGTGCAAAGACCCCATTCCTCAACATCCCCCAGCCCAGACACCCAACCAACCAACTCAAAAAACCAAAGTGACCCCTTTGGAGGGCGGCACCGATGACCCATACCAGTATCCTATGTTTCAGGCAATGCTTAGTCAGACCCCTCACCCAGAACCCTACCCGCATGGGAGACCTGTCAGATGTCATTACATCCGTGGGCAGGCTTGTGGGATCACAGGAGCACGCAAGCCCCCCCACCACGACAAGGTGGCTGCCCACGGGTGGGGGGGGGTAGTAGAGGTGTAGAGTTGTAAGTCGTTGATATATTGTTTCTGTTTGTAGAATCATAGATCTGCATTGTCGATAGTTGTACATCTTAGTTAAGTAGACAGTTGATTGCTGACTGTAGTTGTCTGTACTCTAAATCGTACAATTATGTCACAGAAACTTGTAATAATCGTCTTTTTTCGGTGCTGCCTATTCTTTCTTCTTCACTACTCCTGTACCACTTCTCTTCTGTTTTCTTTTTCTGCTGTTGTTTACTGCTGTTTTGTATACCACTGTTTTTTTTACTACTGCTGTTTACCACTGCCGCCAGTATCAATAGCGTTACATCCCTGTCCCACACTGCCACAGGCTTCAACAGCAGTACTTCAGTATAGGAAGGACATTGCCCAGTGAGTTGTTCTTCCTTTGATCAGTCTTTTGGTGTACAGCACACAAGATCAGCTGAGGCAAAACTAAACGCTGGCTTCTTAATTTCACTGTCATTATTTTCCAAGTAATTACATTTAATCCTTCCCAACTTCACTGTTTTCATGAGCACCGAAAATATACAAACTGCAATAGCACTTCACTGTTTTCCAACAACACTTCATTATTTTCACAAGTACCAGAGATAATCTTCACTAACTGTGCAGACACTGATCTACACTCAAACTGAACTGAAAACCGACTAAAACTGCTCTCGTCTCTTCCCCATCCTTATATAAGATTGCATTGTTCTAGAATGATCTATATTCTAAGAGAAGCAACAGTTGCCAACTCGTAGATATTCAAAATATCCAGAGTTCTCTTACACTGTATAGCACTCTGAACTCTTTAGCATTCAAACTAAGATAACATAATATAACGAGGACAAAAGTAAAACGTTATAGACAAAAAGAGCACAAAATAATTGCAGTCACAAATTAACTACGATCACAAACAACAGGCTAACTGGCAACTCTGACTCCTAACGGAAGTACAGAATTAAGAGAAACATCGGGAATTCTCTAGTACTACCTAACTGGCAAATGCTGCTTCTCAACACTACCCCCTCCCTAACCCTTTTGTGGTCCCCCCAAAAAAATACACAATGTATACAAACATAAACCTTAATCCAAATGAATCATCTAACTATAGACAAAATTATCATTCAGTTTATCAGGTCATCTCCTATGTCACTTCCGACAATGTCCCTGCTCGCCCTCACAGGCCACTACTCATAGATTGTCTTTATCCTCTTCCTGATGCACTTCTTCCACTGGAAAACTGTCACCATCCTCTTGTACTTCAGCTCCTTGGTCCTGCACAACCTCATCTGCTGCAGAAGAGCACGATTCCTCGCAGACGTCCCAGCTGTACTGTCCTGGCTAATAGTACTGCCGCAGGCGGTTCACTTGTACCACCTTTGGGCCAGACTTCCTGCCTCCCCAAATCTGGTATGTAACATCTGATAGGCAGTCCAAAACAGTGTAAGGCCCGTCCCATGGGCTCTGCAGCTTCAGTGACTGTCCCTTCTTCTGCTGAGGATTGTGTAACCAAACTTGGTCATCTTCATTGAAACTCACCTCACTTGCCATGGCATCTTACTTACACTTCATCACCTCTCCTGAAAACATAAGGGCTCCTTGCACTTGATGTACCTCAGCCAGCCTTTCCTGAAGATGCTTTGCACAGCTGGACATGTTTGTAGGCAGGCTTTCACCAGGTGGTCTTCCCATTAACAAGTCAACGGGTAAGTGTAACTCGTGGTCCAACATCAGATTTGCCGGGGTGTAGCTGGTAGACTCCTGGGATGCACACCAATATGCTGTCAACAATGCAGGTAATTTCTGGTCCCATTCCATTTGTCTCTCTATGCAGTACTTGGCCAGTCCTTGTCCCAGGGTCCAGTTGAATTTCTTCACCATCCCATCCGACTGTGACCTTAGTGGGGTAGTCCTGGTCTTCTTGATCGCCAGTAACTTGTGGCACTCACAGAACACAGCAGACTCAAAGTTTCTGCCCTGTGTCTGAATGTAGCTCTTGTGGCATCCCGAAACAACAGACAAATTGGTCAACCAGCACCTCAGCAACAGTTGCAGCCTCTTGATTGGGCATAGCATAGGATTCTGGCCACTTTGTGAAGCAGTCCATGATGACATATACAGTATATACCAGTTTCCTCTTTCAGTGAGTAGCAGAGGTCCAGCAATGTCCATCGCGACTCTTTTCATCTGTGCACCCACTTCGTACAGCTGAAGAGGAGTGCAACCACATTTCTTGGGTCTTTTCTTGGCACAACACACATCACTTGCCTGACACCACTCCTCAACATGCTTCCGCATGCCAATCCAGTAGAACCTTTGTTGCAGCCAGCTTAGAGTTTTCTTCACTCCCAGGTGCCCCCTAGCGATCTGGTTGTGAGAATCTTTAAAGATCCCAGACCTCATTTTCTTCAGAATCACCAGTTGCCAGTACTTGTTGAGGCCATCGGGTGTCTCCCACTGACGCTCCAGAAGTCAGTTGTTCAAATGAAGAAGGTCCCATTGACTCTAGTAGCTCTTGGTTGCAGAGATGACTCTAGAAACTTCTTCCCAAGATGATCGCACTGTACTTCACTGCAGCCACTCAAACGCTGGTTGTAAATCTGCATCTTCTTCAGGTCTTCTGCATCTAATATATTACCAATATTCCAGGAACTGAACCCGGGACTCTCAGGTGAGAGCCAGGCAGCATGCCACTACACCACGACCAGGTAAAAGTTAACTCACATTGTCACAATCTTGTAACCAATGTCCCTCCGCCCCCACTGTGGACATGAAGAGGATGAGTTAACCCCCTGGCACTCGGGCAAGTAGATGCTTTTAATCTATCCCAAGCACATACGCCAAGTCACAATGAAGTGAGAAATCTGTACTGCACACGGGAAAAATCTTCTGACATATTACCAATATGCCGGGAATCGAACCCGGGACTCATACAAAATGACTACGATCACAAACAGCAGGCTAACTGGCAACTCTGACTCGTAACAGAAGTACGGAATTATGAGAAATATCGGGAATTCTCTAGCACTACCTAACTGGCAAATCCTGCTTCTGAACAATACAATAAGGTAGGGAGGTATGTAGGTAGCTAGGTAGATAGGTGAGAACTAGTGTCGATAATGTGAATGATGTGGGGAATTATGCTACCAATATAAAGCCATGAGGCGTTGGATAGCTCATTGTGGGTTTGCTTATTTTCTGTCTCTCCTGCACCTCTGTCTCTCTTGTATTGTAGGCGAGGGATAGACACTTTCGGATTACGGGGCTTTATTGTGACACAGTTATTGTTGGTGTGCTGGAAAAAGTAACGTTACATAATGGCTAAATTCCGCACAACCACATCTCCTTAGCTTCTTTCTGCCTTCTATCATTCTCTCTGGCTCTCTGACGTCTGTACCTGACTTCCAGCAATATATACTGCTTGGTGGGGAAGTGTGTAATGTCTAGTGCTAATCCACCACATGGGCTAACCGGCTTTCACCAGATACCTCAGGTGCTTCCCGCATAATGCAATTCCTTATTGTCTGGAAAATGTTTGCCATACATTCTGTTTGCAATCTGGCTAGCGGATGTGTACGTTTCCACCTGAGAACGAGATATTGCAAGTGGTGCAAGTGGTTCCTATTGTGCTATGAGACATATACTAATGCCTATAATTATTACATTTCTATAACTATTACATATGGCATATTAATGCCCATACCACACTCTGTCAAAAGCCTTATAAATATCAAGCGCTACTGCATGAGTTTCTCCGTACTGGTCAATTGACAGAGGGATGGTATGAGTTACGAGATTGAGTATATCAACAGTGGATATGTCAAGGCAAAAACCATACTTTCTATCACTAACAATTAAGTTGTGTGATTCAAGATGTTTAACCATGTGGTCATCAGTTACAATCTCAATTGCTTTACCAAGAGAAGATGTGGTAGCTATTGGTCTGTAATCAGAGGGGTCAGAGGAAATTCCTTTTTTTGGAACTGGGTGGATATTGGCTTCTTTCCAAGAATTACGGAATGAAGAAGCACGTATGGATAGTCTGAAGAATGTAACTAGAATAGGAGCAAGTTCTGGGGAACACTTTTTCAAAACAACTTGAGGAACTCCACGTGGACCTGGAACACAGTTAGTAGATAAATTGTTTGGGATGGATTTTACGTATCTAGTCAGTATTTTAAGTGAAGCAGTTTCGGGAGAGTCAAGTTCTAGTGCAGGGACGTTCTGATTGTCTTCCTCTGAGGTAGAATTTCTGGCAATATACTGGCAAGGATGTTCGGTTTACTACGCGGATCATTAATTTTATAGTGTTACCATATGGAGATCTTAGTGGGGGAATGGGTGATGTCAAAGTTGTTATTTAAAAAATCAAGAATTGACAAGAATATTTTTTTGTCATTAGGATTGTTTAATAATTTCTTTGCTTGGTTGTGAGGAAAGTTTGATTTAGCGAGATTTATTATTGCTTTTGCACGGTCTCCAGCAATTTTAAATTGACTAATGGATTCAAACATTTTTATTTTGTGTAAGAATTATTTTCTAAGGACTGTTGGGTCGTTGCTCTGGCACAACAGTTGTCATACCATTTTGGGGAGTTGGATCTTTTAGTGAACTGTTGACTGGGTATAAACAATTCCATACCATCTTGTATTAAGGCATTTATGTGGGACACAGTAAAATTGATGTCACTGGAGAAGAAAGACTGCCATGGAATGTAATCAAGATAATTTCTAAATCCATCCCAGTCTGCCCTATCAAAGTGTCATCTGGTCACTCTGACTGGTTCAGAATGGGATTGTTTGGGGGAACTTACTAATGAGGGTTTGATGAGATTATGGTCCAAGCATCCATGTTGTGACGGTACTTCTATCCTGTATTGATCTGGATTATTCGTCAGGAATAGGTCCAAGAGTCAGGCATTACGGTCATGATTAATTGGTATCCTGGTTGGTTGTTTTACCATTTGTGTGAGATTAAATGATTCAGTGGACAGCTCACATTCCAGACCAGTATCGTCAGTCCTGGCAGAATACAATAATCATTCCACATTATGGACATGAAAATCACCCAAAACGGCAATTTCCGTGGTAAGGGTGAGGTTAAGGTTAGTCAAGTATGTGGATATGGAGTCAAATATGCTGGGTTCTGAAGAAGCACTGGGGGAGTGGTAAACTACACGTATATTTAGTAATGTTTAGATAATTTTGTTTATTTTATATTTTTTTATATATGGTTACCACCTAGCGTTGTAAATAGTTTCTTGTTTTCCTGTAAGCCAAGAAATCATTTACAACGCTAGGTGGTAACCATATAACCAAACCATACGTGCTCCCTACGTGTCAGCAAGTGGGTTAGTGGAGGGTTAGTGCCCCTCCCCGTAAAACAAATAACTCAAAGTCAAATGGCCACCCCTTATGGGATTATGGCGTCTGGCAATAGATAGATAGATAGATTATGCGAGTAAGAAGGAACCAAAGGCTAGTAGCCCACAAACAATTCCAACCAAGAAAAAAAACAATACAAAAGTGAGCCAAATTCAAGATCTGTTCATTTCGAGATGCCTGGACACACTGCGTTTGAAAGACTGGAGATCATATATAGTGAATAATCAAAATTAGCTGAAGTGAAATTCAAAATAGTGTCAACTTCAGATATAGACTTGATATATCTACAAGTGTCACCCTTGTTACGGAAGTCTGTGAGGAGATGGTAACGAGGAAAACAAAATTAGGATGTGTCAGTTGAGGGAGAGATTTGGGGTTCTGTGAGGAACGGGGCTAGAGGGGTTATTGATTGGAGGAAAAAGAGAATGGAATTCAGACTGGTACTAAGACCACGGATATTAGTGAAATAGAAGTCCACATCTGTGCTTCTCTGCTGATGAGCATGAACAGTGTTTGCTACAACCGCTGTCGGTACAGTCGCTTGATTGCTACCAGGAGGACCCGGTTCCATCAGCCCTACCCTGCCGGTGAAGGTAGACGATAACGCTAGTTTGAGGGATGTGAAACGAAATATAATGTGGTTTTGTGTTGTGTACTATAGAAATGACTATTTGTGTGCTTTAAGTTTGATATGGATATTTTCTAACTGAAGGGTGAGGTAGGTGTTGGTGAGGAACCGCATCATGCTGTGGCACCGACATGATCAGGTGGGTGTACTGTTCGGTCAAACAAATGTCACTTAGCTTCTCTCCCTTCCCCAACAAGGTGGATGGTAGACTGCTGAAATTGGTTAACTTGAGCCTGAAGTCCAGCAGGGTCACGTTTCATCTGAACCTAGGGATACAACAACAGCAACTACTACTCGTGCAACTACACCATTTCTACTGCTGTTACTACTACTACTACTACTACTACTACTACTACTACTGCTGCTGCTGCTGCTGCTGCTGCTACAGGAATGAGACAGGGAATGTGAATATTGAATCGAGGGGGTTGTAGGGTATATAGTATGCAGGGATGTATGAGGTGTGCATGATGCTGTGTGGCGCAGTGTAGTGTGGTTTAATGTGGTATGCTACAATGGTGTGTATATGAAAGTTGGTGTATTGTGTGGTGTGGATTTGGAGATGTGTTTTGATGTGGTGTGCTATAAAATATTTCAGTGAACTGCACTGTTGTATTGTTTTCTTGTTCTTACCTAATTGTTCTTACCTAATTGTATCTTTACAGGAATGAGTCAAGCTCGTACTCTCCCGTGTCTTAAACCATATTTATCGTACATATCCTTAAATTTGTGAATTGTTTTGGCACACACTATTTCATTCGGTTGTGCATTCCATTGATCAATTGCTCTGTTTGGGAAACTGAATTTCCTTACGTCTTTATCACCTCTCTTCTTATGCAGTTTTTTGCAGTGTCCTCTTGCTGATGCTTCTCCATATGTTAAGTAATCATTTATGTCTATTTTCTCCTTCCCTGATATGCACTTATATAGCATTATCATGTCACCTCTTTTCCTTCTCTCCTGTAGTGTTGGTAGATTCAGTTTATTTAGTCTTTCTTCGTAGCTTAGGTCCCTTAAGCTTGGTATCCATCTTGTAGCGGCCCTTTGAACTTTTTCAATCTTGTCTATGTGCTTTTTGAGATGAGGACTCCAGACTACTGATGCGCATTCCAGGGTTGGTCTAATTAATGATGTTATTATCCTTCTTAGCATGTCTTCATTTATGTATGTGAATGCTATTCTCATATTTGCAAGCAGTGTATACATGTTCCGTACCTTCTCGCTGATATGGTCAGCCGGAGTTAGAGTGTTATTGATGATCACACCTAGGTCTTTCTCTCTTTCTGATGTGTATAGGGTTTTATTTCCTAACTTATAATCCCAATCAGGTCTTTTTCCACTTTTACCAAACTTGATTACATGACACTTGTCCACATTGAAATCCATTTGCCATGTACTACTCCATTCATGAAGTTTATTTAATTCTTCTTGTAGCTCTTTACAAGAGTCTGTGTTAGTAATTCTCCTTTGTATTTTTGCATCATCTGCAAACATATTCAGATAGCTCTCATTTCCAGTGTTACTGTTTATATCATTTATATACACTAAAAACATGATTGGTGCCAGCACTGAACCCTGTGGTACTCCACAAGTCACTTATTTCCATGATGAGTAGTTTCCTCTTAGTACTGTTCTCATTTCTCTTTTTATGAGAAAGTCTTGCATCCAACAAAACAGTTTGCCTCGAATTCCTCCTTGATGGTACAGTTTCCATAAAAGTCTTTGGTGTGGTACTGTGTCAAAAGCTTTCTTGAAATCCAAATAGATACTGTCCACCCATCCCTCCCTTTCCTGTATTGTGTTTGTTACTCTGTCATAGTAGCTCAACAGATTAGTAACACATGATTTTCCTTTTCTGAAACCAAACTGTCTTTCTGTTATCATACTGTGTTCTTCTAGATGATTTACCCAAGCTTTTCTTATAAGCTTTTCTAATACCTTGCTTACAACACTGGTCAGTGATACTGGTCGGTAGTTGAGTGGATTTTGTCTGTTTCCTTTCTTGAATAAGGGGACAATATTTGCTTTTTTCGAAATATCAGGTAGTTTACCTTGACTCAAGGATTTCTTGAAAATTAAAAATAATGGTTTACTTAACTCCTTTGCACATTCTCGTAGTACCCAACATGAAATTTCATCAGGACCACTTGCTTTTCCTCTGTCTAATCTACTTAACTCCTCCTGTATTACTTTTTCTGCTATTTGTATATCTGGTAGTATGTGTGGACATGCATGTTCCACATAGTCCCTCGCAAAATTTTTTTCTTCTGTAAAAACTAATTGGAAATTCTTATTTAGTGCTTCACAAATATCTTTCTCTTGTGTATAAGTGATTCCCTCGTCTGTAATTGATTGTATTATATCTTTTACTTTGGTTTTGCTTCTGATATAGCTGTAAAACAGCTTTGGTTGATCACTACTTTTATTTATTATATCCTCCTCAAACTGTTTTTGGGCTTCCCTCCTTATTCTTGTATAATCGTTTCTTCCCTGTTTGTAATTATTATACACCCTTTCACTATTATGTCTTCTGTGTCTATTCCACAACAAATCTCTTTTTTTCTTTTGATCTTTTACATTCTGTATTGAACCATTTCTGTATTTTCTTATCTGCTTCTTTGTGCTGTGGGATGTACTTCTGGACTCCTATTTCATAAAATTCACAGAATTTTTAATTACAGCATTTAAATCTTGTCCTCTAAGCTCATTTTCCCAATCAACTTCTAAGAAATACTTCTTTAGGTCTTGATAATTTCCCTTTTTATAGTTTAGGCTCTTTTTGTAACTGTCATTGCTGTTTACTATGTCATATGCTATCCTGAAGTTATAATTTAGTACCGCATGATCGCTTTTGCCGAGTGGAGGGTGATATATTAAACTGTCAATATCATTTTCTTGCCTAGTAAATATTAGATCTAGCACTGAAGGTACATCAAGTCCTCTTTTTCTGGTGGTTTCCCTCACATGTTGCATTTGGAAGAACTCTTGTACGAGATCCAGGAGCTTTTGGTCCCAACAGCTTTCTTGGCTAATTATATCTAGAGTATTCCAATTTATATTTGTATTGAAATCCCCAATTAGTATAATTCTTTCTGATTTCTCTTCCATTTTATGTAGTAATGATCTTAAACTCTGAATTGTACTCTCTGCCAGGTCCTCATATTCATCTCTTTCCCATGTGTTTGATCTGGGTGGCATGTACAAATTGGCTACAATTACTTTACCTTCAGATGTGTTGATCTCTACTGCAATCAGTTCTACTTGTGATGGTATATCTAGTTTTATTTCATTGACTTGTATATTTTTCTTAGTTAATATTATAATTCCTCCTCCTTTTTTTAAGTTTCTGTCTCTTCTCCATATATTGTACTCCTCTAAGTTTAGTATGTCATTGGATATCCTTGGTGTTAATTTTGTTTCAGTTAGGCATATTATTTGTGGTTCATTTTCTCTGACATAATCATTCATCTCTAGTAATTTAGATACCATTCCATCCACATTTGAGTACATCAACTTTATCATCTTGTTCATATACTTGTCATGACATGGTTCTATTACCTTCCTCCTTTTTATTCCATCCTGTTTGTGTACCACTTTCGTACCTGCAATCCTATTACTTTGTAAAAAAAATGTCTTCTTCTCCTCTTCTGATCTTCCCTCATTTTTTGTTTTTGCTTCCTCCCATTTCTCTTTCAGTAATTCCAGTTCCTCTTGTGTTAGGCATCTTTTTAACTATACATTTTTGAACTCCTCTTTTTCCATAAGATTCTGTGCATTTTTTAGTTTCTCTTCCACAGTGTTTACACTCTGGAAAGTCACCTTTAGAGGTCTTGTCTTGCTTTTCTCGTATTTCCCTAACCTTTTGTGTTCCTCTATGTCTTTACTACAGATTTCCTCTGATACTTTTTTCAGTAAGCTCATTACATTTGCCATCTCCTTTTGTGTGTGTGTGTGTGTGTGTGTGTGTGTGTGTGTGTGTGTGTATGCTGCAATACGCAATTTTTTTTGTCTCGAAATGTACTGTAATGCTTGCTACAGTGCTGCGTAGTGTGGTGTAGTGTGGTGTGTTTTGTTCTAATGACTTGCGTGCTATTCTTGCCAAGTAAACACACAAAAATCATAGCGTGGTGTAGAATATTTTTTGTAGCGTGATGTTATATAATGTATTGTAGTGTGGCTTGGTGTAGTGCATTGTTGAGTATTATATGTGTCGATATGTGTTAATGAACCTTTGGTGTAATATGTTACTTTTTATGCCGAAAAAAGACCCTTCCAAAAACGTGAAACAAGATAAAGCTAAATACAGATTTGTGTTAAATAATCTTAAGATACCGGAACATAATTCTGACACGGAAAAGAGTTAGAC
This sequence comes from Coenobita brevimanus, assembly GCF_032717465.1. Taxonomy (NCBI): domain Eukaryota; kingdom Metazoa; phylum Arthropoda; class Malacostraca; order Decapoda; family Coenobitidae; genus Coenobita; species Coenobita brevimanus. The sequence continues at coordinate 30,744,807 of NC_136999.1, read as the reverse complement.
CAACATAAGTTGATCGGATGAGTGATGAACAGGGTGGTCTTACGCAGTGGAGGAGGATCTGTTGATAATTCGATATGGGCGATGATGAAAACAGTGGATAAAGCATGTGAGAAACAATGGAAAATACTTATGGAATTTATGGTACAGAATGAGGGAGGGCAGGCTAAACAAAGTGGAAGTATGGAATAAATGGTTCAGAATAGGGGACAGCATGTCAAAAAGAATGGAAACATGGAAGGAGGTATGTACTGTATGTATGTATGAATGGCAAGGATGGTTTAGAATAAGAGAAAACAGGTTAAACAGAATATACAGTGCGGAATGAAACCTGCTCGATTCATCACTGAAACAAATGTCGAATTTTAATTGCTTATTCTCGCTACATCTAGACAATTTTATCCAATTTAAGGAAGGCCTCTAATTGAAGAAGTTAATGAGGGCTATATCTAACCCTTCTAACAGGAAGAGTTTTTTTGAGACAGAATTAAATAGACTGGAGTGGCATCAATAAAATATGGATGACGTCACTGAACTGATGAAGTTAAAAGTTATTCTCGTTGCAGCGAAGCATAGGTAAATATTATTTTTGGCATTTACCTTACATGAATTCCTGTAAAATATGCTACTTTGAACATGTATTTTTTAAAAAATATTTCTTACTACAGAATCTTGCCCTACTGGTGGTGGTGTGGTGCTGATGGCAGCCTCTTTGGGAAGACTTTGGCTTGGCCTGTTGGTGTCCTGGCTCATGGTCCACGCCCGCCTGCCCCGATGCTGTGGTATGGTGGTCGCTTGTAATTAATCATGCACAGTACTATCACACATCGAATGTAGTTTTATATGCAAAAATTGTGTTATAGGGCCTTGAAGTATTAAAAAGGAATAATAATACCCACATCAAGGGAGTCAAGAGCCTGCCATAGCAGTTTTATCCAAATACAGGTAAATTTCTTCCGCTCCTTTAAAGCATTGTACGAGGTCACCATCAGGGAGGAAATGGCATTATTGCTAGATCACACCAAAATACCGTGACAGGAAAAAAGGAGACAAAGTCTAACACGAATTTAAGTACCGAAATATACAGAACATTCACCATCCCTCGAGCACAGAAGTATAAGTTAAAAATCGCAAATGATAAGAGCAATTTAATATGCCAGGTTTTCTGTAGCGAAAATATATATTTCTGGAATATACTTATCTCGGGCAGTGGTGTGTAACAATATGTAGAATGCAACTCATTTTCAAATACATTATAATTGCTCTTAAAGACTGATAATTGTTAACTTAGTGCTTTCCTTGTGCTGTTACTATTGATAAGCATCCAAATACACTTTCCCATAAAATGGAGGAGGTTACAAGGATAAAAAACATGGACAGACATTATAAAATCACTGGGAAACCATCAGAGTTCCACTATAATCAACTAGCGTCTGTTCACCCATCTTTAAGTTTAAACTTCAAAAAATCATGGCAACACCTTCCTGAATAAACGAATCACACATATATGAGCTTTGTAATGTGTTGTAGGTTATGAAGAGAGGTACGCACTTCTCCCACTCTGCCGGCCGATGTTTCGTGCGTTGCGGGGACGGCTTCCTCGGTGTTATCACTGTCTATACTGTATAATTTACTCATTCCCTACTCCCACTGTTATACCCATGCCCACACCAGCAAACTGAGCCGTCCATGCAATACATAAGATACATCCAGGTGAGTTCTACTGGAGCGCTATTTACGGAGTCCAAGGCAAGATACTAAACCATTCAGTTTCGTGATATTCTTTTGTTCTGGTACCGGACAGGGACGCCTTCACGTGGTGGCACTGATATAGCTGAGCGACCCCACCTGCCATTTTGTAAAAACGTTACTCATCCCTCGCAATCCCTTGAGAGGAAGAGGCGAAATGCAGGAGGACGACAACTTAAGCCTGCAGTCCACTGGGGTCACGTCTCACATGAATCTGGGGCTGGAACTACAATACTGCTGCTACTACCATTAGTTCTTCTACAGCAACAACAATAACAAAAACTACTACTGCTACTACTACTACTACTACTACTACTACTACACCTACTACTGCTGCTGCTGCTGCTGCTGCTGCTGCTGCAACAACAATTATTACTACTACTAACACTAATACAACAACAATCACAACAACAACAATTACTACTACTACTACTACTGCTACTACCACTACTACTACTACAGCAACTACTACTACTACTGTATTACACTTCTTCCAGACCTGAGCCAATCTGCGGGCAACCTTCTCGCTGCACTGGACGCCATGTTGGCCACACAGTCATGCAGTCGCTCCTCCGTGTTTGTGGTGACAGATGGCTCGTACTGGACCTCCCTCGTGTCCAGGGTTAGTATTATATTATCTACTATTCCCTCTTTTTAATATGCTGGAATCTGGGCATAGGCTTAACAGTCCGTTCCCTTAGGCCCGGTGTAGCATTGAAATTTGATCATGACTCGTTGCGTTCATTGCGCATGCGCCTCCGGCTGCCAGACGTATGACTCATTCGCAGCAGAAGCCCTGCAGAGAGAAGAACTAGCAGGATGATTGGTTATTTCGTACGTCAATGGACTCGGGAATTTTGCCATCTAAATCCGTGCTGATTTCACAACTCAGTCCCATAATTTTTACCACTTACTCTTACTTGCCATTATAAGGACTCTTTCTCCTCTGAACGGTGTATAATGAGCCTAATTCGGTGGGCCATAAATAGATTAAGGACGAATCCTCAGCAAACAAAAGTAGTTGCGTGCTGAGGAAGACTGATTACCCACTGATATTTTCATTTTGATTGCATTTATGACCCTATCAAAGCTATTACAAGAGATTTACATGGCTTACATGTAGTTTCTTCTACATTATGTGTGAATGTAATCAGTGGTTTTGAGATGGTTAAGCCATTACTATCGATAACGAAGTTGCATAAGCTGTTGAATCATGGTGAAGCATAGGTAGAAATGTCCATATATACGAAATAACAGAAACAGGTTACATATAGTATATATTTAAATGGAATTCCAAGAGATTTTGTTCAGAAACCATTTGACTGTCGATTCAGTGAGTATAATTGTGGGAAACGTGTAGAAACCACGAGATATTGCACTGTTAATAAAGCATAATAAGTTAATAACCAGTGAGTTTTCTGGTAATTTTTTACAAGTGCACAAGGGCGTCTTTTTTGGTGAAACCAAGGTATTTCTGATAGTTTTAGATGTGTTTTGAACGAATCTGACCTTCATTTCTGCCGCAAATCAGTATATTTCAAGATTTCCCCCACCCCCCCTTCCCCCCACGAGAATGGGGGAGATGGGCGAACCCGGGGTTTTTGGGTGGAGGAAATCACATAATATATTGATTTGCAATAGAAATGAAGGTCAGAATAATTCACAGCACATCAAAAACCATCAGAAATACCTTGGTTTCACCAGCCAGGCCTCTGTGCGCCGGGCCGTCTGGCCTACTCCCCACCGCCTGGCACCAACAGTCGCCTGCCCGCTGTCACCAGCAAACCATTATCTCCTAAGCTAAACCAAGCTAAGCCATAAAATTATATTTTTCCGTGCCAAGAACAATGGGGGACCTGTGGGAAAGCGGGGTTTTGGATGGGGAAAACACGCAAAAACGAGTGATTTCCGACTGAAACTGTTATCAAATTCAAACCGAAAACACTAAAACCCTTCGGAAAAATGAAATTTTAAGCTTCTTAGGGAGTCCGTGTTTGCTAACTGGGGGGTTTCGCCCCCCAGACCCCCCAACCCTGGCCGTCCTTTCTAACTGGGGGGCTTCGCCCCCAGACCCCCCCTGACATTAACCAAACCTCATCTAACCTAACCTAACGGGGTGTAAATACGAAATAATGCCTTTACTCACCAGTTTACAGCTCCTGAAGTACTTACGGTAATTTTGCAGGCTTCACAGGTCGTGGCTGGAGACGAATTGACTTTCAAATCCTGTGGGACCCTAGCGTATCTGAAATTCAAATTTGCGCGCCAGTTGTATCAGTTTGAACTTCACGCATGAGCAGATAGCGCGTGTTGTAACAGTAGATACATGCTTTAGCCCCACCCATAAGTCACGTGAACCGTGACATGATGGTAGACACACGCAAGACAGGACCACAATGCATCCGCGATGGGTCTCACATATCGCCAGACTATGTAGAGAGTAAATTTTCGGAAAATTTTCAAAAATCTTTTCGCGTTAATATTCATTTGCGGAAGTTGTTTCTAGGGTTCAAAATGTTCGCAATGTTGAGATTTAGATACCTGAAGAGTAAAATTGAGATTCCAAATCCCTGTGCACCTGTAAAATAATACCAGTTTTCTTGGCATCGGCTGCCATCCCTCCTACTCACACACCCCATTTCATATATTTCTCTCCATTCCATCCCTCCAGCTCATCCTTGGTCTCCCCCCTCTTACTCTCCAAGTCAGACTCTCAACTAACTAAATATCTTGGCCAAACCATCTCATTATTTGTACGATTATTTTCATTTACATGTTTTTTGTTGCAGGTAAAAATAGCAACAGTTATATGTTTGGAAGGCCTCTTTAAGTTGAACAGGTAAGAACCATTCTGATTTACCAGAAGTGGGTTAGTTAAATAGATGTGGAGTTTATGCTGAAAGAAATTCATGGTTAAACACTAATACTAGTTATAATTTTTTGTGGTGGTTGCATTTTATAAATGATATATAAGCCATTCTTTGTTTCCCCTAAAACAGTACTCTACTGGTAACACTGCTGAACTTCAACCTTTCAGCATAGACTATTCACTTCTGGCCAACATTTTCACTAAATCAAATAAGTATTGGAGATTTGATATGGTAAGGCACGCCACTGCTAACTTTTAGATTAAATGAAGGCCCAAAGAGTCTAATGAATGAAGGCAGGAGCTGCAGGAGACAGGGAAGAACATAGAAGAGTGAAAAAAAATAAGTGGAAGGAAACAGACAAGAGTATTATAGTAGCCTAAATGGAAGTGTTGCGTGATGAATAATGTAATTATTTGCAGATGATACATTTCTTTCCTTGGCGATGGTAAACAAAAAGTGCGTGGTAAGAGTTTTTGGAGCAGTATCTGAGAATCTCAACTTGACTGTAAGAGAGCATTATTATTATTATAGAGGAATGAAATTACTGACTGTCCAGTGATTCTGACTGGCCATTCAGAGGAATACATTAAGAAGGGAGAAAAAGTGAGCAGATTGGGAGAACACTTTAATGAATTGTTGAACATAGAGAATGAAAGTAATGCGAGTATAAGTGGCTGAGGAATGGCTGGGAGAAGGAGGGAGGTGAGAAGACAGGAAGAAATCAATAAGATGGAAGTTGTGGAAGCAATGAAGAAAGTCAAAATGGGGAAAGCCCCAGGAATTGATGGAGTGTGTGGTGAAATGCTGAAGCATGGGGGAGAGATAGTAGTAGAATGGATGTGGAAGATGTGCAGATTGCCCTCGGAGTCCCGGAGGATTGGAAGTCAGGTACTGTATAATTATTCCCTTGTACAAAGGGAAAGGGGAAAAAGAAGTGTGTGGTAATCGTAGGGGCATTTGTCTTTTTGGTGTAATAGGAAAAGTATACTTTAGGATACTTATTGACACAGTAATGGAAATAACAGAGGAATTGGTTGGAGAGGAACAGGGAGTTCTTAAGGAAGGGAAAAGGTTGTGTAGATCAGATATTCATTCTTAGATCTTTAGTGGAAAAGTTTCTAGGAAAGGGAGAGAAGTTGTATGTGGCCTTCATGGATTAGGAGAAAGCATATGACCGGGTGGATAGACTAAGGTTGTGGAAAGTATTAAGAATATATGGAGTTGATAAGTTGTTAAATGCTTTGAAGAGTATGTATGACTAGGGTGCTAAGGCTGCAGTGTGTGTGGATAGTGAACTGAGTGATTTTTTCTATCTGAAGGTTGGGTTGAAACTGGGATGTGTCATATCTCCATGGTTGTTCAATCTGTATATGGATGGGGTTATAAAAGAGATGCAAGGTAGGGCAGTGGATGTTGGAGTGGACCTCATGTGACAGGACAGTGTTTGGAAACTCCTTCTTCTGTTGTTTGCAGATGATACTGTGTTGTTAAGTGAAGGCGAAGGAGAGCTGCAAGGCTTGGTGAATGAATTTGTGAGAATGTGTAAGAAACGGAATCTAGAGGTGAATGCAGGGAAGAGTTAAGTTATGGTCTTCGAGAGAGGTGAAGTCAGTGAATGTACAGTGAGGTTGGATGATGAGGAAATGGAAAATGTGAGTACGTTTAAGTACTTAGGTGGTGTGATGAGTATGGATGGAAGTTTGGAGGGCGAAGTGCTTGAAAGGGTACAACAAGGAAGAAAGGTTGCTGGTTCCTTGAAAGCAGTGATAAGAAAAGGGAAGTGAGCATAGGAGTGAAAAAGTTATTACATGACAGTATTGTGATACCAACTCTAACTTATGGAAGTGAAGCTTGGACGTTGTTGGAGTGACACAAGTCAAGAGTGATAGCAGTGGGAATGAGTTCTTTAAGAGGAGCCTGTGGAGTCACATGGAGAGACAGACTGACAAATGAAGATGTGAAAGAGCGTTGTGATTTGGATGTGGATGTGGATGTGATGGGAAGCGTTAGGAGAAACGCGTTGAGGTGGTTTGGCCGTGTGGAGAGGATGGAGAGTGAGAGACTGACAATGAGGGTGTATGTGAGTGAGGTGGAGGGGGGGAGAGGGAGGGGGAGGCCAAGGATGGAGGGATGGAGTGGAGAGGTATATGAGAGAGAAGGGTGTGAATTGGGAACAGAGCAGTGAAATGGCAGGGGACAGTGTGACATGGAGGCGATTTGTTTGTGGCCACCCCGTATAAGGGATTAAGGCATCTGGCAATAGATAGATAGATAGATATTATTTTCGAGATGTACAACAAGAAATGGGGCTTAGCTAGGTAGCGGTAAGGAAAGACCAATAGGAATGGACAAAAAGAGGCCAGTGCATGACATTACACTAAAACAATTCCACTATGTGTACCACGAAAGGATGAATATTATTGAGTCACGAGTGGGAGACATGGTAATGAGTCATATGAATTATGTTGTGGATTAACATGAAGATGCCTAGGCAAACCAATGAAGTTTACAGTGTTATGTTGGTGTGGAAGCTTCAGAAAGATCCACAAGGGATGCTTTGACGTGGTTCAGCAATACAGAGTAAACAGAGGGTGATTTAAACTAGGAGAGTGTATGAGTAAAGAGGATGGATTGAAAGGAACAGAAATACTGAAGATGAGGTGGAGGGATGGAATGGAGAGGTATGTGAGAGAGATCTAGGACACCTAGATCTGGCATCTGCTGACTGGAGACAGGTTGGCATGGAGACAGTTTAGCTGAGACTGCTCATCAGAGATTGGGGCATCTGTCTGTAGATACAGCTGGTGAAGTTTCCCATTTTTTCACCAATAAGAACTTACAAGGGGAGGTCTGTTTATTCTGGTGAAAGCTTGTACTGTATGAAGATGCTCTTTTGTTAGGTGTAATATAAGTGGTACCTAATTTCTATATAAGAATGGAGAATTCCACTGTTGTAGGTAAAGCCTTCACTATGAACTAAAGAAAAATTATTTGCAGGACATAATTTCCATTCTAAAGAATCCATTGTTAATGCAAGGTTCCTTGGTATATAAGGATGAGTGATGTACCATATCTGTTGACCTTCAGTATATATTATTTTGCTGTGGCAAACACTACTGAAAGTTTTATCAGTACCATACAGTTAAACTTCCATTATACTGTATATATTTATATCTTATTTTACTATGGTACACACTAGTGGATGTTGTACCAGTGCCATATCTTTATACTTTCATTAAATATATCAGTATTCACCACCTTCAGGACCTGTTCCACACCATCTCCCTTTGCTGAACCTTTTCAGTGTTTTCAGTAACACAGAGAGTAAGCCAGCATACACTCATAAACCAAACCTCTGCTTCCAACAGTCTCCACCACAATACTGTACATGCATGTTATGAACCCACATCTATTTCCTTCCCCCTTTAGTTTTATGAATGGAGGACACCTGTAAGTTTGTGTATGGATTATTTTTAAAATAATTCATTTTTCCTTCCTCTGTTCATCTTCTTAAAGATAGAAGTAATACTATTTTTTTATACACACAATTGGAAGTTGTACCAGTCCTAGTCTTTCTGTTTCATTAAATACGTTATTACACTCCCTCTTCTTTCTTTCACCTTCCTTCTGCCTATGGGTGACTCAATACTGAGTGACAGGCCATGTGGCTTTCTGTACACCAGGAAACCATTTACTATGTTGGGTGTTAACCATATAACCTAATTAAGGCACCTGATGGTTTAGTGGTTAATTAAGGCGCTCCAATCAGATATAGTCTAGGTAGGTTTGTATCCAAGGGGTGGTTGGGTTTAACTGCTCACGTGATACCACTCAGGGATGAGTGAGGCTGGTCATTCTCGTCTTTAATGTCAGGACCAACTTGCCTAACCCTGGGCTCCGCTCCTGATGAGGCAATATAGGACTGGATGATGGATGGAAATACATTATTTCTTTGCTTTTGTAACACTAGTGGAAGTTGTACCAGTGCCATGTCTTTATGCTTTTATTAAAAGTATGAATATAAATTGCTCTAGTAACCACTTCTGGAAAGTGACCAATTCATATAGCTTAACCTTTGGTTAGGCTGTTATGTTAGGTTGCTTTACACTGGAGTGTGTAGCCTATGACTGGGTGCCTCCATTCTTGCCTATCCCGTTTGCCCTGTAAGTGTATTTTTCTTTAATTAGGCCTTTTATCTTAATTTCAGCCATCTTCATTGTATAGTTCTGGTACAAATTCTGCCTGATTACCATTTTTCTTAAACCTTTCCTACTATAATTGATTTTCATTTTTGCAAATACTCATGCTTGTAAATAAAGGCATATTCATGCCATCTTTCCATTCTCCTAAGTAGGGTATAAATCTTTAAACTAACAGGTCATACTCATTCCTCCAGACAGTCCTTTCAACCTGAATCTGATATTGGAAGGGGAATAACAGTTTCCCGGGGCTAGCCCCTATCAGATCATATAGCCCTGGTAGGTGACAGAACGGTGCTACCCCTCTCGGCAAGGCAGCTACTGGGCATGGCTCGAACTCATGACCTCCCCCTAGTTCTAAGCCTGATGCTCTACCAATGAGCCACCCTGCCCCCAAATAATGGAAGAAACTTTGACTGGAAAACCAATTGCCATATTGCCCTAGTCTTAAAATGGGGTCAGTTCCATCAAATGTCCAAACTGGGAAAGTACAGGGAGAAGATAGTAAAACAAATGTCATATTCATAATTATTTTTATTTATCTGTGACTTAAGAAAATGTATGTAACTACTTGAATGTTGAATTCAGCAAGCAAAAAGGAATAAGATTATTGGGGTAGATGCATGAACAGCGGTACTGTTATATTACCCATAAGCACAATACCAGATAGTGCACCCAAGCTGTCTCCAAGTGGTTGCTGACACACAAAATAATGGTCCTCCTACTGTGCAAATCCCGAAATATCAGTTTCCCAAATGTCGAAATGCTGGTTTTCCTATAAAAAAAAATTGATTAAATCAGTTTACTCAACATAATTTTGTAAATACAGTATAATATGTATTCCCTCCCCCCCACACACAGACACAATGATAACAATAATGATAAAAATTCCTTGCTTTGGCTTCCAGCATGAACACTGTATTGGCAAAGAGTTTTAGTAGTCTGCAGACACCCAAGCCCAGCTTAAACTGGACTCATCTGAATGATGTGGCTTTGTTCATAATTTTTTGTTGTGTGATTTTCTCACCCCAAGAAGACAACATTTTCTTTGTTTACTGATAAATTTTCACACCAGAACCATGCCTGAGATAAAGTACAATTATAGTATATATATTATGATCTGTGAAGGGAATGCCAAGCAGTTGGATGTTTATACATAGAAGTGATGGTAATGATTGAGAAATAGTTTTCCAAGATTTTTAAATTTCCATAAGCCTCTTGATCCTGAAAATTTCTGAATTTGGGAATTGCACTGTAGTACTGTATTAGTCATCACAATATCATAACCATGCAGGGCCTCATCAACCCACAAATTATAAATCCTGTGTACACGTTTTTTTTTTTTTTTTTTCAAACATAACAGAGTGCAACATGCATTCCATAATCTCATACTCATCACACTTGTCAAACTCCATTCTTTTTCCAAATAACTACACAAACATCATAATCTCAAAGGTAGCCTATATATTCCTTCAATATGATCGTTTTTTTTTTTTCAGGTGTCACTCGATGTAGTGCTGCTCTCGGGTGTCTGCCGTTTCCTCTCCATCCTTGTTTCCTTCCATTCTCTTCTGTCTTTCCTTCCTTCATTCTTTCCTTGTCTTTCTGCCTACGGGTGACTTTACACTCCCTCTTCTGCCCTTCTTTCCTTCATTATTTCCACTTCCCTCAGCCTGTGGGTGCCTCTACACTGAGTGACAAGCCAAATGGTTTCCAGTGCACCAGGAAACCATTTACTACGCTGGGTGGTAACCATATAACCAAATTTTGGCGCCTGGTGGTTTAGTGGGTAATTATTGCTCTCCAATCGGATTGAGCCGGTGAAGGTTTATATCCAAGGGATGGTTGGGGTTGACTGCTCATGTATTGCCACTCAGGGATGAGTGAGACTGGCCACTCTCATCTTAAATATCGGGACCAACTGCCTAGCCCCGGTCTCCTACGCTCCTCATGGGGCAATGTAGGATTGGATGATGGATGGTTGGATGGTGATTAGTATGTGAGAGAGAGAGAGAGAGAGAGAGAGAGAGAGAGAGAGAGAGAGAGGAGTCTTACACACTCTCCCAAACTCATCCACCAAGCCTTGAAGCTCCCCTTCGTCTTCACTTATCAACACAGATATCATCTACAAAAAACAGTACAGGGAGTTTCCAGACACTGTCCTGTCTCATGAGGGCCTCTCCAACATCCACTGCCCTACCTTGTATCTCTTGTATAACCCCATCAATATACAGATTGAATAACCATGGAGACATGACACATCCCTGTTTCAACCCCACCTTCAAATAGAAAAACTCACTCAGTTCATTATCCACACACACTGCAGCCTTAGCACCCTCATACATACCGGTACTCTTCACAGCATTCAACAACATCCCATCTACTCTAAATAGGCTTTTCTTAATACTTTCCACAACCCTTGTCTATCCACCGTCATATGCTTTCTCCTAATCCATGAAGGCCGCATACAACTTCTTTCCCTTTTCTAGAAACTTTTTCACTAAAGATCTAAGATTGAATGTCTGATCTACACAACCTCTTCCCTTCCTAAAGCCTCC
>NC_136999.1:30710934-30725934 GCF_032717465.1 Coenobita brevimanus | reverse complement strand
TGTAGGTATAGGTATGGGTATGTATAGGTGTGTGTAGGTATAGGTATGGGTATGTATAGGTGTGTGTAGGTATAGGTATGGGTATGTATAGGTGTGTGTAGGTATAGGTATGGGTATGTATAGGTGTGTGTAGGTATAGGTATGGGTATGTATAAGTGTGTCTAGGTATAGGTATAGGACTGGGTATGTATAGGTATAGATATGGGTATGTATAAGTATACATATGGGTATGTATAGGTATAGGTATAGGTATAAGTATAGGTATTGGTAAAGGGATATGTATGGGTATGTATAGGTATAGGTATCGGTATACGTATGTGTATATATAGGAATAGGTATAGGTATGGGTATGTATAGGTATAGGTATGGATAAGTATGGGTATAGGTATAGGTATAGTTATAGGTATGGGTATGTTTAGGTATAGGTATAGTTATCGTTATGTATAGGTATACTGTAGGTATAGGTATAGGTATGGGTATGTTTCGGTATAGGTATAGTTATCGTTATGTATAGGTATAGGTATAGGTATAGGTATAGTGATGGGTATGTATAGGTATAGGTATAGGTATGGGTATGAATAGGTATAGGTATGGGTATGATTAGGTATAGATATGGGTAAGTATAGGTATAGGTATGGGTATGTATAGGTATAGGTATGGGTATGTATAGGTGTAGGTATAGGTATAGGTATGGGTATGTATAGCTATAGGTATAGGTACAGGTATGGGTATGTATTGGTAAAGGTATAGGTATAGGTATAAGTATGCGTATGGGTATGTATAGGTTTGGGTATAGGTATAGGTATGGGTATGTATAGGTATAGGTATAGGTTTATGTATCGGTATGTATAGGTATAGGTATAGGTATAGGTATAGGTATGGGTATGTATAGCTATAGGTATAAGTATGGGTATGGGTAGGTATAGGTAAAGCTATAGGTATGGGTATGTATAGGTATAGGTATGGGTATGTATAGCTATAGATATAGGTATAGGTAAGGGTATGTATAGGTATAGGTATGTATAGGTATAGGTATGGTTATGTATAGGTATAGGTATGGATATGGGTAAGTATAGGTACAGGTATAGGTATCGGTATCGGTATGGGTATGTACAGCTATAGGCATAGGTATAGGAATAAGTATAGATATAGGTTTGGGTATGTGTAGGTATAGGTATAGGTACAGGTGTAGGTATGGGTATGTATAGGTATAGGTATAGGTATGGGTATGTATAGGTATAGGTATGGGTATGTATAGGTATAGGTATGGGTATGTATAGGTATAGGTATGGGTATGTATAGGTATAGGTATGGTTATGTATAGTGTTACATAGCCTATGATTTCATCATCCTTTGTGTAATTCTAACGTACAGTATGCTGCATGTTTGATCACGAGCGTGTCCTACCTCACTCCTCCCCTCATCCCTTATAGTAGAGTAAGTCGTTCTTTCTGTTATTCAGAGCAGGAGTGTCAACTCTTTGTCCCCTCTGGCTACATTTGCGCATCTTTCTTACAAGTTGTATCAAGCTCTGCCGGCCCCTATATAATGAGCTCAGTCTCTGCATTAATTGCCACTTAGATCTACTCCTCATTTTGCTCACATCTCTGTCCTCCCCTGTACAGTTGTTATTATTGTGAGTGCTCAGGAAGTCTCCAACCATCTAGCAGCTGTGTAATTTGAGTATGAGTGTTATTACATTTTGTTCTTGTGCTGTATAACATAAGGTGTTGATTCGTAGTCCTAGTAAAGTTTTTGTAGTTGATATTGTCAGCCAGTGGTAATAATATTTTGTATCTGTAATAATCTTGCATTCACTGAGTGTTATCTGGTTTTCTCATTTTATCAGGGCTGACTTACATAAATTTACTCTTGCTAATTTCGTGTTAATAGAGGCTATTGCAGTTAACCATATATTTAACCTGTTTTAGCCATTACATTATCCTTATGAGTCCTGAATGTTTTGTTGTTAGTTTGAGCATTAAACTTTAACTTGTAATTTTACCTAACTCTTCTGTTTTGAACCTGGAACTTTATGGGACAGTAGTAATTTTTAGTATTCTCACTTAAAGTGTACATTATCTTTCTCTGTTCTGTAACATAAATTTGGCGACCTCTTATCAGGATATACAGGATATTATCATTAGAATATTGCTTGATATTTTGTGACTGTGATTTATTCATGATGTCTACTATTACTACGCTTGATGAAGCCAAAGATTTTTTGTCAAATGTGCAAACAGTGTGTGATGTAGAAAACAGAACAAAGAATGAACTTAAGCCTGTTGCTCAACAATTGGGAATTACTGTTCGCTCTCATCATTCTAAAGATCAAATTGTTCACATGATTAATGAAAGCTTGTTTAATTTAACTCCTCCAAATGAGCAAACGCAGATTGAATTAGCTAAGTTACAGCTAGCCCTGCAGGAGGCTCGTGTTAAGGAGGCTGAATTTCAGGCAAATGCTCGTATTCAAGAGACACAGGTACAGCCTCAGGCACAAATTGAACTTGCTAGGATTCAGGCAGACCATGAGTATCGCATGAAACAATCTGGAACTGGATCATCTAGCTCTGATGATTTTGATGTGGCTAAAAATGTTAAAATTGTCCCTTCTTTTAATGAATCTGATTTAACAAAGTATTTTCAGTTGTTCGAGAGGGTAGCTACAGATTTTAATTGGCCCAAAAAGTATTGGCCAGTACTCCTTCAAACTGTTCTCACCGGTAAAGCTCAAGTAACTTATGCGTCTTTGCCTCAGGATCAATGTGATAATTATGATGTAGTCAAGAGCTTGATTCTTAAGGCCTATGAGCTTGTTCCTGAAGCCTATAGAGTAAAATTTAGGACAACTTATAAGCAAGATAAGCAATCCCATGTTGAGTATGCAAAAATCAAAGAAGATCTGTTAGAGCAGTGGTTAAATTCTAAGAATGTGGATTCTGATTGTGACAAATTTAAGCAGATGATTTTGTTGGAGGACTTCAAAAGGTGTATTAATAAAGATGTAAGCCTATATCTTGATGAGAAAAGAATAGATAATTTGCCTGATGCTGCAGTCTTAGCTGATGAATATGTTCTCACTCACAAGAGATATTCTAGAGAAAAAAGGAAAGCTGAGAGTAAGTACGTTGCCTCTACTCAGAGTACAGGTAACAGGAAAGAGAATAAAGATGTTTCTCAGGAAGTAAATACCAGCTCCACCTCTAGATTTCAGAAAAGTAAATGTACTTATTGTAGTAAGCTTGGTCATACTACGGAGAAATGTTTCAGGAGACAGCGTGATGTGAACAAAAAGGAGTCTTTAAATATTCAGTCAATTGGTCTAGTGTCCACCCTTGAGAGATCCCAGAATTCTTTAACTGAGTTAACTGAACCTGCTTTGAGGGGTAAATTAAATTCTCATGATGAAGCTTCTCTTTTGAGCAGTAACGTGGGTGACAGTCTCAAGAGTTCATGTGCTAATTTCCTGTCTGATGGTTTTGTCAGTCCTCTGGACAGTAATGACAGGAAATCGGTTAAAATGTATCGTGATACAGGTGCTTGCCAATCCCTTATGCTGACCAGTGTTCTAGGCTCTAATGTTAATTCCTCTGATGAAACTGTAATCTTACAAGGTGTAGGGAATAATTACTTCTCTGTCCCTCTGTGCAGAGTGAATTTAGAGTCTGGTTTGTTAATGGTTCCGTTATGGTTGGGTTGGTTGAGACACTCCCAATGTCAGGTGTAACTTTCTTACTTGGAAATGATATTGGTGGAAGTCAAGTGTGTCCAGCTCCTCAGTTGTCTAGTGAGCCAGTGGCTGCGGCCCGGGATTGTGATGTCCCTGATGTGTTCTCTGCATGTGCTGTCACTAGGGCTAAGTCTAAAGTTACTGGTGACTTAGAGGATAATGATGATGATGATGATGTTATCCTAGCTGACACTTTTCTTGCTAATTTGGACCACTCACCAGATGAGGCAGTACCCCGTAGTGTTGATAATTTGTCTCGTCAAGAGTTGGTTGAGTTGCAGGTTGCTGACCCTGAGTTGAAAGGTCTAGCTAACTCTGCTTGCAGTGAGGAAGAGTCAGCCGGTGCTTCTACTTGTTATTATATAAAGTCAGGAGTACTTATGAGGAAGTGGAGACCCCCAACAGCATCAGCCGACTGTGAATGGGAGGTTGTACATCAAGTTGTCATCCCTCGTGTTTGTAGGCAGGATATCATTAGAGTGGCTCATGATTCCAGTTTGGCAGGACACCTTGGAGTGAGGAAGACTGTGGCACGCATTTTGAAACACTTCTACTGGCCAGTTATCTTCAGGGATGTTTCCTAGTATTGTAAGTCTTGTCACACCTGTCAAGTTGTGGGGAAGTGTAATCAGACCGAAAAGGTTGCACCTCTAGTTCCCATTCCTCCTTTTGAGGCGCCATTCACCCGTGTGTTGGTGGATATTGTGGGCCCTCTTCCTAAGACTTCTTCAGGATATTCTTATGTATTGATCCTGATTGATATGGCTACTCGTTATCCTGAAGCCATTCCACTTAGAAATATCTCAGCAAAGAACGTGGTTAAGGAAATGCTAGGGTTCTTCACAAAGTTTGGTCTGCCCAAGGAGGTAGAGTCAGACCGGGGAAGTAATTTCATGTCAAAAGTTTTCAAGCAGTCTCTGAAAGAGTTGGGCATCACCCAGATCACGTCTTCAGCTTACCATCCCCAGACCCAAGGAGCGTTGGAGAGATATCATCAAACACTCAAATCGATGCTCAAGAAATACTGTTTGGAACATCAGAAAGACTGGGATAAAGGTCTTCCATTCATTGTATTTGCCGCAAGAGAATCTCCAAATGAATCACTGGGCTTCTCACCTTTTGAACTACTGTTTAGCCATGAAGTAAGAGGACCCCTTAAGCTACTCAAGGAATGCTGGCTGTCGGAGGAAGATGACGTCAACCTGCTGGAGTATGTGATGAAGTTCAAAGAACGGCTGTCCACTGCTTTACAGCTGGCGAGAGAGAATTTAGGAGCTGCTCAGGAGAAGATGAAGACTTGGTATGATAAGAAGTCCAGGTTACGCCACTTTCAGCCAGGAGATCAGGTTTTGATTCTGCTACCGGTGCATGGGCAACCTCTTCAAGCCAAGTTTAGTGGTCCTTATTTCGCGGAGAAGAAACTCAGTGATGTCAGCTATGTCATCGCCACACCAGATCGTAGAAAGAACAAGCAACTTTGTCACATCAACATGCTAAAGTTATATCACAGGCGGGACGAAAATAACCCAGTCTGCACTATAGCTGTTCCACCCGAGTCTGCAAGTGAAGTTCTCCCATGCAGCATGAGCCTGAGTGATAGTTTGGGGAAGAATCCTGATATCATGAATGATCTCCAGACTAAGCTTTCTCATCTACCTCCCGAGGAAAGGCAGGAGTTTTCGGTATTACTGCAGGAGTACCCGCAAGTGTTCTGTGCCACTCCAGGAAGAACCACTGTGTTGATGCATGATGTCGATGTTGGAGACGCAAAGCCAATTAAACTGCCTCCTTACCGTGTGAACCCAGTGAAAGTTCCTCTCATCGAGTAGGAGCTTGGCTACCTGTTGGACCACAAGATGATTGAGCCCTGTCAGAGCGAGTGGAGTTCTCCTGTCACTCTAGTCCCTAAGCCAGGTGGGTCACAGCGGCTTTGCATTGACTACAGACGTGTTAATCAGATAACCAAAACAGACACTTACCCTCTCCCTCGCGTGGAAGATTGCATAGACAAGATCGGAAAGGCTAGGTACATAAGTAAGTTTGATTTGTTAAAGGGATACTGGCAAGTACCTATGACTGAACGTGCTAGGGAGATCTCATGTTTTGTAACATTAGGAAAGACTTTTGCATGTTCTGTAATGCCATATGGTATGAAGAATGCACCAGCCACATTTCAGAAGCTCATGAATGTTGTAACAGAGGGTTTGGCAGGGTGTGTTGTTTATATTGATGATGTATTAATCTTCAGTGACAACTGGAAAGATCACCTATGCCATGTCAGTAAATTTCTTGAGCGTTTGGTTCAGGCTAATCTTGTAGCTAATTTATCAACGTGTGAGTTTGGTCAAGCTAAAGTTCAGTACCTTGGGTATGTAATTGGTGATGTATAGGAGCTAAGGTTCAGGTTATAAGTGAATTTCCCAGACCTAAAAGTAGGAAAGAGCTACAAATATTTTTGGGAGTGGTAGGTTATTACAGGAGATTTATTGTTAACTTTTCAATTCTTGTATCACCACTTACAGACCTACTGAAAAAGGGAGTTAAATTTGTCTGGACCGATAACTGTGAATGCTCTTTCACCAAACTTAAAGCTATCCTATTAAGTCAGCCAGTGCTCGCTACTCCAAATTTTGCTAAGCCTTTTAAGATGGCTGGTTGATGCAAGTGACACAGGAGCTGGGGGCTGTTTTGCTGCAAAGAGGATGATCAGGGTATTGAACATCCTGCTTATCTTATTACAGTAAGAAGTTCCTCAACTCCACCTCAAAAGAACTACCTCAACTATTGAGAAAGAGCTTTTGGCCTTGATTTTGGGTTTACAGCATTTTTCATTTTATTTGTGTTCTGGTTTTGACCCCATAGTCATTTATACCGATCATAACCCACTGAAATTCCTTAGTAAGTTTAAAGATAAAAATCAGAGGAATTGACCCCAAGATGGAGTCTACTTCTTCAGGAGTATTCATTAGACATACAACATGTCAAGGGAAAGAAAATGTTATTGCAGATTGCTTATCTAAGACTTTACAGACAGATTGTTTTAGAAGTAATAAGAAATTAGGCCTTTGTAAATTTCTTTTTCTTTGTGGGGAGGTGTTACATAGCCTATGATTTCATCATCCTTTGTGTAATTCTAACGTACAGTATGCTGCATGTTTGATCACGAGCGTGTTCTACCTCACTCCCCCCCTCCTCTACTCCTCATTTTGCTCACATCTCTGTCCTCCCCTGTACAGTTGTTATTATTGTGAGTGCTCAGGGAGTCTCCAACCATCTAGCAGCTGTGTAATTTGAGTATAACTGTTATTGCATTTTTTTTTTCTTGTACTGTGTAGCGTAAGGTTTGCCTAAATTCTTAGGCCTAGTGAGGTTTTATGACAGTTCACATATGTGTTTTGGCTGTCAGCCTTTATTAATAATATTTTGTATCTGTAGCGTAATATATCTTGCATGCACTGAGTATTACCTGGTAGTTCATTTTATCAGGGCTGTACTCTAGATAAATTAACTTATGCTAATTTCGTGTTAATAGAGGCTATTGCAGTTAACTATATATTTAACCTGTTTTTGCCATTACAATATCCTTAAGTGAGTTCTGAATGTTTTGTTGTTACAGCATTTGAGCATTAAACTTTAACTTGTAATTTACCTAACTCTTTTGTTTTGAACCTAGAAATTTACCCAGGACAGTAGTGATTTTTAGTATTCTCACTCTAAAGTGTACATTATCTTTCTCTGTTCCGTAACAGTATGTATAGGTGTAGCTATTGAGTATAGAAGTATAGGTATGTGTATGTATAGAGGTATAGGTATAGGTATGTGTATGTATATGTATAGGTTTTGGTATAGGTATAAGTATTGGTATCCTATAAGTATGAGGTATGTAGCTCATAGGTATGGGTATGTATAGGTCTAGGTGCAGATATAGGTATGGGTATCTATAGGTATAGGTATGGGCATAAGTATGGGTATGGGTATGTATATGGGCTATAGAGTATGGGTGCAACGTATAGGAGTATAGGTGTAGGTATGGAGTATGTGTATAGGGTGTAGGTATTGGTATAGGAATAGATAAAGGTATGAGGTATGTATAGGTATCTACAGGTATTGGTAATTGACAGATATGGCATTTGGTATATGGTAATAGGTATGGGTATGTATAGGTATACTGAGAGGTATAGAAGTATGGATATGTATAGGTATAGGAATAGGCAAAGGTATGGGTATGTAGAGATATAGGTATAGATACTATACACGTATAGGTATAGAGTATGTATAGGTATAGGTACATAGGAATAGGTATGCGTATGTATAACATGGTATTGCTATAGGTATGGAGGTATATATATGTATAAATATATGTATAGGTGCATGGGTATGTATACTGTAGGGGTATAGGTATTAGGCATAGGTACAGGTAGTTGTATAGGTTACGTTATATGTCTAGGTATAGATATAGAGGTATGGAGTATCTATTGGTATAGGTATAGGAATGAGGTATAGGTATGGATATGAAATGGCTAATATGTATAGAGTGTAGGAATAGAGTAAGTCTATGGTGTATATGTATTGCATTATAGGTATAGGTATGGGCTAAGATGGGTATCTATATGAATAGGTATAGGTATAGGTATGGATATATAAGAATAGGTATAGGTATTAGGTTATGTACTCATTAGGTATAGGTATAGGAATAGGTATGGGTCAACATGTATAGGTATAGGAATAGGTACATAGCTATGGGTTATGTATAGGTTATAGATATAGGTACTATACATAAAATTGTATAGGTATGTAAGCATGTGATTGTATAGAGGGTATGGGTATAGGAATAGGTTATGGTGTATGTATAGGTATATGTATAGAAGTATATGTATAGGTATAGGTATAGGTATAGGAGTGGCTGTGGTTAAGTATAGGCATAGGTATAGGTATACATATGGGAGTATGGGTATGTATAGGTACAGTATAGGGTATAGGAATGGGTATATATAGGTATTGGGTATAGGACACTAGGTATCAGTATGTATAGGTAGCACTTAGGTGTAGGTATGGGTATGGTTATGGTTATGTATAGGTATATGTATGGGTATGTATAGGTATGGGTATGTTTAGGAAGAGGTATAGGTATAAGTATGGGTGTGTATAGGTATAGGTATGGGTATGGGTATGTATAGGTCTATACTTATGAACCTATATGCCATAAATTATTACCTATACCTATATACACATCACCTATACCTATACATGCCTATTACCTATGCCTAATACCTATACATGCCTATACCTATACTCATACCCATTAGCTCCGCCCCTGCCAATACATAATTCCTGTATACCTATGCATGCTCATGCTCTATGCCTATGCCAATACCTATACATGCCCATTCCCATATACTGTATGCTGTACCTATTACACACCCACTTACTTATATGTATACCTATACCTATGCCTATACTTAACCATACCTATACCTATATACCTATACATATACTTATACATATACCTATACAGACTCTATAGGTATAGGTATGGGTAAGTATAGGTATATAGATATAGGTATAGGTATGGGTATGTACAGGTATATGTATAGATACAGATATGGGGATGTATAGGTACAGGGATAGGTATAGGTATTGGGATGTATAGGTATAGGAAGAGGTATAGGTATTGGGATGTATAGGTATAAGAACAGGTATAGATATATGTATAGGTACACTGTAGTTATATATAGGTATAGGTATAGGTTCGGGTATGTATAGGTATAGGTACAGGTATGGGTATGTATAGGTATATGAATAGGTATAGGTATTAGTATGGGTATGAATAGGTACAGGTATGACTAGTCGGCATATAGGTATAGGTATGGGTATCTATAGGTATAGATATAGTATTAGTATAGGTATAGATATGGATATGTTTATGTATTGGGATAGGTTTAGTTATAGGTATGGGAATGTATAGGTATAGGTATAGTTATAGGTATGGGTATGTATAGGTATAGGTATAGGGAAAGGTATAGGTATGGGTATGAATAGGTATGGTATAGGTATAGGTATGGGTATGTATAGATTAAGGTATAGATATAGGTATTGGTATAGGTACTGGTATAGGTATAGGTATCTATAGGTATGTATAGGTATAGGTATAGGTATGTATAGGTATAGGTATAGGTATAAGTACGGGGTATTTATAGGTATACGTATAGATGTTGATATGAGTATATATAGGTATAGGTATAAGTATAGGTATACGTATGGGGACGTATAGGTTTAATTATAGGTATAGGTATGGGTATCTATAGGTATATGTATAGGTATAGGTATAGTCCCGGAGGATTGGAAGTCAGGTATAATTATTCCCTTGTACAAAGGAAAAGGGGATAAAGAAGTGTGTGGTAATCATAGGGGCATTTGTCTTCTTAGTATAATAGGAAAAGTGTATGGTAGGATACTTATTGACAGAGTTAGAGAAAGAACAGAGAAATTAGTTGGAGAGAAGAACAGTGGGAGGCTTTAGGAAGGGAAGAGGTTGTGTAGGATCAGATATTCATTCTTAGATCTTCTGGGTGGAAAAGTTTCTAGAGAAGGGAAAGAAGTTGTATGCGGCTTTCATGGATTTGGAAAAAGCATATGACAGGGTGGATAGACAAGAATTGTGGAAAGTGTTAAGAATATATGGAGTAGATGGGAAGTTGTTGAATGCTGTGAAGAGTATGTACGATGGTGCGAAGGCTGCAGTGCGTGTGGATGGTGAACTAAGTCTGAATTTTTCTCTTTGAAAGTTGGTTTGAAACAGGGATGTGTCATGTGTCCATGGTTGTTCAATCTGTAAATGGATGGGGTAATAAAAAGAGGTACAAAAGGTAGGGTAGTGGATGTTTGGAGTGGCCCTGGTGAGAGAGGATAGTGTTTGGGAAACTCCCTGTACTGTTGTTTGCAGATGATACTGTGTTGTTGAGTGAAGACAGAAAGGGGAGCTGCAAGGCTTGGTGGATGAGTTTGGGAGAGTGTGTAAGAAACGGAATCTGGAAGGTGAATGTAGGGAAGAGTTAAGTTATGAAGTCCTTTGGAGAGAGGTGAAGTCAGTGAATGTACAGCGAGGTTGGGATGGTGAGGAATTGGAAAATGTGAGTACGTTTAGAAGTACTTGGTGTAGTGTGATGAGTAAGGATGGACGTTTGAGAGAGGTGAAGTGTTTGAAAGGGTACAGCAGGGAAGAAAGGTTGCTGGTTCTTTGAAAGCAGCTGATAAAGAAAACAGGGAAGTGAGCATGGAAGTGAAAAAAGTTACTACATGACAGTATGTGTGATACCAAATCTAACGTACGGAAAGTGAAGCTTGGACGTTGTTGGAAGGACACAAGTCAAGAGTGAGAGCAGTGGAAATGAGTTATTTAAGAGGAGCCTGTGGAGTCACACATGGAGAGATAGGCTGACGAATGAGGATATAAAGGATATGTTGTGGTGTTGATGTGGATGTGATAGGGAGCGTTATGAGGAACACACTGAGGTGTGGTTTGGCCATGTGGAGAGGGATGGAGGGTGAAAGACTGACGAAGAGAGTGTATGTGAGTGAGGTGGAGGGGGAAGAGGGAGGGGGAGGCCGAGAGGATGAGATGGGAGAGGATGGGATGGAGAGAGGTATATGTGAGGAGAGGGGGTGTGAGTTGGGAGCAGTGGGGTAGTGGTAAATGGCGGGGGACAGGGAGACTTGGAGGCGATTTGTTTTGTGGCCTACCCTAAACGGGATAGAGGCGTCCTGGCAATAGATAGATAGATAGGTATAGGTATGGATCCTGTATAGGTATATGTATAGGTATAGAGTATGGAGTATGTATAAGTATAGGTATAGGAATTATGAGTATGGGTATGTATAAGTGTAGGTACCAGTATAGGTATGGATATGTATAGGTATAGGCATATACATAGGTATGGGTATGGGTGTGTATAGGCATATATGTACAGGTATGGGTATGGGTGTGTAGAGGTACAATACAGGTGTGGGTATGGGTGTGTAGGGGTACAATACAGGTGTGGGTATGGGTGTGTAGGGGGTACAATACAGGTGTGGGTATGGGTGTGTAGGGGTACAATAACAGGTGTGGGTATGGGTGTGTGTAGGGGTTTACAATACAGGTGTGGGTATGGGTGTGTAGGGGGTACAATACAGGTGTGGGTATGGGTGTGTAGGGGTACAATACAGGTGTGGGTATGGGTGTGTAGGGGTACAATACATACAGGGTGTGGGTATGGGTGTGTAGGGAGTACAATACAGGTGTGGGAGTATGGGTGTGTAGGGGTACAATACCCAGGGTACGAGTACGGGTATGGGTGCGTAGGGGTGCACAATACAGGTACGTAGTACGGGTATGGGTGCGTAGGGGAGTACGATACAGAGTACGAGTATGCGGGTATGGGCGTAAGCGTAGGGGTACGATAGAGGTACGAGTACGGGTAGCCAAGTGCGTAGGGAGTGCGATAGAGGCCGGGTACGGAGTACGGGTATGCGTGCGTAGGGGAGTGCCGATAGAGGTACGGGTACGGGTGTATGCGTGCGTAGGGGTGCGATAGAGGTACGGAGTACGGGGTATGCGTGCGTGGGTGCGATAGAGGTACTGGGTACGGGTATGCGTGCGTAGGGTGCGATAGAGGTACGGTACGGGTATGTACGTGCGTAGGGGGTGCGATAGAGTGTACGGGTACGGGTATGCAAGGTGCTTGTAGGGGTGCGGATGAGAGGTACGGGTACGCAGGTATGCGTGCGTAGGGGTGCACGATAGAGGTGCGAATACGGGTATGCGTGCGTAGGGGGTCGCGATAGAGAGTATGGGTACGGGTATGCGTGCGTAGGGGTGCGATAGAGGTACGGGTACGGGTATGCGTGCGTAGGGAGTGCGGTAGAGGTACGGGTACGGGTATGGGTGCGTAGGGGTGCGATAGAGGTACGGGTACAGGTATGGGTGCGTAGGGGTGCGGTGGAGGTACGGGTACGGGTATGGGTGCGTTAGGGGTGCAGGGTTGGAGGTACGGGTATGGAATTTATGTAAAGAGTGCGTAGGGGTGCGGTGGAGGTACGGGTACGGGTATGGGTGCTGTAGGGGTGCGAGTGGAGGGTACGGAGTACGGGTTGCTGGGTGCGTAGGGGTGCGGTGGAGGTACTGGGTACGGGTATGCCAGGTGCGTAGGGGGTGCTGGTGGAAGTAATGAAGGTGCGGGTATTGCGTGCGTTAAGGGGGTCTGCGAGTGGAGGTGCGGGTACGGGGTATGGAGTGCGTAGGAAGGTGCGGTGGAGGGTACAGGTACGGGTATGGGTGTGTAGGGGTGCGGTGGAGAATTACGGAGTAATGGTATGGAGTGCGCAGGGGGTGCGGTGGAGGTACGGGTACGGGTATGGGTGCGTAGGGGAGTGCGGTGGAGGTACGGGTACGTGGGTATGGAGTGCGCAGGGAGTGCGGTGGAGGTACGGGTGCGGGTATGGGTGCGTAGGGGTGCGGTGGAGCTAATGGAATTACGGGTATGGGGTGCGTAGGGGTGCGGTGGAGGTACGCAGGTACGGGTGACCATGGGAATGCGTAGGGAGTGCGGTGGAGTGAAAGTACGGGTATGGGTGCGTGAGAGCGTGCGGTGGAGGTGGGAACACCAGTATGGGTGCGTAGACGTGCGGTGGAGGTACAGGTACGGGTATGGAGTGCGTGGCGTGCGGTGGAGGTACGGAGTACGGGTATGGAGTGCGTAGGGCGTGCGGTGGAGGTACGGGTACGGGTATGGGGTGCGTAGGCGTGCGGTGGAGGAGTACGGGTTCGGGTATGGGTGCGTGAGGGTGCGGTGGAGGTACGGGTACGGGTATGGGTGCGTAGGGGTGCGGTGGAGGTAATGGGGTACAGGGTATGGGTGCGTAGGGGTGCGGTGGAGGTACGGGGGTACGGAGTTCTTGCTGGGTGCGTAGGGGTGCGGTGGAGGTACAGGTACGGAGGGTATGGGTGCGTAGGGTGCGGTGGAGGTACGGGTACAGGTATGGGTGCGTGAGGGGTGCCCGGTAGGAGGTACCGGTACGGGTGATGATGTAGTGCGTAGGGGTGCGGTGGAGGTACGGGTACGGGTATGGGTGTGTAGGGGTGCGATAGAGGTACGGGTATGGGTGTGTAGGGGTGCAATAGAGGTATTGGTATGTATAGGTATAGGTATTGGTATGTATAGGTATAGGTATTGGTATGTATAGGTATAGGTATTGGTATGTATAGGTATAGGTATTGGTATGTATAGGTATAGGTATAGGTATTGGTAGGTATAGGTATAGGTATAGGTATTGGTAGGTATAGGTATAGGTATAGGTATTGGTATGTATAGGTATAGGTATAGGTATTGGTATGTATAGGTGTAGGTATAGGTATTGGTATGTATAGGTGTAGGTATAGGTATTGGTATGTATAGGTGTAGGTATAGGTATTGGTATGTATAGGTGTAGGTGTAGGTATTGGTATTGTTACATAGCCTATGATTTCATCATCTTTTGTGTAATTTTAACGCACAGTTGCTGCATGTTTGATCACGAGCGTGTTCTGCCTCAGTCCCCCCTTCTACCGTTATAGTAGAGTAAGTCGTCCTTTCTGTTATTCAGTGCGGGATTGTCGACCGTTTGTCCCCATAGCTTCATTTGCGCGTCCTGCTTACAAGTTGTATCAGGCTCTGCTGGCCCCTATATAATGAGCTCAGTCTCTGCATCATGGCCACTTAGATCTGCTCCTCATTTTGTTCACATCTCTGTCCTCCCCTGTACAGATATTATTATTGTGAGTGCTCAAGAAGTCTCCAACCATCTAGCAGCTGTGTTGTAATTTGAGTATAACTGTTGTTGTATTTTTTCTTGTACATATGTAGCATAAGTTTAATTTGTAGGCCTAGTGAAGTTTTTGTAATTCGTGTGGGGTTCTTTATGGTCAGTCATTTTTGATAATAGTTTGTATCTGTAATTATTTATCTGGCATTCACTGAAGTATTATCTGGTATCTCATTTTATCAGGGCTGACTTAGATAAATTTACTCTTGCTAATTTCGTGTTAATAGAGGCTTATTGCAGTTAACCATATATTTAACCTGTTTTTGCCATTACAATTATCACTTATGAGTCCTATAGAATGTTTTGTTGTTAATTTAAGCATTTAAACTTTAACTTGTAATTTTACCTAACTCTTTTTGTTTTGAACCTGGAACTTTACGGGACAGTAGTGAGGATTCTTCGTATTCTCACTTAATGTACATTATCTT
>NC_136999.1:30580595-30710834 GCF_032717465.1 Coenobita brevimanus | reverse complement strand
GCAATAAGGTTACCATCCAGCGTTGTAAATGGCTTCCTGGTTTACAGAAACTCATTTCACTTGCTACACTTCCACGTAGAGTTACGCCCAAAATACACACAGACACACACACACACACATACACACACACACACACACACGCACACAGATGAGGTCATCAGATGCAGATTCCGCCAACGGTGCTCTGCATCAAAACAACACGGCCAGTGGCATTACCTCTAAACATAGTATCTTGAAATGAGCTAAGAAAGTCTGTAACAAAATAGACCAAATGATTTTCTATTATTAAAAGGAAAAAAAAAAATAAATTTAAACAAAGATTTGGTTCAAACAATAAAGAACCACGAGGAAAAAAATGCGCTGAGTCAGCTGGGTTTGGTTAGACTACAGCAATAATATGGGGAAAGTGTACATACTCTTGTAAGTACATACTCTGTTCATTTAGTATTACAAAATGGATACATACTTCAGTAAAACAAATTTGGAAAAGAAAAGGATTAAAAGTAAAAAGCAAAAATGATGATTTCTACCAAGAACTGGTTGAAGTGGAGACTCACAATAGATCTGGTTGAACGTACACAAACTAGAAAATGGCTTGTCAAAAATGAAATTGATGAAATAAAGAAGCAAATGCACTTGCATAAAGGAAGAGATAGAAAAAACTAGGGAAGGGGAGGCCAATAAGAAAGACACAACCATCAGTGAACTAAGAGTGGAATTGAGTATGCTTAGGAAGAAAGTGAGTCAAATGGCAAGGGCACAGTAGTCAATCACGTAGAGTGTTATGAAAGAGTTCAGAAATGACACAGAGACAATTAGTGCAAGCAAGCAGTCTTATGGACCAGAACAGTGATACTGAGGAGAAGATAACACAGGTGAATGACGCTGTGCAAAGCTACAAAAATGATGTAGAAACCACGTATGCTGAAATGGTGGGAGAGTAAAGAAAGACTTAGGAACAAGGGTGGGAGGAAAAAAGCATTAAAAAGGAAGTGGAAAAGAATAATCCAAAACAATCCAAAGTTAGTCAGAGATTCAGTAGAGATAAATAAATCAATAGTAATCACTGGTATAGAAGAGGAAGAAGTTAAAAACAAAATCAACAAGAGACAAAAAGGAAGATGGCAAATGTAATGAGCCACTGAAAGAAGTATCAGAGTGAAATCTGTAGTAAAGACATAGAGGAACACGAAAGGTTAGGGAAATACTGAGAAAAGCAAGACAAGATCTCTAACAGGTGACTTTCCAGAGTGTAAACACTGTGGAAGCAGATACTAAAAAATGCAAAGAATCTTATGGAAAAAGAGGAGTCTCAAAGGCAAAATGTATGGATAAAAAGATGCCTAAATGTAGAGGAACTGGAATTACTGAAAAAGAAAAAAGGGAGGAAGCAAAAACAAAAAATGAGGAAGATCAGAAGAGGAGAAGAAGAAATTTTTTTTACAAAGTAATAGGATTGGCAAGGTACGAAAGTGGTACACAAACAGAGATGGAAAAAGAAAAAAGGAGGAAGGTAGTAGAACCATGTCATGACAAGTATATAAACAAGATGATAAAGTTGATGTACTCAAATGTGTAGGATGGAATGGTATCTAAATTGACTAGAGATGAATGATTATGTCAGAGAAAATGAACCTGGGCAAATAATATGCCTAACTGAAAACAAGATTAACACCAAGGATATGCAATGACACACTAAACTTAGAGGAATACAATATATGGAGAAGAGACAGAAATTTAAAAAAGGAGGAGGAATTATAATATTAACTAAGAAAAAATCTAAAAGTCAAGGAAATAAAACTAGATATACCATCACAAGTAGAACTGATTGCAGTAGAGATCGACACATCTTTGAAGGTAAAGTAATTGTAGCCATAATTTGTAAACATGCCATCTTCCAGATCAAACATATGGGAAAGAGACGAATATGAGGACCTGCAGAGAGTACAATTCAGAGTATAAAGATCATTGCTGTTACATAAAATGGAAGAGAAATCGGAAAGTGAATTATACTAACTGGGGACTTCAATACAAATATAAATTGAAATACTCTAGATATAAATAGCCAAGAAAGCTGTTGGGACCAAAAGCTCCTGGATCTCGTACAAGAGTTTTTCTTAATGCAACATGTGAGGGAAACCACCAGAAAAAGAGGGACTTGATGTACCTTCAGTGCTAGATCTAATATTTACTAGGCAAGAATATCATATTGACAGTTTAATATATCACCCTCCACTCAGCAAAAGCGATCAGGCAGTACTAAATTATAACTTCAGGATAGCATATGACATAGTAAACAGCAATGACAGTTACAAAAAGAGACTAAACTATAAAAAGGGAAATTATCAAGACCTAAAGAAGTATTTCTTAGAAGTTGATTGGGAAAATGAGCTAGAGGACAAGATTTAAATGCTGTATATAAAAAAAATTGTGAATTTTATGAGATAGGAGTCCAGAAGTACATCCCACAGCACAAAGAAGCAGATAAGAAAATACAAAAATGGTTCAATACAGAATGTAAAAAATCAAAAGAAAGAAGAGATTTGTTGTGGAATAGATACAGAAGACACAATAGTGAAAGGGCGTATAATAATTACAAACAGGCAAGAAACGACTATACAAGCATAAGGAGGGAAGCCCAAAAACAGTTTGAGGAGGATATAATAAATAAAAGTAGTGATCAACCAAAGCTGTTTTACAGCTATATCAGAAGCAAAACCAAAGTAGAAGATAAAATACAATCCATTACGGACGAGGGAATCACTTACACACAAGAGAAAGATATTTGTGAAGCACTAAATAAGAATTTCCAATTAGTTTTTACAGAAGAAACAATTTTTTGAGAGGGACTATGTGGAACACGCATGTCCACACATACTACCAGATATACAAAAAGCAAAAAAAGTAATACAGGAGGAGTTAAGTAGATTAGACAGAGGAAAAGCAAGTGGTCCTGATGAAATTTCATGTTGGGTATTACGAGAATGTGCAAAGGAGTTAAGTAAACCATTATTTTTAATTTTCAAGAAATCCTTGAGTCAAGGTAAACTACCTGATATTTGGAAGAAAGCAAATTTTGTCCCTTTATTCAAGAAAGGAAATAGACAAAATCCACTCAACTACTAACCAGTATCACTGACCAGTGTTGTAAGCAAGGTATTAGAAAAACTTGTAAGAAAAGCTTGGGTAAATCATCTAGAACAATGCAGAATGATAACAGAAAGACAGTTTGGTTTCAGAGGGGGAAAATCATGTGTTACTAATCTGTTGAGCTACTATGACAGAGTAACAAACACAATACAGGAAAGGGTGTGATGGGTGGACGGTATCTATTTAGATTTCAAGAAAGCTTTTGACACAGTACCACACCAAAGACTTTTATGGAAACTGTACCATCAAGGAGGAATTCGAGGCAAACTGTTTTGTTGGATGCAAGACTTTCTCATAAAAAGAGAAATGAGGACAGTACTAAGAGGAATCTACTCATCATGGAAAGAAGTGACTAGTGGAGTACCACAGGGTTCAGTGCTGGCACCAATCATGTTTTTAGTGTATATAAATGATATAAACAGTAACACTGGAAATGAGAACTATCTGAATATGTTTGCAGATGATGCAAAAATACAAAGGAGAATTACTAACACAGACTCTTGTAAAGAGCTACAAGAAGAATTAAATAAACTTCATGAATGGAGTAGTACATGGCAAATGGAATTCAATGTGGACAAGTGTCATGTAATCAAGTTTGGTAAAAGTTGAAAAAGACCTGATTGGGATTATAAGTTAGGAAATAAAACCCTATACACATCAGAAAGAGAGAAAGACCTAGGTGTGATTATCAATAACAGACTATCTCCGGCTGACCACATCAGCGAGAAGGTACGGAACATGTATACACTGCTTGCAAATATGAGAATAGTATTCACATACATAAATGAAGACATGCTAAGAAGGATAATAACAACATTCATTAGACCAACCCTGGAATATGCATCAGTATTCTGGAGTCCTCATCTCAAAAAGCATATAGACAAGATTGAAAAAGTTCAAAGGGCCGCTACAAGATGGGTACCAAGCTTAAGGGACCTAAGCTAGGAAGAAAGACTAAATAAGCTGAATCTACCAACACTACAGGAGAGAAGGAAAAGAGGTGACATGATAATGCTATATAAGTGCATATCAGGGAAAGGAGAAAATAGACATAAATGATTATTTAACATATGGAGAAGCATCAGCAAGAGGACACTGCAAAAAACTGCATAAGAAGAGAGGTGATAAAGACGTAAGGAAATTCAGTTTCCCAAACAGAGCAATTGATCAATGGAATGCACTACCGAATGAAGTAGTGTGTGCCAAAACAATTCACAAGTTTAAGGATATGTACGATAAATATGGTTTAAGACACGGGACAGTACGAGCTTGACTCATTCCTGTAAAGATACAATTAGGTAAGGTAAGGACACACACACACACACACACACACACACACACACACACACACACACACACACACACACTCACAGTACCACTATACTAAGTGGGTGGATGTTGGGCGCCCCACCTACCACCTGGCATTCTCATAAGCCTTAAATAAATATATTTCCCTGGAAAGTGATATAATTCTACAAAACTGTGATATACTTACTCAGCTTACATCTGCTTACCTCAGCATATGCTAATTTCAATTCCTGTCTCATTTCTTTAATTGTGTCTTATCAGGTACATGAATGAACATTATTCTGCACCCTGGAAGATGGATCAGCATACAGAGAAGGCATGCATAATCCATTCTGGCGACGATGTTGCACACAGTGATCTCATATCACCAAGAGAATATGATTCTTGGAACACTCTTCTTAGAGCTGCCAGAATAATGCAGCACACACCGCTGCTGGACATTGCTGCAACCGTAGGAGAGGGAGATGTTCATTCATTCATTGCCAGATGCCATGTATCCCAAATGGGGTGTCCAAGGGCTTAGAGTTAACTGTTTTACAGGGAGGGCACTAATCCTCCACCAACCCCACTTGACACGTAGGGATGCCAACAGCATCTGGTGTTCCCAGGCGGTCACCCATCCAGGTACTAACCAGACCCAACGTTGCTTAACTTCGCTGATCAGACGGAAAGCGGTGTACTCAACGTGGTATGGCCGTTGGCAGAGGGAGATGTGCCAGAGGTATTTTATGATAGAAAATGTCGCCAGATGTTCACTATGAAGCGTGGTTTGGGTCAACTTGAAGGCAAAGATGACGGCTCTCACAGGTTTAGCGATGTTCCACAAGGGAACAGGCCTCAGCCTCAAGAATTTTAGATAAAACTTGTATATTTTGCCGACCGGAAAAGGCAACACAATATATAAAAGGGACAAGAACCAGACAACCTTTGGTAAACTGTGTTGAATTACAAACAGACTCAAGATACCAGAAGTAGCAACAAAGCGTAATGACACCAGAATTCTAGCTCTTGCCTCAAAGAGCTTGTTGTAGCAGGGGCATAGTATCATAAGTCCTGCTGCAGACTTTATACCAACTTAAAAAGCATAGAAGACGGTACTGATAGAGGCACACAAATGATCCTGAGGACCCTGATTACAAGTACAAGGAGGCTGAAAGGGATTCCTATGAACACTTGTTGCAAAATCTGATGTGAACTGTTTAAATCACCCAGAGTTATGAAACTAGCAGAGCTTACAAATGTGTTACAGGACCGCATGCTGTCCCTTGGAGTGGAAATACGTGAGTCCATTAAGAAACACTCTTCGAAGGAAATTTGAAGGTGATCCTGGAGACGTGATTCATATATTTGCCGATGAAAACGGAAAGCTCTTGGTATTTCCATACAGCTTAACTGCCTATGACCTGGCACGTGAAAATCAGCAGCTGAACAGCAAGCTGAAAATACTTCAGGAAAACTCTACTGATGTTCAGCAAACATTGGAGAGAGCAGTGTAACACCTAAAATGTGTTATAAACGACCAGGATGAAAATAGCCAATGACCATTTCTACCCTCAGCCCTAACTAGTAGTGTATAAATGCCAGAAAATGTAACAAAGTTCCTTTTTGCACTGATCAGTGGAGATGGGTCTCACAAACAATCCTGAAAACTAAATTCACTGCTAGTAGACTCACTTGTTCAGGATCTTATATATGTAATGAGTGAGGGATCTCAAGTTCCACCTAAACATGTACTTCTGCCATCTGTTGTAAAGGCACTGGCCGGCAATGTTGAGTTTATCCGGATTTTTGGGCAGGCTTGGTCATGGAATGTCATATACTACTATAGAAGAAAAACTGCTCTGTGCCTGCTAAAGCTCGCTGGTGCTACAGATAACATTATCCTGCAAGAAAATATACAAGATTATGTATTTACAACTCTTGCATGGGACAACAATAATCAACTTGAAGAGACCCTGACAGGAGAGGTAACGTTTCACAGAGTTAATGGCATTATTGTACAGCCACAGATATTTGGACTAAAGCCATACAAACCTCCTCTTCTAGCTATTCAGAAAAACAAGAAAGGAAGCCTGACATTACACTAGGACCCCTTGAATGTTTGTGTACCAGGGAAGCAAGTCGGTCATTCTAACCTCAAAAGTGTTAACTGTGATAGAGCTAATGTGACTGCTGAGGCACACAAGAAGAATCTTGTATGGATGCTTACAAGACAGATCGAAGGAGACAACCAACAAGTGATGGGATGGACAGGCGTCAATATTGTCATGAGACCTGACAGTGACAAAAGATAACATAAAGATATCCCCCAACTATAAATACCCCCAACAATTGATATGGAAACTATACATGAAATATTAAAGCATTCATTACAGACCAGGGACACCCTCAGCCTTTCCAAAATAGTAGTTGTGTTTAATCAGGCAATCTATGCTAAGGCTGTAGAGATTGTGTGGAAACATGCAGACAGATTCAAGAATGTAATCTTGCAGATAGGAGCTTTCCATACTATGTGCAATCTACTTTCCATTATTGGAACATTATAATAGAAGCTGGTATTTTTACAGAAGGATCAGTCACTGGTGTCATGGAAGGCCGCCAGTACAAGAGAGCCGTGAGAACCCACAAATGTAAATATGAAACTTTACTCCGCATTGTCTTCAAGGAATTCCTCCCATGATGGAACAAAATCATTCACCACACATTGAAGAAGTGTACCCCCTCCACAATATGTCTACCCCTATGTATATATGTTCCCCCCCAATGCATACATGCCCCCACTAAACTTGCTGACCTAGCACGCTTTCCCAGGGCCCCACACCTGGGAAGACGGCGCCACTGCGTCAGTTCAGAGCAGACATTCAAGAAGGACAGACTATTTTGTTGTGAGCTCGTAATAAACTCCTTATCTAGCTGTTTGTACACGGAGTTTCTATCACCAAAGTATAGCAAGTTACATTTGGTAGCAGCGGTGGTTCGGACCATCAGATTCTGACCGCCTCCTACAATATTTAGTGACACCAACAGATACACGACGTCTCGCATCTCACAGCCTCTCCCCTCTTCAGTGCCTCTCGTGGTGTAATAACCGGCTGTGCTTTCCTGGTATACAATTTCTCTCACCAGTGCTCACCTCTCCAACAACCCCACCCATACACCTTGTCCCTGCCCACAAGTGTCACCATCGCCGACCTCCGCACCTGTTTCACCTGTTCCCAGCACCTGTTCCGAACTCATCATAAATCCTGCCCCCATGGTGCCACTTATCACTGTCTGCCCACTGTCTGCCCACCCCCATTCTCTGCATTTGCAACTCAACAGCTCTACACCTGCATTGCACCAACATCTGCCCTCACAACCCACCACCGGCCCCGACGCCGCCACATGTGGTCTGAATTACGTGAGCCTCCTAAGACCGCCACTCCCTGCCGGTGACTCATCGCAGCGTCTCTTCCCGTCTCGACTTAAGCCTCATCCAACATATCACTCAAGTCTCGTCCCCAGCCACTCTCCTCTCCGCCCAGCTGTCTCTCCACCGCCGCCCCCCCCAGGCCCCGCCAAGCCCCGCCCCGCCCAGCCCCGCCCCGCCCCCAGCCCCGCTACGCCCAGCCACACCTGCACGTCATACATCTCGTCAATCCCGTCTCTACTGTGTAACTATAGTATACCTTACCTTTCTATAGAGATTATCCTCGATTTTCTCTACAGATTGGATATTGTAAATATTCCATCTCATTTCCATTACCCCGTTTTCATCTTCACCTACGTTATTTATTATCCATCTCATCCTTTGCCTTTTATTTAAACCATCCATCCCCGCATCTTCATTCGTTTTCACACCTACTCGTGTATTCCATTCTCTCATTGTTATATTATACATTTCCACCTACGTATCCATCTTCATCCTTCATCTCATCTTCCATTGCCGCATTACATGTCATACTTTCCACATCAACCTCTTAATACCAGCCCTCTCGACCCGGAAACATCACCTGATCATACACCGTCTGCCGACTCTAACACGATCACTCATTTACGAAGTAGCAAAGAGTACCACCGCCCTGTATCTGACACTTCCGTTTCACTTCCCGCAGACCCACTTACTACCCATCCTACACTCTTAAATCCAGATACCGCCTCCTCTACCCCTCCCTCTCCACTCCCTTCTTCTTCCTCTACTCCTTCCCCTGCCATTCACTCTCCTGCCTCCCTTCATACCCTGTCTTGCTTGCCCTTAAGTACCACTACCTTCTCTCTCTCTCCCACTCCTCTCCTACCGCCTCTTCTGCACTTCCAGCCATGGCCAACCCTCCACAGTGTATCTATCTCGACGATGTCACTCATCCCAAATTTACCGGCCAGGACCCAACTTGGTCTGTCTATGATTTCCTCAGAGAAGTCGAAACAGACATCCACAATAGGCAGATCACCGATGAATCGCTCAAAGTAGCCTACCTCATGGGTCGCTTGCACCACGGCAAATCGGACATCGGATCCGCGATCCATGCAGGACGTTTCGATAACATTCATACCTTTGCTGATTTTCGTACGGAACTCATCAGCCTTTGTTGCCAGCATTCAAATACCGCGTCTCTCATGGGATTCATTAATCTCCTAAACCAACTAGATGAAGACTTGAGGGTCCCAGCGCAACATGCCAAGCTCCGCTGCTGCTGCCGCCATGAAAGCAACTAGTAGCGAGGATGCTCCAATTACTGGTAGGCACGAAAATGGTTAGAAGACAAAAATGGCGTTTTAATGCTTTCACTCACCAACTTTGCTGACTTAATGGGTTACCTGAGATTCCTTCACTGGCTTACTCCTAAACAGCGAGAGCTAGCCTTGGAAATCGGTTTCAGTCCAGGAGATAAAATTATTCAGGTCACTAAAGCCATTCATGAAAGAACAGGTTCGAACTACACGCGTCAGGGCACCACCCAACCCTTGGCCTCCTCAGTTTATCACACCTCCACTACCCCAGACCAATCTCACTCTCGTCCTAACACACGCGGCAGACCTGCCACGCATCGTTCTCCTACCGCAGGTCGTGATCAATCTAGCGTCCGATGGAACAGACAATCTTCGATTCTTTGCTGGCCCTGTGGTCATCCTGGACATCGAGAATCCAGTTGCGACCGTAAATACAGACGTTCTCACTCCCAAACCAGACATCGTACGCCTTCCCGTTCAAGTCATCCAAAATGCAAATACCACAAATCCAGCATGACTCACACCACTGAGGAATGTCGTTACCTCAACTGCCAACAGTCGGGGGAAGCACCGCGCCCGTATCAGACCAATATCACGTAGAACCAGAAACCCAACTCCCCATCTGCCATGTAGGTCCCATAACATCCTCGGGTTTAGTCATTCTCGGATGCAGTCATGACATACCAACATCATTCTTCTTGGACACAGGATCTATAGTGAATCTGATCTCCGACAATTTCTTACATCTTATTCAACGACATCACAACCACGTCATTTTCCTAGAACCACCAGACATTCGCCTATGTGGTGTCGAAGGCTCAGAGTTTAAGGTTAAGAGAAGAGTCACCCTAGAAGTCAAACTACACAGAGATTTGCCCCCTATCCCACTTGAATTTCATGTCACTAATGACTTGCAGTATCCCGCAGATGCCCTTATTGGTTTCTCCACCATGGCACAACACTCCATTGCATTATTACCTGCTTGTGGTAGTATAGCCATTTCTGGATTCCCAGTTTACAGTATGGCATGTCCCCGTCCTGTTCTTACGATCAAATCAGTCCTTCAGTTACCCTTGTCCCGATCGCTACCAAAAAGTCCAGATTAGCCCAAACCATCACCATCATCATCTGAGAATACAGAGATCATTCCTTTACTGACTGCGAGCAAGGGCATACATTCCTCAGTGTCTACTGTTACATCATCTCAGTCTTTGGACATGGCTCTTACCTCCTCTCCCGACAACACTATCGCTGACTCAGACATGTCTCAGTTACCTACCTCACACAGTGTGAATGATCTTCTCCAACACGCAGAGACGAAACGTGCAGTAACGAATACGTGCACAATTTTGTTACCGCATGAGTTCACCAAAGTCTCTGTTAATGTTGCCGGTGCGAAAGAAGGAGTGGATGTACTAACACTACCTGAGACGTGTTGTGTGAATGGCTTAACTTATGAGTCAGCGTGGTGCACAGTCTTAGAGGACAGTTTATGCTACCTGTACTTGCTCAATGTCACAAATGCTCCACTAAAACTTAAAAGCGGTGTAAAGATTGGAGACTTCCTAGTATACCCAGTGGCCGTAAAGGTGTGCCAGGATTCCTCAATTCCTACTATTCAGACTGATGATAGTACGCCAATCGGTGTATGTACTATTAACTCTATGGGATCTGCGCCGACATATTCACCTGATATGCTCTCACATCTCACTTGCACAGATTTCCCAGAAAATACGCCTCAACTTCTCGACCTTCTGACCTCGTACAGAAACGTGGTTGCCTTACCCGGTGAACCGATGGGTATAACAGACCTCGTCAAACATACGATTGAACTACTACCAGGAACTCAGCCGATTTACATACCAGAGTATCGATTTCCTCACAGCCAGAGAAAGCAGACAGATCAAATGGTACAGAACATGTTAGACCAGGACATTATTGAGCCCTCCGTCAGTCCATGGAATAGGCCTCTTTTCTTAGTACCAAAGAAGGACGGCAACTTTAGACCAGTAGTCGACTATTGTAAGGTCAATTCTGTCACCGTTCCAGACCATTTCCCGTTACCCGTCCTCACTGATTTGCTAGAATCCCTTGGTGAAAATAACGTAGTCTTTTCATCTTTAGACCTCCTCAGTGGGTACTGGCAGGTCGAAATGGAAGAATCCTCTCGCCCAGTTACAGCCTTTAGCACCCCTTCCGGACATTTTCAGTTTAAGAGACTCCCTTTTGGTCTGAGAAATGCTCCTTCCGTGTTCAGCGACTTATCCATTCAGTCTTCAGTGGTATGATGGGACACTCTCTTTTTGCTTACCTAGATGATATCATTGTTGTGAGTAAATCCATC
The DNA here is from genome assembly GCF_032717465.1 of Coenobita brevimanus. Lineage (NCBI taxonomy): Eukaryota > Metazoa > Arthropoda > Malacostraca > Decapoda > Coenobitidae > Coenobita > Coenobita brevimanus. The sequence goes on along the minus strand of NC_136999.1, from coordinate 30,699,322 downwards.
CCTGCCCATTTCACCAAGCTCCGGCAAGTCTTTGAACGCCTCCAGCTCGCAGGCCTGAAAATCAGTCTCAGTAAATGTGACTTCCTGCAAAAGAAAATCAAATTCCTAGGCCATGTCGTAGATGCACAAGGCATTCATACTAATGAGGATAAAACTAAGGCGATTATCAACTTCCCAGAACCTACCACTACCGAAGCTGTACGAAGTTTCCTGGGCCTCAGTGGCTATTATCGTAGATTCATACAGGATTATGCGAAGATCGCCGCTCCTCTGACCCACTTACTCAAGCAGAATGTGCCCTTTGTTTGGACTAACGACCAGTCACAAGCTTTCCAAAAGCTAAAGACAGCTCTTGTAAATGCCCCTGTTCTAGCGTTCCCTGATTATTCCACACCTCTTCCTTCTCTGGACAGACGCTTCAGGCACTGGACTTGGTGCCGTTTTGATGCAACTTGATGAAGCATCAAGGAAGCGCGTAATAGCGTATGCTAGTCGCACCCTTACAACCGCTGAACGTAACTACAGGGTCACAGATCTCGAAGCGCTAGCAGTAGTCTGGTCTTTGAAACATTTCAGAGATATAGTCTATGGTTATCCAGTGCATATCCAAACAGACCACCTTCCACTATGTGATTTGTTCAAGAATCGCAACCTAACAGGTAGGCTAGCTAGATGGTCTGTCATCATCCAGGACTTTAATCCCACTTTTCAATATGTATCAGGCAGGTTGAATGTTGTCACAGACACACTCTCACGTCACGTAGAAGCAGCTATAACATCACTGCAGCCCGAAGTAACTGAAAACACTACACTAACATCAGAAGTTGTTCGAAACTTTCAGCGCCAAGACCCCATATGGTCCAAGTCATTTATTTCCTAGAATCTGGCGATGCCTCGACCTTTACCTACTCTGCCAGTATCACTAGATGAGTTCATGCTAGATGATGATCTCTTGTACAGGAAAACACTCCTAACAGGCAAAGACATGCCCAATCGTGAAGTATGCCAACTTGTTGTCCCCACTGCCCTGATACCAAAGGTTCTTCACATTGTTCATAATACCCCTCAAGCTTCCCATCCAGGTAAAGACCGATGCTTGCGCCAAGCACATCTCAAATACTATTGGCCAACCATGCGCCGCGATATCCATGCCCACTGTGACTCTTGCCTCTCCTGCCACTGCCACAAAGGATCAACTGGCTTACCTGTACCTCTCTTACAATACCCAATCCCGTCACGACCATGGGAAACTGTCTCAATTGATCTCTTAAAACTACCTCGCACGGAATCCGGCGCTGAGTACTTGTTTGTAGCAGTCAACCACTTCTCCCGCTACTGTGTCCTTGTACCCCTCTCCGACAAGACCGCGAAGAGCGTTGCACGTGCCTCTGTAAATCATGTAATTTGCCCGTTCAGTACCCCTCATACCATTCTTACTGACAACGGTAAGAAGTTCAACAATAGCCTTCTAGATAAGATCTGTCGCCACTTTCATATCAGTAAGTGCAATGACGTGCCTACCCATCCGGCTTCCAATGGCCTTGTAGAACGCCACAACCGAAAAATCTTTGAGTGTCTCAGACATCTAGGCTCCCATAGTTCGTCCTGGGATGACTGGATTCCCCAAGTGGCGTCCTCAATCAATAGCTCCATCAATGCATCCATTGCTGTATCTCCCTTCTTCGTCCTCTTTGGTTTTGACAAGGACCTCCCATACTCTCTCTTATCCTCAAAGCCAGAACCCATCTACAACATGGATGATTATGTTAAACTAAAATTGGCCAACTTCCAGACAATCCACCAGTCTGTCCAATCCACTTTGGCTTCCTCTCAGGAGGACATGCTGCAGCGCCAACATAAGTCCGCCTCTCCTGTCACTATCAATGTGGGCGATCTTGTCTTTGCTCATTCCCATACACGTTCCTCTAAGTTGGATGACAAATTTACAGGGCCCCACCGCATCCTCACTCAACAAGGCAACAAATTTCACCTCCAGGACCTGTCCACTAAGGACACCAGATGGGTCCACGTCAATGACTTAAAGCGAGCACCCCGTGGCCTTGTGTTGGAAGAGTCACTTACACAACCTCCTGACCCACCTTCCCCTCCACACATCCCTCAATCTACTTTGTCTCCACCTATCCCTCAGTCTCCTTCATCTCCCACCTCCACCTGCTCCTTCATCAACCAATCAATATCGGTCCAAACTGCGCTCTGCCCATCAAACCTCTTCAAGACCTCCCCATTAACTCTACCCTGATTTTCTAGGTACGATGTTAGCGATCTCCCTTGCTGGCAAAGCTGACCCTCCTGGGGTCTGGGTCAGGTCAGGACGATGGTGGAGTACGTCCCGGGGCATAGGTCGGCTCAGGAGGCGAGGTAATGCTTATTGAAGAACTAGTCTCATTGCGCTATGATCTTGCGCCTCTGGCCGACGTAGCCATTGCCCTACCTGCGTACGCGCATCAGCTCCACGGAATCAAGACCCATCTCACGGCCATCATGGGGACACACAACCCAAATGAGTATCTCTGTAACCTTTTCCTACCACTCTCCCTGGCAATTGCAATACATAAGTAACAGATTCACTGAGCTCAATGACACATTTTCCATTCAGACACCCGTTGGTCGTTCTTGTGTGAAACGAGCTCTCTTTGACTTCGGCGGTGAGATTCTGAGTGGCTTGTTTGGCGTTGCTACAGCCCGTGCCATTTCTGGCTTCAAATCTTATTTCACTCATTTAGCTTCAGCTCTAGAATCCCAATGCTGAGTCATTAAAATCCAACACACTATGTTACAGAAGCTTACAACCCACCTAAATGAAGTCACGTCCACTCTAAACAACTTCACCGATATCTTACTACGACACCTTTCAGATCTCACCGTTATCTCTCAGTTCTTCTACCTCAAACTCAACATGGATAATCTCCAACTGGCCATTGACTCTCTCCTGTCTCAAGTCTCTACCTTGTTTCGTATCCTGGTCGATGCTATAAATGGACGTGTCACTGCCAACTTAGTACCTGTCTCAGCTCTCCGTTCTGTCCTGGAATGGGCTCACTCCACCTTCGGTCTATCCCCAGTCCTCCCCTACTCCTCCCTCGAATACTATTATCCTGTTCTCGAAACCACTCTTCTCACCAAATACGTCGTCGTCCATATTCCTCTCCATTCTGCCATAACCTTTAACCTTTTCCACATCATTCCCTTCCCTTTCCGCCTCAACAACTCCTTGTTACAAGAATCTGTTCCTTCAGAATATTTCCTCCTCTCCCATGATCATCTTTCAGTTGCCTTCCTTTCTTCCACAAACCTTCAGAAATGTTCCTCCCTTACTCCGACCACTCATCTCTGTGCTGCCCACCTTTGCGCTATCTTCCCTAGCAGTGCTACACCCTGTGAGTCTGCTTTAGTTCGCAAACATTCCATCTACTCTGCATGTTCTTTTGTCCCAGCTCCTGAACTCCCGGTCCACCATGCTCACCTCAACCATGTCCAGTACTTCTTCTTTGCTGTTCCCATATCTGTCACAATCATGTGTCCTGGTTCTTCGGTTCGATCCGTCCCCGCTAGTGGTCTCTACAAAGCACCAGACTATTGTACCGTCAAATCAGAGTCCGTCATCACTTACGCCACTCGCTATCACTAAGCTGTCTGTCAGCACTCCTATGACATCTTTCAACCAATCGACATGCCTTCCAACCTACCTTCTCCCCAACATTACCATCACCTCCCCTAACTTGCACGTGCTAACATTCCTCAATGACAGTGATTTCATTATGGATCAATTTTCTCTGGCCTTCAGCCGTTCATGGGTTCATCCAACAGTTGTGTTTCCCCCTGTGGTTATCGCTTTCATAGGTTTTCTACTCATCATATGTGCAGTGCATTGTTGTGTCAGAAAAATGGAACGCCGACTCCAGGAAATCAGAGTCGCTACAGGCATAGGACGCCCTACACACGACGTCGCAACTCCCCGTACTTAGTGCCCTCACATTCAGTGACTACCAATGCCATCTGACAATTAACCAAACTGTGAACAGAACTCTGCCTACTAGAAAATGATGGTATTTCTTTAATGCATTACTGAGTGACAGTGTATCCTACAGAAAATACAAAAAAAAAAAAAAAAATGAACGAAGAACAAATCTTATCTGTATATATATCCTTCTAATTCCCTCCTCTCAACATGGCCATGTCTCCCATACTGCCCCTGTATCATACTTATCCCTTGTACAAACCTCCCCGACCTTGCCTTAATCCTATAATCAAACACCATATAACTCCTGGTGTCAGGAGACACCATCTCAGCTACCCGGGGGAGTACTGTACTCTCTCCACAATATGTCTACCCCCGATGTATATATGTCCCCCCCCCAATGCATACATGCCCCCACTAAACTTGCTGACCTAGCACGCTTTCCCAGGGCCCCACGCCTGGGAAGACGGCGCCACTGCATCATTTCAGAGCAGACATTCAAGAAGGACAGACTATTTTGTTGTGAGCTCGTAATAAACTCCTTATCTAGCTGTTTGTACACGGAGTTTCTATCACCAAAGTATAGCAAGTTACAGAAGGACTAGAAATTATTCACTAGCTTCATGAAAATCTTTGCCCAGAGAAGTATGAAAAGACGATGTCATATGTGGAACTTGATGGTTTGCTTCATTACTTTGGCATCATGCATAGATTTCCTTTGACATGACAATGGTACCTTGTCAGAATTCTCATAATTCTGGAAGAGCTACATTGACATTGTCATTGAATTGCTTGGTCTGGTGTGGGTTACAAGGGAGGGAAATTGGGAGCTTCACATGGCATGCATCCGTTCATTGATTCCATGGTGCTTTGCTTATGACAAAGTCAACTATGCACGCTATCTCAGTGTGTATTTTGCTGACATGTCTAACTTGTCTGACACAAATCCAGATATCTATGACAGTTTCAAAGAAGGCTGGTTTTCTGTTCTGATAGGAGACTCCAGTACATTTGGTCGCATCTCTGTTGACCAGGCAGCAGAAGAAACAGTCAACAAAGACACCAAAACTGCAGGTGGAACTTGTCGCTTTAGTTTGAATACTGGTGCTTCACACAATACTGTCTAACTGCAGAGTACAGACGTACTTACGTCAGGATGCTGCGTGAGATAGTTCAGCTAAACAGACCAGACATGTAGCATGCAGATCTGCACAAGCCACGAATGCTGAAAGACGAAACTGCTGTTTGTTCGTGATTAGTGTCGTAGGTGACCTGGTGAATCCTTTCAAAGAATCAAGCAAGCTTGTCAACATTGTAAGTGCCACTGTAGCTCAAGATGATGTTGTAGCAGATCTAAAAGAAGCACAAAATCGTGCTGAAAATGCTTACGTGAACTTCAAAGTGAAGAGACTGGAGACCAGTCCTCCACTGTTCAAATTCCATGATCTTCCCAGAATGATGCTCAAGACTTCAGTGAAACCTGTAAAACCAAGAAAGTGAAAACCAATGGCAGACATGTCATTCTGAGAGCAACCACTTGACTCTTTGGCAATATGCTAATTATGGCACAGATACAGAAACTTGACATGGAGGTTTTAAATTCGCACTAGGTCCCTTTGCCATGGTCGCTTGCTACAGCTGATGGCCTGCCGAGGAAAATGGCCAAGTCTGTACTTTCCAAGGAGTTACAAAAAATGTATCTGCATCAGGAGTGATTCCTCCATCATCTGCTTGCATAGTAGATGGAATGGCTGTTGTTCACAAGATAAAAGGAGAGAAGAAAATCTTTGGAGACACTGCATCCTTGATTTTGTCAAAGGCCCTTCATGAAGCATCAAATAGTGACAGATTAGACATTGTCTTTGATGATCATAATGAAAAGTCTATAAAATAATGCTGAGGGACAGTTACGCCAGTCTACATACAGTAGCAAAGAAAACAAAAACATTCAATCCAAACAGCTTGTGGTACAGTGGAGAGAATTTCTAACCCCACAAGCAACAACACTTCTCTCATTCAGTTCCTTGCCCATGAATGGAAGGAGGAGGGACATGTCAACAGACTAAATGGCAAAATTTTATTTGTCACATGAAATGATATCTGTCATCGGATAACCGCCCAAAGTTGTGACATTGTGGCAGAGCTAAAGACAACCCAAGAAGAGGCTGACACACGTATCCTTTTACAGTCAGCTCATGCAGCGACATGTAGTTTCAAGACAATTGTCATCGTTTCAGATTATACAGATGTCTTCCTCTTGCTGCTAGCCTTCGATAAAGACATTCCTACCTCACTTAATTGGAAAAGTGGAACCCAGTCTAGATTGAAATACAAAGAGGTAATGAAAAACGCTAGGCTTCTAGGTGAATCTGTTTGTGAGGCAATTATTGAAATGCACAATTTTACCGGATTTGACTCGGTTAGCACATTTGCCGGAGGTGAGAAGCTGAGCTCCCTTAAAATGTTGAAAGATGACATTCAGCTACAGAAAATATTCTGTGATCTTAGGAAATAATGGACTGTATCCCAATCTCTGAGAGACAGGCTAGAATCATTTATTTGTAGGCTATATCAAAACTGCTACAGAAAATGTTAATGAACTGTGCTATGGGGTGTTTGCACCCAAAAAAGGACATATTGAGCCACACCATCTACCATCCTGCAGTAATGCTTTGCAAAAACACATTTTTCGTGCAGATTTTCAGACAGCTGTCTGGAGATGTCTGGAACAATACCCACAAGTACCAACACCCAGTGTATATAGCTGGGAAGTGAAAATCATCAGGGGACAAGAAAATTCACAGTAACTGTCTTGCACAGCACCCAAATGTAGCTGTGTTGTCAATGGGTTTAAGTGTTCGGAACCTTGCAGACTGTTAACGTGTGAGAACCAGCCAACTGATGAAGGTGCTGACAGAAAAGATGATGATGATGCTTATGATGATGATGATGATGATGATGATTATGAAGACAAGGATGACTAGAGAAAACTGTTGATCATCAACATTCTCCAGACAATAGTCTTTCCAACAATGAGTGTATTCCCAAAAAACAATAATAATTTTAACAGGATTTATGTCTTCATTTTCAACAGAATATGTTTGTATCATAAAGAAAATAAAAACTGTATATGTTGTTTTAAATTCTATCACAGATGTATCAGTTTATTAGACTGTGGTAAAAATTTACTGATTTATTTGACGTAATTCTATGCAATAGGGGCATCTCCTTTGATGGGCTTTGAAGAAGGTAAGCTACCGATTCCAAATCGCTATCACTCAATAATGTGATCACCAGATATCTATCTTTCAGAATATCTATCTATCTATCTATCTATAGCCCGACGCCCTAATCCCGCAAAGGGTGGCCGCAGACAAAACGCCTCCAAGTCACTCTGTCACCCACCATTTGACTCCCCTCCCCCAAACTCACCCCCCCCTCCCTCATATACCTCTCAACTCCATCCCTCCACCTCAGAATATGCATGTTAGAATTGGCCACCTTGAATGGTACTGACCGCCCGAAGTATTAATAACTTTCCTCACTACTCGATTGTTCTAGGAGCTCGTAGCGACGACAGTTCCAAGTCGGAGACACCCAAATTTAAATTACATAGTTTAGCAAACAATCATGAAGATAAATTATAGAGAAAAAAAATAAAGATTAGCGCATTACTTTACAAAATACCTCCGTTCACAACAGCAGGCTACCTGGCATTATGACAACTGAAAATGCTTGAACCATAGGGAATTTTCCAGTACCTCCCGGCTAGCACCCTTGCTTCTTAACATTACCTCCTCCCTAGTCGTTTTGTCATCCCGACAAAAGTACACAATATTTACAAACATAATCTGAAATCCAAACTCAACATTTAATCATACACAAAATAGTCCTTCAACTTACCAGGTTTTCTTCTATGACATTTCTGACGACATCCCTGCTCGTCCACACAGTCCACTCTTCCTGGAATGATTTGGTCCTCTTCCTGATTCACTTCTTCCCATGGGAAACTGTCACCATCCTTTTCTGCTTCAGCCCTTCAGTCCTCCTCAACATATATGTTGTTCGTGTGCACAGTTCCTTGAAGATGTCCTTAAATTTATGAATTGTTTTGGCACACACTATTTCATTCGATAGCGTATTCCACTGATCAATTGCCCTATTTAGGAAACTAAATGTCCTTACATCTTTATCGTCTCTCTTTTCATGCAGTTTTTTGCAGTGTCCTCTTCATGATACATCCCCATAGGTTATGTAATCATTTATGTCTATTTTTTCCTTCTCTGATGTGTATTTTTAGAGCATAATCATGTCTCCTCTTTTCCTTCTCTCCTGCAGTGTAGGTAGATTCAGTTGTTCTAGTCGTTCTTCGTAACTTAGATCCCTTAAGCTTGGTACCCATCTTGTAGCGGCCCTTTGAACTTTTTCAGTCTTATCTGTGTTTTTGAGATGAGGATTCCAGACTACTGACGCATACTCCAGGGTTGGTCTGATGAACGACGTTATTATCTTTCTTAGCATGTCTTCATTTATGTATGTGAATGCTACTATCATATTTCCAAGCAGTGTATACATGTTCCGTACCTTCTCACTGATGTGGTCAGCCGGGGATGGTCTGTTATTGATGATCACACCTAGGTCCTTCTCTCTTTCTGACGTGTGTAAGTTTTACTTCCTAACTTAAAATCCCAATCTGGTCTTTTTCCACTTTTACCAAACATGATTACATGACACTTGTCCACATTGAATTCCATTTGCCATATATTGCTCCATTCGTGAAGTTTATTTAATTCTTTTTGTAGCTCTTTACAAGAGTCTATGTTAGTAATTCTTCTTTGTATATTTGCATCATCAGCAAACATATTTAGATAGCTTTCATTTCCAATGTTGCTATCTATGTCATTTATATACAACAAAAACATAATTGGTGCCAGCACTAAGCCTTGTGGAACTATGCTAGTCACTTCCCTCCATGATGAGTAATTTCCCCTTAGTACTGTTCTCATTTCCCTTTTTTTGAGAAAATCTTGCATCCAACAATATAGTTTGCCTCGGATTCTTCCTTGATGGTACAGTTTCCATAAAAGTCTTTGGTGCGGTACTCTGTCAAATGCTTTCTTGAAATCTAAATAGATACTGTCCACCCATCCTTGTCTTTCCTGTAATGTTTCTGTTACTCTATCATAGTAGCTCAACAGATTAGTAACACATGATTTTCTCTTTTTGAAACCGAACTGTCTTCTCTATTACCATATTGTGTTCTAGATGATTTACCCGAACTTTTCTTATCAGCCTTTCTAATACCTTGCTTACAACACTGGTTAGTGATACTGGTCGGTAGTTGAGTGGATTTTATTTATTCCTTTTCTTGAATAAGGGAACAATGCTTGCTTTCTTCCAAATATCAGGTGGTTTACCTTGTCTCAAGGATTCCTTGAATATTAATGATAATGGTTTACTTTATTCCTTTGCACATTCATGTAGCACCCAATATGAAATTTCATCAGGACCATGTGCTTTCCCTTTGTCTAATTTAATTAACTCCTTCTGTATTTCTTTTTCTGATATCTGTATATCTGGTAGTATGTGTGGGCATGCATGTTCCATATCATCCCTCTCAAAATTATTTTCTTCTGTAAAAACCAATTGGAAATTCTTATTTAGTGCTTCACAGATATCCTTCTCTTGTGTATAGTTGATCCCCTCTTCCGTAATGGATTGTATTTTATCTTTTACTTTGGTTTGGTTCGGATGTAGCTGTAAAATAGCTTCGGTTGATCATTACTTTTTTGAGGTGTCCCTCCTTATTCTTGTATAATTGTTTCTTGTCTGTTTATAGTTGTTAGATGCCCTCTCACTATTGTGTCCTCTATATGTGTTCCACAATAAATGTCTCTTTTCTTTTGATTTTTTTACAGTCCGTATTAACTCTAGAATGCTTACGTCGGGTTAATTTCCCTGTTCGGAGATTTATTTATTTGCTATTTTGTTATGATAAGAGCTTTGGAGCTGTCCTTCCCTATGCCTTCAATCCATCCTACCCCCTACCTACATAAATAGTGGTGTGGTTTCATCTCGCATTTATCACCATGATATTTGGGTTTAAAGTGTTTTTTACCTGACAAAAGCATTTCTGTTACATTTTCTTTATTTTTGTGTTTTCCTTTTTTTCCAGGTGTATAATTAGTTTCTGATTAAATCAAAGAGACTAAAGGGTGAAAACAATCTAACAGAGTCTAAATTGATAAAAAAGGTGTTTCACAGGTATAATGTGGATTAAAGACTATTTTTTACCTGACAAAAGCATTTGTGTTACATTTTTAATTTTTGTTTTTTATTTTTTTTAAGGTGTATAATCAGTGTATGATTATATCAAAGAGACTAAAGTGTACAGAGACTAAATTAGACTAAACTGAAAGAAAATGTCAAAAAAAAAAAAAAAACTTCTTCCGGTGAAAGCAGTACTGCGAGGATAATAACGTAAGCATTCTAGGGTTAAGCTATTTCTGTATTTTCTTTTCTGCTTCTTTGTGCTGTGGAATGTACTTCTGGACTCCTATTTCATAAAGTTCACAAAAATTTTTATATATAACATTTAAATCTTGCCCTCTAAGCTCCTTTACCCAATCTATTTCTAAGAAGTACTTCTTTAGGTCATGGTAGTTTCCCTTTTTATAATTTATGCTCTTTGTAACTTTCATCATTGTTAACTATGTCATATACAATCCTGAAGTTCCAATTGAGTACTGCATGGTCGCTTTTGCCAAATGGGGGGTGATACATTAAATTGTCAATATCATTTTCTTGCCTAGTGAATATAAGATTTAGTACTGAGGGTACATCAAGTCCTCTTTTTCTGGTGATTTCCCTTACATGTTGTGTTAATAAAAACTCATACACGAGATCCAGGAGCTTTTGGTCCCAATAGCTTTCTTGGCTTATTATATCTAAAGTATTTATAATTGTATTAAAATCTCTAGTTAGTATGATTCTTTCCGATTTCTCCCCGATTCTATGTAGTAATGCTCTTAAACTCTGAATTATACTCTCTACCAGGTCCTCATATTCTCCTCTTTACCATGCGTTTGATGTGGAAGGCATGTATAAATTTACTACAATTACTTTCCCTTCAGATATATTGCAATCATTTCTACGTGTAAGGATATATCTACTTCTATTTCATTGACTTTTAGATTTTTCTTTGTTAATATTATATTTCTTCCTCCTTTTTATAAATTCCTATCTCTTCTCCATACATTGTATTTCTCTAAGTTTAGGATGTCGTTTGATATCCTTGGTGTAAATTTTGCTTCAGTTAGGCATGTTATATGTGGTTCATTTTCTCTGATGTAATCATTGATCTCTAATAATTTAGATACCATTCCATCTACATTCGAGTACCTCAGCTTAATCGTCTTGTTTACATACTTGTCATGCCTTGGATCTACTATCTTCCTCCTTTTTATTCCCTCCTGGTTATGTACCACTTTCGAACTTTAATCCAATCCAATCACTTTGTAAAAAAATGTATTCTTCTCCCTCTGACCTTCCCTCTTTCTTTGTTTTTGCTTCCTCCCTTTTTTTCTTTAGTAATTCCCGTTCTTCTTGAGTTAGGGATCTTTTTCTCCACATATTTTTGAATTCCTTTTTTTCCATGAGTTCTTTGCATTTTTTAGTATCTCCTCCACAGTGTTTACACTCTGGAAGGTTACCTTAAGAGGCCTTGACTTATTTCTCTCATATTTCCCTAGCCTTTTGCGTTCCTCTCTGTCTTTACTACAGATTTCCTCTGATACTTCCTTTAGTATAGTCATTACATTTGCCATCTCCTTTTTGTCTCTCGAGATCTAGTTTTTTTATTTTTTCCTCTTTAATACCTGTGATTACTGTAGATTTATTGATATCTGCTGAATCTCTGACCAATTTAGGATTGTTTTGGATTATTCTTTTCACTTCCTTTTTAATGCTTTTTTCTTCAACTCTTGTTTCTATATCTTTCTTTACTTTCACCATTTCAGCATAAATGGTTTCCACATCATTTTTGTAGCTTTGCACCGCTTCATTCACTTGTGTTATCTTCTCCTCAATATCACTGCTCTGATCTATCAGACTGCTTATTTGCCTAATTGTCTCTGTATAATTTTTGAACTCTTCCATGATACTCTCGTGGTTGACTACTGTACTTGCCATTTCACTAACTTTCCTTCTAAGTGAACCCACTTCTACTGTCAACTCATCTATTGTGTCATTTTTGTTGACTTCTTTTCCTAATTTTTCTATTTCTTCCTTCTGCCTATGCAACTGTTTTTTAATTTCATCCATTTTATTCTGAAATGCCATCTCCACTCTGTTTACCCGTTCTACCAGCTTGTTATAAGTCTCCATTTCAACCAGTTCTTGGTAGAAATCATCATCCTGCTTCCTACATTTATCCCTTTTCTTTTACAAAGTTGCTTTACTAAAGTAGGTGGACATCATGTGGTACTAAGAGCAAAGATTCTATTTACATTCCTTGGAGGCTGGTGCAGACAAAACAAATCAGCTGATGCTAATGGCGCATTCCTTTACTTCTTTGTTTATTTTGATATTTGAACAGCAGTCTTACTTAAAAACTTCCTCTTAAATATTAGGACACCATTTAGTTTAACCTGGTACAGAGCTTGACTCATAAAAAGATACTAATTTAGGTATAGCCACTTGGCCAAGTTTGGCCAAGTTTCAGAACGATGCAGCGTGTGTCCTCCCTACTCGGTGCCCAGTGTGTGTGTGTGTGTGTGTGTGTGTGTTTTCCCACTATAGCTTGAGCTATCAACACGAAACCTTCAGGACATCAAGATATAGCCAAAATTTTGGCCAAGTTCAAAAATAGGCACTCAGAGTCAGGGTCAAGGTCACCAAAATGGCTGCCCAAAGTATACTGGTTTTTATTGTCTGCCGTTAGAACCATATGTCTCATGAACGGCTTGAGCTATCAACATGAAACCTTCAGGGTATCAAGATAGGGTCAAAATCTTGGACAGGTTCGAAAATGGGCACTCAGGGTCAACGTCAAGATCACTAAACTTGCTGCCAAAGGTCTGCTAGTTTTTATTGCCTGCCTTTAGCACCATTATATCTCATGAACAGCTAGAACTATCGACATGAATCCCACAGGGTATCAAGATATGGCCAAGATCTTGGACGAGTTTGAAAACGGGGACTTGTGGTCAAGATCAAGGTCACCAAAATGGCTGCGAAAGATCAACTGTTTTTTATCGCCCACTATGAGCACCATTATATCTCATGAACGGCTTGAGTTATGAGCATGAAACCTTCAGGGTATCAAGATTTGGCCAAACTCTTGGGCTTAGCGAAGAGCATGTTCTGGCGGTGAATTAGCATTCAGCTCCCAAATGCATTTCTTTCAGTTTCCAAGTAATTACACTGTCTGCTTCAAAACTCCAGAGCTACACTAACTTCACAAGGCCACAAATAAAACTGACTGAGCTTCCTGTATTCTCTCCCTGATCCTTTTATAACCTTTGCTACTCGATTGTTCTAGGTGCTCCAAGTGACAACAGTTCCAAGTCGGAGACATCCAAAGTATTTCAGAGCTTACATTACATAGCAATCTAAATACTTCATCATACAAACTGAAATGAAATGACATAATTTAACAAACAATCATCCAGATACAACATGCATAACCTTATAAAATAGTTTCGCTTGCAACAGCAGGTTACCTGGTAACTCTGCCTGGCAACTCAAAACGTACGAACCATCGGGAATTTTCCAGTGTCACCTACCTAGCAGTCCTGCTTCTTAAAAACATATTTACATTAGATGGTTTTTCATAGTGAGTGTTTGTTAAAGAGATCGTATTTTAACCCTTCACTCCAACAGGATCACGGAAAATTATTATTTTGGAGTTAGCAAAAACACTCAGAGAGAGAGAGAGAGAGAGAGAGAGAGATCGTAAGTTAAGAACTAAAATGCTTTCAAATGTTCAGAGTTTTAGTTTATTTTGTTTATATACAGTCATACAGATCGAACTTTGACCTTGCCCTGCGACCTTGACTTCTGGCTGATTGTTCTCAAAACTGAATCCTTTCGTTCTTACCTGACCCTTAATACTTCGATTGTGTTTAGTTTAAATCAGATCAGAAATATTTTAGCTGGCCTTTACTTGTAACCTTGCCACTCGTCCTTTTCCTGCAACCGAGACGTATGACAGATTATTGTTCTATTGGTTTTTTTCCCCTTATCTGCAAGCATTCTGCAAATATTCGAATTGATTATGTTGACTTTGCTCTGTGACCGAGGCCACTGACTGATTGTAAAAAAAAATACACCATTTCATTCTTGAATTAGCCCAATCGCTCTTGCAAGTTCGGTCTGGAATGAATAAAAACTGGCTAAGGTGATTTTGTCAACGTTTAACATAACCCTGTGACCTTGACATTTGATCTAATATACTGAGAAAAATGTATATATAGGTCTTTTCGAGGGCTGTCCGTCAATGCTTCCACAAAGTTTGGTTGAACTGTATAACAACTGTGTGACAGGTATTGTTTACACACACACACACACACACACACACACACAGACGCCGTTCAAGTCATGACACCCTCTCTCATTTTGTGAACATGGGTGAAACGAGTCCAAACCTGTCGCAGAGAAATCTGCAGCCATGATATTCCAGAAGTTGATATCGACATCAAAGACGACATGAGTACCAGGCCTCGCCAACCTGTTCATGTCTGCCACTAAGTTGCTATACGTGGAGATATCCACTCGCTCTGTGTCAAACAGGTCAGCAAACTCACGGTACACCCCAGATTCCACACTCTGAAGAGAAATAAACCTCAGAGGAGAACAGAAATTATATTAATAATGAAACCAGTCGTATCAATGTTGTTCATAATTCCAGTATATCTTATAAGATGTTGCAGTATATTGCACGTGAGCTTTTTGTGTCATTAATGAGTATCTGACGCACTGTTTTGCTAAGCAAAGCACTGTTTACACTGACAGAGTTAAAGTAACTCAACAGATCTAGTCAGCTGACCACTTGCGAGTTTAGGGTCTACAAGGTAGTTGAAAATGTCAACACTAATAAATTTGGTAGTTTTAGACAAAATCACGTTTGAAATGGAAAAATATCAGGTGAAAATAATGCTGGCAGTGCCCAAATACTCTCCTGTCTCAGCTCCACTGTCCACCAAATGTTCATTTGATCCCATCGATATCTCTGCTTGCCACAGTCAATTTATCATCGCCTCTTTGAAAACGTCTGTGGTACCACGCAGGTCACTCAGCCGGCAAACACGTTTGTTAATACGCTTATTGCATTGTGTGTATTTTCATCCAAGTGTTTGTCTCTGAAATATGCTGCATAAAATTTTGCAAACAACGGGCTTGCTAGATTTTACTTGCTTATCCCATCCCGTGATTATTTATTTTTCATGCAATGAAGAAGGAACTAAAGGCAAAGAGCCTGCAAATTGTTCTTCCAAGCAAAAAACAAAAACTATGCAAAAGAAAACCAAATACAAGATCTGTTAATTTCGAGATGCCTGGACACACTGCACTTGAAAGACTGGAGATCATAGGAAGCAGGAAATACAGACAGAGGGAGTCCGTTCCAGAGTTGACCTGTTGCATAAATGAAAGACTGGGAGTAACGGTTAGCTGTTGCATTAGGGAGTTGGACAGAAAAGGGATGAGAGTTTGTTGCTATACGGGTGCTATGTGCCCGTCGTAGAAATGGAGGAATACAAGCAGACAGTTCAGAGGAGCAGTGACCATTGAAGTAGTGATAGAAGAGAGATAAAAATGCAACAGTGCGGCAAAGAGACAAATGTCGAAAGGAGCCAGTAAGAGGAGGAGAGTTAATGAGATGAAAAGCCTTTGACTCCACCCTACTGAGAAGAACTGTATGTGGGGAGCCTTCTCACACATGAGAGTCTACACAGGGGCGATTTAAATCCGTGTACAATGTCAGCAACTGTGCAGGGGTATGGAACGTACAAAGTCAGCTTAGTACACCTAATCTCTCGGAAGCAAATTTTACAAGAAGTGTAATATGATCTTTCCAAGATAAGTCCCGAGTGCATGAAACACCAAGCATGTTCAAGCAAGTTAATGAAAATAGCTGCCATGCTGGACTGTGCTTATAACATAAAATGCTGAAATGCAATTTTGGATCAATATTTGCATGCTTAAGCGAACGCCTAAAGAAGTGTTTATTTTTCTTAGTTTAATTCCGTTCTTTTTCATGTACTTGTCGAACCATAAATCTTTCATCTAAACGTGGCCCAATTTTCTTCCTTTGCAGCCTCTTTCATATGGCTCAGTGACAGATTAAGACAAAACAGCGAGTATGGTTCTGTGATCTTTCCTTAGCACTGCTTCATGACTAGCATCATATCTTAAATGTAATCTATTGTTGCAACTTAACAATTAAGGTGCGAAAAGAGGATTTTTAGGCCAAGTTAAAGTAAAAGGAGTATACTGTTTATTGCTGTTGCTCTTGCAGTCCCATGCTCATCCGGCGTGGGATCTTCAAATGAGCTTGCTATCGCCTCTCTATCATATTTTATATTTGTTTTTGCAAGAAGGTTAAGTAAAAAAATGTGCAGAATGTTTTGAATCTCGAATTAATCCTACAAAAAAGCAGATCTTAGTTACTAGAGGAACAATTGCCGTAGGTTGTAACTGTTTCTTCAAGAAGCACACACAAAGGAACAGTCTTATCATATCTCTAATTCTTCCTAGAAAAAGAAATCAAAGTTACGAAACCAAATCGGTCATGAACATGCTCGAGTATCTAAACCCTGGACGTAAACAAAGTGTGGATTACAGGAAACCTTCCTCTTTACCCTTTTTACTCTAACTTGGGCTAAAACTGAAATCTCTCCATCTTGAATACTGACTTCTAACAATAGATTAACACTTGAATATGATGCTAGTCACAAAAAAGTGCTATGGAACGGTCTTATATGTGAAATATTGTTTTATTCTGCTACTGAACTAAGTAGAATAAACTGTAAAAGGACGGACTTCTTGACCAGGATAAGATAAAGGACCATAGACTCCATTCATAATCACTGGGTTTTCGCAAGGCCTTCCTTCGTAGAGGGTTCAAACATTATGGATCTGCAAGAAAATACTGGAAGATAACAAACGGCATTTTGTTAAGTCGGCAGATGCTTATTTTGCCTATTGAGAGGGAGGGAGGCAGGGGGAGAGGCAGACAGGGAGGGCATTGGATAGGAAAACCAAGTCCTAATAAACAAATATAATAAGTAACATTGAAATACTTGAAATCCTACTTTACCATTCTATAAATTCTACGTTGAAGAGGTCCGGTGAACAAGTCTGCAATATTAACTTTTTTTTTTTTTTTTTTTTTTTTTTGTGAGTGCATATATTTATTTTCGATGTGTCAGTAGAGAGGTGGTCTACAGTCCCAGTGGAAGCGGGTACGAATCTCGGCTGGGACAGTGAACGATTTAAAGGATTTAATTTTCGATAAACTGACTTTACTGATCTACCATAAGACTCGCCACTTAAAAAAAAAAAATGCCAGTACCAATACACCAGTCCAGTAAAAGACAGCCCTACTATGTATTCAGTATCGACGGTGGGTGCTTAGCGCCGAAGTGGTGACATGGAAGTGTATGATACGTGGGAGGACTGCTGGGCCTCACGGAACGGACTGTTATGCCTGTGCCCAGACTCGTGCACATACAAAAGGTATATGTATACATACATACATACATATATATATTTTGTGATGAGATAGAGTAGTAGGAGGAGTGGTACAGTATATGAGAGAGGGGTGTGTGAGTGGCAGAGGACAGAGTGACAGAGGCGATTCATTTGTTACCATCCCTCTCCGGGATTTCAGTGTGCTGACATCGATGGACAGACTGATAGAGTTCCTTGTTAGTATTTACTTTACGTTCTCCACTGTTTTATTTGTGTGTGTGTGTGTGTGTGTGTGTGTGTGTGTGTGTGTGTGGTTTTCTCTTTTTCACCAGCTTGTTATTGTTCTGTGAATGGTCGATTTAAGGTTGAAAGTTGCAGAAAGCGTTTTTTTTTTTTTTTTTTTTTTCCAGTCAGATATTAAGTTAGCCTCATCTAACCTAACCAGTGGGATTATTGCGTATTCATACGGCACTACTTCACCTTGCACAACAAATGTCACCCATCCCTCAACAGAAACATTTTGTCCCCTATATCTTATGCAGGGACTGATGAGGTCTTTAATATCTAAAAACGCGTTTCCGAACAATCTGCGGCAAGAAATCACCTCACACAGCATAAAAACAAGGTGGTGATGAGGAGGAAACCCACCGAAGAGAAAGAGCCCTAAAAGTAAATATTGCCTGAATTAATTTTCTGTACTTTGGCCTAAAACTGTCATCTCTCCATCTCCGCTGCCTAGTTGTAATAATAAATTAAAGCTGTATTATGAGGCTGGTCACAAAGAAGTGCAAGGGACAGAATGTACTAGACCTGCTTCTCTCTTCTACTAAACTGTGTGATATAAACTGAAGAAAGGAGGACTATCTGAACTAAGATGAGGTAAAAGGAGTATTGCAGTGTCAGTATCTATAGTTTAACTGTTGACTGTAATTAAAATGGTGTGGTCCTTACTTTAAAAAATGCCATTTCCGGGACGTAAGCAATTATAAGTATTTTGATATTAGGATCGTCAATGACATCTCTGAGGGACTGGTAGGGATGACTGATGTGTCTGACAGCCAGGAGGGACATAAGGTTACCAACGTAGCTTTGTGTTAACACCAATATCATCAGCATCCACACTCCTTGCACCACAGATTCCCACCACCACCACCCAGACGGCGTAGACACATCTGTAACAAAAGCGATTAATTTAATGACGTCTAAAGGAGGCATATTAAAAAAATGGGCAAATTTCAGTTGGGACATTCACGCTACCTTCTTGGAGGAGGATGCGAATACAGTTGAATATGTTGGTCTCTTGTCTGGGTGGGTGGTTAGTGTGTGGGGGAAGGCAAGAAGGAAGGAGTAGCATAGCAGTGATCACAGCCAGCAGTGCTGCCCCCACAGCCATCCACACTACAGGTGACAGAGGCAGCAGGAAGCCCCACGGGTCCACCTCAGGGCGACCACGGGCAGCGAAAATTTTATGGTGCGTCATAAAGGCACACGGACTGAAGTGCAAATACTTTTTCCTGTCGTCTATGATGGCATGTGGCCCACCACTGATGTCAGCCTCCTGAAAGGGAGGAAGAGTTATTGAAGAAAAGTGCAGTTAGCTGAACATACAGGCTGGTCCATATATAACGCTGCGCTTCCACTCACCGAGGTGGTATCGTGTGTATTTTGGGGAGGGCGGAGTGAGCGTTATCAGTATCTACCCTGCATCATTTATTGACTTCCTACTCCTACTTCCACAACCATGCGCACACTAGAAGACAAAATCATTCTCGCAACATATAAATAATGCCACGTGAGTTTAGCGAAGTGCAGTTTACTGGTCCCCTTTAATTTTATTGAAATATTCACTTTAATAAAACGGCCGGGTGTGAACAAGCATAAAGTTCAAAATATGATTAGTAATTACTCTGTTTTATCAGGAACTGAAACAAAAAATAACACACGGTATTATTTTGTGTATATTATACTGTGTAAGCTTTGACATTTTTGCATGTTCTGCTGACTGATATAGAAAACTTTTGTTAATGAAGTAAATGTACCTTTGAATTAAGGAAAACTGAATATTGGGTTAAAATGATAGTGAAAACAGTCTCTTTCATTATGTCTATTCTGTTTATATATAACCCGAAGCCCTAATCCCGCAGAGCTAAGTCTACTAATACCAAATCAGTTCACTTCCCAGCAGGGCACAGGGAGGCGTGGCATGTGTGTGACATCAGTTGGCTTAAGTAACAGAAAATGTATAAAACTGCAGACTCAAATTAAATATTTATAACAAGGGAAAACGAAGCAGGGGAAGGAATGCTTCCTTCACATCCCTACACCTTCCATCACATCCCCACACCTTCCCTCACACATTTCAGTCCCTTCCCTCGCTTCACCGAACCGAAAAAAAATGTGTCATGGTCTGAGTAGTGGAGCAAACATCCACTCTTCGTCATGGTCAGGAGTCAACTGAGCTGGTGTTTCGTGCCAGAGCCAGTTGATGTCACTCCGATGCTCCGCCCCCTGCACAAGCTTGGAGCCGTTTTAGAAGGAAGTGAACCGACTTGGTATTAGTAGACTTAGCCGCAAAGGGTGGCCTCGGACACAACGCCTCCAAGTCGCTCTGTCACCCATCATTTGACTACCCTACCCCCAGCTCACTCCCTCCTCCTTCATATACCTCTTAACTCAATTCCTTTACCTCATCCACGGTCTCCCTCTCCCTCTCCCTCCTTCCATTTCACCTACATACACCTCTTAGTCATTCTCCATTCTCTCCACATGTCCAAACCACCTCAGTGTATTTCTCTTTCATTATGTGCACTGCCTAAAAAAATTATCCTCACTTGGAGGTTAATAGTTGTGAAATCATACTTTCATCTCCATAATAATTATACATAAGTATTTAATACAGCATTCATGCGTCACAACTGTAGAAAATGCCTAAGACAACGCTTAGCAAAGATATGCCACATGGCAATTGGGATCATCAGGGCTACCAACATGAGTCACAAGGCCTCAGTCGTGTTTCAGATCATATTATTAGTTTTTTTCAGTTTGTCTACCACAAAGCTGTTCCGATATTTTTTTTAGTCACTGTACACCGCTTCCCATCCGATTAGCGAAGTTAAGCAACGTTGGGTCTGGTTAGTACTTGGATGGGTGACCGCCTGGGAACACCAGATGCTGTTGGCATAACGTTCTCCCTACGTGTCAAGTGGGGTTGGTGGAGAATTAGTGCCCCTCCCTGTAAAACAATTAACTCTAAGACCTTGGCCACCCCGTTTGGGATACATGGCGTCTGGCAATGAATGAATGAATGAACATTCAACAAAAAAAGTCCAGTCTCTTCTCCTACTTCCCTCTCCATGGGCTTTAAAATTCAGTCTGGTGATTCTACAGCAACTGACACTTATTATTTTATTTGGTCATAGATCAGTGTCACCTTTGTCATTTGCTTCAGATTCAGGAGACTAATTTTCAAAGATCATAAGCAGAAAAGCAGGAGAGATGACACGCCTTTAGTTGATGGTACTCTATTGTAAGTACATCAAGGAAACAATTAGCTCAGTGAGACCTCAGTATACCTTTTGTTCATGCATAGATGTTGGGAGAGTTCCACGGATTCCCTTAGCTACATGTCAGTCTTTGAACAATCTGCCAGACACACCGATCAGACAAGATAGAACAATAAGAGAATGCAATACAAATGACCAATAGCTGCTCTATAGGCCCATAATATTAATTTGCCCTGTGATCTTAACCTCCGACCAATTACTCTCAGAAGCAAATAACTTCATGCTTGCCTAAGCCTTAACCCTTCCAGTTATTTTAGTTCAAATTGGAGCAAGATTGTTTGAGCTGACTTTCACCAGTGACTTTTCCCTTTGACCTTGACCTTAATTGTTTTCAAAATAGATCTCTTTGTCCGTGTGTTAACCTCATCCCTTCCACAACGTTTTGCCCAAATCAGATGAAAACTGTATGTTGACTTTGCCATGTGATCCTGACCTTAAACCTATTAATAAAAAAAAAAATCAATCCCTTGGGTGATTCTCAACTCATCCACCAATTTTGATCCAAAACAGAACAAAATTGGTTTGGTTATTTTGTTCACACACACACACACACACACACACACACACGATGCAAAGCTACAAAAACGATGTGGAAGCCATATATGCTGAAATGGTGAAAGTAAGGAAAGACTTAGATACAAGAGTTGAAGAAAAGAGCATTAAAAAGGAAGTGAAGAAAATAATTCAAAACAATCCAAAATTGGTCAAAGATTCATCAAACATCAACAAATCTATAGGAATCACCGGTATAAAGGAGGAAGAAATAAGAAACAAGATTTCGAGAGACAAAAAGGAGATGACAAATTTAATGAACATATTGAAGGAAGTGTCAGAGGAAATCTGTAGTAATGACACAGAGGAGCACAAAAGGCTAGGGAAATATGAGAAATAAATCAAGGCCTCTGAAAGTAACCTTCCAGAGTGTAAACACTGTGGAGGAAATACTGAAAAATGCAAACAAACTTATGGAAAAAGAGGACTTCAAAAATGTACGGATAAAGAGATGCCTAACTCAGGAGGAACTTGGATTACTAAAAGAGAAAAGGGAGGAGGCAAAAACAAAGAATGAAGGAAGATCAGAGGAGGAGAAGAACACATTTTTTTTACAAAGTAATTGGACTGCAGGTTCGAAAGTGGTACATAAACAGGAGGGAATAAAAAGGAGAAAGGTAGTAAGCCCACACGATGACAAGTATGTAAACAAGATGATTAAGTTGATGTACTGAAACGTAGATGGAATGGTATCTAAATTACTAGAGATGAACGATTATATCAAAGGAAAGGAACCCCATATTGTTTGCCTAACTGAAATAAAATTAACACCAAGGATATCAAACGATACACTAAACCTAGAAGAATACAATATATGGAGAAGAGATAGGAACTTAAATAAGGGAGGAGGAATTATAATATTAACAAAGAAAAATCTGCAAGTCAAGGAAATAGAACTAGATGTACCATGACAGGTAGAAATGATCGCAGTAGATATTAGTACGTTTGAATGGAAAGTAATTGTGGCAAATTTATACAAGCCGCCTAGATCAAATATTTAAGGAAGAGGAGAATATGAAGACCTGACAGAGAAAACAATTCAAAGCTTAAACACCTTACTACATAGAATGGAGGAGAAATCTGAAAGAATTATACTAACTGGTGATTTCAATACAATTATAAAGTGGAATACTCTAGATATAAAAAGCCGGGAAAGCTGTTGGGAACTAAAGCTCCTGGACCTTGTGCAGGAGTTTTTCCTAACACAGCATGTAAAAGAAAGCACCAGAAAAAGAGGACTTGACATACCATCAGTACTAGATCTTATATTTACTAGGCAAGAAAATGATATTAACAATATAACATATCACCCTTCATTCAGCAAAAGTGACCACGCAGTATTAATTTAAACTTCATGATTTCATATGACATAGTTAATAGTAATGAAAGTTACAAAAAGAGCCTTAACTACAAAAAGGGCAACTATCATGACCTAAAGAAATACTTCTGAAAAATAGATTGGGAAAACGAGCTTAGAAGACAAGACTTAAATGTTGTATATAGAAAATTCTGTGAACTTTATGAAACAGGAGTCCAGAAGTACATCCCACAGCACAAAGAAGTAGAAAAGAAAAAAAAGAATGGTTTAATACAGAATGTAAAAATTCAAAAGAAAAAAGGGAGTTGTTGTCAAATAGATACAGAAGACACAATAGTGAAAGGGCAAATAAAAACTATAAACAAGCAAGAAACGATTATACAAGAATAAGGAGGGCAGCCCAAAAACAGTTTGAGGAGGACATTGTAAATCAAAGTAGTGATCAACCAAAGCTGTTTTACAGCTACATCCAAAGCAAAACCAAAAAAAAAAAAAAAAAGATAAAATAGAATCCATTACAGATGAGGGGATCACCTACACACAAGAGAAGGATATTTGTGAAACACTAAATAAGAATTTCCAATCAGTTTTTACAGAAGAAAATAATTTTGAGAGGGATTATATAGAACATGCATGCCCACACATTCTACCAGATATACAAATATCAGAAAAAGAAATACAGGAGGAGCTATGTAAATTAGACAAAGGAAAAGCAAATGGTCCTGATGAAGTTTCATGTTGGGTGCTACATGAATGTGCAAAGGAGTGAAGTAAACCATTATTGTTATTTTTCAAGGAATTCTTGGGACAAGGTAAGCCACCTAATATTTGGAAGAAAGCAAACATTGTTCCCTTATTCAAGAAAGGGGGTAGACAAAATCCAATCAACTACCGACAAGTATCACTGACCGGTGTTGTAAGCAAGGTATTAGAAAAGCTGATAAGAAAAGTTTGGGTAAATCATCTAGAAGAACACAATATCGTAATAGAAAGACAGTTTGGTTTCAGAAAGGGAAAATCATGTGTTACTAATTTGTTGAGCTACTATGATAGAGTAACAGAAACATTACAGAACAGAGAAGGATGGGTGGACAGTATCTATTTAGATTTCAAGAAAGCATTTGACAGAGTACCACATCAAAGACTTTTATGGAAACTGTACCATCAAGGAGGAATCCAAGGCAAACTGTATTGATGGATGCAAGATTTTCTCAAAAAAAGAGAAATGAGAACAGCACTAAGGGGAAATTACTCATCATGGAGACAAGTGATTAGCGGTTCCATAGGGCTCAGCGCTGGCACCAATTATGTTTTTAGTGTATATAAATGATATGGACAGTAGCATTGGAAATGAAAGCTATATAAATATGTTTGCTGATGATGCAAAAATACAGAGGAGAATTACTAACACAGACTCATGTTAAAAGGTACAAGAAGAATTAAATAAACTTCATGAATGGAGCAATACATGGCAAATAGAATTATATGTGGACAACTGTCATGTAATCAAGTTTGGTAAAAGTAGAAAAAGACCTGATTGGGATTATAAGTTAGGACGCAAAACCCTCCACACATCAGAAAAAGAGAAGGACCTAGGTGTGATTATCAATAACAGGCTATCTCCGGCTGACCACATCAGTGAGAAGGTACGGAACATGTATACACTGCTTGCAAATATGAGAATAGCATTCACATACATAAATGAAGACATGCTAAGAAAGTTAATAATATCATTCATCAGACCAACCCTGGAGTATGCATCAGTAGTCTGGAGTCCTCATCTCAAAAAACACATAGATAAGATTGAAAAAGTTCAAAGGGCCGCTACAAGATGGGTACCAAGCTTAAGGGATCTAAGCTACGAAGAAAAACTAGAAAAACTGAATCTACCTACACTACAGGAGAGAAAGAAAAGAGGAGACATGATTACGGTTTACAAATGCATATCGAGGGAAGGAGAAAGTAGTCATAAATGATTACATAACCTATGGAGATGCGCCAGCAAGTGGACACTGCATAAAAAGAGAGGCGATAAAGACGTAAGGAAATTTAGTTTCCCAAATAGGGCAACTGATCAGTGGAATGCACTACCGAATGAAATAGTGTGTGGCAAAACAATTAATAAATTCAAGGATATGTACGATAAAAATGGTTTAAGACACAGGAGAGTACGAGCTTGACTCATTCCTGTAGAGATACAATTACATAAGAACACACACACACACACACACACATGCAAGCAATCTGACAGATCAGAGCTGTGATAATGTGAAAATAACCCAGGTGAATGAAGCGATGCAAACCTACAAAAATGGTATGGAAACTACGTATGCTGAAACGACGAAAGTAAAGAAAGACTTAGAAACAAGAGTCAAAGAAAAAAAGCATTAAAAAGAAGTGAAAAAAAAAATCCAAAACAGTCCAAAACTAATCAAAGATTCAGCAGATATCAACGAATCTATAGTAATCACTGGATTAGATGAGGAAGGAATAAAAAAAAAAAAAAAACAAGATTTTGAGAGACAAAAAGGAGAAGGCAAATACAGTGAGCATACTGAAGGAAATATCAGAGGAAATCTGTAATAAAGATATAGAGGAACACAAAGGCTACGGTAATATGAGAGAAGTAAGTCAAGGCCCCTAAAATTAATCTTCCAGAGTGTAAACACTGCAGAGGAGATACTAAAAAAAATGCAAACAAACTTATGGAAGAGACGAATTCAAAAATGCATGGATAAAAAGAAGCCTAACTCAAGATGAACTGGGATTACTAAAAGAGAAGAGGGAGGCAAAAGCAAAGAATGAGGGAAGATCAGAGGAAGAGGATAATATATTTCTTTACAAAGAAATTTGATTGCAAGTATGAAAGTGGTACATAACCAGAAGGGAATATAAAGGAGGAAGGTAGTAGACCCGTCATGACAAGCATGTAAACGAGATGATTAAGTTGACGTACTCAAATGTAGATGGAATGGTATCTAACTTATTAGAGATTAATGATGATATCAGAGAAAAAGAACCACATATTATTTGCCTAACTGAAACAAAATTAACACCAAGGTTATCAAACGATACCCTGAACCTTGAGAAATACAATATATGGAGAAGAGATGGGAACTTAAAAAAAGGAAGAGGAGTTATAATATTAACAAAGAAAAATCTACAAGTCAAAGAAATAGAACTAGATATACCCTCACAAGTAGAACTGATTACAGTAGAGATTATTACACAGAAAGGAAAGTAATTGTGGTAATTTATACATGCCACACACGTGGGAAAGAGGTGAATATGAAGACATGGCAGAAAGTACAATTCAGAGATTAAGAGCATGACTACATATAATGGAGGAGAAATCTGAAAGAATTATATTAACTGGAAATTTCAATACAAATATAAATTGGAATACTCTAGATATAAAAAGCCGGGAAAGCTGTTGGGACCAAAAGCTCCTGGATCTTGTGCAGGAGTTTTTCCTAACACAACATGTAAAGGAAATACTAGAAAAAGAGGACGATGTACCATCAGTACTAGATCTTATCATTACAAGGCAAGAAAATTATATTGACAATATAATGTATCACCCTCCATTCAGCAAAAGCGACCATGCAGTATTAAATTGCAACTTCAGGATTCCATATGACATAGTTAACAGTAATGAAAGTTACAAAAAAAGCCTAAACTACAAAAAGGCCAATGACCATGACCTAAAGAAGCACCTCTTAGAAATAGAATGGGAAAAAGAGCTTATAGGACAAGATTTAAATGCTATATATTGAAAATTCTGTGAACTTTTTGAAATAGGAGTCCGAAATTACATCCAACAGCACAAAGAAACAGAAATGAAAATATAGAAATTGTTTAATAAAGAATGTTAATTGTCCAAAGCGAAAAAAGTCTTGTGGAATAGATACAGAAGACACAATAATGAGAGGGCATATAATAACTATAAACAGGCAAGAAACGATTTTACAAGAATAAGGAGAGAAGCCCAAGAAGAAAACATTATAAAAGTAGTGATCAACGAAAGCTATTTTACAGCTACATCCGAAGCAAAACCAAATTATAGGAAAAATACAATCTATTACTGATGAGGGGATCATCTATATACAAGAGAAAGATATTTGTGAAGCACTAACTAAAAATTTCCGATCAGTTTTTACAGAAGAATATAATTTTGAGAGGGATGATACGGAACATGCATGCCCACACAAATTACCAGATATACAAATATTAAAAAAAGAAATGCAGGAGGAGCAAGCTATATTAGACAAAGGAAAAGCAAATGGTCATGACAAAATTTCATGCTGGGTGCTACATGAATGTGCAAAAGAGTTAAGTAGACCAATATCTTTAATATCCAAGGAGTCCTTGGATCAAGGTAAACTACCTGATATTTGGAAGAAAACAAACATTGTTCCCCTATTCAATAGAAAGAATAGACAAAATCCACTCTATTATCTACCAGTATCACTAACCACTGTTGTAGGATACTGGAAATGCTGATAAGTTTGGGTAAACCATCTAAAAGAACACAATCTGATAACAGGAAGGCAGTTTGGTTTCAGAAGGGGAAAATCGTGTGTTACAAATCTATTAAGCTACTATGAAAGAGTTGCAGAAACATTACAGAAAAGAGAAGGGTGGGTGGACAGTATCTATCTAAATTTCAAGAAAGCATTTGACAGAGCACTACGCCAGAGACTTTTATGGAAACTGTACCATCAAGGAGGAATCCGAGGCAAACTGTACTGTTGGATGCAAGATTTTCTCAGGAAAAAGGAAATGAGAACAGTACTAAGAGGAAATTACTCATCATAGAGGGAAGTGACTAGCGGAGTTTCACAGGGCTCAGTGCTGGCACCAGTTATGTTTTTAGTATATATAAATGACATAGATAGTAACACTGGAAATGAAAGCTATCTAAATATGTTTGCTGATGATGCAAAAATACAAAGGAGAATTACTAACACAGACTCTTGTAAAGAGCTACAAGAAGAATGAAATAAACTTCATAAATGGAGTAATACATGGCAAATGAAATTCAGTGTGGACAAGAGTCATGTAATCAAGTTTGGTAAAAGTCGAAAAAGACCAGACTGGTATTATATATATATATATATATATATATATATATATATATATATATATCTATATATATATATATGTATGTATTTAATAACAGAACAGAGGAACGAGAAACAAATGAATAAAAAAAATAATCCATACACCATAATTACTTGTGTCCTCTGTTCATAAAATATCTGTAACAGTATACTTGAACAGCTGTAGGTTGAAGTTTGGAGGGAAACAACTCTGGGGAAGCGAGTTCCAAAGAGATGCAGTATGGGGAATGAAAGAATTCTGATATGGCTGTGACATTCCAGTCATGAGTGCTACCAGATACCCGTGTAGCAAGAGGGAAGGCATGGAGAGGTGGCACCATGGACGCAACTTCGTGTGAGCATTTGCCATAAAAATATCTGTAAAATAATGCAAGGGAGGCAACATTCCTTCTTACTTGTAGGGGAAGTAGTTTGTTCGTAATGGCAGGGTTGTTAATAATTCTAATAGCCTTGTTCTGAATTTTGTCTGTTTTAATGCAACCTCTCCACATCCATTCCAGCAGAGTGAGCTTCAAGCTGAGCGCAAACGACTTATAAATTACAGAAAACTGCTCGTCAGTGAAGAAGTTACGGACACTGTACAATAATCCAAGTTTCTTTGAGGTGGTTTTAGCAAGTGATCTAACATGAAAGGTCCAGCTGAGGGCATTGTTAAGTGAGACGCCGAGAATTTCAATACTTTTGGAGATGGGAATATTCGTAGTACTGAAGGTAATATACGAATCTGGCAATCTCTGTCTATTAGTAAATTGTATATAGTTAGTTTTACTAGCATTAAATGAGACAAGGTTATTTTGTCCCCATTCACTGATCGTAGATAGAGTTTGATTTATGGAGATGGCTGTACTGCGTTGAGAGGTAGAGATATTAGACTTTGTAAATGGGTGTCTGAATGTGAATGAACTATGTAGTGTTGAGTTATCTGCATATGAGTGGATGGGCTTTTAGGAAATGAAACCTTAAACATCTCAGAAAGAGAGAAGGAGCTAGGTGCGATTATCAATAACAGACTATCTCCAGCTGACCACATCAGTGAGAACGTATGGAACATGTATATACTGCTTGCAAATATGAGAATATCATTCACATACATAAATGAAGACATGCTGAGAAAGATAATAACATCATTCATTAAACCAACCCTGGCGTATGCATCAGTAGTCTGGAATCCTCCTCTCAAGAAACACATAGGCTACATACGATTGAAAAAATTCAAAGTGCAGCTACAAGATAGGTACCAAGCTTAAGGGATCTAAGCTACAAAGAAAGACTAGAAAAACTGAATCTGCCAACACTACAGGATAGAATGAAAAGAGGAGACATGATTATGCTATATGAATGCATATAAGGATGGAGAAAATAGACATAAATCAGTATATAACCCGTGGGGAAGCATCAGCAAGGGGACATTGCAAAAAAACTGCATAAAAAGAGAGGCGATAAAGACGTAAGGAAATTTAGTTTCCCAAACAGGGGAATTGATCAGTGGAATGCACTACTGAATGAAATAGTGTGTTCCAAAACAATAAATTTAAGGATATGTATGATAAAAATGTTTTAATACACGGAACAGTACGAGCTCGTCTTATTCCTGTAAAGATACAATTAGCTAAGAACACACACATACGTATCGAACTTTGACTCTGCCCTTTGGGACTGGCCTTTGACTTATTATAACTGTTACTGAAACCCTTTGTTCTTGCCTGACCATTAAACATTTCACCAAATTTGGTTTAAATCACACCAGTAATGTTTGAGTTGACCTTGCCCTGTTACCTTGGCATTTGACCTATTCCAGTGACCTTGAACTTTGTTCCCAAAATCTAATCCTTTTATATTTGTATTGTTTTCAATCCCATTACAATATATGATTGAAATAAGAAAAAAACTGTTTAAACTGGCCTTATTCTATGACCTGGGCTTTTGACTCATTGTTCTAAAAAAACAATGGGTTGATTCCTTCTCTAACCCTCAACCCGTCCAGTAAATCTTGTTAAATTCAGATTAGATGTGTTTGAGTTATTTTACTAACAAACTCACACATGGGCCGGACTTTGACCTTGCCTGGTGATCTTGAGCTTTGACATCCGAGGGCTGATCGAGGAAAACGAAATTACATCTCAACCAGGGAAGGGTTAACGTTAACGCAGTTACTAAAAAGGTCCCCATGAAACTTAACAATACTGGATTCCTAGTTGTAGCTGAGACCAGGCAACTCAGCTGTCACTTGAGCAGGGAAGCCTTTTTTTCTTTTTTCTTTTTTTTTTTACTCAGAACTATCTCTGATAACTGCAGTGCAGTTAGCCCTTCAATTTCTAATTATTTTACTTAAACTTTATTTTATTTTCTGCTGTTATTCTCTCCTCAATGCTGTGTTCTGACTTGGTGTCCGACGACATATGACCCTGGCAGTTACCTCGCCACTTATATATTGGCCAATCAAGCAATCAATCATTCAGTTAAGTAAAGTTAGAAGTTCTCATCCAAGATTCGATATTGGAGTAAGGATCAAAGTACAGTAGTGTTATTTGTCATAACAGCAATTTTGTCCTGTTGCCGTGAAGCCCCCTTAAGATGTGTGGCCACGGCTGAACACTAAAAATAGTAAGAGGAACAGTGAGAATTTCTCAGGGGTTGGAGAGATATATTTACAGATGATAACATATTGTAATGAAGGTGCACTGGCCTGTTTTTGATAAAAGAAAATAGCAACAGAAGAATCGAAAAGAGAAAATTTATGCCATTTGACCCAGGTAAGAAGGCTTTCTCCACTGGAAGAGAGAACAGGCTGTGACCATTACCATACACACTTTCTGTAACACTGTTGAAAAAATCTGAGTAACCCATTGTAAGGTAAGTATTGTGACTGTTGTTAGCAATGTATCTGGGATTACAATGGCTGCAAGAGTACGTCTGTATGTCACATATCACAATTGTTACGAGTGAGTGAGCAATGTTTACTCTCAGTTAAGTTTGTAAATTACACTTGTCAACAAAAGTTAAAAAGTTGCCATGCTTCAAGTAAATTTTGAGATGATTCCAAGCAACATGAACCTGTAAATTTCGAATATGATATCCATTTTCTTCTAGCACGTCTAGTTTTCAAAAACTAGACGTGCTAGTCCTTACGAGGGAAAATTCGACCTGACTCCTATTACGGACATAGATATACCTTAAAAAGGTGCAATGCAGCTAGCTCTTGTGGCGGCTATATAATTTTAAGTTAAGTACCTGAATCACAAAATGTTTAGTAACTCAAAATGAATGAATCTTAGACAAAGTCGGGTAAAATTTTCCTGTGATCAAGCAGATCATTTTTTTTGTGGGGTGAAGGGGCAAAAATACATGCATAGGTAATCATATATTTGCCATTATTCCATTTCAGATTTTCTTTACTGCAACAAAGTGCCTTAATATGTGTTGGTATGCAGTGGAGTGCCATAACTGTATGAATGCATCAGACACTTCCTGCTATATCTGCTGGCTCTTTACACCTGAAAGCCTGAAGAAATCAATTACAAGGAATGTTAAAGCTGCATACAAACATTACTTCAGTTGTCTTGTTGGTGATCAAGACAAGAAGTGGGCAAACCAATTTAGCATGCAAGCCCTGTGTAAACCACATGAATGAATGGATGCCATCAGGTATGCCTTTTCCTGTACCAATGGTTTGGTGCGAACCAAGGACCACTGTACTGACTGTTACTTTTGTTTCATTAACACCAAGGGTTTATTCAGTGAAAACCTGGTCCAAGATCATGTATCCTAACGTGCTTTCTTTTCTTAGGCCAGTACTCCATGGCCCTGAGTTTCCAGTTCCAAACCCTTCCTTAAGTACCACAAGTGAATGAGAACCTTGTGAGGACAATAGTTGCATGGGTGACAGCTTCCTAAAAGATTTAGAGAGCAAGAAGCCACACTTCCTCAGTCAGGTGGAGCTGCATGGCCTTATAAGAGACCTTAAGATGCACAAGGAGAAGTTGAACTCTCTGGATCTTGACTCAAGCAATGGGGCCTGCTACAAAATGGAGTTTGTACCACCACTTTCCATCATAGATATGCAGAGCTCTCAGTGTACTTCAAGATGGATGATAAGTTTTGATACTGTTATGATGCCATATCGGTAATGCAACGCCTTTGTAAGTATCGTCCTTATCAAACAGGAGAATGGCGGTTGTTCGTAGACTGTTGGAAGAATTCACTAAAGGCAATCCTTCTCCATAATGGAAATAAACTTCCTTTTGTTCGAATTCCCCCCCCCCCCGTGGGCAGACACCTTGTTGTGGTGGGGAGGCTTGCAAACCCCTGTGATCCCACAAGCCTGCCCATGGATGTAACGACATCTGGCAGGGTCTCCCATGTGGTTAGGGTTGTGGGTGAGGGGTCTGACTAAGCACTGTCCAAAACCTAGATTACCCATATGTGTCATGGGTGCCGCTCTCCAGAGGGGTTACCTTTGTGTTGTCCTGAGTTGGTTGGTTAGGTGTCTGGGCTGGAAGGTGTTGGGAAAGGGGGTTTTTGGTGGTAGCAAACTTTCGCATCACGGTGTATCCTTTTTGGGTCAACGTTTGGGGACGAGGTACCCCGCTCCCATCAGACCGCGCTCAGTCCCCTCACTCCCTGGTAGGCGGTTTCCCTTGGCTCCTAGTGCTATTTTACCTGTCACAAATGAATATATGGATACATTAAACACTTCTTTAACCACTCGTTTGGACAGTGACCAGCTGCACAAGTCACCATTTCCAGGTCATTCTCTGGACGGCGACCCTGTACCCTCTTGGTCATCTGCCAAACCCGCAAATCCAAACGTCCCTTCTATCGAGCTGTTACCTGCCGTCTTTGTGAAACACTGTTATTCAGAATACATAGTACTCAAAATGGCTGATGGTACTTCCTTCCAGAACCTGAACTGTTTTCAGATTCACAATGGTTTAGTTACTGCATGTGGATTTACCACCAAGGTCTCCTTGCAGAGTGATGGTTCTCTGTTACTAGAGGCCAGGAATGAAGAGGAGAGATCACACATCCAGTCCCTTACTATGGTCGCCATTTGTCCAGTGTCTGCCTCTCATCACGTGGCCTTAAATTAGTCCTGTAGGGTTGTGTATTCTTGCAACGTGATCACTTATTCTGATTCTACAATCCTAGAGGGGCTTGGGTTTTAACACCCACACCCACTCTTATCTTAATGTTTGATCACCTTACTTTCCTAGAGGATGTCACTGCTGATAGTTGAAGCTTAAAATTAAACCTTACTTTCTCTGACCTATAAAGTGCTATTATTGTCAAAAGTTAGGTCATGTTCGCCGTTCTTGCCGGCTGCTAGCGTCTGGCTTTCCTGAGGTCTGTTGAAATTGTGTTGATGTTTCCCATGATTTGGTTGATTGTTCTCAACCCTCTAAATGTCTGAACTATAGAGGAGCCCATGAGGGCTCCTCAAGGGATTGCAATGTGCACAAGTTTGAGTAGGAGATTGTTTCTGTCGAAACGAAGGAGAAAATTTGCTTTTCTGAGGAAAGGCCAGGGTAAGGAGGAGGTTAATTCACCCAGAGGTTACATTTGCTGCTGTCTTGTCTCACCCGAAAGCTGCCTCTCAGGTGCCCCTGCCATCAAACAATATCCCATTAACCTCTTTTGGTTCTACTTCCCGGCCTTCTCAGCAGAGTGTTCTATTGAGGGGGTGCAGCCTGAAAGCAGCTGTGCTTCCTCTAGGGAGGCGCCTCCTGTCTCAGGGGGTGTCCCCTCTGGGGTGGTGCTTCCTGCATCTGGAAGTGCCTCCCCCATCCCTGTTCCTCCTGTGGCAAATGACCATGTTGACACTACACCCTGTCTTGACACATCCAAAACTCCAAACGTCCCTCCTGCATATTGTTACCATTGCCGAGGCTCCTCAGAGTGCTCAGAGATAGAAGCACTGTAACCAAAAATCTCTGTTGTGGAGCCCACTACTCCTACTCGGGATGCTCAGGGGTCAGGGCAAGTGCAGCCTGGGGATGGCATTTCGATGATGACCCAGGCACCGCCAGACAGTGGTGGTACCCAGGTCATTGATACACTTGCTCAGCTGCATGAGGCCTTGCCCTCTCAGGGTTCCAGTATTGTGGGGTGTGCTACTGGTTGTGCTTCTTCTTATGGTGGCACTGCCTGTTCTACTCCAGCTAGGGGAGCTTGCGGTCCCCCTACCAAGCCATCTCTTGCTCCACCACAGATCCACTGTCTGGCCCTCTTCTACTTCCTCCAGGTTACCTTCACCTGGGTGGCACACTGTGCACCATAACGGTTCCAAGCCAAGTGCTGTTCCATCTCAGAGGAAGAGTGTCGTAAGACTCTCTTCTTGCTCGTCCTCACGTTTTCCTATGGATGTTCAACATATGGTGAGGGTTCCTGGTGCTGGGCAGTCTCTTCCCAAGGGCCTTCCTAAGCATCAGTCCAAATCTGTTTCCTTGTCAGGAGGTGTACAGTCCCTCACTTAATCATCATCCCTCCACTATGGGTTCTGTCATCAGGTGGAATTTGGGGGGTTTACATGCAGGTTATGAGGAACTGTCATCTTGTTTCTCAATTGACTCCTCTACTGTATGCATGTGCATCCAGGAGACCAGAGTTGGTGGTGCTCCTCCTTCCGGTCCTTCTGGTTACCATGCATTTTATTCTGATCCTGTGCAGGGCCAAGGTCGTCATGGAGGTGCTGCTATCTTCCTTGTCAGGTTATTCCATACAGTCATCTGGACATCTCCACTCCCCTGCAGGCTGTTGCTGTCCGGATGTTTTTACATATGCAGTATACAGTTTGCGACCTTTATCTTCCCCTTAGTGATATTGTTGAACGGGAGGGTCTAAAACGCCTTGTTCGTGGCCTTCCTTCTCCCCTTCTGTTACTGGGAGATATGAATGGTCACTATCCACTATGGGGTAAAAGTGAAACCAACCGTCGAGGTATTATGCTAAACTCTTTAGTGCAAGATGAGATGTTGGGCATCTTAAACTCCAATAAGATGGCTTATTTCCATAGGCTGACTGGAACTTTCACTGCCATTGATTGGTCTTTATGTTCAGCTGATGCTCTTTTAGATTTTACATGAGCTGTGTTGCCAGACCAGTATGGCAGCGACCACTTTCCATTACTCTTGACTGATCTCAGCCAAGTCTTCATCACTGGCAATTGGATAAGGCTGACTGGACATATTTCAGGGAATTAAGTTCCATTTCCATTTCTGTCGATGAGTTTGGCTGTCTTACTGAGGCGGTGTCATTTTTTACTGACGTGTTGTACTCAGCAGCCCTGTTATCAATACCAAGAACAACGGGTCACTTTCCTAAACGTCCTGTTCCTTGGTGGAACCCTGATTGCAGTTCCATGGTGAAAGGCATATGAGTTGCCTTCTTTCGACTTTGTCATCACTATGGGGATCCTCAATAATTGTTGGCGTATCAGAAGGAACAAGCTTATATGAGGCAGGTTTTAAAGGAGGCCAGCCGTACATCCTGGAAAGGTTATGTTTCCTCCACCTCCATCAGTTCGAGGACTTCCCTCACACACGTGTGAAATCTGGAAAGGAAAATTTCAGGAAAATTCACTGTTCCCTCCCCTCCTGTTCTATCCACAGCAGGTGGAACTGTGGCTGATCCTTTTCCTGTTGCAGAGTTGATTGTTGATCATTTTGCCAGTGTGTCACAGAAGGATGCAGATTCACCTTTCGCTTGTTAACATCGATGCCAAGTGTCTCATGGTTTCAGTTTTGCCTCTTTTGGGGGAAAGTCCTACTATGTTCCCTTTTCATTTTCTGAACCCCAGGAGGCTCTATCGGAGTGCCATGCTTTCTCTCCTGGTTATGATGATATTACTTCTGCCGTTTTATGTCACCTGTCTGATCAGTTCCTCTAGAATTTGCTCTCACTATTTAATAAAATATTGTGTTCTGGTGAGTTTCCAGCTCCAGGTAAGGACCACCTACAGGCGACGAATTATCGACCTATTTCTCTGACGTACATGTAAAGTTATGCAAAAGATGGTCAGTGTTAGGCTTGTATGGGTTTTGGAGAGAGGTGACTTCTTATCCTCTGCCCAGTATGGTTTTCGAAAAATGCGATCTACCTCTGATGCACTGCTGTCCTTGGAATCTTCTGTCTGCGAGGCTTTCTCTACTAACCAATACCAGGTCACGGTCTTCTTTGATCTGGAGAAGGCATATGACACTGCCTGGCATCATGGCATTTTACTTTCTCTTCATGAGTTTGGTGTTCGTGGGCACTTGCCTATTTTTATTCAGCAGTTCTTATCTAACCATTTTTTAAGGGTCCGGGTGGGAGGGGTGCTTTGACTGCTTTCTAATGCTCGTGCACTAATGCCCATGCACTAGAAGATGGGGTACCACAGGGGAGTATCCTTAGTGTTACTCTCTTTGCTGTAGCCCTTAACAGCATAATCAGTGTACTTCATGATGGTGTACGAGGCTTACTATATGTCTATGACCTCTCAATTTCCTTCACTGGATCAAGAATGTCTGTGATGGAGAAGAAGTTGCAGCTGGCTCTTAATAGAATTTCTGACTGGGCAGAGTCTCGCATTTTCTGTTTTTCTTTAACGAAGACAGTGGTTATGCATTTTTTGTCATCTCCGAGGGGTTCATCTACAATAGACCCTGACTTGTATCTCCATGGTTAGAGAATATCCTGTGTGGAAGAGACGCGATTTCTGGGTCTTCTGTTTGATAGATGATTAACCTGGGTACCTCATGTTCGTTCTGTTAAGGCGGCATGTCTTAAAGCTTAGACTCTAATGAGGGTTTTGACTCATACCTCTTGGGGTGCTGACCAACAGACCTTACTCCTTTAGCATAGGTCTTTTGTTCTTCCTAAACTTGAGTATAGGTGTGAGGTTTACTCCTCTGCAAGAGATGCCCGTCTCTGGTTGTTAATTTCTGTGCATCATGCTGGTGTATGTCTGGCATCTGGGGCATTCAGATCATCCCCGATTTCAAGGTTGTTGGTGGATGCTGGTATACTCCTCTTGGATTTTTGATGTCAGTTGTTGATGATGAGGTGTTGGTATCGTCTTCATCACATTCCAGACTCAGTTTCTTGTGCCATAGTCTCCCAGGATTCACGATCTTCTGTTTATGACACCCTTCCAAATTTCCCAAAGCCCTTTCTCTACAGGGTCCGGTCTGGCAGTTTGTCCATATTGGATCCCAAGGGTGGGTTCTTGGCTACTCCCTCATATGACATTTTGTAGGCCCGTTTTTGAAAAAAAGGGCCCACTTCCCTCTCAGGTGTCTCTTTCTCTCTTTTTAAAACATGTCTCCACTCACGAGGGTTCTGTCCCCGTCTATACTGATGGGTATAAGACTGTTACTGGAGTAGGATTTGGAGTTGTCTTCCCTTCCTTTAGTAGGGGCAGTAGCCTTCCTGGTATTATTTAGTGTATATGGCGGAACTGACTGCGATTTTATATGGTCTCAAAATCATTTTTACTTTCCCTCAATCCGTTTTTGTGATTTTTAGCGACTCGCATAGTGCTCTGTCTGCACTAAAGTCTTTTAATGCATCCCATCCATTGGTTTTATCAGTTTTAGAGTGGCTTTTTCTTCTTGTACGTCATGGCCGCCATGTGGACTTCTCTTGGGTTCCAACACATGTTAATGTGGTGAGTGATGAGAGGGCAGATATATTTGCTAATGCTGCATCTTCTCAACAGTCCCCAGCCGACTACCGAGTTCCTGCTTCTGATGTAATGCAAATCGGACATGTTGGTAGAGACACTGGGATCGTGTTGTTCTTAATAAACTATAAGAAATCTTTCAGACAGTGGTTGTGCCAAGGGCTATGCTTTCCCCTCCAGGTCTCGGCGATTGTATGTGGCTCTTGCTAGGCTTCACATTGGGCGCTATCGGCTTACACATGGGTTCCTCATGAGTGGAGAGACTCAACTGAGCTGTAATGATTACCTTGTTCCCCTTATTGTCCATTATTTGCTGGTCAAGTGTCCGAGTTTGGGGGACCGATGTCAGAGATTCCTCCATAAACATAACTGGACAGATGTGCCTACTGTCTCTCATCGATGCTTAGTGGAGCCTCTGGCGATTTTGCTGATATTTTTAGTTTTCTTCAGGAGGCGGTCCTCCTTCCCCTTATTAAGTTATATATTTTTTTTTTTTTTTTTTTTTTTTTTTTGGATATTCGTCCCAGTTGAACTGGGACACGGGCAAACAAAGAGCCCGTCACAGTTGCACATATAGTGCTCATTCCGAAATTAACGTGGTGGAGGGTAGTCCCTCACCATGTTAAGTAAAACATTAAAAGGTACCCTGGCAACAATGCCAGCAGCATCCCTAAATTCATCACCCGATCGGGCATGGCCACCATCGGGGCAAGACCTTAGCAGAGATGTAGCGGGGCAGTGAAGGAGGTAATGTACGAGAGGTACATCGGACCTGGCCAAGCAATGAGGACACGGATCAGGCTCTGTACCAGCGATCTGTTTGAAGCAGGGGAACCCCAGGCGCAATCTCTGTATTCTCACTACTAAATAATTAGGCAGGCCCTTAGGAGGCAGGAGGGGAGAGTATGATGTAGCAGTGGCATACCAGTCTGCAGAGCTAGAGCCCCCCGAGATGCAGAGTTGGTGTTCCTCCCGGGACAGCCTGCCTATGGTTGCCTTTAGTGCTCCAAGAATATATGAGGGGCTGGGGCGGAGGGGGAATGTTATCTCTGGATGAGTGCAAGCAGCGCGTGCCGCGTCATCAGCTCTTTCATTGCCAGTAATCCCGACATGACCTGGGAGCCAGTGAAGTATGATAGTGGCTCCCCTTTGGACAAGAAGAGTTGCAACCGTGTAAATTGCTGTTAGGAGGAACACATTATCATGGAGGGAGAAAGAGCGTAGCCGTTGAAGGGAGGAAAGACAGTCCGTATGGATAATGACACGTCTATAATGGTGGTGATGAGCATGGCGCAATGCACCCAAAATGGCTGCAAGCTCTGTTTGGAAGGCAGACACTCCTGGGGAGAGGCGCCATGATTCAACCAAATTCCCCACGACAAAAGCAGATCCAGCAGAGCCATCAGGAGAAACAGAGCCATCAGTAAAGTAGGTGGCCGAACCTGGGGAGTCTAAAGCAGCCACCCGACTAAGACCATCCTGGCGAATCATGGTGGGAATAGAAGAGCGAGGTTTGGCCTCTGATGGACTCATGATATGGAAAGGGAGTGGAGTCCAAGGTGGTGGATCTTCAAAGCCAGGGAAAGGAGAATCAAGGTCTTGGCACAAGCTTGGAGCAGCTCCCAAATTGTGAATGGTGGCAGCTGTGGTTCGGGCCCAGTCACGTTGAGGGAGCGCCTCAGGTGGATGGCCCAAAAGTCGTTTGAGCAGGGTTGAGACAGGTAGATCAGGCCGGCGCTGCACCAGCTGGAGTGTGATTGTTGCTGCGCGTAGCGCAATGCGGTGCGTCAGTGATGACAGCCCACTCTCCAAACGCAAATTCACTAGACGGGTCCAAGGTGGAGCTCCGAGCATGATACGTAGAGCATTGTTTTGTAGAACTTCCAAGGACTTGGAGATAGGTGGGGAGAGACCAGTCATACAGATTGCTCCGTAGTCCACCAGGGATCTTATGGAGTGAATGTAAAACGTGCGGAGGACAGAAAACGATGCCCCCAAGCTCCTTTTTGAAAGGTACTGGAGAGCAGTGAGGCGGTTGGAAGCACGTTCCCGTAGGTATCTGACGTGGCTTGCAAAGGTTAGGCCCTGGTCAAACCAGACCCCCAGATACTGGTGTGTAGTGACAAGAGTAAGCTGGTGACCCCCGAGAAGCAATGGAAAGTCTGGGGGACGGAGGCCGAATGGCAGACACTTTGTTTTTTCCAGATTGATTTTCAATCCAAGCTCGTTGCATTTGGCATGGAGTCGAGACAGGGCATAGTAGGCCTGGGAGAAGCAATCTCGGTGTGTGAAGACCAGGGCCAAATCATCTGCATAGCAGAGGAGAGAGATGCCTGGCCCATAATCGACGGTTAAAAGCCCCTCCATTAAGATGTTAAAAAGGAGAGGGCTTAAGACGCTCCCCTGGGGGGTGCCATTGGGATGGAGATGAAAAGCTGAGAGATGCCCCTGAAAACGGACCCCCGCAGAT
This sequence comes from Coenobita brevimanus, assembly GCF_032717465.1. Classification (NCBI taxonomy): domain Eukaryota; kingdom Metazoa; phylum Arthropoda; class Malacostraca; order Decapoda; family Coenobitidae; genus Coenobita; species Coenobita brevimanus. The sequence goes on along the minus strand of NC_136999.1, from coordinate 30,658,964 downwards.
CGATCATGGAAAAAATCCTTGATCCAAGATAGGAGCCTGCCTCCTACACCCCTTGCTGCAAGAGCTGCAAGTATAACAATGGGGTTTGCCAGTTCAAATGCCTTTTCGAGGTCGAGGAAGACAGCCATTCCCTTTCCTCCCCTCAGCTCCCCAAGGAGAGACGCAAGGCAATGAGTGGTACTCCTGCCAGGATGGTAAGCGTAAATCCTTGGGTGCAGTGGTCCCAGCCGCCAAGCAAGACGAGCCCGCACAACCCTCTCAGCTGTCTTGGCAACACAGCTGAGAAGGGAGATGGGGCGCATGGCAGTGGGATCACGAGGCTTCGGAATCGGGTGAATGACAGCCGCCTTCCACGACCTCGGCAGACGCCCCTCAGACCACGAGAGGTTAAGCAGATCAAGCAGTCGCTTGCTACCACAATCTCCAGCGTGTGATAGAGCAGAGTATGTAAGCCCATCAAGCCCCGGTGCAGTGTCCTCCCTGCGTTGCAGAGCTTTCTGAAGCTCACCACTGGTGATTAGACAATCAGCAGGGTCAGGCCTATTACACGCTGCCTGGATAGCTATAACACGAGAGGAGGACAGCTGCGCCCACAGGGCTCTGACAGACTGCGGGAGATTGGAAGATGCAGAGCGGTCGGCGAAGTGCTGAGCAAGACGGCTGGCCTCAGCAGCAGGGTCAGGATGGGAGGGAGGGCGAGGAGGGCGTGGATCAGAGACGGACCTGATTCTCCTCCACATCTCGCGGAGAGTGAAGTGAGAGTCTAGGGTACGACACCATCTGATCCACGCCTCCTCCCTAAGGCGGCGCTTCTCGGAAGTCACATGCCGTGTAACAGCAACCAGGTACCGGCGGTGCGGAGATGTACGGCGCCGTCAGTACTGCTTGCGCGCCACATTAAGCCTCCGGTTCAGTTCCTTGACCCTGTCGCAGTAGATCCAGCCATCTCGGTAGCACCTTGTCGAGCGCTGCCGCAACGGGATAGCAAGAGAGGCAGCTTGTGCAAAAGCACTTGCTACCTGATCCGCTCTGCTCTCGAGGTCTGAGGCAGGAGGGGATGTCTCAAAGGCCGTTGTGAGAGCATGGGCAAAGGCCGTCCAGTCCGCCCGGTGTAGGTCCCACCGTGGTGGTGGAGGTGGGGGTGGCGGGAGGGGAGCAAGAGGCAGGTCAACCATAAGGGCAAAGTGATCACTCGCAAGGTGGGGGTGGAGTGACCACGACGCCAAGGCCACAAGTGGTGCTGACACAAGGGAGAGATCGAGGCGACCTCCCCGAATATGGGTGGGTTCTGCCACATCATTTAATAGGGAGACACCACCCATCTCCTCCAGAACCAAAGAGATGTGCCGTCCTGCTTCGTTGGACTGAAGAGGCGAAGATAGAAAGGCGTGGTGGGCGTTAAAGTCGCCCCCTATGTATACGGCTCCCCTGGCAGCCTGGGAGAACAGATCTCCCAACTCCAGGGTGCCCCTCTGGCTCCGGTAGACATTATATACCGTAAGGGGCGACGTAGCCAGATGGAGAACCACACCTTGAACCTCCACATCAGGTCCACAGAAAGGAGGGGGTTCACAATTCGTGCACGCGATGTGGTCCTGAACCAGAACGGCACATCCCCGTGTGGCGCCACGAATGTACGGGAGGAGATGGGTGGTGTAACCTGGGAGACGAAATGTGGAACCGTCTGGGAGCAGGGTCTCCTGCAGTAGGATGACATGGGGGCGGTCCCTCTCGGCCGCCTCCTGCAAGAGTGGGAGCTTGTGCCGTGCTCCTAAACAGTTCCACTGGAGGAGTCTAAGGGAGGAGGAGTCCTGCTGTCTGGGGAGAGACAGAGACGACCTGCCTCCGATGTCTGAGTTGAGGTTATGTCCGTAATTGTCTCCACCGAGGGTGGAGACTCGTCTCTTTGAAGGGGGCAAGGTTGGGTCCGGTGAGGGGCTGCAGATAGAGCTGCTGAACTGCGGGGCTTGGACCGCTTGAAGGAGCGGGCTGGCTTGCGTGGGGAAGCCCGTTTCCCCCTTGAAGAGTGAGTAAGGTGGCAAGGGGCAGGCCTGGCACCAAGGCCTTCCAGCTTCCTGGAGATCGCCTCGTCTATTATGCAATCTGCAGCAGAGCTGATCGCAGCCGCCTTTATGGTGATACCCAGCTTTAGGGACACTGCTTTGGCAACAGCCACGGCGATTTGAGATCCCAGATCTCTCATGTCCTCCTGTGTGAATGTTATGACAGGTTGAGCAGGGGCAGTGGGTGGGCAGGGCGCTGAGCTGGGTTTTGGTGGCAAAGTCGTAGATGGCGGACTGAGCGTCAGGCTGGGTGGCGATGAGAGGCTGGACTGCGGTGGGTAGTGAACCTCTGCAGTGGTCTGGCTCACCGTGAGAGCTGAGGGAAAGGGAGGAAAGTCTTGATCGCGGAAGGCTGGTGGGCGCGAAGCAAGAGGGCGGCGTTGTTGTCCCCATATGAAAGTGCCAGGGGGAGCTGGAGTTGCACTGGCGGCCTGTTGCTCTTGCACGAATGCAACCTGTCTCTCCCGACCCTGTTCCACGCGGCGAAGTCTCGCAGGGCAATTGCGGTGCCAGGCGTGATGTTTCCCTGAGCAGTTGGGGCACTTGGCAGCAACCGGTTCCTTCGCCTTGAATCGTTTCAGGCATTGGTCTATGTCGTGCGCTCCACTGCACATACCGCAGATGACGGAGCGGTTGCAGGTGGCACGATGATGCCCGAAGCGTTGGCACCGGTAGCAGCGCAGCGGTTCTGGCGTGAAGGGGTGGAGATGAAAAGTGCCCCAATTGCCCAGGTCGAGGGATGGCACTAGAGGCCCGCGGAGGGTCACACAGACCTGCAGCGTCTCCTCCCGTGTCCTCTGAGTCTGGCAGCGCTCTGCTGCCTCGACAAGAGGGTGCCGTAAGAGGATATCCACCGGCATACGCTGGGGATATCCCATGACTGTTGCCTTGACAGTTTGTCCTCCTGGAGACAGCTCCACTATCTTTATTATGGGCGCTTCCTCCTCTGCCACTGCCCTCAGCCGAAGGTATGACTCCTTCTCGGTGGGAATCAGCACGCAGCTGTTGTCTCGGCCATAGCGATTCGCGGCCACGAGGCCTGGCAGGTGGTTCTCCAACGCCGCTACTGCATCGTAGCTGGTCTCGTATCCTTCCTGGAGAGGACCGCGAAAGGCCGGGAAGGACGAGCGAGGAGGAGGAGGAGGCACAACTGAGACTGAAGGGCGAGTTGCAGAGGGATGCTGCCGTGGCACCAAAGTCCTGTATGCAGGAGCGTGAGCGTTTCCCTGTGGCGCTCGTCGTGTTTTTCGTGTCACAGGGATGAAACCGTCGGCGTCAGGAGAGTCGACGGGCGTAGCAGAAGGGGCAGCTCCAGCAAGAGAGGCAACAGTAGCTGGTGCAATCGCAGCACAGGCTGCATCGTGTGCAGCCGAGGCAGTAGGTGGTGACACCTTGGCAGAGGTTGGTGCCTGACTGCGCGGGCACTCAGAGGGAGAGGCAGCTGGATGGGTGGCACCAGAGGTCTGTGCCTTAGCTCTGGGAACAGGAGGAGGAGCCGAAGCATCGTCCTCCATCGCCTCATGCACACGTGCAACCTTGGTTGCACGTGCCGAAGTGGAAGGGGGGCCTGAGGCGACATGCCGTGCGCGGGGAACAGTCCCCTTAAGCCTAAGAGAAGGAGGGGAGGCAGAGGCGTTGCCAGGCGTCGACGAGTGGGAGCTAGCGTCTGAGAGACGCCGCTCCCGCTTCGCGCCTGGCATGGCAGCAGGGCGAGGCGTCCTCTGCTGGGAAGGGGTTTGACGGGCTGGGCCCGTGGGCCGGGGGATCTGCGTCCTTCCCATGTCCCTGAGGGACAGACACACAAACACACACAGATGTCACTCACACAGACACACAAACACACACAGACGTCACTCACACAGACACCCAGACAGGTACACCAACACTCACTCTGAAAATGGAAAGCAATAAACCGTAAAAAGGCCTAGTTCCCTACAGTGACGGGCAACCTATGCTCCCCGCCCTCTAAAGGGCGACGTGGGAGGCCCCGCCACTGCCCCTTTCGGGACTTCCCTAATCTATAAGAGCCGCCCTCACTGCCTCCTTTAACCAGGCCCTAATGGCCCCCCTTCATGGAAGTGCCCTAACGGCACCCCTTCAGGGTTCGGCGTCGTACTACAGCGAGGGACACTAACGGCAGGCCAAAAAAAAAACAAAAACACACACACACACACACACACACACACACACACACACACACGCACACACAAACACACTACACAAACACTCTCACAGTCAAGCAGTGGCTGTCTGTCAGAGACAGAGTCAGAGCCAAAGCACAGAAAGAGAAGGAAATTCACTCTCTGTGCTGGAGACTAAGTCCAAAAGAGCCAAAAACAAGGAAAAACTGGCAAAAATCAACCTCAGTAAATGAGACTAAGTCCAGTCTGAGAGAGAGAGTGGCCAGAGCTCCGAACCAGACAGCGTCTGAGCAAGGAGTGTGAGTAAGTTATAGTTTATAAACTATTCTTTTAATATTTTCAGTGTTTTATTCCTACTAACAGATATTATCTATATTTTGAATATGCCCTTTTTATTTGCTGAGTCTTTTACCTTGTTGTCTGGCGGCACATGATCATGGCAGTTGTGTCGCCAGATTTTAATACAATCAATCAATCTTTTGTCCCGACCGTCTAACTATCGTCCACTTGCTTTAACATCCTGTGTCTCAAAAGTTTTCGAGTCTATTCTTAACAGAAAAATTTTAAAGCATCTTTCCTGTCACAGCCTTCTCTTTAATCATCAGTAAGGGTTCCAAGAGGAACGGTCCACTGGCGATCTTCTCACCTATCTTTCAGACTCCTGGTCATCCTCCTCTCGGGACTTTGGTGAATGCTTTGCCATTGCACTTGAACCTCAAAGGCTTTCGATTGAGTCTGGCATAAATCTTTACTTTCCAAAGTGCCCTCTTACGGTTTCTATCCCTCCATCTGTGCCTTGATGTATAGCTTCTTTTCTGGTCGTTCTATAGCAGCTGTTGAAGACGGACATCGTTCTTTTCCTAGATCTATCAACAGTGGTGTTCCTCAGGGCTCTGTCTATCACCATCTCTCTTCCTGTTATTCATCAATGATCTTCTAAGCTGTACATCTAACCCTATGCACTCGTACGCTGATGATTCCACCCTTCACCTTTCCATTCAGTTCCCACAACGTCCACCTCAGCAGTTACTTCAACAAACAAGGGATGAGGGCTATGGCATACCTAATGTCTGACTTGGCTCATATCTTAGACAGGGGTAAAAATAATGTTGCTCTTTTTAATGCATCAAAGACTCAGTTTTTACATCTATCAACCCGACAAAATCTTCCACAGGAGTACCCACCAATGTTTAATAGTATCCAGCTCAGTCCTGCATCATCTTTGAACATGCTTGGGGTTTCATTCACTCGGGACTTATACTGGAAGAATCCTATTATATCTCATGTAAAATCTGCTTCCAAGAGATTAGGTGTGCTAAGCCGAGTCCATACCTTCTTTGCCCCTGCACAGTTGTCGACTTTATACACGGGTTTTATTCGCCTCTGTGTAGAGTACAACTCTCGTGTGGGGAGGCTCCCCACATACAGGTCTTCTCAATAGGGTGAAGTTAAAGGCTTTTTGTCTCATTAACTCTCCTTCTCTTACTAGCTTCCTTCAACCTCTGTCTCTTCACCACAGTTTTGCATATTTATCTCTTTTCTATCACTACTTCAATGGTTTCTCCTCCTTTGAATTGTCTGCTTGCATCCTCCACCTCTACAACGGGTGCGTAGCACCCGTTTAGCAGCAAACTTTCATTCCTTTTCTGTCCAGCTCACTAATGCAGGATTTAACTGTTACTCCCAGTCCTTCGTTTATGCAACAGGTCAGCTCTGGAACTGTCTCCCTCTGTCTGTATTTCCTACTTCCTATGATCTCCAGTCTTTCAAATGCAGTGTGTTCAGGCATCTCGAAATGAACGGATATTGAATTTGGCTCTCTTTTGTTTTTTGTTTTTTATTTTTTTGGAAGGAACAGTTTGCAGGCTCCTGGCCTTTGGTTCCTTCTTCCTTGCACACACAAAAAAAGAACTGTGCATGCCCATGGAATGAATGAAAGTTATGAAAGTACAGTATGAGTGCTTTGTTGACTACTATTGACCACAAAACACATAAGTGGAACATCTGTGGGGGCCTGAAGGTGATCTGCTTGCTGCTAGGACTTCAGCAAGATTAAACAAAGCACATGTGTTTTCTTTGTTTATGGATAAGCCAAGCAGACGCTAAGCATTACACACAAAAGGAATGGCCAGTGCGACTGAAAGATATGGCCGGAAGGTTTAGCTGTCTTCACAAACCTTTCGTTGACCCTGAGAAGGCATTCACGCCTCCACTTCATTTGAAACATTGTTCGGTGAAGAACTTTGTGAAGGCCATTATCAAGATGTTATTGGCTTCCACTACTTGTGTGTGTGTGTGTGTGTGTGTGTGTGTGTGTGTGTGTGTGTGTGTGTGTGTCTGTCTGTCTGTCTGTCTGTATGTGTCTGTATGGGTGTATCTGAATGTCTTTCGTTCAAGTACGTTTTTCATTGTTCAGCTGCCATTATGAAGAAATAATATATCAGAGAGAAATTGTGAAAACATGGTGCTCGCTCGCTCGTCATGCTTTCACAACGCGCACTTAACTGGTAAACAAGGAACTGGATGTTTATTGAATAACCTATGTATGGTATTTATACATCTGGAAAAATTATATGTCAAGGCAAATAGGCAGTAACTCTACAGTGTATTAACTATTACTGAGTTGATGAACATTACTAAATTTGGAGGAGTTTTTACGGTGACTCTGAATGTCTGTATTTGGTGTGAAACAGTAATAATCAGTTCCATAGATCACGTACTTTGAGAGGTGAAGGGCCCTGAGGCTAGGTCATTGTAATCAAGATCTTTAACATGTGGGTTACCGATCTCTATCTCTCGTGACACTAGGTATACTGCACTTCATCTCATAAGGATTCTAGTTGAATGTGAACAACAAATCATTTTCACCCCATCATGCCTTTTAGACTGCTATACTCTTACCTCCAAAAGATCCATTCCCCTTCCTGCCTTTCTGTAATTTAGTTAAGGTAATTAAAACTAACTGTTGAACAAACTAGACAAACTGACACAGTGACTTTATGCAATTTCACTTAAACTACTTAAGAATTATGAGTTACTGAACGGAAAGGGGAGGAGCGGAACTTTTGAAGGCAATAATACCTAAAGATTATTTTCTCATTTTCACTGGCTTATACTAATATGTTGAAACACTAACCTCCCTGAATACTTGGCCTGCCATACCAGACCAGGAGCCATCCTTCGACCGTGTGCCCCACTCTCTGTCATCTGGCCTCACGTACGAGTACCTGAAGTTATTTTGTAGTTAAGGGAAGATCTCTTTTTAATTTACTACATACAGTAATTCTAAAAAGATGTTTCATAGGTATTGCGGGAGAGAAAGTTAACTAATTCCGTTAAGTTTATATGAAAGTAACAAGTCTTGTTTAAGAGTACTAGTAGATGGGTGTTTGGGTGCCACCACACCAAGGCTGGAATCAGGCTTATTCTGACGCGAATTGTCTGATTATGTAGGATAGGAGTAATGATGGAATAAGAACACCTCGTATCACTGGGTCACATTCTGACCATAATGCTTCTCACTGTTGCGTGCATCATGTCTAACAGTGAAAATAGATTGGTCAGAATGTGACACAGTGAAACTAGGTGTTCTTATTCCAGTGATACTCCTAACGTACATAATCGGACAATTCACGTCAGAGTAAGTGTGGTTCCGGCCTTGGTGTGGCGGCGCCCTTTGAGGTACTGGTTCCATATCTGTGGTGGAGTGGGACAGGGATTTGTGATATCGCCATGGCTGTTCAGTATGGTATAGTAAAGTTTATCAGTCTAACCCCTCACGTCCCAACCACTTTCGCACTGTCCGACACCCCCCAGTCCCGACCATTCTTGGAATTTTTTTTTTGGCTTAAACCTCTGCTTTTGGTGAGAAACATCGAAAATTCATAAAGAAATTGCTCACCTGAGTTTTAAAATACTCGATACAGGTAGGAGTACCTCCTTACCTTACAGGGTTTTCTATCAGGCTGGCTGCAAAGAAAACGAGTTCTATGGGAGGATAACTATTCCACACCACTCCTAAACGGTATTTATTTATTTATTTGGTACGAATTTATATGTAGTATGAGAGTATATTGGTTTTCAAACAGTAATGTAGGCATTATAAGCATTGTTTCACTCACTAACTCATCACCATTCCTGACCTTCTTTTGTCACATTACCTGATCATCATTTCTGACTGTTTCTTCCTCTAACGCTATGTAAACTTTGTCCTCCACATTGTCACCGATTGGGGAATCACTCTGGCCCTGAATGTCCTTATTGGCCAGGTTACTGGTAACAGGTTAATTGCCGAGACAATGGCGTGCGGGGAGGGGAGGTTATGCGGTGTAAGGCATTGTCCCTGCTTGGCATCTTGTAAAGGAATAGAGGAAGGTGTCCCGTGTATACGTACGAAAAGTCAAGTGCAAAATTTGAAAATTGTGCAAATTAGGGACCTTGCAAATGCAAAACGTACCAGTATCGACGGGACTGGCAAATGCAAAATGTTGCAACATACCCATATGTCGACGGGACATCTCGGGCTAAGGAGATGTGCCTCCAAAGTGTTAAAAGCTAAACGAATTCACCCTTATTTTCCTTAGGAGGTACTAAGCACAGGTAATGCTGAGAATGATGTGGTAACATGTGGTCAGTGTGTTACATCAACACCAGAGGACCACCAATTCCCCAAGGAACTTGCAGATGAGAGAGAGAGAGAGAGAGAGAGAGAGAGAGACAGACAGACAGACAGACAAACAGACAGACAGACAGAAGGAGGGGGGGCAGGTTCAGGAGCTACTTAACACAAGCAATCAGGAGCCCTTATATATTCCTTGGTCATCCATCTACTGATCGTGTACAACAAGGATGATTGGCGCTATCAAGGATGCACTAAACTTCTGCCTTATGATCTGGCTAGTTAGAGACTGTGCCTGAGGTGCACCAGTTTTCAGCCATTGACTTTCAGTGAGGAGGATTACAAATGAAAGTTAAAAACCCTATTGGCAGAATGTCTTCCCTTTAGGAAGAACACATGACCCTCTGGCCGTGTTGCAATTCATGGATTCTTTCCTCTCTGTCGTCAGAGGGAAGGTGTGGCTCGTATATCTGGACAAAATGGTAGTCTACACGTCACATTGTCAAAAGATTCGAGATGTTCCAAGGGACGATAAAAAAAAAAAAAAAAATTTATGATGGACCTATCATCAGGATGACACATTACCTCGAATTCCCAAACTATTTCCTCTCCCAGCCGGTGTTCGATCTCACGTTTTTTTATTTACTTATTTATTTTTTGCCAACCTGCCATTGCCCCACCAAATGATCAGAAAAGGCTAAAAGGACAAAGTTAAGATAACTATTTTAAAAATTCTGTGTAGTTCATTCGTTATATTTTTGGATCATATCCAGGTACTGCAATATTATGTTTGTAAAGGGTATGGTACAGACTGTAAAAAAATAATAATATATGAATGCCACAATTTACGGCAGAACTGTTAATGCTGTATACATTAATAGAGGTGTAGCTTTATCCATAAATGTTTCATACTTTCAGGAGACAAAAGAGTGGAAACACAGATAAATCCAATCCTAAATTCTCTAGATTGCTCTGAATCCGGATGATGCCTTTATTTAGTTTTCTCTTGCTGTATCCTCGAAACTTTATACAAGTAATGTCTTCTGATGCTGAACAGACTTCTTAAGGGTAGATCTAACACTTCTAGTTTAAAACATCTATCCCAAGCTGAATAAAATCGTCAGTATAGGACAAAGGTACATAAAGAACTGGAAAACATTCAGAGAGCGCATACCTCCCCCAATGGCATTGCAGGATCCGGATCCGCCCCCAAATGTACTCAATTCTTTCTTTGTCCAAGGCGCACTCGTCCACCTAATTTCACTGAAATTCATTGAGTACTTTTGGAGTTATCGTGTGGACAAACAAACAAACAATTCCTGGATCCGAATTATGATCTGGATCACCACCAAAATCCAATGGATTTGTTCCTTGGGCCATACCCAGCTCCCTTCAAAATTTTTCAGCAAAATATGTTCATAAATTTTTGAGTGATCCTGCTAACAGACAAACAGACAAATAAACCAATGCTTGCAAAAACATAACGTCCTTGGCGGAGGTAATAACATTATTCCTGGACTCAGTGGGTTAAACTAGACTAGCAGTGTGACCTACGTGAAATTGATCCTTTTTGCAAGGAAGTCCACAACATTGTGTACGGGTCCCGTAAAGGTGAGCCGCTTACCCCCTGGCGCTGTAGGGTCGTCCACCATCGCTGCTACTTGTGTCGGAAACTCTTCTTGTGATACCACCAGATGAGGCCGATGAGGGAACCTAGGATGGAATGGTACCTTTAGCTTTGCCAGGTGGATTTTAGTGCTTCATGGTATAATGGAATCAAAATATAGAGAGCATATTCCTATTGGTCTTTACATTAACTTGGGCCAGATCTTCGACACTTTTCAGTTATTCCACGTACTGTAGTCCAGTGGCAATGAAAGACCACACTATGGCTCTGCATCCTTTCCACTTCTTCGTAACCAGTGCCATACTTAAGTGCTAACATCTTGGTACAACTCGGCAGTCAAAATGGAGAGATGGCAATTTTTAGCCAAGTTAGACCAAACTGAGTATATTCAATGAACCTGTAAGAGGAAAGGAAAGGAAATACTACTTGGATGTGGACTGTGTCTATAAGCTTGGGTATGGTTTCTTTTAACAACCTTAGACTGAGTGAATCCCAGTCACTAACTATTTACACACAATCCATCTACCCTACACTAATTTTTTCACACTTCACAAAATCAAGTGACCACGAAGGAAACGAAAAGGAAATGTCGAAGTTATGTGGATTGAAATTTAAGACACTTTTCCAGAGAGAATGAACAAACGAAGCCTCTGAAAAAAGCGCATATCTTACACTGATAATTCCAAGGACATAATCTGCACATTAGGAACCGTCCTCACTTTATAAGCACTTAACTTCTAGCTCATAGGCACTATATCTTAAAACAGGTCATTATACAGGGTGTCCCAAGAAATGTCTGCCAATATTCAGGAAGATATTTTAGGGGTGAGTTTGAGTCAAAAGTGCTATATCAACATGAGTCCACTTTGCGACCATAATGGAGCTTCTTCTTCTTTTTTTTTTCCTGAGGAAGGAGATGTCAACAGCTAGAAGCCCACAAAAGTATTTTCTTTAAGAAAGAGTAAAAGAAGGCTAAATTCGACATTCGTTCATTTCAATATCCTTGGACATAATGCGTTTAAAAGACTGGTGGTCATAGGCAGACAGTTACAGAGTTGACCTGTTGCATACATGAAGGACTGGGAGTATTGGTTAGCTTGTGTATAAGTAAACTGAAAAGAAAAGGGGTGAATTTCCTGCTAGATGGGTGGTACACGCCCGTCGTAGTGGTGGAGGGATGCAAGCAGACAGTTCAGAGGAGCTGTGACCACTGAAGCAACAACAAAAAAAATATAAAGATACAACTGTACAGCGAAGAGATGGAAGCTGAAAGGAGTCAGTAAGAGAATGAGAGTTAATGATACGAAAATTCTTTGATAATCTTGTGGGTTAATAGTCATAGAGACCATTCCACCGATATGGTCATCAATAATAATTGTACCCTCATATTGGCTAAGAATTCAGCATTTTCTGCTCAAAATTATCCCTAGAAAAAAATGAAATTTGAGAGACATTTCCTAGGACACCCTATATATATATATATATATATATATATATATATATATATATATATATATATATATATATAATGCAGGTCATGGTAACTTTTTTTTTTTTAACCTAACGTGACATACCCTGCCCAAACCTAACAAATTAATCTAACTGACTAATAAGCTAACCTAACCTAGTTCTAAGAAAACAAGCCTAGCCTAACCTAGACTTTCCTGGATAAGAAAAGGTACACAGGATGGAGATCAGTAACAGTATAGATGAATGTGCCCGAGTATTATCCTCTCTATTACTTAATTATATTTTATCCTGTGCTCCAGAAGACGAGGGTGGTACACGGCCTTATCTATATACTACTATTATTCCCATTTTGTTTATCTGTTTGTTTGTAACCTCTAATTAACCAAAATGGTTCATAACAGAGCAACAATTTTTGAATCAGTGTACCTAAAATGCGCTAACATAAAGAATGCGTAAAAATAAAACGGGTGCAATCGGCCTCCAGTTACCCAAAGTGTTAAGTAATACACGTCTCTATGTAATATTACGCGGTAAATGCGACAGGGCATATGCGTGAAGTTTCATGTCTCTGCACAGAGAGAGAGAGAGAGAGAGAGAGAGAGAGAGAGAGAGAGAGAGTTTGTCTGCCAGTCTGTCTGTCCTCTATGGAAATCAAGGGGGATGCATATGGAACATGTTTAACAGCTCTGACAGGTGTAACTTCTTACAATGAATTTAAACTTTTTAAACGTGTACATTACATAAGCTCAAGTGGCTCCTCTGATGGCCAAGATTATAGTTAATCGGAAATACTCAAGTCAGCGTGGTGGAAGGATGGGAGCTAAATACCGTTGAATTTCATCTCCAGTCATATTATTAGCTACAGAGGGTCGGATGGGTAGGTAAACTGATTGGTGGGATGAGTGGGCAGTGTTGGTGGGTGGGTGGGTAGTGAGAAAATAGGTCCATAGTAGGAATAGGTCCATGAAGAATATAACCCTGGGGAAATGGGCCCAAGGATAAAATGGGAACCCGAGGGTCTTCTCCCACAAGGAGTGGCCATCCAGGGTCCCACGTAATGCGCGGTTATAGGGTTTTAACCAGGCAACGCCGGGTACCTCTTCCATTTTTTTTTAAATCAATGTGGATATCACCCAGTGACTAACTAGAGGAAAACTCTTGTCGTATAATGACTGAAGCCTAACCGTATATCAGTTGAAGCTAATCGTTTATCAATTAATCCTAATCGTATAGCAGCTGAAGCTTATATAATTAAGATCAAATGATATACAGTTAAGCTGAAGCTTAATCGTATATCAGTTGAAACCTAATTATACATCAGTCGAAGCCTACTCGTAAATCAGTTGATGCATAATTGTATAACAGTTTAAGCTTAATCATATACGAGCTAATGCCTAATAGTAAATCAGTTGATGCCTAATCGTAAATCAGTTGAATTCATATCACTTGTAGCCAGATCGTATATCAGTTAAATCCTACTTGTAGATCACATGTAGCCAAATCGTAGGTCAGTTGAAGCCCCATTATACATCAGTTAATGTTGAGTGGTATATCATTTGATGCTTAATCGCATATCAGTTGTAGTCTAATCGTGTATCTGTTGAGGCCTAATCGTATATCAGTTGAGCCCTAATCGAATCAGCTGAGGCATAATCGCACATTTATTGACTCGTCACTGTATATTACCTGAGGCTTAATCGCATATCACTGAAATCTAATCGTATATTAATTGAAGGCTAATCGTATATCAGTATGCTTTAAGAGGTAAGGGGCCGCTTCACAGGAGTGTTCAAGATCTGGTGCCATGCTCATCTGTTTCTACTGTCAGAAAAAAATATTTGTTTGGCCATGGGGAGAGGATAAAGAATGAGAGTTTGACCATGGAACGGGTGACCAAAGATGAGACAGGGGAATGGAATGGAGATATATATGAGAGAGGGGGAAGTTGGACGGAGGGTAGAGAAATGGCAGTGGACAGGGAGACGTAGAGGGCGATTTGTTTGTGGCCAACAGCCTCTGGATTAAGGAGTCTGGCAATAGCTAGATAGGGAGTATAATGCTTTGTAAAGGTAAACTGTTGCTCTGTGTAACTGCATGATTGTATAAGAAAATTTTTACTCAACAGTAATAGGTTAAGTATTTATTTGTGTAGGTAAACTTTTAATTGGTAAAATAGTCTTGTAAGTAAAGTTTTTCCTCATATCGGTTAAATATTGCACTGGATGAGTAAATATTCTCTTTCTACAGGTATACATCATTTACTTGACAAGCCTGGAATAAATCACTTACATCATAAACTTCGAAGGGAAGAGATGGGTGGTGGGGGTAAGAACCAGGCCTCTGTCAGCAGTCCAGGTGGCCACTCGTTGTGGCAGAGTAGATGAATCACTGTACGGCAACGACGAGTACAGTTTCACTCTGAAAACATCAACAAAAGTAACGCCTTAAGAAATAAAATGAAGACCACTTGTATTAATAACACTAGCAACAGCAGCAAAAAATAGCAGCGAAGGCGACAGTAATGATGATGTTGATTATGGTGATACACATTGGTTCCTTAATCAGCTTTTTCACTCTTAGTTATTCTCTCAGAGTACTCCCTTCTCCCTTTATCCACCACACACTTCTCAGTTTTACCATGCATAGAGAAATGACATGAATAGGCAAACCTCAGCATAGTTCATTCCCCACTCTAATGTCAAGTACTTCGCAACATCTTATTCCACTATGTATTATGTCAGGCACCTTTGATTATTCTTACTAGTCTCACAGTATCACGTAAACTTGTGTAGTTTTTTGTGCTTAAAATAATATAACAATTATTCCTAATAAACAACCTTCAGTCACTGTCCGTTGTCCGTCTTCGTTTCCACTCCAGAACAGCCTATTACATTGTTTTCACAAGGCCATTGTGCACTGCCTCATTTAAGACCGCTATCACAAAACCCTTTAACTTCTGGGTGATCATTCCACCTGCTTGATGGCCAAACCCATGATTCTCTTCAGCTACAGTAGAACCAGATGTAGCCACAGTGATCAGTACCACATTCACCAAATTAAGGTTGAACTTGACATAGTATAGACCGTGATTATTTTTATGATTTAGCAGTCATTCATGACTCTTTATTATTCATCATTGTTAAATAACATCTGAACCACTCTATCAATTTAAAATGGCTAGAAATCATGCAAAAGATATAATAAATCTAGCTAAATAAAACTTTCTTCAAAAACAAGCATCAAAACGACTTAACAACCCTAGTGACAATAGAATATTCTGGTCAACTCTTAATTCTTTCAATAATAACTTTAACAAGTCATCTTCCATTCCTTCACTGAAATCTTCAGATGGCAACATTACAAATGACCCACGTGCGAAAGCAGATATTTTTGCCAGTACATTTCCCAGAAATTCTACCATAGACGATGCCAGCCAGAACGTCCCAGTACTTGAACTTGACTCTCCCGAAATAGTTCCACTTAAAATGCAGACAAGAATGTAAAATCCATCCTAGACAATTTACCCACCAACAAAGCTCCAGGCCCAGATGGAATTCTGCCAATTGTTTTGAAAAAGTGTTCCCCAGAACTTGCCTCTGTTCTAGCTAAATTATTCAGACTATGCATACGTACTTCTTCATTTCAAAATTCATAGAAAGAAGCCAATATCCACCCAATTCCGAAGAAAGGAAGTTCCTCTGTCCCCTCTGATTACAGACTAATAGCAGTCACATCTTTTCTTGGTAAGTAATTTGAAAATTTAGATAATAAGCTCATTGTTAAACATTTTGAATCCAGCAACTGAAATAGTGATAGACAATATGGTTTTCGCCACGAAAGATATACCATTGACATACTCAATCTCCTAACTCATACCATCTATCAATCAATTGACCTACATGGAGAAACTCATGCAGTAGCCCTTGATATTTCTAAAGCTTTTGATAGAGTATGGCACCGTTCCCTGCTGTCCAAACTCCCTTGCTATGGACTAATAACTTTTGTTCCTTTGATCTCCTCATATCCCAGTGACAGGAAAATTAGAGTAAAAGTAGATGAAGTACTGTATATTCCAATATCCACTCAGTTAACGCTGGCGTGCCGCAGGGATCAGTTCTAGCCCCAACCCTGTTCCTGGTTCATATTATGATCTCTTATCTATCACCCACAATCCCATCCACGCATATGCAGATGACTCAACACTACATAGTTCATTCACACTCAGACACCCATTTACAAAGTCTAATATCTCTACCTCTCAACTCAGTACAGCCATCTCCATAAATCAAGACCTATCTACGATCAGTGAATGGGGACAAAATAACCTTGTCTCATTTAACTCTAGTAAAACTAAATATATACAATTTACTAATAGACAGCTATTGCCAGATTCGTATATTACCTTCAGTACAATAATATTCCCATCCCCAAAAGTATTGACATTCACGGTGTCTCACTTAACAATGCCCTCAGCTGGACTTCTCATGTTAGATCACTTGCTAAAACCGCCTCAAAGAAACTTGGATTAATGTACAGAGTCCGTAACTTCTTCACTGACGAGCACTTAGCTATAATTTATAAAAGTCATATGCGCTCTCAGCTTGAATACTGCTCACCCTTGTGGAATGGATGTGGAGAGGTTGCATTAAAACAACTAGACAAAATTCAGAACAAGGCTGTTAGAATTATTAACAACCCTGCCATTACAAGTAAACTACCTCCCCTACAAGTAAGAAGGAATGTTGCCTCCCTTGCATTATTTTACAGATATTTTTATGGCAAATGCTCAGACGAAGTTGAGTCCATGGTGCCACCTCTCCATGCCTTCACTCGTGCTCCACGTGCATCTGGTAGCGCTCATGACTGGAATGTCACTCAGCCATATTGCAGAACTTCTGCCTATCAGAATTCTTTCATTCCCCATACTGCAACTCTTTGGAACTTGCTTCCCCAGAGTTATTTCCCTCCAAACTTCAACCTAAAGCTGTTCAAGTCTAACTGTTACAGATACAGTAATCTGGTGTATGGATTATTTTGTTTTAGTCATTTGTTTTTCCTTCCTCTGTTCTGTTATTAAAAAACAAAAAAATAAAAAAATAAGCAAGACCTTCATTCCACAAACACATGCATGTAACTTACACACCTCACACCCTCCCGCTATATATGATGAAATCATAATAGGTGAAGCTTTTTTAGTGTTCCTATGATTACTACGCATTTATTGCGCGTTTATAGTAGTTACTTCCTGACAGTCAGGAAAACTTCCATCCCCACCCATGAGGCGTCTTCCTGGGGTGGTTTTTAAAGAAATCCCCTTGGTGTAGACATTAGCCACCAATCCAAAGAATTTGTGTGATAGCAAGCTGTTCTTTGTTGCATTTTTGGAGCAGTTTGGTGCTCATAACACGGTTTACCTTGACA
The DNA here is from genome assembly GCF_032717465.1 of Coenobita brevimanus. Classification (NCBI taxonomy): domain Eukaryota; kingdom Metazoa; phylum Arthropoda; class Malacostraca; order Decapoda; family Coenobitidae; genus Coenobita; species Coenobita brevimanus. Next base: position 30,641,624 of record NC_136999.1, on the reverse strand, counting down.
AGCTGTTCTGAGTGTTTGTAATGTACCATGAACTGATAAGTTGTTGGCATGCACTGCTTTGGTGCTCAATACACATCACACACAGAGAGCCAGCTCTATTGGCTCAGTTTCGAATGGTGACTAATTGGCCGGAGGCTCCCCTCTCTCTGTGTCTCACGCACGCGCTGTCTGATATCACGACGATTATCCTAACTGCTAAAGCGTTTTCTCTGTGCATTTTCTTAGAATTTCGCCCACTGCTTTCGCCACTGATTCTTCATATACTCCTTTACGCTTCAATTTATTCCTGAAACACCTATCTATTCGATTTACTTTATACTGGCACAGTCAGACTTCCATCGTTTCACCCTTTAGTCAATACAATAAGTCGTCATAAACTTAAAAAAAAAAAAAAAAAAAATAGAATTGGTATGAAGCTCGGAAGTTGGATGTCCTGAGCCGGTGGGAGACCATTAGATTTACGGTGCGGCGGGCACCATTACCCAGAGGAATATCAAGATAGCGGCGCGACTGTTGGCTACTACGGTGACGACACGCCTGTTGACGCTGGGCAGCGGACATTTGTTGAAGAATGGGTGGCACTCTTTATCCCTCTTAAAAAAAAATCAAACTTCAAAATGTTTAATGAATTTTTACATGTGACGTGGCGCATCCACAGGCGTGTGCAAAATTTGGTGGAAAACGACTGAGTGGGAGCAGCTGTGGACTCCACTCTCTCTCTCTCTCTCTCTCTCTCTCTCTCTCTCTCATGTACGCATGCACTCTGATCCCATGCTCTCTAACAGGAAATGGTCTACCTCGGGAATCATTGTCACCACGTGAACATGGACACACTTGATCAAGCTATTGCATCAGAATAAAACGGAAAACAGAAAGAGCTAATGATGAATTTCAAAATTGCCTCAGTGGTCAACCAAAAATTCGGCCTCCTAAGGGCAGTGCTGGCCATCCCGGCCTCGAGACCATAATGCGTAGCGGCCTCAGAATGGTCTCGGAGGCCAATGCCACCATGTCTATATTCTTCCCCATGCTAAATTACCCCTGTACCCCAATTTTAAGCCTCCTAAGGCTCCTGTATGGCCTGGTGTAAAACTTTTACAACATTCTGCATACAGTAATTTAGAATTTTAGTAGTGTAGATTTAACAAAATTAATACAACTTGCTTGAATAGCAGTTTCACCTAATCTACCAGGAAGTGCTAAAAATGTCGAAACACCAGGAAAATTCCTGTGCGAGGTATGACGGTACAGTTTCTTAATCGGTGCAACTTACTCAAAGTTTCTGAAGGCTAAAGGTGGTTTCTGAAAGACCCCCCACCAAAAAAAAATCTCTTCAAATAGGGCACCCAGGTGTCAAAATCCCTGTAGTGAAGGGTTAATATCGGATTAAAAGGATTACCTGAATGTTGTCAGATCATCGTTGATAATGGCGATGAGTGAGTCAGTGCGAGAGAGTGTCTTGTGAAGGTGATGGAGGGTGTGGAGGCGGTGGAGAGGGAGGCGAGTGAAGGCAAGCAGCCTCGTTGTCTGAATCACCAACAGGTGAGTTTTGAAGGAAGACTCGGCAAAATTGGACAGGAAGTCTGGATCGTCACTCACCACCACCATAGTCATGCACCAAACCACCTCTCTCAGCTGTGAATGACACCGGTGTAATAAGGAAGTTGTTCAGAGCTTCTAATATCACGTTGTTTTTATTGGTTGTTAATTTTCTGTTTTGCATCTACCAAGTTTTACATTGTAAATAAATGAGTTTTCAAGTTTATTTCACAACTTTAAAAGTTTTGAACTTCGACTTCTTAAGCAATTGAACTTGGAAACCATTTTATTTAAAATGTCTTCATGCCACTTGCAGAAGAAATAAACATTTTACAGTCACAGTCAGTAAAGCTGACCCAACTACCACTGTTTTACTATGCCCTTTTTGCCAGCACGTCATAGAGGGGTGGCATTGGTTTTAAATTTTGGATTTTAGCAGGAAAGACGGGTTAAATTTAATGGCGAAAGTCAAGCAGGGAATTAAAAAGTGTTGGCAAAAAGATCTGTCAATCTATCTATCTATTTATAGCCAGACTCCTTTATCCGTAAAAGGTGGCCACAAACAAATCTCCTCCAGGTCGCCCTGTCCCCTTCCATTTCGCTGCCCTCTCTCCAGCTTACACCTCCTCTCTCACTCTCTATTCAATCTCTCCATTCCATTCTCGGTCTCCTCCTCCCTCCTCCCCCAACGTCACTTCCATACACTCCTAATTAGTCTCTCACCCTCCATTCCCTCCATATGGCCAAGCCACCCTAATGTATTTCTCCTAACACTTTCTACCGCATCCACATCGACAACACAAGGCCCCTTCACTTCATTTGCCAGTCTGTCTCTCCATGTAACTCTTAAGGCACCTCTCAGATAACTCATTTCCACTGCTCTCACTCTTGACTTGTGTCCTTCCAATCAGGACCCGGATTCGTTTCCAGTCATTAGAGTGCAGATCACAATATTGTCATGCAGCGACTTCTTTGCCTCCATGCTCACTTACTGCTGTCAGGGAATAATCGACCTTTATTCCCTGTTGTACCATTTCGAGCACTTAATCCTTCAAACTTTCATCCTCACTCATCACACCTCCCAAGTACTTAAATGCACTCGCAGTTTCCATTTCCTCACTGTCCAGCTACACTGCCTAGGAAAACTCTTTCACCTTTGTTTTCTAACTTTTACTTTTCCTCCTGCCTGAAAGTTTGCTTTCATTCAGCCTGTCCCAATGAAGGGTGACCATTCCAAGCCCATTTGCCATCACTCAATTGCTTTAACATCCTGTATCTCTAAATTTTTGAATCTATTCCTACACCCCCCACAAAAAAAAAATAAATAAATAAAAAAAATAAAATAAAGCACTTTTCCTTCCACAACCTTCTCTCTGATCGTCAGTATGGGTTCTGACAGGGACGCTCCAGGTTCCGACAGGGACGCTCCATTGACGATCTTCTAACCTACCTTTCAGACTCCTAGCCATCTTTCTTTCGGGACTTTGGCGAAAGCTTTTCCATTGCACTTGACATCTCAAAGGCTGTCGATCGAGTCTGGCAGAAATATTTAATATCCAAACTCCCCTCTTACGGTTTCTCTCCTTCTATCTGCGCCTTCATCTCTAACTTCCTTTCTGATCGTTCTATAGCTGTTTGTTTCATAGAGTCATCAGTAGTAGTGTTCCACAGAGCTCTGTCTTATCACCAACTCTCTTCTTTCTATTCGTCAGTGACTTTCCAATCATATGCTAATGACTCCATCCTTCACCTTTCCATTCGCTTCTCTGATTGCCTATCTCAGCAGTTACTTCAACAAATAAGGGATGAGACCATGGCACACCTAATGTCTGACTTGGCTCATATCTATGATTGGGGTAAATATAATCTTGTTCTTTTTAATGCATCAAAAACTCAGTTCTTACATCTTTCAACCTGACAAAGTCTTCCGCAGGAGTATCCTCTAATTGTTAACAATATCCAGCTCAATCCTGAAGTGTCTTTAAACGTATTTCAATTTTCATTCTCTCGGGATTTATCTTGGGAAGAGCATATTACCTCTCTCGTAAAATCTCCTTCCAAGAGATTAGGTGTGCTACGCTGACTCAGTGTCTTTATCCCTGCACAGTTGTTGACTTTCTACACAGGTTTTATTCACTGCTGTGTAGAGTACAACTCTCACGTGTGGGGAGGCTACTCACACATACCTCTTCTCAACAAGGTGGAGTCAATGGCTTTTCGTCTCATTAACTCTCCTCCTCTTACTGGCTCCTTTCAACCTCTGTTTCTTCACTGCTCTGTTGCAGCTTTGTCTCTTTTCTATCATTACTTCAATGGTCATTCTTCCTCTGAACTTTTTCTTTGCACCCCTCCATCATCACGCAGGGTGCTTAGCACCCATCTAGCAGCAAGCTTTCATCCATTTTCTATCCAACTCTCTAATGCAAAAGCTAACCATTACTCCTAGCCCTTCATGTATGCAATAGGTCAACTCAGGAACTTTCTTCCTCTTTCTGTGTTTTGTATTGCCCGTCATTCAAACGCAATGTATCCAAGCATTTGGAAATTAACTGATCTTGGAAACGGCTCTCTGCTATCTTGTTTTTGTTTTTGCTTGGAGGGAACAATATTGCAGGATTCTGGTCTTTGGTTCCTTCCTCCTTGCATAAAAAACTGTGCATTTAGTGACTTCACTTCTTTCAAAGACCACAACTTAACTCTCCCTTACATTTACCTCTAAACACAATCGCCAAGCCTTCCTGTAACAGGGGTGAGGGGTGATGCCTCATTCATGGCCTTCCTTCTCTGCTTCTGTTATTAAGATGGTGACCATCCATATATTATATGGATGGTCACCATCCACTATGGGGTAACAGTGAAGCCAACCGTTGGGGTGTTATGCTGGCCTGTTTAGTGGAAGATGAGGAGCTGAGCATTTTAATCTACAAAAAGATGACTTATTTCCATAGCCAGACTGGGACTTTTACTGCCATTGATTTGTCCTTATGTTCAGCTGATGCAGTTTTAGATTTTAACTAGGATGTGTTGTCAGACCTATATGGCAGCGACCATTTTCCATTACTCTTAACTACTAGTGCAGGTGGACCTTAGCCTCATCTTCCTTGCTGGCTTCTAGATAAGGTTGACTGGTCACTTTTCAGGGGACTAATTTCCATTACCCTTTCTCTCAGTGAATTTGGCTGTCTTACTGAGGCGGTGTCATATTTCACTGATGTGTTGCACTTCACAGCCCTGTTTCCTATTCCAGGAATGAAGGGTCAGTTTCCTAAACGTCTGGTTCCTTGGTGGAACGCTGAGTATAGTTCAGCAGTGAGAGCAAAACGAATCACCTTCTGTCGACTTCGTCGTCACCGTGGGGATCCTCAGTATTTGATAGTTCATTGGAGGGCACGAGCTCATATAAGGCGGCTTTTAAAGGAGGCCAGGTGTTCATCCTGGAAGGGTTATGTTTCCTCAAATCAATTAGAGGACTTCCGTAACTCAAGTGTGGAACCGTGTAAAGAAAATTTCAGGAAAATTTAATATTCCCTCCCCTACTGTTTTATCCTCAGCAGGTGGAAGTGTGACTGATCTTTTCGCTGTTGCAGAGTTTGCTTGATCATTTTGCCAGTGTGTCACATAAGGATGCAGATTCGCCTTCGGCTTGTCAACATCAGCGCCTAGAGTCTCGTGGTCTCAGCTTTACCTCTTCTGGAGGAGAACCTTATAATGTCCACTTTTCCATTTCTGAACTCCAGGCAGCTCTGTCACAGTGCCATGATTCTTCTCCTGGCTGTCATGATATTCGTTATGAAAATCTACGTCACCTCTCTGATGAGTCCATTTCGTTTTTGTTGTCATTATTTAATAAGATCTGGTGTTCTGGTGAGTTTCAGCCTTGTTGGGGTGTTGCTGTAGTAATCCCCATCCCCAAGCCAGGTAACGACCACCTACAGGCAACGAATTATCGACCCATTCCTCAGACTGCTTGTATATATATATATATATATATATATATATATATATATATATATATATACATATATAAATATATATATACATATATATATATATATATATATATATATATATATATACATATATATATATATATATATATATATATATATATATATATATATATATATATATATATATATATACATAAATATATATAAAGTATATATATATATATATATATATATATATATATATATATATATTGCCAGACGCCTCAATCCCGTTTGGGGTGGCCACAAACAAATCGCCTCCAAGTCGCCCTGTCCCCCGCCATTTCACTGCCCTGCTCCCGACTCACACCCCCTCTCTCATATACCTCTCCACCCCATCCCTCCATCTCATCCACGGCCGCCCCCACCCACATCCCCCCACCACCACACTCACATACACTCTCTTCGTCAGTCTTTCACCCTCCATCCTCTCCACATGGCCAAACCACCTCAGTGTGTTTCTCATAACGCTTCCTATCACATCCACATCCACACCACAACGCTCCTTTATATCTTCATTCGTCAGCCTGTCTCTCCACGTGACTCCACAGGCTCCTCTTAAATAACTCATTTCCACTGCTCTCACTCTTGACTTGTGTCCTTCCAACAATGTCCAAGCTTCACTTCCGTACGTTAGAGTTGGTATCACAATACTGTCATGTAGTAACTTATTCACTTCCATGCTCACTTCCCTGTTTCTTATCACTGGTTTCAAAGAACCAGCAACCTTTCTTCCCTGCTGTACCCTTTCAAGCACTTCACCCTCCAAACCTCCATCCTTACTCATCACACTACCCAAGTACTTAAACGTACTCACATTTTCCAATTCCTCACCATCCAACCTCGCTGTACATTCACTAACCTCACCTCTCTCAAAGACCATCACTTTACTCTTCCCTACATTCGCCTTTAGATTCCGTTTGTTACACACTCTCCCAAACTCGTCCACCAAGCCTTGCAGCTCCCCTTCGTCTTCACTCAACAACACAGTATCATCTGCAAACAACAGTACAGGGAGTTTCCAAACACTATCCTCTCTCACCAGGGCCACTCCAACATCCACTACCCTACCTTGTACCTCTTTTATTACCCCATCCATGTACAGATTGAACAACCATGGAGACATGACACATCCCTGTTTCAAACCAACTTTCAAAGAGAAAAATTCACTTAGTTCACCATCCACACGCACTGCAGCCTTCGCACCATCGTACATACTCTTCACAGCATTCAACAACTTCCCATCTACTCCATATATTCTTAACACTTTCCACAATCCTTGTCTATCCACCCTGTCATATGCTTTCTCTAAATCCATGAAAGCCGCATACAATTTTTTTCCCTTCTCTAGAAACTTTTCCACTAAAGATCTAAGAATGAATATCTGATCTACACAACCTCTTCCCTTCCTAAAGCCTCCCTGTTCTTCTCCAACTAATTTCTCTGTTCTTTCTCTAACTCTGTCTATAAGTATCCTACCATACACTTTTCCTATTATACTAAGAAGACAAATACTGCTATGATTACCACACACTTCTTTTTCCCCTTTTCCTTTGTACAAGGGAATAATTATACCTGACTTCCAATCCTCCGGGACTCTACCTTCCTCCCAGGCCAATCTGCACATCTTCCACATCCATTCTACTACTATCTCTCCCCCATGCTTCAGCATTTCACCACACACTCCATCAATTCCTGGGGCTTTCCCCCTTTTAACTTTCTTCATTGCTTCCACAACTTCTATCCTACTGATTTCTTCCTGTCTTCTCACCTCCCTCCTTCTCCCAGCCATTCCCCAGCCACTTATACTCGCATTACTTCCATCCTCTACGTTCAACAATTCCTTAAAGTGTTCTCTCCATCCGTTCACTTTTTCTCCCTTCTCCACTAGTAATCTACCACTTTTATCTTTCACTCCCCTGCTAACTTCACTTCCACCCTGTCTTACTCTTTTCACTTCTCTCCAGAACATTTTCTTACAGTCCCTCCACTTTACACTCAAATTCCTTCCAATATATATATATATATATATATATATATATATATATATATATATATAAATATAGACATACATACATACATATAGACATACATACATACATATAGACATACATACATACATATAGACATACATACATACATATAGACATACATACATACATATAGACATACATACATACATATAGACATACATACATACATATAGACATACATAGATACATATATATATATATATATATATATATATATATATATATATATATATATATATGCCTGAAGGGTGGTGGAGTGACTCTTGTTGACTGGTTAGTAAGATTGTTGAATGTGTGCTTTGAGAAAGGTATGTTGCCAATTGACTGGGCAAGTGCTTGTGTGGTCCCGTTGTATAAAGGCAAGGGTGATAAGTATGAATGTACTAGCTTTAGGGGTATATGTCTGTTGAGTGTTGTAGGTAAGGTGTATGGTAGAGTGTTAATTATGAGAGTTAGAGAGGGTACAGAGGAAGTGATTGGTGATGAGCAGTGTGGCTTTAGGAGAGGGAGGGGATGCGTTGATCAGGTGTTTGCTGTGAGAGAAGTGTGTGAAAAGTATTTAGCGAAAGGCAAGGATGTGTTTTGGGCATTTATGGATTTAGAGAAAGCGTATGATAGAATTGATAGGGAGGCTTTGTGGACTGTTTGAAGATTGTATAGACTTGACGGTAGGTTACTAAAAGAAGTGAAAAGTTTTTATGTAAATAGTAGAGCGTGTGTAAGAGTGGGAAATGATGTGAGTGATTGGTTTCCCGTGAGAGTGGGGCTGCAACAGGGATGTGTGATGTCGCCTTGGTTGTTTAATATTTACATGGATGGTGTTGTAAGGGAGGTGAATGCAAGAGTTTTAGGTGGAGGTCTGAGTCTGGTGAATGTTGATGGTGGAGAGTGGAATCTGAAGCAGCTGCTGTTTGCAGATGATACTGCACTGGTGACTGATTCAGAGGAGAGATTGAGACAGTTGGTAGAGGAGTTTGGAAGGGTGTATGAAAGGAGGAAGTTGAAAGTAAATGAGAATAAGAGTAAAGTGATGAAGTGTACGAGGTTGATAGATGGTAGGGGGATGAATATAGTTTTGAATGGTGAGTTGCTTGAGGAGGTAGATTGTTTTAAATATCTAGGGTCACATGTTGCTGTGGATGGAAGAATAGATGCAGAAGTGAAGTTTAGAATAAATGAAGTATTAAAGGTGCTGGGAGGAATGACAAAAGTGTTTAAATGTCGTTCGCTTAGAATGGATGTAAAGAGAAGGCTGTATGAGGGTGTTGTGGTACTGACTGCGTTATATGGGGCTGAAACATGGAATATGGGTGCAGCAGAGAAGAAAAGTTTGAATGTAATGGAGATGAGGTGTCTGAGGAGTATGTGTGGAGTGACGCGTATGGATCGGGTGCAAAATGATGAAGTGCGAAGGAGAACTGGAGTTGTTCGGGAGATGGCTGGTAGAGTTGAGCAGAGGGTGTTGCGATGGTTTGGGCATATGGAGATAATGAATAATGAGCGATTGGTGAAAAAGATAACTAGATCTGATGTGAGAGGTGTAAGGCTGAGAGGAAGACCACGAATAGGATGGATGGACAGTGTGAAGAGAGCGTTGGATGCGAGAGGGATGTCTGTTGAGCAAGGAAGAGTGGCTGTGCGTGACAGAAATAAATGGAGAGAAATTGTGAATGAATAAGTGATGATGCAGCCCTGAGGGGATATTCTCCCGCATTTGGTTTGATCAGCTAGTCAGGTCAGGTGCGGGTAAGGGGATGGGTCTGTTATGATGTGGCAGGGGTAAACCAGTTCTGCTGTCGGGCCCTGCTGCGGATGTCACTGATTGCATTGTGCAGTTGACCCTTGTGCGGTGTGGTGCGGTGAGGATCTGTCCGTTCTCCCCTTTGAGGCTAAGATACGAATGAATGTGTTTGAATGGATGAGTAAATGGGGAGTGTGTCATCCTGTCTCGGCTACTTCCCTTTTCTTGGGGGAAGCAGCCTAGGTATATATATATATATATATATATAGATAGATACATATATATATAGATAGATAGATACATACATATATATATATATATATATATATATATATATATATACATATATATATATATATATATATATATATATATATACATAGATACATACATACATACATATATACATACATACATATATACGTACATACATATATACATACATGTACATACATACATACATATATATATATATATATATATATATATATATATATATACATACATATATATACATACATACATACATACATATATACATACGTATATAGATAAATACGTATATAGATAAATAGAGCGGGATTGTCAACTCTTTGTCCCCATGGCTTCATTTGCGCGTCCTTCTTACAAGTTGTATCAAGCTCTGCTGGCCCCTATATAATGAGCTCAGTCTCTGCATCATTGCCACTTAAATCTGCTCCTCATTTTGTTCACATCTCTGTCCTACCCTGTACAGTTATTATTATTGTGAGTGCTCAGAAAGTCTCCAACCATCTAGCAGCTGTGTAATTTGAGTATAAGTGTTATTACATTTTGTTCTTGTACTGTATAGCATAAGGTGTTAATTTGTAGGCCTAGTAAGGTTCTTTTGTGATTAATGTAAAGTTTCATGTCAGCCAATTGTTAATAATAGTTTGTATCGGTAATAATTTATCCTGCATTAACTGAGCATTGCCCGGTGTATTTTAATTTTATCAGGGCTGACTTAGATAAATTTACTCTTGCTAATTTCGTGTTAATAGAGGCTATTGCAGTTAACCATATATTTAACCTGTTTTTTGCCATTACATTATCCTTATGAGTCCTGAATGTTTTGTTGTTAGTTTGAGCATTAAACTTTAACTTGTAATTTTACCTAACTCTTTTGTTTTGAACCTGGAACTTTACGGGACAGTAGTGATTTTTAGTATTCTCACTTAAAGTGTACATCATCTTTCTCTGTTCCGTAACATAAATTTGGCGACCTCTTATCAGGATATTCAGGATATTATCATAAGGATATTGTTTGATATTTTGTGACTGTGATTTATTCATGATATCTAATATTTCTACACTTGATGAAGCCAAAGATTTTTTGTCAAATGTGCAAACAGTGTGTGATGTAGAAAACAGAACAAAGAATGAACTTAAGCTTGTTGCTTAACAATTGGGAATTGCTGTTCGCTCTTATCATTCTAAAGATCAAATTGTTGACATAATTAATGAAAGGTGGTTTAATGTAACTCCTCCAAATGAGCAAACGCAGATCGAATTAGCTAAGTTACAGCTAGCCCTGCAGGAGTCTCGTGCTAAGGAGGCGGAGGTTCGTATTCAGGAGGCACAGATACACGCACAAGTTGAACTTGCCAGGATTCAGGCAGACCATGAGTATCGCATGAAACAAGGTGGAACTGGATCATCTAGCTCTGATGATTTTGATGTGGCTAAAAATGTTAAACTTGTCCCTCCTTTTAATGAATCTGATTTAACAAAGTATTTTCAGTTGTTTGAGAGGGTAGCTACAGGTTTTAACTGGCCCAAAAAGTATTGGCCAGTACTCCTTCAAACTGTTCACACCGGTAAAGCTCAAGTAACTTATGCATCTTTGCCTCAGGATCAATCTGATAATTATGATGTAGTTAAGAGCTTGATTCTTAAGGCCTATGAGCTTGTTCCTGAAGCCTATAGAGTAAAATTTAGGACAACTTACAAGCAAGATAAGCAATCCCATGTTGAGTATGCAAAAATCAAAGAAGATCTGTTAGAGCAGTGGTTAAATTCTAAGAATATGGATTCTGATTTTGGTAAATTTAAGCAGGTGATTTTGCTGGAGGACTTCAAGAGGTGTATTTATAAAGATGTAAGCTTATATCTTGATGAGAAAAGAATAGATAATTTGTCTGATGCTGCAGTTTTAGCTGATGAATATGTTCTCACTCACAAGAGATATTCTAGAGAAAAAGGGAAAGCTGAGAGTAAGTACGTTGCCTCTACTCAGAGTACAGGTAACAGGAAAGAGAATAAAGATGATGTTTCTCAGGAAGTAAATACCAGCTTCACCTCTAGATTTCAGAAAAGTAAATGTACTTATTGTAGTAAGCTTGGTCATACTACGGAGAGATGTTTCAGGAGACAGCGTGATGTGAACAAAAAGGAGTCTTTAAATATTCAGTCAATTGGTCTAGTGTCCACTCTTGAGAGTTCCCAGAATTCTTTAACTGAGTTAACTGAACCTGCTTTGAGGGGTAACTTAAATTCTCATGATGGATCTCCTCTTTTGAGCAGTAACGTGGGTGACACTTTCAAGAGTTCATGTGCTAATTTCCTGTCTGATGGTTTTGTCAGTCCTCTGGACAGTAATGACAGGAAATCAGTTAAAATATATCGTGATACAGGTGCTTGCCAATCCCTTATGCTGACCAGTGTTCTAGGCTCTAATGTTAATTCCTCTGATGAAACTGTAATCTTACAAGGTGTAGGGAATAATTACTTCTCTGTCCCTCTGTGCAGAGTGAATTTAGAGTCTGGTTTTGCTAATGGTTCCGTTATGGTTGGGTTGGTTGAGACACTCCCAATGTCAGGTGTAACTTTCTTACTTGGAAATGATATTGGTGGAAGTCAAGTGTGTCCAGCTCCTCAGTTGTCTAGTGAGCCAGTGGCTGCGTCCCAGGATTGTGATGTCCCTGATGTGTTCCCTGCATGTGCTGTCACTAGGGCTAAGTCTAAAGTTACTGGTGATTTAGAGGATAATGATGATGATGATGTTATCCTAGCTGACACTTTTCTTGCTAATTTGGACCACTCACCAGATGAGGCAGTACCCCATAGTGTTGATAATTTGTCTCGTCAAGAGTTTGTTGAGTTGCAGGTTGCTGACCCTGAGTTGAAAGGTCTAGCTAACTCTGCTTACAGTGAAGAAGAGTCAGCTGGTGCTTCTACTAGTTATTATGTAAAGTCAGGAGTACTTATGAGGAAGTGGAGACCCCCAACAGCATCAGCCGACTGTGAATGGGAGGTTGTACATCAAGTTGTCATCCCTCGTGTTTGTAGGCAGGATATCATTAGTGTGGCTCATGATTCCAGTTTGGCAGGACACCTTGGAGTGAGGAAGACTGTGGCACGCATTTTGAAACACTTCTACTGGCCAGGTATCTTCCGGGATGTTTCCTGGTATTGTAAGTCTTGTCACACCTGTCAAGTTGTGGGGAAGTGTAATCAGACAGAAAAGGTTGCACCTCTAGTTCCCATTCCTCCTTTTGAGGTGCCTTTCACCTGTGTGTTGGTGGATATTGTGGGCCCTCTTCCTAAGACTTCTTCAGGATTTTCTTATGTGTTGACCCTGATTGATATGGCTACTCGTTATCCTGAAGCCATTCCACTTAGAAATATCTCAGCAAAGAACGTGGTTAAGGAAATGCCGGGGTTCTTCACAAAGTTTGGTCTGCCCGAGGAGGTACAGTCAGACCAGAGAAGTAATTTCATGTCAAATGTTTTCAAGCAGTCTCTGATAGAGTTGGGCATCACCCAGATCACGTCTTCAGCTTACCATCCCCAGACCCAAGGAGCGTTGGAGAGATATCATCAAACACTCAAATCGATGCTCAAGAAATACTGTTTGGAACATCAGAAAGACTGGGATAAAGGTCTTCCATTCGTTGTGTTTGCCGCAAGAGAATCTCCAAATGAATCACTGGGCTTCTCACCTTTTGAACTACTGTTTGGCCATGAGGTAAGAGGACCCCTTAAGTTACTCAAGGAATGCTGGCTGTCGGAGGAAGATGACGTCAACCTGCTGGAGTATGTGATGAAGTTCAAGAACGGCTGTCCACTGCTTTACAGCTGGCGAGAGAGAATTTAGGAGCTGCTCAGGAGAAGATGAAGACTTGGTATGATAAGAAGTCCAGGTTACGCCACTTTCAGCCAGGAGATCAGGTTTTGATTCTGTTACCGGTTCATGGGCAACCTCTTCAAGCCAAGTTTAGTGGTCCTTATTTCGTGGAGAAGAAACTCAGTGATGTCAACTATGTCATCGCCACACCAGATCGTAGAAAGAACAGGCAACTATGTCACATCAACATGCTAAAGTTATATCACAGGCGGGACGAAAATAATCCAGTCTGCACTGTAGCTGTTCCACCCGAGTCTGCAAGTGAAGCTCTCCCATGTAGTATGAGCCTGAGTGATAGTTTGGGGAAGAATCCTGATATCATGAATGATCTCCAGACTAAGCTTTCTCATCTACCTCCCGAGGAAAGGCAGGAGTTTTCGGCATTACTGCAAGAGTACCCGCAAGTGTTCCGTGACACTCCAGGAAGAACTACTGTGTTGATGCATGATGTTGATGTTGGAGACGCAAAGCCAATTAAACTGCCTCCTTACCGTGTGAACCCAGTGAAAGTTCCTCTCATCCAGAAGGAGCTTGGCTACCTGTTGGACCACAAGATGATTGAGCCCTGTCAGAGCGAGTGGAGTTCTCCTGTCACTCTAGTCCCTAAGCCACGTGGGTCACAGCGGCTTTGCATCGACTACAGACATGTTAATCAGATAACCAAAACAGACACTTACCCTCTCCCTCGCGTGGAAGATTGCATAGACAAGATCGGAAAGGCTAGGTACATAAGTGAGTTTGATTTGTTAAAAGGATACTGGCAAGTACCTATGACTGAACATGCTAGGGAGATCTCATGTTTTGTAACACTAGGAAAGGCTTTTGCATGTTCTGTAATGCCGTATGGTATGAAGAATGCACCAGCCACATTTCAGAAGCTCATGAATGTTGTAACAGAGAGTTTGGCAGGGTGTGTTGTTTATATTGATGATGTATTAATCTTCAGTGACAACTGGAAAGATCACCTATGCCATGTCAGTAAATTTCTTGACCGTTTAGTTCAGGCTAATCTTGTAGCTAATTTATCAAAGTGTGAGTTTGGTCAAGCTAAAGTTCAGTACCTTGGGTATGTAATTGGTGATGGACATGTTGCACCACCAGGAGCTAAGGTTCAGGTTATAAGTGATCTTCCCAGACCTAAAAGTAGGAAAGAGCTACAAAGATTTTTGGGAATGGTGGGTTATTACAGGAGATTTGTTCTTAACTTTTCAATTCTTGTATCACCACTTACAGACCTACTGAAAAAGGGAGTTAAAATTGTCTGGACCGATAACTGTGAATCCTCTTTCAACAAACTTAAAGGTGTCCTATTAAGTCAGCCAGTGCTTGCTACTCCAAATTTTGCTAAGCCTTTTAAGATGGCTGTTGATGCAAGTGATACAGGAGCTGGGGTTGTTTTGCTGCAAGAGGATGATCAGGGTATTGAACACCCTGTATCTTATTACAGTAAGAAGTTCACTCCACCTCAAAAGAACTACTCAACTATTGAGAAAGAGCTTTTGGCCTTGATTTTGGGTTTACAGCATTTTTCATTTTATTTGTGTTCTGGTTTTGACCCCATAGTCATTTATACCGATCATAACCCACTGAAATTTCTTAGTAAGTTTAAAGATAAAAATCAGAGATTGACAAGATGGAGTCTACTTCTTCAGGTGTATTCATTAGACATACAACATGTCAAGGGGAAAGAAAATGTTATTGCAGATTGCTTATCTAGACTTTTGACAGATTGTTTTAGAGTAATAAGAAATTTCCTTTGTAAATTTCTTTTTCTTTGTGGGGAGGTGTTACATAGTCTATGATTTCATCATCCTTTGTGTAATTTTAACGCACAGTATGCTGCATGTTTGATCACGAGCGTGTTCTGCCTTAGTCCCCCCCTTCTACCGTTATTGTAGAGTAAGTCGTCCTTTTTGTTGTTCAGAGCGGGATTGTCAACTCTTTGTCCCCATGGCTTCATTTGCGCGTCCTTCTTACAAGTTGTATCAAGCTCTGCTGGCCCCTATATAATGAGCTCAGTCTCTGCATCATTGCCACTTAGATCTGCTCCTCATTTTGTTCACATCTCTGTCCTACCCTGTACAGTTATTATTATTGTGAGTGCTCAGAAAGTCTCCAACCATCTAGCAGCTGTGTAATTTGAGTATAAGTGTTATTACATTTTGTTCTTGTACTGTATAGGATAAGGTCTTAATTTGTATGCCTAGTAAGGTTCTTTTGTGATTAATGTAAAGTTTCATGTCAGCCAATTGTTAATAATAGTTTGTATCGGTAATAATTTATGTTGTATTAACTGAGCATTGCCCGGTGTATTTTCATTTTATCAGGGCTGACTTAGATAAATTTACTCTTACTAATTTCGTGTTAATAGAGGCTATTGCAGTTAACCATATATTTAACCTGTTTTTTGCCATTACATTATCCTTATGAGTCCTGAATATTTTGTTGTTAGTTTGAGCATTAAACTTTAACTTGTAATTTTACCTAACTCTTTTGTTTTGAACCTGGAACTTTACGGGACAGTAGTGATTTTTAGTATTCTCACTTAAAGTGTACATCATCTTTCTCTGTTCCGTAACATAAATTTGGCGACCTCTTATCAGGATATTCAGGATATTATCATAAGGATATTGTTTGATATTTTGTGACTGTGATTTATTCATGATATCTAATATTTCTACACTTGATGAAGCCAAAGATTTTTTGTCAAATGTGCAAACAGTGTGTGATGTAGAAAACAGAACAAAGAATGAACTTAAGCTTGTTGCTTAACAATTGGGAATTGCTGTTCGCTTCTTATCATTCTAAAGATCAAATTGTTGACATAATTAATGAAAGGTGGTTTAATGTAACTCCTCCAAATGAGCAAACGCAGATCGAATTAGCTAAGTTACAGCTAGCCCTGCAGGAGTCTCGTGCTAAGGAGGC
Organism: Coenobita brevimanus; assembly: GCF_032717465.1. NCBI lineage: Eukaryota > Metazoa > Arthropoda > Malacostraca > Decapoda > Coenobitidae > Coenobita > Coenobita brevimanus. Next base: position 30,625,247 of record NC_136999.1, on the reverse strand, counting down.
GGAGGTTCGTATTCAGGGAGGCACAGATACACGCACAAGTTGAACTTGCCAGGATTCAGGCAGACCATGAGTATCGCATGAAACAAGGTGGAACTGGATCATCTAGCTCTGATGATTTTGATGTGGCTAAAAATGTTAAACTTGTCCCTCCTTTTAATGAATCTGTTTTAACAAAGTATTTTCAGTTGTTTGAGAGGGTAGCTACAGGTTTTAACTGGCCCAAAAAGTATTGGCCAGTACTCCTTCAAACTGTTCACACCGGTAAAGCTCAAGTAACTTATGCATCTTTGCCTCAGGATCAATCTGATAATTATGATGTAGTTAAGAGCTTGATTCTTAAGGCCTATGAGCTTGTTCCTGAAGCCTATAGAGTAATATTTAGGACAACTTACAAGCAAGATAAGCAATCCCATGTTGAGTATGCAAAAATCAAAGAAGATCTGTTAGAGCAGTGGTTAAATTCTAAGAATATGGATTCTGATTTTGGTAAATTTAAGCAGGTGATTTTGCTGGAGGACTTCAAGAGGTGTATTTATAAAGATGTAAGCTTATATCTTGATGAGAAAAGAATAGATAATTTGTCTGATGCTGCAGTTTTAGCTGATGAATATGTTCTCACTCACAAGAGATATTCTAGAGAAAAAGGGAAAGCTGAGAGTAAGTACGTTGCCTCTACTCAGAGTACAGGTAACAGGAAAGAGAATAAAGATGATGTTTCTCAGGAAGTAAATACCAGCTTCACCTCTAGATTTCAGAAAAGTAAATGTACTTATTGTAGTAAGCTTGGTCATACTACGGAGAGATGTTTCAGGAGACAGCGTGATGTGAACAAAAAGGAGTCTTTAAATATTCAGTCAATTGGTCTAGTGTCCACTCTTGAGAGTTCCCAGAATTCTTTAACTGAGTTAACTGAACCTGCTTTGAGGGGTAACTTAAATTCTCATGATGGATCTCCTCTTTTGAGCAGTAACGTGGGTGACACTTTCAAGAGTTCATGTGCTAATTTCCTGTCTGATGGTTTTGTCAGTCCTCTGGACAGTAATGACAGGAAATCAGTTAAAATATATCGTGATACAGGTGCTTGCCAATCCCTTATGCTGACCAGTGTTCTAGGCTCTAATGTTAATTCCTCTGATGAAACTGTAATCTTACAAGGTGTAGGGAATAATTACTTCTCTGTCCCTCTGTGCAGAGTGAATTTAGAGTCTGGTTTTGCTAATGGTTCCGTTATGGTTGGGTTGGTTGAGACACTCCCAATGTCAGGTGTAACTTTCTTACTTGGAAATGATATTGGTGGAAGTCAAGTGTGTCCAGCTCCTCAGTTGTCTAGTGAGCCAGTGGCTGCGTCCCAGGATTGTGATGTCCCTGATGTGTTCCCTGCATGTGCTGTCACTAGGGCTAAGTCTAAAGTTACTGGTGATTTAGAGGATAATGATGATGATGATGTTATCCTAGCTGACACTTTTCTTGCTAATTTGGACCACTCACCAGATGAGGCAGTACCCCATAGTGTTGATAATTTGTCTCGTCAAGAGTTTGTTGAGTTGCAGGTTGCTGACCCTGAGTTGAAAGGTCTAGCTAACTCTGCTTACAGTGAAGAAGAGTCAGCTGGTGCTTCTACTAGTTATTATGTAAAGTCAGGAGTACTTATGAGGAAGTGGAGACCCCCAACAGCATCAGCCGACTGTGAATGGGAGGTTGTACATCAAGTTGTCATCCCTCGTGTTTGTAGGCAGGATATCATTAGTGTGGCTCATGATTCCAGTTTGGCAGGACACCTTGGAGTGAGGAAGACTGTGGCACGCATTTTGAAACACTTCTACTGGCCAGGTATCTTCCGGGATGTTTCCTGGTATTGTAAGTCTTGTCACACCTGTCAAGTTGTGGGGAAGTGTAATCAGACAGAAAAGGTTGCACCTCTAGTTCCCATTCCTCCTTTTGAGGTGCCTTTCACCTGTGTGTTGGTGGATATTGTGGGCCCTCTTCCTAAGACTTCTTCAGGATTTTCTTATGTGTTGACCCTGATTGATATGGCTACTCGTTATCCTGAAGCCATTCCACTTAGAAATATCTCAGCAAAGAACGTGGTTAAGGAAATGCCGGGGTTCTTCACAAAGTTTGGTCTGCCCGAGGAGGTACAGTCAGACCAGAGAAGTAATTTCATGTCAAATGTTTTCAAGCAGTCTCTGATAGAGTTGGGCATCACCCAGATCACGTCTTCAGCTTACCATCCCCAGACCCAAGGAGCGTTGGAGAGATATCATCAAACACTCAAATCGATGCTCAAGAAATACTGTTTGGAACATCAGAAAGACTGGGATAAAGGTCTTCCATTCGTTGTGTTTGCCGCAAGAGAATCTCCAAATGAATCACTGGGCTTCTCACCTTTTGAACTACTGTTTGGCCATGAAGTAAGAGGACCCCTTAAGTTACTCAAGGAATGCTGGCTGTCGGAGGAAGATGACGTCAACCTGCTGGAGTATGTGATGAAGTTCAAGAACGGCTGTCCACTGCTTTACAGCTGGCGAGAGAGAATTTAGGAGCTGCTCAGGAGAAGATGAAGACTTGGTATGATAAGAAGTCCAGGTTACGCCACTTTCAGCCAGGAGATCAGGTTTTGATTCTGCTACCGGTTCATGGGCAACCTCTTCAAGCCAAGTTTAGTGGTCCTTATTTCGTGGAGAAGAAACTCAGTGATGTCAACTATGTCATCGCCACACCAGATCGTAGAAAGAACAAGCAACTATGTGACATCAACATGCTAAAGTTATATCACAGGCGGGACGAAAATAATCCAGTCTGCACTGTAGCTGTTCCACCCGAGTCTGCAAGTGAAGCTCTCCCATGTAGTATGAGCCTGAGTGATAGTTTGGGGAAGAATCCTGATATCATGAATGATCTCCAGACTAAGCTTTCTCATCTACCTCCCGAGGAAAGGCAGGAGTTTTCGGCATTACTGCAAGAGTACCCGCAAGTGTTCCGTGACACTCCAGGAAGAACTACTGTGTTGATGCATGATGTTGATGTTGGAGATGCAAAGCCAATTAAACTGCCTCCTTACCGTGTGAACCCAGTGAAAGTTCCTCTCATCCAGAAGGAGCTTGGCTACCTGTTGGACCACAAGATGATTGAGCCCTGTCAGAGCGAGTGGAGTTCTCCTGTCACTCTAGTCCCTAAGCCACGTGGGTCACAGCGGCTTTGCATCGACTACAGACATGTTAATCAGATAACCAAAACAGACACTTACCCTCTCCCTCGCGTGGAAGATTGCATAGACAAGATCGGAAAGGCTAGGTACATAAGTGAGTTTGATTTGTTAAAAGGATACTGGCAAGTACCTATGACTGAACATGCTAGGGAGATCTCATGTTTTGTAACACTAGGAAAGGCTTTTGCATGTTCTGTAATGCCGTATGGTATGAAGAATGCACCAGCCACATTTCAGAAGCTCATGAATGTTGTAACAGAGAGTTTGGCAGGGTGTGTTGTTTATATTGATGATGTATTAATCTTCAGTGACAACTGGAAAGATCACCTATGCCATGTCAGTAAATTTCTTGACCGTTTAGTTCAGGCTAATCTTGTAGCTAATTTATCAAAGTGTGAGTTTGGTCAAGCTAAAGTTCAGTACCTTGGGTATGTAATTGGTGATGGACATGTTGCACCACCAGGAGCTAAGGTTCAGGTTATAAGTGATCTTCCCAGACCTAAAAGTAGGAAAGAGCTACAAAGATTTTTGGGAATGGTGGGTTATTACAGGAGATTTGTTCTTAACTTTTCAATTCTTGTATCACCACTTACAGACCTACAGAAAAAGGGAGTTAAATTTGTCTGGACCGATAACTGTGAATCCTCTTTCAACAAACTTAAAGGTGTCCTATTAAGTCAGCCAGTGCTCGCTACTCCAAATTTTGCTAAGCCTTTTAAGATGGCTGTTGATGCAAGTGATACAGGAGCTGGGGTTGTTTTGCTGCAAGAGGATGATCAGGGTATTGAACACCCTGTATCTTATTACAGTAAGAAGTTCACTCCACCTCAAAAGAACTACTCAACTATTGAGAAAGAGCTTTTGGCCTTGATTTAGGGTTTACAGCATTTTTCATTTTATTTGTGTTCTGGTTTTGACCCCATAGTCATTTATACCGATCATAACCCACTGAAATTTCTTAGTAAGTTTAAAGATAAAAATCAGAGATTGACAAGATGGAGTCTACTTCTTCAGGAGTATTCATTAGACATACAACATGTCAAGGGGAAAGAAAATGTTATTGCAGATTGCTTATCTAGACTTTTGACAGATTGTTTTAGAGTAATAAGAAATTTCCTTTGTAAATTTATTTTTCTTTGTGGGGAGGTGTTACATAGTCTATGATTTCATCATCCTTTGTGTAATTTTAACGCACAGTATGCTGCATGTTTGATCACGAGCGTGTTCTGCCTTAGTCCCCCCCTTCTACCGTTATTGTAGAGTAAGTCGTCCTTTCTGTTGTTCAGAGCGGGATTGTCAACTCTTTGTCCCCATGGCTTCATTTGCGCGTCCTTCTTACAAGTTGTATCAAGCTCTGCTGGCCCCTATATAATGAGCTCAGTCTCTGCATCATTGCCACTTAGATCTGCTCCTCATTTTGTTCACATCTCTGTCCTACCCTGTACAGTTATTATTATTGTGAGTGCTCAGAAAGTCTCCAACCATCTAGCAGCTGTGTAATTTGAGTATAAGTGTTATTACATTTTGTTCTTGTACTGTATAGGATAAGGTCTTAATTTGTATGCCTAGTAAGGTTCTTTTGTGATTAATGTAAAGTTTCATGTCAGCCAATTGTTAATAATAGTTTGTATCGGTAATAATTTATGTTGCATTAACTGAGCATTGCCCGGTGTATTTTCATTTTATCAGGGCTGACTTAGATAAATTTACTCTTACTAATTTCGTGTTAATAGAGGCTATTGCAGTTAACCATATATTTAACCTGTTTTTTGCCATTACATTATCCTTATGAGTCCTGAATGTTTTGTTGTTAGTTTGAGCATTAAACTTTAACTTGTAATTTTACCTAACTCTTGTTTTGAACTTGGAACTTTATGGGACAGTAGTGATTTTTAGTATTCTCTCTTAAAGTGTACATCATCTTTCTCTGTTCCATAACAACATACATACATATATACATACATATACATAAATAAATACATACATACATATATACTTACATATATACATATATATATATATATATATATATATATATATATATATATATATATATATATATATATATATATATATATATATATATATATATATATAGTGTATATATATATATATATATATATATATATATATATAGTGTGTATATATATATATATATATATATATATATATATATACATATATATATATAGTTATATATATATCTATATATATATATATATAGGTATATCTAAATATATATATATATATATATATATATATATATATATATATATATGTATGTATATAATGTTCTGGAAAAGATGGTCAGTGTTAGGCTTGTGTGGTTTTTGGAGAGAGGTGATTGCACATCCACTGTCCAGTATGGTTTTAGAAAAATGCGATCTACCTCTGATGCACTGCTGTCCTTGGAGTCGTCTGTCTGTGAAGCTTTTTCCATTAACCAACACCAGGTCACGGTCTTCTTGGATCTGGAAGGCATATGACACTGACTAGCGTCATGGCATGTTACTTTCTACTTCATGAATTTGGTCTTCGTGAGCGCTTGCCTATTTTTGTTTAGCGGTTTTTATCTAACCGTTATTTAACCCGCGGAGTCCCGTCGACATACTCCCACGTCCTCACGTTATGTCACTGCCAATCCCGTTGACGTACTTCAACGTCCTGCAATTGCAAGGTTCATTATTTCCACAATTTTCAAAATTGGCGCGAGATTTTCGATTCACCCACGTACTCAAGCCTCCCCTACCTTCCCCAAGGCGGGCAGCGTCCCAGACCCCGCGTGACCTGCGCTCGCCCTTGTCTCGGTCACTCACCTGTTAGCAGTGACCCAGGTCAGACATGGCGCATAAAGGTCTCTCAGACGACGAAATACAATCCGCCCCGGATGCCTTCACTGGAGATAGTGATTCTCCACTTGATGATGATGTGGTGGATCGAGATTATGTGCAGCCTGAGGAGGAAATAACAAGCAGTGATGAGGAGGTCCCTTCGCCCCGGAAAAAGCGGTATGTCACGTATCATAAGGCAAGGGAAGGCCAGCCTGCACCCAAAACACCTGCATGGACCTCTCTCCATCCCCTAGAGAGAGATTCTGATGAGGACGAGGATGAGGACGATGACGATGACGGCGGCTTAGGACATGATGTTGCCTCGTGGTTAGGGAAGGAAAAAATCTCACCCCGAGGATCAGAAGGTGGGGCGAGAAGGCAAATAAAGTATGGCCTAGTGTTTTGTCTGGGGAAGGCGAAAGTGGTGTGGTGGGAGTGCGGGGTGAAAGGGAAGTGGTGTGAGGGAGGCAGCACGAGCACATGGTGCACGTAGGCCTAGGGGAGAGGAGGTGGAGCCACTCCCCAGCACGTCTTTCGCCATTCAATATTCTCAAACTTCCTCCACACAGCCCCAGGATGTGGGGAAAGGAAGGAAAGGGAAGGGAAAGGGTAAAGGAAAAGGGAGAGGGAAGAGAAGTGCGAGTGATGAAAGGCGCCGCTCTCCACCTCCCCCACCACCACCAATGTTGCGTTGTGCCTTCAGCCATGTTTCAGAGAGTACCATAACTTCCTACACTACTGAAACTGTGTGGGATGGCGATATGATGCTCAGTATAATGGTAAGGTCAGTCAGTATGTGCCAAGTCTTATATAAACTTGAAACGGGTGTAATGTTTGCAGGAAAGTAATGTATAAGTTGAGAAATAGTGTAAGTTGAACGAAGTGATATGAAAACTACACCCACTGTATAAATCTGCAAAAATATGACGCTCAGTATAACACTCTGGTCAGTAAATATGTGATAGCAAGAATATAAAGTGGAAACTGGCGTAATGTTAGCATGAATAAAACGTATAAGTTGAAAAATAGTGTAAATTGTAATAATTGATGTCACGAGTACACCCACTGTGTAAATCTGCGAAAATATTACGCTCAGTAGAACATTCTGGTCAGTATGTGATAGGAATTATATAAAGTGGAATTTGTTGTAATGTTAGTAGTAAGGTAATTTATAAGTTGAATACTAGTGTAAGATGAAACAAATGATATCGCGATAACACTCACTGTGTAAGTACACGCTAATATGACGCTCAGTTGAATCGTAAGTTCTGAAATTATGTGATATCAATTATATCAAGTGTTTACATGTGCAATGTTAGTGGAGAATTATTATATAAGTACAAAAATAGGTTGTAAGTTGAAATAGTTGTCATAGCGACTTCACCGTGTGTGTTATTATGCGCTCTTATTACGCTATATATTTATGTAAGGCCTGAAATAATCTCAAAACAGTTCTATAAAGTTGAAAAGTTTATAATAATATTAGAAAAGTATTATGTAAGTAGAAAAAACACAATACGAGTTGAAACAACAGTCACAGCGAGTTCACTCACTACGTAAATAAGCGCTAACATTATGCTAAATGTTATCAAAAGGCCTGTGAATACGTAAAAACAGTTCAATAAAATGTAAAATGGTATAATATTATTGTTGAAGTATTATGTAAGTAAAAAAAATTATATGTATCATGATTTTAGAATGTTAGCGATTCATCGTGACCAAGTTGCCCGATTTTGCTCGTTTCGCACGATGGTACAATGCTTATTTCTGCTCTATTTTTGTATAAAATCCAATATACTCTTTTATCACATGTTTTTATGTTTGTAATAAATACAAATCTACTTACTTTCATTGGTTTCCCAGACTTATAATACCATAGAAAACGTTAGAGGCTCAGACCGCCTACGGAGAACACGGGGCCAGGTGGGACCAAGGCATACCTGGTTAGGGTAATTATGGACCCCGGGGAACAATTTCTTTGCCACTGACCATTGTTTCTGACCAAAAGCGAAAGTTTTAGCAAAAAAAAAAAAAAAAGGGTCGAAAAATGGTCGGGATTGGGGGGTACCAGTGGTCAAAAAGTGGTCGGGACGGGGCAGGTTAAGGGTCCAAGTGGAAGAAATGCTTTCTAATGCCCATGCACTAGAAGATGGAGTACACAGGGGAGTATCCTTAGTGTTACTGCCTTTGCCGTAGCCATCAACGGCATAATCATTGTACTTCTTTATGATGTATATGTCAATGACCTCTCACTTTCCTTCACTGCATCTAGAATGTTTCTGATAGAGAAGAAGTTGCAGCTGGCGCTTAATTGATTTTCTGACTGGGCAGAGTCTCGTGGCTTCCTTTTTTCCTTAACAAAGACAGTGACTATGCATTTTTGTTGTCTTTGGGGGGGTTTACCCAGACCCTGACTTGCATCTCTATAGTTGGAGAATATCCTGTGTGGAAGAGACGCTGTTTCTGGGTCTTCTTTTTCATGGATGACTAACCTGGGTTCCTCATATTCGTTCTGTTAGGGCGGTTTCTCTGAAAACTTTGAGTCTTTTGAAGGTTTTGGCTCATACATCTTGAGGTGCTGACCATCAGACGCTCCTCTTGCTGCATAGGTCTCTAATTCTTTTTTAACCTGAATATGGGTGTGAGGTCTACTCCTCTGCAACAGATACCTGCCTCTGGTTGTGAATTTCTGTGCATCATGCTGGTGTGCGTCTGGCAACTGGGGCATTCAGGTCATCCCTGATGCCAAGTTTGTTGGCGGATGCTGGTGTACCAAGTTCGTTGGTGGATGCTAGTGTACTCCCTTTGGATTTGCTTTGCCAGTCGTTGATGGTGAGGTGTTGGAATCGTCTTCACTGAATTCCGAACTTAATTTCTTGTGCCATCGTCCTCCAGGATTCTCAATCTTCTATTTATGAAACCCGTCCTAGTTTCGTGACACCCTTTGGGTACAGGGTCCGGTCTGTTATGTTAGCCATCTCTGTTCCGAGACTGGCAGTTTGTCCACATCTGATCCCGGAGATTGGTTTTTGGTAACTCCCTCGTGTGACATTTTGTAGGCCAGTTGTTGGTAAAAAGTGCTCACTTCCCTGTCCAGTGTCCCTCTCTCTCTTTTTAGAACATGCTTCCACTCATGAGGGTCTGTCCCCGATCTATACTGACGAGTCTAAGACTGATACTGGAGTAGGCTTTGCTGTTGTCTTCCCTTTCTTTAATAGCCGCGATAGCCTTCCTGGTATTACGTCAGTGTATATGGCAGGACTTACCACGATTATATATGCTCTCAAAATCATTTTTCTCTCCCCCAATCTGTTTTTGTAATTTTCGTAGTGCTCCGTCTGCACTGGATTCGTTTAGTGCACACCATTCACTTATTTTATCGATTTTAGAGTGGCCTTTTCTCCTTGGCAATCGTGGCCGTCATGTGGATTCTGTTGGGTTCCTGCACATGTTGGTGTGGTGGGCAATGAGAGCGCAGATACATTAGCTAAAGCTGCGTCTTCTCAACAGCCGACTACCTGCTCTTTGCTTCTGATGTAACACCTAACATGCGATATGCGATTCATACGTGTTGGCAGAGACACTGGGATGGTGTTGCTCATAATAAGCTGAAAGAAATCTTTCAGAGAGTGGCTGTACCAAGGGTTCTCCCCTCCATGCCTCAGCGATTGGAGGCGGCTCTTGCCAGGCTTTGCACTGGGCACTCTACGCTTACATATGGGTTCCTGATGATTGGTGGGACTCAACTGTACTGTGGTGATTGCCTTGTTCTCCTTACTGTCCGTTACTTGCTGGTCGAGTGTCCAAGTCTGGGGGACCTACGTCAGGATTCCTCCATAGGCATAAGGGGGCAAATGGTGCCTACTCTTTGTCCTCGATGCTTGGTGGAGCCTCAAACGATTTTGCTGATGTTTTTAGTTTTCTTCAGGAGGCAGGCCTCCTTTCACTTTTATAAGTAATTGATATTATATAAATTATTCTTTTGTTATTTTCAGTGTTTTATTTCTGCTAACGGGTATTAACATTGTTTTGAATAAGCACTTTTTCCCCGGCGTCTTTTACCTTGTTTTCCGGTGGCATATAACCCTGGCAGATGCGCAGCCAGATTTTAATATTTCTCAGTCAATCAACATTCCAGTTCCCCTTCGGCCTCATTTAATAAAGTATCATATACAAACAAAAGAACAGGAAGCTTCCAAACGCTGCCCGCTCTCATTTGGGTTGCTCCAACACCAACTGCACTACCTTGTATCTCATTTATAACTCCATCCATATACAGGTTGCACAACCATGGAGACATGACACATCCCAGTTTCAATCCAACATTCAGATAGAAAAATTCATTCAGTTCACCATCCATTCGCACTGTAGCCCTAGCGCCTTCATACATACTCTTTATGGCATTCAGCATCTTCCTATTTACTCCATATTATATGTTTTATATTTTCCACACTCATTGTCTATCGACTTTGTCTTATGCTTTCTCAAAATCCATGAAGGTAGCATATAACATCTTTCCTTTCTCTAGAAACTTGCTACCAAAACCTTGGGATAAATATCTGATGTATACAACGCTTTACTTCCTGATACCTTCCTGTTCTTCTCCATCTAACTCTTCAGTTGTTTCCCTAACGCTGTCAGTAAGCATCCTACCATAAACTTTGTGCAATTCTCGAATAATAAATATTATTTCCTGCTCTTCGATAGAAAATGTTAGTTCAGATTGCTTCTTCATTCTGTGACTGCACGTAATGTGAAATGTTATGTAGAATATATAATGAATTCATTTCCTTAATGAAACATACCTATCACATCACAATAGATATAATCGTAAATTATCCCATACTGATGACGTCTGGAAGCTATACCAAGGAAATCATAAGTCCTCGGGAGGGAAATTTTACCTTTTTTCTCTATTAAGTGGATACGAATAGGCAATCATATATATATACACTGATGCCCAGGGATATAAAAATTCTTACGATATACTGACAGGGAATAGTAAGAGTTTTATGGTAACGAATACAGGGGATTTAAGGTATGCAGATCTAAAGGTATACACCAGTGGTAGTGTACTGACAATAATATATCATCCGGTGATTATATGATTCTGCACCTGCACAGTATAACGAAAAGGATGTATTACACAATCCCTTGTCATAGAAAATGTAAAACCATTGACCGACACACAGGTAGCCTCCTCCAGTTGAAATATATATATATATATATATATATATATATATATATATATATATATATATATATATATATGTAATAGATGCAGAAGTGAAGTTTAGAATAAATGAAGTAGGAAAGGTGCTGGGGGGAATGAAAAAAGTGTTTAGATGTCGTTCGCTTACAATGGATGTAAAGAGAAGGCTGTATGAGGGTGTTGTGGTACCGACTGCGTTATATTGGGCTGAAACATGGAATATGGGTGTAGCAGAGAGGAAAAGTTTGAATGTAATGGATATGAGGTGTCTGATGAGTATGTGTCGAGTGACGCGTATGGATCGAGTGCGCAATGATGAAGTGCGAAGGAGAACTAGAGTTGTTTGGGAGATGGCTGGTAGAGTTGAACAGAGGGTGTTGGGATGGTTTGGGCATATGGAGAGAATGGATAATGAGCGATTGATGAAAAAGATAACTAGATATGATGTGAGAGGTGTAAGGCTGAGAGGAAGACATGGAATAGGATGGATGGACAGTGTGAGGAGAGCACTGGATGCGAGAGGGATGTCTGTTGAGCAAGGAAGAGTGGCTGTGCGTGACAGAAATAAATGGAGAGAAATTGTTAATGAATAAGTGATGACACAGCCCTGAGGGGATATTCTCCCGCATTTGGTCTGATCAGCTAGTCAGGTCAGGTGTGGGTAAGAGGATGGATCGGTTATGATGTGGCAGGGGTAAACCAGTTCTGCTGTCGGGCCCTACTGCAAATGTCACCCATTGCATTGCGCAGTTGACCCTTGTGCGGTGTGGTGCGGTGAGGATCTGTCCGTTCTCCCCTCTGGGGCTAAGATGCAAATGAATGTGTTTGAATGGATGAGTAAATGGGGAGTGTGTCGTCCTGTCTCAGCTACCTCCCTTTCCTTTGGGGAAGCAGCCTAGGTATATAGATAGATAGATAGATAGATATGTGTATATATATATGTATATATATATATATATATATATATATATAGATCTATATTTAGATCTAAATATATATATATATATATATATAAAACGAAAAAATGTCAAAAAAAGACAGGAAAAGAAAGCAAAAACTGCGATCCGACTAATACAGAAAGCAAATTACTTTATGTTAAGTAATAAAGTAAATATGAAGATTTGTTGCCTTTATAACAACACTGCATATAAGACTATGTGCGTAGATCTGCTTTTACTACAAATTCATGCAACCTACCCTCTGAGCTTCACTAACTGTCTGGATAAGATATTTCCGAGTCGTGTTCTCGTCTTGGCTGTGAATCTTGCTCTCAAAAACTGCCAGTCCCCAGGATGCTCTCAGCTTAGGCAGATCCTGTACCCGTGGAATACATTATTAGCCATGTCCTCCTCATCTGTCTGGCCTGCTACTCGGAAAGCCACATCCTGGATACAGTCTAGTGGGCCTTTTTCCTATACTCTTTTACCAAGTGGCGTACCGAGGGGGGAGGGGGACCATGTGGTCATATATATACATACATATACATATACATACATACATATACATACATACAGATATACATACATACACATACATATATATACATATATATATATATATATACATATATATATATATATATATATATATATATATATATATATATATTATATTATATATATATATATATATATATATATATGTATATAAATATATATATATATATATTAATATTATATATATATATATATATATATATATATATATATATATATATATATATATTGTTGACTTTATATGCTGGTTTTATTCGCCCCTGTGTATAGTATAACTCCCACGTGTGGGGAGGCTCCCCACATACAGCTCTTCTCAATAGGGTGGAGTCAAAGGCTTTTCGTCTCATTAACTCTTTTTCTCTTACTGAGTTCCTTCAACCTCTGTCTCTTCGCCGCACTGTTGCATCCTCATCTCATTTCTATCGCTACTTCAATGGTCACTGCTCCTCTGAACTGTCTGCTTGCATCCCTCCACCTCTACGACTGGTGCGGTGCACCCGCTTAGCAACAAACTATCATCCTTTTTCTGTCCAACTCTTTAATGCAAGAGTTAACCAATACTCCCAGTCCTTCATTTATGCAATATGTGAACTCTGGAACTGTCTCCCTCTGTCTGTATTTCCTGTTTCCTATGGTCTCCAGTCTTTCAAACGCAATGTGTCCAGGCATCTCGAAAAGGACGGATCTTGGGTTTGGCTCTGTTTTGTATTGTTCTTCATTTCTTGGAAGGAAAGGTTTGCAGGCTCTTGGCCTTCTTTCTTGCATACATTATATATATATATATATATATATATATATATATATATATATATATATATTGTTATTAGTTTATTACAGTTGTAAAGTAGTTTGATCGAAATATGAGTGTTTGAATTTTAGTAGTATAAGGTATTTGGAGAGACTGAATCATAACTCATTATCATAGAGTACTTAAAAATGACTTTAGAATATACTATATTTATGACGTATAGCCATTCCATATGACCTCAAAATGATCATAAAATTGGCCAAAATGCAAAATTTTCTTGGGAAGGGGGCTTACAGTCCTTCACCCCGAACCCCCTAGGTGTACGGGCTCGCTGCACTCGCCAAAGTCATAGGTTGCACAGTTAAAATTATTAAAAAAAAAAAAAAAAGGACCCCTCATTTCAACTTTCAGGGTACGCCATTGCTTTTCACTAATATGACCTTGATTTTCGTCCTTTTGGAGCTTAAGCCATGCAGGTCAGTGGCAGAATAGGCCAGTACTAGGGCCTTCTATCCTTCCCAAAGCATCTCTTTGTGACTAGCATCATATTCGAATGTTAAACTCTTGTTCCAGCTCAGTATTCATGAAGAGATGGCAATAATACGTTGTTCAAATAAAACGAATATAGTGACTCAAGAGAACGGGTGGAGACATTATTGCCGGTCTCCTCTCATATGACGGGACGTTGCCACTCTTACAACTCGAATACGTAAGCTGTGCTTGTGTGAATTTCGGTGAGCCTTAATCATGAAACAGGAACGAGCCTCCTTGATTATCAGTCGAAATTACTCTCCCATTTGACTGCATCTGGCCATCAGTTTAGTTTAATGAGGGTTACATATCTTTTCCAGTATAAATGAAATCAACTGTAACATGTACTGTATAGTGCATTCTCATTGTAACATCTGTTCAACATGTTCTATGCAAGGTGTAAAATGTACTCTCTGTGATATATGTACTGTATATTAAATATATGAAAAACAGGTCATTGACACCATTCCACAATTAGCGTATCTCTATGACCATTATTTAACCTTTAAAGACAATTATAAGTGACTAGGATAAACAGCATATATATATATATATAATTATGCAGGTGGAAAAATACACAGAGACATACAGTCTACATATGACGAGAATAACATATTAGAATAAGAAAGCTTACTAAAAGTTACCTAACATATAGAGGTACTGCAGACATAGTGTTAATTAGAGATGGATTATGGGACCTTATATATATTGATTCAAGCAATCTTAAGTTATTATTTGATGAAGAAGCTAATATTTTAAAATACTCCTTTTTAAGTAAGGTACCACAAGATTCACGATGGTCTCTTACTGCTGAGTGAGGAGGGGACCTGAGTCGTCGGCCTGTCCTGCTCGACTTTTTTTTTTTTTTTTTCATTAATGGCCATCACCCTGAAGGGGCATTAGGCATGCAAAAATCGATAATCATGAAAGCCAAAATAATGATATGAAATATTTGCATCTATTTCATACCAATATTAAGTTATTATTCATGATTATGAAACATAATAAGTAATAAAGAATACATCAGTATACATGGATAGTACCTGGACAAATACTTCCATCTATACATCACATGTAGACTCATTACTATGCTACTACAAAATAATCAAATAATTATCAAATTTATATATAAAAAAAATGATAAGAATAATTACAAATTTACTGGTCCTGAACAAAAGAAAGAAAGAAAAAAATACACATATAAATGTAACCTCCTCCTGCGGTTCACAAATACATATATGTGTATTGATGTATTTACATATGTACAAAAACCATATTAATATATATATATATATATATATATATATATATATATATATATATATATATATAAGGAAACCACAACCAAGTTCATAAAATAAATCACAACTCTCTGAGTAATCTAGTCTCTTTCAGGAAAGTCATCAATTTATTAGTCACACCAACGTCCCCATCACCCAAGACAGAATCAAGTGTGAATGGGAGCGCGTTTGTCCTACAGTAGGCAGCCAGAGAGGTACGTTCCCCAGCATACCTAATGCAGTACAAAAGGATATGACTAATAGATAACACCGCATCACAGGTGGTACAACGCGGTGGAAATTGTCTGTTAATATATGGCAACACATGTGTTATTAGGGTGGAATTCATTCGGAGGCGGGCTAAAGCGACCTCCTCCCGTCTGTTTCCTCAGGAGGAACTGGACCAGTCACAAATGGTCCTTTTGACAGATGGAATTGCCAGGTCGGTCCATCCACTGACTTTGCCACAGAAGATTAATTGATTTCTTTCCGAAAGAGAGACTAGACTGTAGCTCACGAGGAACGTCGCAAGTCTCCTCGAGTTCTACAGCCGATTTAGCTAGTACGTCAGCATGCTCATTGCCGTAAATACCACATTGACCAGGCACCCAGATCAGAGAGAAGGATTTAGCACATGTGTGCAGCTTATTGATAATGCGGCCCAGGACCTCATGTGAATCAGTCCTACATGAATGAATTGCCAGGAGGGATGACTTAGAGTACGAAAAAATGACAAAACTGTCGTGATCTGAACGCAAAGCAAAGTCTATAGCCTGATCTATGGCAAATAATTGGGCAGTGAATACAGATGTATGGAGGGGGCAAACAAAAACGGATGCGGCACTCCGTAGACCACTCACTCGCACCCACACATTCATCCATCTTAGAGCCCTCGGTGTACAAGTGGAATGATGCTAGGTGTCTAATGAGGATCATCCGGAACAACTGTCGTACCTCCACTTCCAGAGCCTTGTACTTTGCGACGGGGAGCCAGTCAGTATTAAATGTGGTAGCAAGAGACTCCCAGGGAGCTATTTTTGATGTTAAAACCTGATCCTCATTAGAAAGGTCGTACCCTAACATCTCACAGAGGAAGTGAAGCCTCACAGCCACCAGCTTGAGGGCCGCAGACAGCAGGTTTTCCCACAGTAGAAGGATCCGACAAGTTGGAAGGCCAAGTGAGCGTTTACGGTGGGTGGTGATACCGTAAGAAAATAGCAGGTGGTCACGTCGTAAATGGAGGGGAGGCACATTAACCTCCACTTCCAACCGCTCCACATGAGTACATCAAAGGGCTCCGAGACATATACGCAAGCACACGTCCTGAAGCACATCAAGTCTACGGAGTACAGCATCCGATGCCGACCCATTCACTTGTGAGCCATAGTCAAGCTTAGAACGGATAAGGGACTTATACAGCATCAGTAAAGACGTTCTGTCTGCTCCCCATGATTTACCAGAAAGAAACTTGAGGATGTTTACTTTTTTACTACAAGAAACAAGCAAATGATTAATATGTGTTCTCCAACTGAGCCTACTATCAAAATGTAGACCCAGGAATCTTACTGAATTTTGAAAAGGTATGGGCTGATTGTCTAAAGTCAGATGCAAAGGAGGTACGTTAAGTTTACGAGTAAAAACAACACCGACACACTTAGGGATGGAAAATTTAAATCCTCACTCCAGGGCCCAACGCTGAACAGATTCAAGTGCCAGTTGAATCTGCTCTGCCGAGGACTGTGCATTGCGGGAAGAGTGCCACACTGCACAGTCATCAGCATAGAGTTAGTATATAATCGTCCTGGGGACGGAAGCAGATGACAGAAGGTCAGTAATGGCAACTCTGAACAAAGTAGGGCTAAGCACACTTCCTTGTGGTACCCCGTTCTCTTGGACAAATATGTCCAAAGTTACATTACAGGATAACCTGACAGAAAACGTTCTGTCAGTAAGGAAGTTCTGAAGGAAAATGGGCAAATTACCTCTTAAACCATAAGCATAGAGTTTACATAGTATTCCATTTCACCAGGTCATATCATAAGCCTTATGAATATCCAGAAAAATTCCTATCATGAATTCGCGATTGGCAAAAGCCTCGGCTATGCAATGCTCCAGGTGCAGTAAATGATCCAAAGTGGACCTGTATTTACGGAATCCACTCTGTTGATCATTTAACACACCTTTCGACTCTAAAACAAAAAGTAACCTTTTATTAACCATACGTTCAAAGACCTTACATAGACAGTCAGTCAGCGCAATAGGTCGAAACGAACTGGGACTCGTAAGGCGACCATCCCGGCGAGGTATCGGTATGATGTGAGCATAGTGCCATGAGTTTGGGAACGTGCGGGATGCCAAAATCTCATTGTACACCACTAACAGCTTACTCAGGTTGGCCTGAGTAAGATGCTAAATCATACCATACGTAATGGTAGATGGACCAGGACTGGAGCCTTTACAGGATTTAAGGGCAAGGAGAAGCTCATCTAAAGTAAATTCGGAATTGTAGCTGGTATCTCCGTCTTCAGTGGCAAAGTCGAAATTTTGCAGCTCAGCTTTATGCTTATGGTGGAGAAAGCGAGGATCATAGTTGGCTGAGCTGCTTACCTGGGCAAAATGGTCAGCAATAGTTTTGGCAATGTCCACGGGATCGTCAATGACATTCCCAGCCACCTCAAGTCTGGTGATCGGTGACCGGGTGTACTTGTTGTTTAGTACATTTATGGTGGACCAGACCTGACTTAGTGGGGTGGAGCGATTCACCGTGGTCACAAAACTATGCCAGTTATTCTGTATTGCCGCTTTAATTGTCCTCCTTGCCTCAGCCTTAGCTGCTTTGTAGGCAATAAAGTTTGATTCTGTTGGCTGTTTCTCGAAAATCCTGTATCTCCTATTGCGCTTTGTGAGTGCTTGTCGACAATGTGGTGTCCACCACGAAACTCTACGCTTGTTTGGAATTGTAGATGTCTCGGGAATAGCAGCCTCAGCTGCGTGTATAATGGAAGTCTGTAAGTGTGCAACTTTGTCATCAATGTTATCTCCCGATATACCTAGATTGGCGATCCGTGAGTAGTACCCCCAATCTGCTTTCTTAAAGTTAAATTTAGATGGTGGAGGAGGCCAAGAATCGTCGCGTGTATAAGAAAGATTGGAAAATGATCGCTACCCATCGAGTCATCATACGGGTCCCAAGAGATGTTAGAGTGTATATCGGGAGATGACAAGGACAGCTCTATACATGACATGTTGCCAGTGAGGTCATCTACACGAGTCGCTTTACCACTGTTTAGAAGACAGAGGTTTGACTCTAATATTAGGTCGGCTATTTGCTCCCCCCTACCATCACTCCTCAAGCTTCCCCACTGATAGTGATGGGCATTAAAATCGCCTAAAATTAATTTTCGACCCAGAAGTTGATGGGCTAGGGAAGTGAAAGCATCACCATCAATGGGACCACGGGGAGGACAGTAGATAGAACAAATAGACAAATAAGTTATTAAATTTTACTCTGCACGCAACAGCTTCCAAAGTAGAATTTAGAACCACTTCTGTTTGTGGGTGTGATTTGAGTACGTATATGGCAACTCCGTGACCATCATATCTTCTATACGAATGGTAGTGTTTGAACTGTGGAGGATCAGGGTGATCCACCAGGCGCGTCTCCTGTAAACAAACAACGTCTGGCCTGTGTATAGATAGCAAAATTGCTATACTGTGGACTTTATTCCCAAGAGTCCTACAATTCCATTGTAACATAGTGAATGTGGCGGTTTAAGATTTACGAGAGAGGCCAGTGTGCTTAGCTTTTTTATGCCACCCGCCACCAGACGAATGACTACCAGGGGACCTATCCCGGTGCTTACTAGTGGAAACCTCCATATGTTGCTCATCAATAACTAGGCTCCCAGAGCCCCCCGAGGAAGAGCTAACTCTTCTCTCCCTCGCTGGACCAGGAGCAGGAAAGACATGAGGACGTGGCTGTTTCGTAAGGGTGGTCATATTACTCTTACTAGAGTTGTCAGACTTCTGTTTAGGCTTTACTGACTGAGAGGCAGCAGCAGCCTGAGAGTAGCAAGGTGCAACAGGGGTGTCAGTTTGAGAGGTGGATTGGACAGGAGGCTCAGATGAAGAGGTAGAGTGTGTGTCAAGAGGAACAGGTTCAGGCTCAGTCTGTATTTCAACAGAGCACATCATGGGACGGGACATTACCGCCGAAGCATAGGACCTATTCAGTGTGTGAGTTGCATGCAAATCCTTCACCTTTTTCCTAGCTTCGTAGTAGGAAATGCCCTCAGTTGCTTTCACTACGCAGACCTCCTTCTCCTCCTTCCACTTGGGACAATCTCTAGAGGAAGTGGAGTGTGCGCCCTTGCAGTGGAAAACAATGTACCGTCTCCAATGTGCAGTGTTCAGCATCATGTCCCTGTGTTCCACATTTGCCACACACTGACGGGGAAGCCCGACAAGTCTTATCACCGTACCCGTACAATTGACACATTAGACAACGAAGTGGATTAGGGATATAAGGCCTTACGTTAATAATTTCGTATCCAACTTTGACATGGTCTGGGAGTGAAACTTTTCCAAAAGTCAAGACAATAGTGGCAGTCTTCGTCCTCATGCCTTCAGAAAATCTGGTTATAAATCGGGCATTGATTAGCATCCTGAGTTAGGAGAAAGTTCAAAAGATCTGTCCTTTCCTTTCCATAACCATGAGATACCTGCAGGTGATAACACCTTCTGCAGGAATTCATGGCAGTGCAGGGATCTTCGGCTCGACATCATATTGCATGGAATCCTGACGTTTAGTTTCTCATAAAATCTTTTACCTGGGAGGGAGTTCAAGGTTTTGATGAGGAGGTCTCCATTTGCAAAGTTTTTTCACCTGTTCCACCTCCCCAGCACAGTAATCAATCATCTTTATTGATGATGATGGGATTGATACTGCTCAAGTGTGTGGAACTGAGAGGCATGGGAGCTGTTACAGCAACTGTGCATTATTTTCACAATGATGTCCAGATCGGTACGAGATCTGGGGCCATCTCAGTCAGGGAGCGGTCAGTCCGTGGTACAGGCCTAGAATGTTCGTCAGGGATTCTCAACTCCTCCTCCTGAAGGGGGGAGGCGGCAGGGGCGTCCGACATAGTAACCCCTCTTCCCCCCTTAACGGGGGAAGTGGGAAGAAGATGACTGAAAACGAGTGCAAGGGACAAAACACACCGGGACCAAAACAATTCCTAAGGCTGAAATTGCTCTCTCAAACCACTCCAGGGAGGCCCGGACCTGTTAATCTCCACGCCCCAGAGCTTATCAGTGGGGGAGACCCTCCGTGGGCAGCAAAATCCAAAGGTGCAATCTGGCAGTACACATGGGAACAGACACCTACTGTTCCAAACTAACAGTGGGATGGGAGGAAAGTGAGAAACTAGCTTAGCCGTAATCAAAGCACACCAGGAAGCAGGTGAAAAAAAAAGCCGGTCAATTGCCGGTGAGAGGCAGCCCTAGGAAGCTAGTGTGAGAGCTCAGCAGCACACACAATCTCACTCTCCATGACCATGCATAGCAAAGTGTGCTGCTCGACTGACCCATATGTTCGTCTGTCCTAACCTTGAAAGACACTTTTTTTTTTTTTTTTTTTTTTTTTTTTTTGCCTATCGACGTCATTGGGGCCGGAGCCCCTGGTCATTATAAAGGCAAAATATATATATATATATATATATATATATATATATATATATATATATATTGAAACATATATATATATATATATATATAGAAACATATATACATATATATACGAACATATATATATATATATATATATATATATGAAACATATATATATATATATATATATATATATATACACATCCATGCATATGAACATACACACTTTCATGCACACGTACACATATACATAATAATTTTTATTTTATTATTTTTTTGTACTTTTATTTTTATTATTTTTTTAATTTGTTATATTTTTAACCTTATATTACTTATAAACTAAAATGCCTAATCTGAAGACCCTAAAACTAATCACCTGACAGACAAATCGCTAACCTATACAACATCCTAAGAGACAAATAACTAGACCTACACTAATAGTAAAAAAGCTCCCTGACTCAAGAAAACACTACTCGACTGCCAGATATGAAATGCCTTTCTTACATTACATACCTGCACTCATCACCTGGTGATTGTCAGTCGAGGCACAACCTAATATAGGGGACATCAATATATGAAAGGGAACCAGACGAGTCAAGAACATTTCCATAAACGTCAGCTGTCGGCCCTAATTAGAATAACTTAAGCAAGATGGTATAATGTATTTACATAATTTGTACAAAAAGTGAAGAACCTTGCCCAGCAGACCACCATCGACTGCAAGTACCCAATACCTTCATATATTGCACAATTGCACTCATCAGCTGTTTGACTGTCAGTCAAGGAACGGGGTTTAATGTAGGGGACATCAATATTAGAAATAGATCAGTGGGAGGAGGAACTATTTCAAATACGTCAACTGTCAACCCTAATTAATATTACAACATATACATATTTACAGTCGATAAAAACTATGACCATACAGTAAAAAAGTCACATCACTCTGATCAGTCTGGTCTCTCTGAGGAAAGCCATCAATTTATCAGTCATAACAATGTCCCCATCACCCAGGATGGTGGAAAGGGTGAAGGGGACGTTTGCTGCGCCACAAGCTTAATGGTGACTATAAGTGAAGCACTCACTGAATAAATCGCCGACAGCGCAGGTTGATATGACTGCACAAATAACACCGCATTACAGTGATGTCACAGTGCAGTGCATGGAAAGCGCTTTCTTTCCATATAGTGGCATGTGAAAGTTAAAATGGTGGCATTGAGCCGTAGCCGTGCACAATACTTTTCTTCCTTCAGAAGGCGACTGGGGCGTGTTTGCAGTGTCCCAGTTCGCCCAGTGACGGCTTATTTGCAGGCTGGAATATTAAGTCTGATCCACTGACCTTGGTCAGCAGAAGATTTATTGATTTCTTTTCCGAGAGAGAGACTCGACCGTAGATCACGAGCTCTACAGCCGACTTTGCAAGTAAGTCAGCCTGCTCATTGCTGTAGATACGACAATGTCCTGGCACTCCAGATCATGTAAGAATGACTTGTTGCATGATTGCAACTTATTAATGATTGTGGTCCTGGGATCTCGTGAGAGCTCCGTGGTGCAAGATGCAATTGCCATAGAAGTGGAGATGATTTTTGAATCTTGAAAATATGACAAATGTGCTTTCATGCCTAGGTGAATGAGAGACATAGTCTTTGGCTCTTTGTTAATATAATAAAAGTTCTTTTCCTGTGAGGTAAACACAGATGTATGAATCTGCAACCGATACCTGAGGGCATCATTCAGCTCGATCACACATTGCACGTAATTCCACACATGCACTTGACTTGGAGCCATTGGTGTACCAAGTGGGAATCCCCAAGTGACAACATGATGGATGTTACGATGAACAAGTGGTGGACCCTGCGCCCTCCGGCGCCTTGGCCTTTGGTGCTGGGAGCCATGTAACATTCAACTGTAAAGCCAGGTGGCTCCAAAGGTGCTATATTTTTTAACACCAACTTGTCACAGTTACTGGGGTCCACCCCTAAGCTCCCTGAGTCAAGTAAGTGGAGGTGAATGGTGCAAGGCACAGCGCACCCCCGCAGAAGGTGGTGGTATTGATGCAGGGGATACAGGCCACATTGCCGTAGTTATTGTCACACATTTACCTATATGTTCGTATGCCATACGATAAGGCCAGGTGGTCACGTCAATACGGAGGGGGAGGGGCACATTCGCCTCCACTTCCATATGAGTTACACGGGTACACCCCGGACGGCCTCCAAGATCTCATTCGCCTCAAGAACATTTATTCTGTAGCACATCCAATCCTTTTCAGTGTGGCATCGGATGCCGAGCCATACACCTGTGCACCATAGTCTAGCTTTGATCGAATAAAGGACTCACATACACCATTAATAAAGATTTTTCTGTCGGTGTTCACTCTATGTAGTACCCATTAGGTACTTCAGGGACATTTACTGGTTAATATTGCAATCGAGCAAGCAAAGTTATTAACACTGGACTTTTAAAAGTTCAACCGACGATCAAAATGAATTCCCAGAAACTTCTTTACAGAATTTTGAAAAGGTACTGCCCTGATTATCCAAAGTTAAGCACAAATTAGGTACGCTATTTATGATTATCAGTGAAGACTACAGCGGCACATCTTACGGATGGAAAACTTAAATCCCTCACTGCAAGGCCCGATTGGTGGACGGAGTCAAGTGGCTGCTTGAACTGCTCAGCCGAAAATTCCAGTGCACTCACGGGATGAGTGCCATATTGCACAATCGCTGCATAGAGCGAGTATTTAAGATTCCTCGGGATGGGAGCTGATGACAGAATATCATTGATCATAATACTAAATAAAGTAGGACTAAGCACACTTCCCTGCGGCATCCCGTTTTCCTGGATAAATATATCCGATGTTACGTTATGGGGCAATTTGACAGGGAAAGTCCTGTCCCTTGAGAAATTAGAAATAAAAATAGGCAAATTTCCTCTTAACCCTTTAACCGTGGGCAAATATTTTCACCCTCGCCCTCACTGACTGGTCTTCCCGCGCCTCTCCCCGGGGTTTCAGCCAAAATGTAAACAAAACTCTTAAACTCACATAACTCTGCAAAAAATAAGGAACCATTATGAAAGTACTAACTCTTCGGCTTTGCAATGATGTGAGGTTTCACAGTTTCAGTTGGATCATCACTGGATGGGCAGTGCCGTTAGAATTGGAGCTGAGCGATCTAAAATCACTATTTTTCTCTCACACACCATTACCTTCACTCACACACCATTACCAAATGCACAACCTCATTCTGATAATAATACTATAAACATATATGAACACTGCACATACGTATAAACACCCACTCTGTGTTCACTGAGGCAGGTAAAAGGCACTTGTAATTGCTCCGCGCACTTCACTGCCACATCAGCGGTGTTGTAATCACTGTTTTTCGTTGTCTACACACCATTTACCAAATGCCAACCTCATTCGGATAATAATACTATAAACATATATGAACACTGCAGCATACGGATAGTAACACCCACCCTGTGTTCACTGAGGCAGGAAAGCAAGGCACTGTATCATGCTGCGCGTACTTCACTGCCACATCAGCGGTGTTGTAATCACTATTTTTCGCTTCACCACACCATTACCAAAGTGCCAACCTCATTCTGATAATACTACTATGCAAACATATAGAACACTGCATATACGATAAACACCCCACTCTGCACGTTCACTGAGGCAGGTGCAAAAGGCACTGTAATTGCTCCGCACTTTCCACTGCCACATCAGCGGTGTTGTCACCACACAGCTGGACAGATACTTGATGCGTGTTGGTCAGGGGTGGGTGGGGAGGGGTGGGGCCTGGGGGTTGGGGCGGGGAGGAGGAGGAAGTGGGGGTGCTGGCTGGGAGGAAAGAACTTAATAGCTACTCTCCCTTGAAACAATTGCCGCGCGGAAAAAACGTGGGGTATTCAAAATATTCACAAACATTCGAGAATGACACCCGCGATTTGGTCCAGTTTTTGCAATGTCATTCTGAGATGACACCCGCGGTTAAAGGGTTAAACCATAAGCATAGAGCTTCATTAGTATTCTGTGTCGCCATGTCATGTCATAGGCTTTATGGATGTCCAAGAACACCCCTATCATGAATTCTTTATTGGGAAATACCTCTGCAATACAATGCTCCATATTCATTATATGATCTAGTGAACTTCTGTATTTACAGAAACCACATTGTTGATCATTTAACAAATTCTTCGACCCTAAAACAAAATGAAGCCTATTGTTTACCATTTGTTCCATGACCTTACATAGACAAGAAGTCAACACAATAGGACGAAATGAAGTGGAATTCATAAGACGACCAGCCTCTTTGGGTATCGGTATGACGTGCGCAAAGTGCCATGAGTTTGGGAACGTTCGAGACGCCCAAATCTCATTGTACAATGCTAACATTTTAATCAGCAAGAAATAGGTAGTTCCAGGTGAATGTAAATGTCACTTAGGCTTCTCCCTTCCTTTCTGATATATATTTTTATTACAGAAATAGATTAACCCGCACCATCCTGACGTTTTCTGGGCAGTGGTACGCCCCAGTCCCAACATTTTTGGACCTTTTTTTTTTTTTGGCTCAAACATCTAAGCTTTTGGTGAGAAACATTGAAAATTCATAGGGAAATCAAGCCACCTGAGGTTTAAAATACTCTGGATCTAGGTACTAGTACTTTATCTCCTTACCTGACTGGGTTTTCTCCACAGGCTGGCACCAAAGAAAACGAGTTCTTATGGTGAGTGGTAACTATTTTATCCACTCATAAACAGTACATGTTTATTTACTTGGTACGAATTCATATGTAGGTACAAGAGTATATTGGTTTTCAAAACAGTAATATAGGCATTTATAAGCATTGTTTCACTCACTAACTCATCACCATTCATGACCTTTTTTTTCCCACATTACCTGATCATCATTTCTGACTGTTTCTTCCTCTAATGCTATGTAACTCTTGTCCTCCACATTGTCATCGGGACATTAGAATCCACTCTGGCCCTGAATGTCTTTATTGGCCAGGTCACTGGTAACAGTGTGAATTGCTGAGACACAATGAAGTGTATGCAGAGGGGGGAGAGGTAATGCGGTGTAAGGCATTGTCCCTGCTTTGGCATCTTGTAGAGGAATAGAGGAAGGTGTCCCATGTATATGTGCCAAAATCACCGCGAAATCACTCATGAAACTTCATCGTAAAAATTGAAAACTGTGTAAATTAGGGACCTTGCAATGTTGCCGCGTTAATTCACGTCTCCGGGATATGAGTGCACATCATGTGAGGACGTGAATTCACGTCTCCGGGACGCGGCAGGTTAATACAAATATAAATTGGAATACTGTAGATATAACAGGCCAAGAAAGCTGTTGAGATCAAAAGCTCCTGGATCTCGAGCAAGAGTTTTTCCTAACGCAACATGTGAGGGAAACCACCAGAAAAAGAGGACTCGATGTACCTTCAATGCTAGATCTTATATGTACTAGGCAGGAAAACGATTTTGACAGTTTAATATATCACTCTCCACTCGGCAAAAACGACCATGCAGTACTAAATTGCAACTTCAGGATAGCATATGACAAAGTTAACAGCAATGAAAGTTACAAAAAGAGCCTAAAGTATAAAAAGGGAAATTATCATGACCTAAAGAAGTATTTCTTAGAAGCTGATTGGGAAAATGAGCTTAGAGGACAAGATTAAAATGTTGTATAGTAAAAAATTCTGTGAATTTTATGAAATAGGAGTCCAGAGGTACATCCCACAGCACAAATATGAAGCAGATAAGAAAATACAGAAATGGTTCAATACAGAATGTAAAAAATCAAAAGAAAGAAGAGATTTGTTGTGGAATAGATACAGTAAGACACACAATATGTGAAAGGGCATATAATAATTACAAACAGGCAAGAAACGATTATACAAAATAAGGAGGGAAGCCCAAAAACAGTTTGAGGAGGATATAATACAATAAAAGTAGTGGATCAACCGAAGCTATTTTACAGCTACATCAGAAGCAAAACCAAAGTAAAGATATAATACAATCCATTACGGACGAGGGAATCACCATATTACATAAGAGGAAGATATTTGTGAAGCACTAAATAAGAATTTCCAATCATGTTTTTAGCAGAAAAAAAAATTTTGAGAGGGACTGTGGAACATGCATGCCCACACATACTACCAGATATGCCACAAATGGGAGAAAAGTAACACAGCAGAGGAGTTAACTAATTTAGACAGAGGAAAAGCCAAATGGACCTGGATGAAATTTCATGTTGGATGCTACGAGAATGAGAATGCAAAGAAGTAAACCATTATTTTTAATTTTCAAGAAATCCTTGAGTCAAAGGTAAACTACCTGATATTTGGAAGAAAGGGGCATTGTCCTCTCTTATTCAAGAAAGGGAATAGACATGAATCAATTCAACTTACTGACCAGTATCACTGACCATGTTGTGTTGTAAGCAAGCAGTATTAGAAAAGCTTATAAGAAAAGCTTTCTGGGTAAATCATCTAGAAGAACACTATGATAACAGGAAGACAGTTTTGTCTCAGAAAAGTGAAAATCATGTGTTACTAATCTGTTGAGCTTTACTATGACAGAGTAACACACAATACAGTGAAAGGGAAGGATGGTGTGGACAGTATCTATTAAGATTTCAAGAAAGCATCTTTTGGACACTAAGTACCACACCAAAGACTTTAATGGAAACTGTACCATCAAGGAGGAATTCGAGGCAAACTGTTTTGTTGGATGCAAGATTTTCTCAAAAAAAGAGAAATGAGAACAGTACTAAAAGGAAACTACTCATCATGGAAAGAAGTGACTATTGGAGTACCACAGGGCTCAGTGCTGGCACCAATCATGTTTTTAGTGTATATAAATGATATAGACAGTAACACTGGAAATGAAAGCTATCTAAATATGTTTGCAGATGATGCAAAAATACAAAGGAGAATTACTAACACAGGCTCTTGTAAAGAGCTAAAAGAAAAATTAAATAAACTTCATGAATGGAGCAATACATGGCAAATGGAATTCAATATGGACAAGTGTCATGTAATCAAGTTTGGTAAAAGTGGAAAAAGACCTGATTGGGATTATACGTTAGGAAATAAAACCCTACACACACGAGAAAGGCCAGCTACAAGATGAATACCAAGCTTAAGGGATCTAAGCTACTAAGAAAGACAAAATAAACTGAATCTACCAACACTACAGGAGAGAAGGAAAAGAGATGACATGATAATGCTATATAAATGGCTATAGCAGTGGGAAGGAGAAAAATAGACATAAATGATTAATTAAACATATGGGGAAGCACATCAGCAAGAGGACACTTAAAAAACTGCATAAGAAGAGAGTGTGATAAAGACGTGAGGAAAACTGCTTCAGTTTCCAAACAGAGCAATTGATCAGTGGAATGCGACTACTACCGAATGAAATAAGGGTAAGCAAACAATTCACAAATTTTAAGGATATGTACGATAAATATGGTTTAAGACACGGGACAGTACGAGTGACTTGACTCATTCCTGTAAAGATACAAATGTTAGGTAAGAACAATTAGGTAAGAAACATCGACGCACGCATGAACAAACACACTTTTATGCACACGTACATATATATATAATAATTTTTATTTTATTATTTTTTTGTATTTTTATTATTATTATTTTCTTATATTTTTAAAATTTTTAACCTTATATCACTTATAACACAAAAATACCTTAATCTAAAGACCCTAAAACTAATCACCTAAAGGATAAATCAACGCTAACCTGATACTAAATCCTGAAAAGAGACAAATAACTAGACCTACACTATCGTGAAAAAAAATTTCTGACCAAGAAAACACCATCGGCTGCAGATATGAAATGCCCTTTTCTACTATTACATACCTGACTCTGACTTTATCACCTGGTGACTGTCAGTCGAAAAGGTCACAACCTAACTGATAGAGTGACATCAGTATACGAAAGGGAACCAGACAAGTCAGAACATTTCCATATACGTCAGTCTGTTCTGGGCCCTAATTAGAATAACTTAAGCAAGATGGTATAATGTATTTACATAATTTGTACAAAAATGAAGAACCTCGTCACTCCAGCAGACAATACCGAATCTTTTTTATTATATTATTATTTTTGTTTTTGCCTATCGACTCATTGGAGGCCGGAGCCCCTGGTCACACCCGTTAACGCAAAGATATATATATATGTGTATATACATTGGATACATATATACATATATATACGAATGTATATAGGAGTATATATATATATATATATATATATATATATATATATTTTTTATGTGTCCGACTCTGGGCAAAGGCTTCAGGGCCTATATCTTGGGGGCAGTAGCCTATCACAAGGCGCAGTAGTCCTCCTACACCTCCACATGTCACCACGTCGGCGCTTAACACCTCACTGTCCATACTGAATACATGCTAGGGCTGTCTCAACTCAGCAGGACTGGTGTATTGGTAATAGCGGGGGTATTTGCCATTACGAACATGTCGGCGGGTCATCTGGTAGGATCAGGAAAAGTCTTGGTTTTTATGACATTCAAATCCTCTAAACTGTCCCCTGCCCCAGCCAGGATTCGAACCTGGGTCCATCAGGACTGCTATCCTCCTCTCTACCGATTCAGCCACCGCCTCCCCCCTATATATATATATATATATATATATATATACACACATCCATGCATATTAACATACACACTTTCATGCACAATGATCATATATATATGTATATATGTGTGTATATATATATATATATATATATATATATTATATAAATATATAAATATATATATATATATATATATATATATATATATATATATATATAATTTTTATTTTATGTCATATTTTTTGTATTTTTACTTTTATCTTTTTTTATTTTTATTTTTATATTTTTAACCTTATATTACTTATAAACAAAGATGCCTAATCTTAAGACCCTAAAACTAATCACCTAAGAGACAAATCGCTAACCTATACTAAATCGTAAAGAGACAAATAACTAGACCTACACTAATCAGTAAAAAGCCCTGACTCTAATTGAAAAAACACCATCGGCTGCAGATATGAAATGCCTTTCTACATTACATACCTGGACTCATCACCTGGTGACTGTCAGTCGAGGCACAACCTAATATAGAGGACATCAGTATACGAAAGGGAACCAGACAAGTCAGGAACATTTCCATATACGTCAGCTGTCGGCCCTAATTAGAATAACTTAAGCAAGATGGTATAATGTATTTACATAATTTGTACAAAAAAATGAAGAACCTCGTCCAGCAGACACGAATCTTTTTTATTATATTATTATTTTTGTTTTTGCCTATCGACCATTGAGGTCGGAGCCCCTGGTCATTAACGCAAAGATATATATATATATGTATATACATTGATACATATATATATATATATATATATATATATATTTTTTATGTGTCCGACTCTGGGCAAAGGCTTCAGGGCCTATATCTTGGGGGCAGTAGCCTATCCCAAGGCCCAGTAGTCCTCCTACACCTCCACATGTCACCACTGCGTTTAACACCTCACCGTCCATACTGAATACATGCTAGGGCTGTTCTCATACAGGGACTGGTGTATTGGTATTAGCGGGGGTATTTTACCACATGTCGGCGGGTCATCTGGTAGATCAGGAAAGTCTGGTTTTATGACATTCAAATCCTTAAACTGTCCCCTGTCCCCAGGCCAGATTCGAACTCTGGGTCCATCAGGATCTAAAGCCTCCTCTCTACCGATTCAGGCCACCGTCTCCCATATATATATATATATATATATATATATACACACACCCATGACAAGGAACATACACTTTCATGCATTACGTGTATATATATATATATATATATATATATATATATATATATAAATATATATATATATATATATATATATATATATATATAATTTTTATTTTATTATTTTTGGTATTTTTACTTTTATCTTTTTATTTTTTCTTTTTATATTTTAACCTTATATTACTTATAAAATAAAAAGTATTTAATCTTATGACCCTAGACCACACGTAAGAGACAATCTAATTCATACTAAATCGTAAAGAGACAAATAATCATCTACTATTAGAAAGCCTCTCGACTGAAAAACAACATCAAGCTAGATATGAAATGCTCATACATTGCTATGTCTGACTCATCACCTGGTACACTGTCAGTCGAGGCACAATCAATATAGTGACATATCAGTATACGTAGTGTCTGAGACAAGTCAGAAAACATTTCCTGATAGCACGTCAAAGGTCGGTCCACCAGAATAACTGTACCAAGATGGTAGCATTTATTTGTACATAATTTGTACAAAAATGAAGAACCTCACCAGCAGATTACCTAATCTTTTATTATATTATTATTCTTATTTTTTTATTTACCACCATTGGAGGCTCAGCCCATATTATTAATTCTAAAGAGACATATATATATGTATATACATTGATACATATATACATATATATTAATATATATATATATATATATACATATATATATATATATATATATATTTTTTTTATGTAACCACCTACAAAGGTCAGCTCACATCTGCTGGGGCAGTAGCCTATCCGCGCTCCAGTAGTCCTCCTACACCTCCACATGTCACTCACTTCGCGCTTAACACCACCGTCCATACTGGTCAGCATGCTAGGGCTGTCTCATTACAGGACTGGTGTATTGGTAATAGCGGGGTATTTTTACGACAAGTCGGCTTTATTTAACTAAGATCAGAAAGTCTGGTTTTAGCGACATTCAAACTCTTAAACTGTCCCCCTCGCCTCAGCCAGACTCAACCTGGGTCCACTTAGACTGCAAGCCTCCTCTCTACCCGATTCAGCCACCTCCCATATATATATATATATATATATATATATATATATATATATATATATATATACACAACATCCATGCATTGAACATACACACTCTCTATGCACACGTATATATATATATATATATATATATATATATATATATATATATATATTATATATATATATATAAATATATATACATATATATATATATATATATATATATATATATATATATAATTTTTATTTTATTATTTTTGTATTTTTACTATCTTCTTTATTTTTATTTTTATATTTTAATCTTATATTACTTATAAACAAATGATGCCTAATCTTAAGACCCTAAAACTAATCACTCAAGAGACAAATCGCCAACCTATACTAACAACCGAAGACAACACGAACTAGACCTACACCAATAGTAAAAAAGCCTCGACCACAAGAATACCATTGACTGCAGATATGTAATGTTTTTCTGTATTTTCAACCTGCACTCTATCACCTGGTGACTGTCTGTCGAGGCAGAACCTAATATAGGGACATCAATATATACACAAAGCAACAGGCTTTGAGGCACAAGTTGAACTTGCTAGGATTCAGTGACCATGATAATCGTATGAAACAAGGTGTAACTGGACTGTCTAGCTCTGATGATTTTGATACAAAAAATGTTAAACTTGTCCCTCCTTTTAATGAATCTGATTTAACAAAGTATTTTCAGTTGTTTGAGAGGGAAGCTACAGGTTTTAATTGGCCCAAAAAGTATTGGTCAGTACTCCTTCAAACTGTTCTCACCGGTAAAGCTCTGCTAACTTATGCATCTTTACCCCAGGATTAATGTGATAATGATGATGCAGTTAAGAGCTTGATTCTTAAATTATGAGCTTGTTCCTGAAGCTTATAGGAGCAAAATTTGTGACAACTTATAAGCAAGATAAGTTGTCCCATGTTGAGTATGCAAAAATCAAAGAAGATTCAATAGGAGAGGTGGTTACAAATTCTAAGAATGTGGATTCTGATTTTGATAAAATTAAGCAGATGATTTAGCTGGATACCTCAAAAGGTGTAATAATAAAGATGTAAGCTTCTTCATATCTTGATGAGAAAAGAATAGATAATTTGTCTGATGCTGCAGTTTTAGCTGATGAATATGTTCTCACTTCATAAGAGACATTCTAAAGAAAAGTGGAAAGCTGAGAGAAAAATGTTACGTTGCCCCAATTTAGAGTACAGGTAACAGGAAAGAGAATAAAGATGATGCTTCTCAGGAAGCAAAATACCAGCTTCACCTCTAGATTTCAGAAAAGTAAATGTAATTATTGTAGTAAGTTTATCAAGGCCACGGAGAAATGTTTCAGGAGACAGGCAGATGTGAACAAAAAGGAGCCTTAAAATATTCAGTCAACAACGAATGTCCACTTTTGAGAGTTCCTAGAATCTCTTTAACTGAGTTAACTGAACCTGCTTTGAGGATGGGGCCCATTAAATTCTCACATGGAGCTCCTCTTTGAGCAGTGACGTGGGTGACACTCGCAAAGAGTTCATGTGCAAAAGCATTCTCCTGTCTGATGGTTTTGTCAGTCCTCTGGACAGTAATGACAGGAAGTCAAGTGAAAATATATCGTGTGATACAGGTGCTTGCCAATCCTTTGTGTTTAATCAGTGTTCTAGGCTCTCTAATGAAAGAATTCCTCTGATGAAACTGTAATCTTTACAAGGTGAGGGGAATAATTACTTCTCTGTCCCTCTGAGCACGAGTCTGGCCTTGAGCACGGTTCTGTTATGGTTGGGTATTGAGACTCTCTGAATGTCAGGTGTAACTTTCTTAGCTTGGAAATGATATTGGTGGAAGTCAAGTGTGTTCAGCTCCTCAGTTGTCTAGTGAGCCAGTGGCTGCGGCCCAGGATACTGATGTCCCTGATGTGTCTCCCTGCATGTGCTGTCACTAGGGCTAAGCCTGAAAGTTACTGGCAGACTTAGAGGATAATGATGATGATGATGTTATCCAATAGCTGACACTTTTCTTCTCTACAATTTGGACCACTCACCAGATGAGGTAGCAATTCGTAGTGTTGATGGACTATCTGGCCAAGAGTTGGTTGAGTTGCAGTGCTTGCTGACCCTGAGCTGAAAGGTCTAGCTAACTCTGCTTGCAGTGAGTGAAGAGTCAGCTGGTGCTTCTGTACTTGTTATTATATGAAAGTCAGGAGTACTTATGAGGAAGTGGAGACCCCCAGCAGCATCAGCCGACTGCAGGGGAGGTTGTACATCAAGTTGTCATCCCTCGTGTTTGTAGGCAGGATATCATTGCTGAGTGGCTCATGATTCCATTTTGGTAATACACCATGGAGTGAGGAAGACTGTGGCACGCATTTTGAAACACTTCTACTGGCTACAGGTATCTTCAAGGATGCTTCCTGGAATTGTAAGTCTTGTCACACCTGTCAAGCTGTGGGGAAGTGTAATCAGACCGAAAAGGTTGCACCTCTCAGTTCCCATTCCTCCTTTTGAGGCGCCTTTCACCCGTGTGTTTGGTGGATATTGGTGGGCCCTCTTCCTAAGACTTTCTCAGGATTTTCTTGGTGTTAACTCTGATTGATATGGTTACCCGTTATCCCTGAAGCCATTCCACTTAGAAATATCTCTAGCAAAGAACGTGTTGTTAAGGAAATGCTAGGGTTCTTCACAAAGTTTGGTCTACCCATGGAGGCACAGTCAGACCGTAGCAATTTCATGTCAAATGTTTCTTCAAGTAGTCTCTGAAAGAGTTGGGGCATCACTCCAGATCACAAGTCTTCAGCTTACCATCCTGTAATTCAAGGAGTCGTTGGAGAGATATCATCAAACACTCAAATCGATGACAAGTCAAGTAAATACTGTTTGGAACATCAGAAAGACTGTGGGGATAAAGGTCTTCCATTCAAGCTGGTTTGCTGCAAGAGAACTTCCACCAATCACTGGGCTTCTCACCCTTTGAACTACTGTTTGGCCATCAAGTAAGAGGACCCCTTAAGTTACTCACAATGCTCATTGTTTGAGGAAGATGACGTCAACTCAGTTGGAGTATGTGAAGAAGTTCAAAGAACGGCTGTCCACTGCTTTACTAAGCTGGCGAGAGAGAATTTAGGAGCTGCTCAGGAGAAGATGAAGATTTGGTATGATAAGGAAGTCCAGGTTACGCCACTTTCAGGCCAGGAGATCAGGTTTTGACTCTGCTACCAGTGCATGGGCAAACCTCTTCAAGCCAAGTTTAGTGGTCCTTTATTTCAGAAGAAGAAACTCAGTGATGTCAACTATGCCATCGCCCACACCAGAACGTAGAGAATATCAAGCAACTTTGTCACATCAATACGTTAAAGTTAGATCATAGGCAGGACGAAAATAATCCCAGTCTGCACTCAAGCAACCAACCTAGTCTGCAAGTGAAGCTCTCCCATGCAGAAGTATCCTGAGTGATAGTTTGGGGAAGAATCCTGATATCATGAATGATCTCTAGACTAAGCTTTCCATCTACCTCCTGGAGGAAAGGCAGGAGTTTTTGGCAATACACCAGGAGTACCCAAAAGTGTTCCGTGCTGCTCCCAGGAAGAACTAGACGTTGATACATGATGTCAATGCTGAGAGCCGCAAAGTAATTAAGTCCGGGCCTCCTTACTGTGTGAACCCAGTGAAAGTTCCTCTCATCGAGAAGAAGCTAAGCTACCTGTTGGACCACAAGATGATTGAGCCCTGTCAGAGCGAGTGGAGTTCTCCTGTCACTCTAGTCCCTAAGCCAGGTGTAATGCAGCAAGCTTAATCGACTACAGACGTGTTAATCAGATAACCAAAACAGACATCTTACCCTCTCCTCAGGTGGAAGATTGCATAGACAAGATCGGAAAGGCTAGGCACATAAGTAAAAGCCTTGACTTGTTGAAGGGATACTGAAAGCACCTATGAACTGAACTGTGCTAGGGGAGATCTCAGTGTTTCCTGTAACACTAGGAAAGACCCTTGCATGTTCTGTACTGCCATACAAGGAAGAATGCACCAGCCACATTTCAGAAGCTCATGAATGTTGTAATAGAGGGCTTGGCATGGTGTGTTGTTTATATTGATGATGTATTAATCTTCTATGGTTGGTCAACTGGAAAGATCACCTATGCCATGTCAGTAAATTTCTTGAGTGTTTAATTCAGGCTGACCTTGTAGCTAATTTTACCAAAGTGTGAGTTTGGTCAAGCTAAAGTCTTACACCTTTGGGTACGTGAATTGGTGAGATGGATATGTTAAACAACCACAGCTAAGGTTCAGGTTATAAGTGGATCCTCCCAGACCTAAAAGTAGGAAAGAGCTACAAAGATTTTTGGGAATAGTAGGTTATTACAGGAGATTTGTTCTTAACTTTTCTATTCTTGTATCACCACTTTCATAATCTTACTGGAAAAGTGAGTTAAATTAAACTGGACCTATTAAATCGAATCCTCTTTCTGCAAACTCAAAGCTATCCTATTAAGTCAAAGCTAGTGCTCGCTACTCCAAATTTTGCTAAGCCTTTTAAGATGGCAACATTGATGCAAGTGATAGCAGGGAGCTGGGGCTACATGGGATAAGAGGATGACTAGGGTATTGAACGCCCTGTATCTTATTTCAGCAAGAAGTTCACTCCACCTCTAAAGAACTACTCTAGGGCTAATTGAGAAAGAGCTTTTACCCTTGATCTTGAGTTTAAGGTATTTTTCATTTTATTTGTGTTCTGGTTTTGACCTATACGCATTTATACTGATCATAACTACTGAAATTCCTCAGTAAGTTTGAAATAGTAAAATCAGAGATTGACATGATGGAGTCTACTTCTTCAGGAGTATTCATTAGACATACAAATATGTCAAGGGGAAAGAAAATGTTATTGCAGATTGCTTATTCTAGACTTTAGACAGATTATTTTAGAGCAATAAGAAATTTCAAAATTTCTTTTTCTTTGTGGCAGGTTTTACATAGCCTATGATTTCATCATCCTTTGTGTAATTCTAACGTACAGTATGCTGCATGTTTGATCACGAGCGTGCCCTACTTTACTCCCCCCTTCTACCGTTATAGTAGAGTAAGTTGCTCTTTCTGTTGTTCAGAGCAGGATTGTGTTTCACCTCTTTGTCCCCATGGCTTCATTTGCGTTGTCCTTCTTATGTTGTATCAAGCTCTCTGCTGTAGCCCCTATATAATGAGGTCCTTCTTCTGCATTATTGCCACTTAGATCTACTTTCATTTTGTTCATATCTCTGTCCTCCCCTAGTAGCAGTTGTTATTGTTTGGGAGTGCTCAGGGAAGCCTCCAACCATCTAGCAGCTGTGTAATTTTGAGTATAAGTGTTATTGCATTTTTTTCTTGTAATTGTGTAATGTAAGGTGTTGATTCTATGGGCTTGGTAAGTGCCTTTTTCAGATTAATGTAACATGTCAAAGCCAATTGTTAATAATAGTTTGTATCTGTAACACTTTATCTTGCATTAACTGAGTACACTATTCAGTGTATTATCATTTTATCAGGGCTGACTTAGATAAATTTACTCATGCTAATTTCTGTGTTATTAGAGGCTATTGTAGTTAACCATATATTTTAATCTGTTTTTTGCCATTACATTATCCTTATGAGTCCTGAATGTTTTGTTGTTAGTTTGAGCATTAAACTTTAACTTGTAATTTTACCTAACTCTTTTGTTTTGAACCTGGAACTTTACGGGACAGTAGTGACAGTTTCTCTCTGTTCCATAACAATATATATATATATATATATATATATATATATATATATATATATATATATATATATATATATATATATATAGTGTACATTATCTTTCTCTGTTCTGTAACAATATATATATATATATATATATATATATATATATATATATATATATATATATATAAGAGCAACATTGTTTGTTTGCTCCACCAGTCACGCCCAAACCAAGGAATAGAGACCCCCAGACCCATGTATATTCAGATCAGGGTGACGCAAGGATGGTTTTAGCAGGGTCAAAATTCAAATCTGGGTCATTTAAGGTCACCAATAGGAGGTTCTTATTTGGCTCTGGGCAACGCCAGGTACCCCTGCAGCCCGATTTTTGGCATGGAGAATCACATAACCTCTAGCTCGGACATAGATCATGGGAGGATTACCTTATATAGTCTGTGTGTGTGTGTGTGTGTGTGTGTATATATATATATATATATATATATATATATATATATATATATATATATATATATATATATATATATATATATATATATATATATATATATATATATATATATCCATCATCTATCCATGTCTCCATGAGGAGCGTAGGAACCTGGACAGAAAGTTGGTCCTGGCATTTAAGATGACAGTGACCAGCCTCACTCATCCCTGAGTGGCATTACATGAGAAATAAACCCCAACCACCCCTTGGATATAAACCTTCACCGGCTCAATTGATTATACCTTTATTACCCACTAAACCACGAGGAGCCAAATTTGGTTATATGGTTTCCACTCAGCGTAGTAAATGGTTTCCTGGTACAGGAAAACATCTGGCTTGTCACTTAGTGTAGAGTCACCCACAGGCAGAAGGAAGAGGAAAGAATGAAGGAAAGAAAGACAAGAGGGAGTGTGGGAAGTCACCTGCAGGCACAAGAAAGAGGAAAGAATGAAGGAAAGACAGAAGAGGATGGATGGAAAGAAGGATGGAGGAGAGGAAAGGCAGACACCTGGAGAGCAGCACTACATCAAGTGAGTGAGGGAAAGGCCCCACCTACTACAATATATATATATATAATGGTAGTGTGGGCGCCCTTCACCTTATATTATATGGGTTTTTATATATATATATATATATATATATATATATATATATATATATATATATATATATAAGGTGAAGGGCAATCCCATCCCATCTACCGGACTTCCTGCAAACACGCCACGTCCACCCACCTCCTACTGAATGCCTCAACGACTTCCCCTTGCTCTTCCCTCAAACTTCCCACATTCCATGAACCCACCCTCATCTCATGGGTGATTTACTGTCCTCAGGTTTGCTTTGAAACCTTTTTTGTTTTGTCATCTTCAGTATTACCAAATGTAGCAGACACAGCACAGGTCCCACTTCACCGCACAATCCCCAGGTCCAGGTACTGGATCTGGGGACCCCTAGCCCACCAGCTTACCAGTGGCTGTGGTAGTGGCCTCGGGGCACCCTGCCAGGACAGCTGCAGGGACACCCTCCAAGCGCGTCTTGGCACTGCAACTATCCTGCCATTATACACCCACTGATAGGGCAGCCTCCTGGGACGCCATACTCCCAGGTTCGGCCCTCTCTATTGGGCGGAAGCGGCAGCCTGGGAACCGCAATGCCCTGTACCTCTAGCACAGGCCCGAGCCCCATCTCGCCCTGGACCCATGATCTATGCCGCGGGAAACCCCGCCACGCCTACTCCCCAGAAGTCCGCCACTAAGTAGCGGGGGCAAAGTTTTCTGGCCGCATGCCCTTGCTGGCGCCAACCCCTGTAACGTAGTGGGATACGTTTGTGAAATGTAAAGTGCATGTGGTGTAGTGCATAGATAGTTAGAGGAATTGTTTGGGAATGGAAGAAGGGTGGTAGCAAAGAGGAATATTTGGCTGCCAAGCGTAGGGCTAGGAGAGAGGTATACAGGGCAAAGTCTGAGTCACAGAGACAATTACTTGATAACCTAAATCATGGGGAAAGGAAAAATATATTTAGGGTGGCACGTCAGGTGAAGAGGGATAATCGGGATATCATAGGTGAGCAGTGTGTGAAGAATGATGAAGGAAGGGTAGTGGTGAACAGTGAGGATATTAAAGATACATGGAGAGAGCATTATAACCGGTTGTTGAATGAGGAGTTTGACTGGGACAGGGAAGGTTTGGAGCCAGCAGATCCAGTGTCTGGCCCTTGGCCTTGATTGATACTCGCTACTGTGAGTGAGGCAATAGGCAGATGAGAGTGGGGAAGGCAGCAGGTGTGTCTGGGTTGACTGCCGAAATGTTGAAGTACCTCAGGCGATATAGGGTGAGTTTAGTCACTGACCTGATAAATAGGATTATTTATGAGTGTGTTGTCCCAGATGATTGGCTGAAGAGGTAATTGTAAATGTATAAAGGGAAGGGTGATGCCCCTGGAAAGAGGGAATATAGAGGTATAAAGCTTTTAGATCAGATAATGAAGGTAATGGAGAGTTTTTAGAAGGTATGATTAGAGAAAGAGTGAATATTGATGAGATGCAGTTTGGGTTTAGTGCCAGGTAGGGGACCACTGATGCCATATTCATTGTTCGACAGCTTCAGGAAAAATATATTGGTAGGAGAAGGGATCTTTATTTTGTTTTTGTTGATTTGGGAAAAGGCATTTGACAGAGTCCCTAGAGAGGTGGTGAAGTGGCAATGAGAAAGCTTGGCTTGGAGGAGTGGCTGGTTAGGGTGGTTATGGCCATGGGGAGTGTGGGTGCTCACACCCAGGTGAGAGGAATGGAAAGATTTGAGTGATGAGTTTTCCGTGAATGTTGTGTACATCAGGGGTCAGTCTTGAGTCCCATGTTGTTTATCATGGTACTTGAATCCCTTTCACGTGACTTTAGAAACGGACTCCCGTGGAGTTGTTGTATGCTGATGATTCTGTGTTGATTGCAGAGAATGAAAGGGAGGCGGAGGAAAGGTTTAGGAAGTGGAGAGATGGTATGGGGCAAAAAGGGTTTAAGGGTAAATGCAGATAAAACAAAAGTGATGATATCTAGGGTTGGTGGCGGTACTGTCAAAGACGAGGGAGAGTGGCCATGTGCAGTTTGCCGCTGGGCGTGGGAAGTAATTCCATCTTGTATGTGTGTGTGATAAATGGGTGCATAAGAGATGTAGTGGTATCAGAGGTAGATCAAGTAGATAATGATTTTATGTGTAATGGCAAAAGTTGGGGTGAGCAGGTGGAGATCGTCAGACGTGAAAGAATTAAACTTGCTGGTGACCCTTGAGTGTGTGGAAGAGTTTTGTTATTTAGGAGACATGTTGTGTACTGGAGGTGGGGCTGGAGTCGGGGCTCTGTGGCTAGGGTGAGAAGTGGTTGGAAGAAGTTCAGGAGCTCTTGCCTTCCTGACATTGAGGGGCTCTCCCTACGTGCTAAGGGGTCTTTGTATGCAGCGTGTGTTAGAGTGTGTAATGCTGTATGGCAGTGAGACCTGGGCAGTGAAGGAGGAAGACATTCGCCGGCTCAGACGCACAGAAATGACAATGATTAGGTGGATGTGCAGTGTGGCCCTCAAGGCCCAAGGCCTGAGTGGGCTGGGTTTACAATGGAAGAGTTGAGAGGTAGGGGATGGGACTGGAGTGTATTGGTGTTGTGATGAGGGAGAGGTAGATTGGAGGTGGTTTGGACATGTGGAGAGGATGGGGATGATAGTTGGGTGAGGAAGGTGAGAAGTGTTAATATTGTGTGGGGTTATGAGGGGTAGAATGCAGAAAGACAGTGGGACGGTCATTAAGTGTGACCTAGGGTTAAATGGACTGAACAGGGAGGCTGTAATGGATCGTGCAGCATGGAGAGCCGCCATTAGGTGACTAAGGCCGACACATGCAAGCATGTTGGAGCCTTTAAAAACGAAAACGAAAACGATATATATATATATATATATATATATATATATATATATATATATAAAATGGTAGATGGATTGCCCTTCCACCCTATAGTAGATGGTTATATATATATATATATATATATATATATATATATATATATAAATGGTAGATGGGATTAACTCCTCACCTTATAGTAGGTGGGTCGCCCATCATCCATTCACTCAGTGTAGGGATGCCTTGTGTCTCACTGAATGACAGTCAAATGGTTTCCCTGTGCCCAGGAAACCGTTTACTATGCTGGATGGTAACTGTATAACAATTTTTTTTTTTTCAGGGGTTGTCCCCAGACTTTATCTAAATCACTTAATCATGGCAAATGTTTCGAGAGCCTTGAGGGCCCAGTGCACTCTGCCCTGAGCCTCAACCAAATAGGTAGATTCGCATGACCATGTGGAATGTGAGAGGTGTGAATGAGAAGAGCAAGAGGGTGGGAGTGGTGAATGTGTTCAAGAATGCGAGGTATTCCATGATGGCATTGTGTGAAACAAAGATGAAAGGGTGTGAAGTGGAGGAGTAGAAGGGTGTAGAGTGTGTAAGGTCGTGCATGAATGGAAGATGAAGGTGAAAGGAAGGGGTTGCTTTGCTGATGAATGAAGTGTGACAGAATGGAGTGAGAGATTACAAATGTGTCAGCTCGAGATGTATGTGTGTCAAGCTCGAGAAGGTGAAAGGGTAGTGACATGAGTGCAGCGTTTGATGACAGGAGAGAGAGAGAGAGAGAGAGAGAGAGAGAGAGGGGGGGGGGGGTTTTGGGATGAGCTGAATGAAGCAGTGGGAGAAGTGCCCAGGAGCTAAAAAGTGATTGTAATGGGCGATATAAATGGAAGAGAAGCCTAGGTACTGGTCCTGAGTATGACATAATGGATTGTAACGAAGTACCAGGAGACAATGATAATGGGAAGCGACTGAAGGATATGTGTCAGGAAGGAGGTTGTGCATTTGTAACACGTATTTCAAGCCCAGAGGAGTAGACTATAGCACCAGTCGAGCGGGGCAGTACTCCCAAGGTGTGGATGGAAAGCGGATGACAGGGAGAGCTGAGCTTGTTTCCCATCGGCCCCTGGACTAGTTCTGACAATCCCAATTTGCTGAACTTTTTCAGTGTTTTAGCAAAACAGAGAGCAGGCCAATGAGTATTCTACCATATATTTTACCATTCACACTAAGAAGGCAAATACCCTTATGGTTACCACGTACTTC
Source organism: Coenobita brevimanus (assembly GCF_032717465.1). Classification (NCBI taxonomy): domain Eukaryota; kingdom Metazoa; phylum Arthropoda; class Malacostraca; order Decapoda; family Coenobitidae; genus Coenobita; species Coenobita brevimanus. The sequence continues at coordinate 30,582,538 of NC_136999.1, read as the reverse complement.
TCTCTCCTTTTCCTTTGTATAAAGGAACAATTATACCTGATTTCCAGTCCTCAGGAACCCTTCCCACTTCCTAAGCCAATCTACACAACCTCCGTATCCACTCCACAACAACCTCACCCCATAGCCTCAGCATTTCACCACACACTCCACACCCTGGGGCCTTTCCCAACTTGATCTTCTTCATTGCTTCCACTACTTCTGCCCTACTGATCTCTTCCTCCTCCTCTCATCTCTTCTTCTCCCAGCCACTCCTCCAACCACTTATACTGCACTGCTCTCACTCTCTACATTCAACAAATCCTCAAGGTGCTCCTTCCATGTCCTCAATTTCTCTCTCTCATCCACCAACAATCTATTATAACTATTACATTATAAAGCCTTTTTCAGCAAAAGCTGAATTTTGGAGCCGTGATTGGGAGGCCCACAGGCAGTACTTCTTCGATTTTCCCTGGAACATTTATTGCTTCCATGGTCGGGAACCATCTATGTGTGATACATTACGGAGGTTATTCTCTCGGGCATGGAAGCATACATTCCTTTCTCGTATCCTTTGTCTAACGCAAGAAAACCTTGGTTTTCAATCACGCTTGTTCTAATGCTGTCCCGTGAACAAGGAGAGGGCCTACAAAAAGCAGAATTTCGGAGCCAACCCACCCCTGAATCACATAATCTTTACATTTCTGCCTGGAATCGTGCTAAGTCTATTCTTCGCTCTGCGAAAAATAATTTCATCCGATTTAAAATGTTCTCAACTCTCCAACTCGAATTCTTCCCGCCTTCCTTCTGGCACCTTGCCACCAACCTTTCTTACAACTTTACCTCATCATCCTTCCCTCCTCCTTTCTACTCTGATGGAACTTGTAAATATTTCTTCTACTGATTAAACAGATCTCTTCACACAGACTTTCTCCTCCAGTTCCACCTGTGACTGATTCCGGTGCTGTTCCTCCATCACTTCCCCCCTCTGACTTCCTCATGGCTGACATTAAAATTTCTTCAGCTGATGTATTTTCTGCCATCACTGACCTCAATACTAACAAGGCATATGAGCCTGATGGAGTCTCTCCTGTTGTTCTCAAGAACTGTGCTTCTGTGCTTACACCCTGCCTAGGCAAACTCTTTCGTCTTTATCTGTCAACTTGTACCTTTCCTCCTTGCTGAAAGTTTGCTCTCATTCAGCCAGTCCCAAAAGAAGGCACTACTTCCAATCCTCCAACTATCGTCCAGTTGCTTTAACGTCCTGTATTTAAAAAGTTTTCGAGTCATTTCTCAATAGAAAAATTTTAAGGCAACTTTCCTATCACAACCTTCTTTCTGATCGTCAGTACGGGTTCCATCAGGGACGCTCCACTGGTGATCTTTTCACCTACCTTTCAGACTCCTGGTCATCCTCCTTTCGGGACTTTGGCAAAAGCTTTGCCATTGCATTTGACATCTCTAAGGCTTTCGATCGAATCTGGCACAAATCTTTAATTTCCAAACTATTCTCTTACGGTTTCTATCCTTCTATTTGTGCTTTCATCGCTAGCTTCCTGTCTAGTTGTTCTATAGCCGCTGTTGTAGACGGCCATCATTCTTCTCCTAGATCTATCAACAGTGGTCTTCCTCAGGGCTCTGTCCTATCACCAACTCTCTTCCTTTTATTCATCAATGACCTTCCAAGCTGTACATCTAACCCTATCCACTCATACGCTGATAACTCCACCCTTCACCTTTCCATCTAGCTCCTATAACGCCCATCTGAGCAAAGTTACTTGAATAAATGGTGATGAGGGTATGGCACACCTAATGTCTGACTTTGCTCGTATCTCTGACTGGGGTAAAAATAATATGGTTGTTTTTACTGCATCAAAGATTCAGTTCTTACACCTATCAACCCGACAAAATCTTGCACAGGTATACCTACTAATGTTTAATAATATTCAGCTTAATCCTGCATCATC